>NC_040076.1:124278259-124903259 GCF_003369695.1 Bos indicus x Bos taurus
CTTACATCTGCTTTCCCAACTCCTACAATCTGGAGTCTCTTAATTTGCCTAGCCCTTTGGACTAGAGAAGTCTGGATGACTCATGGTCTTCTAGTGAAAAACAATACACTATATTTGTTTTGTTTTTATTTGTTTGTTTGTTTTGGCCACACCACGCAGCAAGTGGGATCTTTGTTCCCCACCAGGGATCAAACCCAGGACCCTTGCAGTGGAAGCAGAGTTTTAACCACTGGACAGCCAGGGAATTCCTGTATATATATATCACATATACATTTGAAATGCACACATATATGTATATGCATATACACACATATATAATCACATTACAAGTATACAAAATGAAAATATACTAAAAGTAAAAATACAACAGATAATGACTGCTAGCAACCCTCTACATTGCCAATTAGGCTTTTCTGAAATAAGAACAAAGTTTCACATGCTATTCAGAAACCTGTTTTTTTCCCCTAAGTGTATTTATGAAACTTAAGCTATAGGTATCTGAATCTATCTTCTTAAAGAAATTCTGTAAACTTCAGGCCCTACATATCTGTATTCACCCACTTCCATGTGAATAAATGTATCTCTGCATTATCATTTTAAGTGCCAGAAGGTATCAATATTTGACTGCATAGATGGACCATCCTTTTTTCAATTAATCCCTTAAAGAAATATCTAGCTTTTCGAAATTCTTTACAATATCACCCAGTACTTGCCCTTGGGTGTTGAGTTAGGACCTCTAATCAGCTTCCTTTGTGCCCTGAAGCCCCACACTAACTTAAGGTTCCTAGTAGGACCTCTGCTCTTGGTGCTCCTGTCCCCTATAGGTCTTGAGGAGAGAACTGGGAGGAAATTTTGGAAAACAGAAAATAAGTGCAAATTCTTGAGCAGGATTCCCTGGTGGCTCAGATGGTAAACAATCTGCCTGCCAATGCAGGAGATATGGGTGTGATCCCTGGGTCCGAAAGATCCTCTGGAGAAGGAAATGGCAACCCACTCCAATATTCTTGCCTGGAGAATCCCATGGACAGAAAACCTGGTGGGCTACAGTACATAGGGTGGCAAAAGCAGGACATGACTTAGTGACTAAATCACTTGAGGAGGAAATCAGTGAGAGGACGTTGTGTTTTGGAGAATATTATTATGACAATCATTTAATCACCAAATTAGTATAGCATGTGTGTGCTTTGTAAATGTAATGCTCAGAGTAACAGGGAAAAGGAACTATGACAAATCTGAGACCGACCCCCTGAAGCGACAGATATAACCCCAGGGACATACTGCTAAGTCGCTTCAGTAGTGTCCGACTGTGCGACCCCAGAGACGACAGCCTGCCAGGCTTCCCCGTCCCTGGGATTCTCCAGGTAAGAACACTGGAGTGGGTTGCCATTTCCTTCTCCAAACTCCAGGGACATAAGATCCCTTAATATGGCTCTTAGGAGAAACATTCTTTGAAATATAAATAAATAAATTGGAAATAGAGGGTCTCCTGAGAGGGCAGGGATAGAACATATGGGTAGGTGCACTTCAAAGGGTAGTGCATAAATTATCTTTTCTCCTGTGAAAATAGGTGGCCCCAACATGCAGGAAGAGATAGGACTTCGAAGTATGCAAAATCAACAGAGGAAGTTAAAATAAAGCAAATTCATACCAGCAGCACATGGGATGGTTTAAGAGTTTAGGAATGAAGCTTTGTATGTCACTAACCAGACACCAGGGGCTTCCCTGGTGGCTACTCAGTGGTAAAGAGTCCTCCTGCCAATGCAGGTGATGTGGGCTTGATCCCTGGATTGGAAAGATCCCCTGGAGTAGGAAATGGCAACCTACTCCAGTATTCTTGCCTGGGAAATTCCATGCACAGAGGCGCTTGGCAGGCTGCAGACCGTGGGGTCGCAGAGAGCCGGACACAGCCGAGCAAACACACAGCATGCAACCAGATGCCAGACACGCTGAAGGAGCCGCACAGCTCCCGGCAGGGTCTCAGCAGAGCCCCCCGAGGCCGGGAAGGGCAAGGCAAGGGAAAGAGGCCTTGTTCTTTCTACAACGGTAGGCAGGAAAGAGTGGTTGTGAAAGAAAGACTCTCAAATATGTAACTTATAGGGCCAGAGTGGCAGGGTGAAAAGGGCTGCGGGAGAGGGACAAATCCCATTTTTGCAGTTCACTAGCTCTGCGGCCTTGGGCAGGCACTTAACTTCTAAGGCCATAGTTTCCAGTGTGTAAAAAGGAAACCGCCTACCTGTCTTGCCTTAAAGATTTGATTTAAAGTGTTAAGCACAAATCCTATCACTTAGTATGTGCTCTGGGGACCTGCATTTAAAATGATGCCCATGTTAACAGACTTAAATCAATTGTTTCTTCTCTCTCCCTGTTTCCTTCTGGTAGCTTTTTTCCGCAAGCTCCACGTCATCTCTGTGGTTTCTGTCTCTTTCTTTTCTTAGGCAGAGCCATTTAGCTCTTTTCACCTGCTGCTCCAAATTTTCAAAAGATGAATTATTCAGTAACTCTGGGTATAGGCTCATTCCTTAGATTTATTTACAATGGCTAATCCCTTTGTTTCTAAAGATATAATTAAGGAACCTCTGGGCACTCTTGCACTTAGTAAGACATACACCTCTGTGGACACTGTTGACGTTGCTCCTGGTTTCCTCACAGCAATTGCTGCACCCTTACCAACTCTGGGACAACAATGAAAAACTTTCTGTTCATCTCCTTAGTGCCAACCAGACATTAGAATTAAAAGATGTGTGACAGTTTGGCGATCTCTGAGCAAGTTAAAAATAAAAATCCCACGTTACCCAGCAATTCTACTCCTGTATATAACCTCCAACGGAGAAGGCGATGGCACCCCACTCCAGTACTCTTGCCTGGAAAATCCCATGGATGGAGGAGCCTGGTAGGCTGCAGTCATGGGGTCGCAAAGAGTCGGACAGGACTGAGCGATTTCACTTTCACTTTTCACTTTCATGCACTGGAGAAGGAAATGGCAACACACTCCAGTGTTCTTGCCTGGAGAATCCCAGGGACAGGGGAGCCTGGTGGGCTACCGTCTATGGGGTCGCACAGGGTCGGACACGACTGAAGTGACTTAGCAGCAGCAGCAGCAGCATATAACCTCCAAAATTGAAAACAGGGACTCAATCAGTCACCTGTAGGCCAACGTTCCATTCAGTATTATTTACAACAGCCAAGAGATAGAAATTATCCAAGCATTCATCAAGATATATAGATAATGTTGTAGAGACAAACAATAGAATGTTATTCATTCATAATAGGAATAAAAGTCTGCTATACACTACAACACGAGCCTTAAAAATATTATGCCAAGCTAAGGAAGCCAGACACAAAACGACAAATGTTGTATGACTCCACTTACATGAAATATCTAGAATAGACAAATTCATAGAGATAGGAAGTAAATTAGAAGCCTGGGGTTGGGGAAAGGGATAATGTGCAGCTGTTGCTTAATTATGTACAGAGTTCTGCTTGAGATGATGTAACATTTTTGAAATTTTGGTGATGGCTGCACAATATTGTGAATGTAATTAATAGCAACTGAATTGTACACTTAAAATACTTAAATGACAAATGTTTTATATATTTTACCGTAGAAAGAAAAAAAAAATCATGACACATTGGAAAAAAAGCAGTCTAATTCACCAGTTAGAACACAAGCATGTCTTTAAATGTTAATGTATCTGAATCAACATTCGTTTTACCACCTCTGTGTCTTACATTTGCTGTCTACCAGGCTGTGGTTGTGAAGTGGAGCCACTGCCTGCACATGTTCAAATGTGGTTGATACTCTGCTTATCATTGGAGAGGCTCAATCTCTTAACACTTCGGTTGACACACTATTCAAGAACCATTTAAGGAGAAAAATATGAGTGTTTTTCTTTTTTGTCTGAAATCCCATTACTTCTACTGGTAAGCTCAAGAAAGTTCCAGTATCAAAACCTAAAGAATTGGTGGCTATGACTTGGAAAAAAGTTCTGGACCCAGCACCAAAGCACTCTTTGGAGAAATGTGGCTGTACCAATGTACTTGATGACACAAAGGATAACATACAGTGTGGAAAAACACATACAGGGAGGGTGCTGTAGAGAAAAGTAAGTCAAGACAGTAGATGAATTTTGACTACAAAATGTTTTGCAAATCCCTTAGCCAATCAATTTTGCTTATATTTTCCCTTTTAAGTACACACTCAAAACGTCTAAACAAGCTCTTTCAGTACATAGAAAACAAAAATTCTAAGTGATAATATTCACTGGGACATAGCTTCATCAGCAATATTTTTTTAACCTCCCTCCCTTTAGGAATATATAAAATAAAGGCATCTTACAAGCAATGGCAGCTTAAATTTGATAAATGCAGTCATTGTGGCTAATAGCCAAAGATTAATATCCTTAATAAGATGAGGCACTCCTATAAATCAATAGAATAATATGAACCAGCTTTTAAAAATGGTCAAAGGATAACAGCAATCAGTTCACAAAACAATTACATGGCCATCAAAAATACTGGAAAGATGGTCGACCTCACAAGGGTTAGTGTTAGAGCAAGACATTGATTGACTCATTTCCAAGAGGAAGGACTGACTGAGAGGGACACTCCTGGCCTGTCTTCTCCCCTTCCCCAGTGACTCATCTAACTGGTGAGTTAGGAAAGGGAACTGGATATGTGTGGTTCAGACACTTTCTCTTTCTCCTTCCTTATGGGGTATGACTATCTTATGAATCTCAAACTCTCTGAGATGTTTTCCAAGGACAGACTAGAAGGTCTGTCATTTTCAAACTCTTCTAAAAGTGGGGAAGACTCATTATAGGATATAGCATTCAGAAAGCTGTTGTTATGAGGGATATAGGTCATGCTGTCCAAGAGCTTTCTCAATAGCACAGGCAATATTCTCTATCTTTTTGATTGCAGCATCTGTCTCTCAATTTACTCTAAATCAGGTAGGAAGGTAAAAGAGTATTATTAGGTCTCTCAAGCTTCATCAGCTAAGTATCAGTAGTAAGGGAAACAGTATTTTGCACATAATACTCATAAAAATAAAAATAAACCATTAACCTCCTTTGAAAAGTGAAAGTGTTATTCATTCAGTTGTGTCCCACTCTGCAATACCATAGACTGTAGCCCTCCAGGCTCCTCTGTCCATGGATTTCTGCAGGCAAGAATACTGGAGTGGGTAGCCTTTCTTCTCTCCAGGGAATCTTCCTGACCCAGTGATCAAACCCGTGTCTCCTGCCTTGCAGGCAGATTCTCTGCCATCTGAGCCACAAAATGGGGCTCCCCAACCTCGAAGGCACAGAGGTAAACGTTATCTTGGCCCATCACTCCTTACAGCATTTACAACAGTGTTTTATGAAATGGAATATAGTGATATAAACACAATTTCTTTTTCTTTTTTTCCAGAGGAGAATAATGAACTCTGGACAATGAACTTGGTACATTATACTTACAAATTATTCCTGGGTGTTATGAGATCAGGTCCTGCTCTTGGGCCCATGATACATTATTTTCCTTCCTTAAATTCAACTTATTTTCATGGATATGTATAGATATATTCACAAATAATTTAGGATAGGTCAGATAAAAGTGATAATGTTGAGGGCTAGGATGATAATTTGAAGCAGTGGACGCTAGGAATTCCCTGGTAGTTCAATAGTTAGGACTCAGCACTTTCACAGCTGGGGCCCAGGTCTGATCTCTGGTTGGGGAGCTAAGATACTGAAAGCTGTGTGGTACAGCCAAAAATATACATAAATATAAAAGTAATAGTGTTGGCAGGCAGTACGAAGCCCATTCTCATACAGTTTTGGGGAGTGTAAGTCGGTAAGTCTTCGGAGAGTTTGGAAGCTATGTTTTCATATTTAAATACAAATATCTTTGAGCTGGTATTCACTTTCTACAGAAGTACTTAAATATGTACAGTGTTATTTGTATAAAGATATTCAAAACAGTTGCGTTTAATAGAGAAAAATTGGATATGATTTCAGAAGAATGGTTATTTTTAGCAGAAGTACTATATAACAATTTAGAACAGAGGTTGGCAAACTCCTCCCATGGGCCAAACTTGGCCTCTTTTTGCAAATAAAGCTTTATTGAACACAACCATCACAAGTTTTTGTATTGTCTACAGCTGCTTTTGTGCTATAGGATAGAATTCAGGAATTGTAACAAAGACCACATGCCCTACAAAGCATCAAAGAAAATGTTTGCCAACCTCTGATTTAGAAAAATGAAGTAGATTTAGACTGATAGGTTCTGATTTTCACACACACACACACACACACAATCCAGTTGAAGACTAGTGTAATGCCTATTACATAGTATGATCTTCATTATATAAAAATCTGTATGTATGGTTACATCAATACAATTCAACACAGGTAGCATAAACAGCCATTGCTTATTTGAAGGAGAGAAGAGCTGAGGTAGGGGGAGAGAGGTGATTTCAGTGGGTGTATATTCTTGTATTACTTTTGGAAATTCTTACACAGGCATCCAAAAGGGTAAACAAAATGTCTGGATCTATCAAGCAATTTCTCTTTGCCTTCCAGCATCCCTAACCCTTTACTAAATCCCTAGTCTAGACTCATGTTGTGCCAAGCCAAGTAGAAAAACTCTTCATCTGATTCTGTCCCATTTTTACTGGTACTATAGGGATGAAGTGTCCATTATTTATTAGTAGTAAATTTGCATATTTTTTCATATCAGCACCACTGTATTTCTTTTGAAAACTGTAAGGCTCAAGTTATAGATACTATACTGGTTTTATTTAATTTTGATCAGATAAAGAAAATTCTAAGTAAAACCATGAGCTGAAAACAAGTGGCTATACCTTTAAGTATCATTTTTTTCTGTAACTGAGATTTATTTAAGTAACTGACATTTTTAAGTAACTGACATTTTTCTTTAGATATTTCAAGGAAAGATGCAAAAATTAAGCTTCAAAAGTGATAATTTAACAAATAGTCTTGAAACAATTCCCCTCCCCCTGAGAGTTGGTGATTTTTCTTTCCCTTTTGATTATAATTATCCTATGAAGCACAAGAGGGCTTCCCAGCTGGATCAGTGGTAAAGAATCCACTTGCCAATGTAAGAGACTCAAGTTTGATCCCTGCCTTGGGAAGATCCCCTGGAGGAGGAAATGGCAACCCACTCCAGGATCCTTGCCTAAAAAATCCCATGGACAGAGGAGCCTGACAGGCTATGGCCCATGGGGTCGCAAAGAGTCGGACATGACTGAGTAACCAAGGACACACACATGAAGCCTAAGAACCTGGAAACTTAAATTTCTCATGCTGAATCATATACTTGGCAATTTCATCTAACCCACAGGATGTTTTCTAAAAATATCTGCTTCCTCTCCCCCTGCTAAAACTAGTTTAGAGCCTTACATTATAAAGACGTAAAAGGCATGGGTGCCTGTGCCATTGCCAGCTAGCAAGAAGTCAATTATTTAATCCTTGAATGAAGTCTCATCTTTCTCTCTGGGCAAACCATCAATGATTGTTATTACCATGTACTTGTATAGAACTTTACAGCTTACAAAGTGTTTTCCCATACATTACTGCATCTGGCCAGTAAACTTGTAGAAAGGGTCGGAGAGGACATTCTGTGTTTCTTTAATGTGAACGCTATCTCATAGATGTTAAATAATCTGTCCAGGGGAACAACTGGCAAAGTGTCAAGGAAGATATTCAAACTCTCTGAGAAACATCTAAGTATACATTTTTAGCAGTTCAAAGATGTCTATCTTTCTTTTTCATGGCCTTTTCTCAGATGACATCAGAGAAATTATTTTTCCACGGGGGACATGTGTTAAGTGTTTGAGATTTCTATTTGTGGCTTTAGTAACAGCAAATGACTTTTTAAATGAGAATATTAATTTCAGAGGAAGACAAGAAAGAATTATACTCAAAACTTCATTACATCTAGGAGTACACCCGTATCGTTAACTAGTTTAAGACCAAAATCTGCCAGTAACTTCTCCTAATTGCTACCTTATTCTACTTCCCCAATATTTGAAAATTTGTCTGAAAAATATAAAAGAAACACAATAATACACTGTCCCAGTAACAGTAGAAAAAAATCAAAGTAACTCAAAAATATTGGCATTGATTTAAAAAAATTCTAAAACATTGAAATTTAAAATTGTTGATGAGACAACTGAAAACACACCTTTCAAAGTTACCAAGTGATTATTTAAAAAAATGTAGATAACCTACATGGGAAGTCCTTAGAAGACTGTAAGTATAATTAAGTCATCCGGGTAGCTAAAAAAAGGAAAAAAACAAAGAATACATTTTACAAAAAACTAAAACCAATAATCAACGTCTTTAAGTATAAAAATTAAAAAATGTAAAAACAGTGAGACCACTCAATGTCATCGGAGGGCCACTGACTTTGTTCCAGGATTAACATGAAATAAGCAGAGTATTGGAGAAGGCAATGGCAGCCCACTCCAGTACTCTTGCCTGGAAAATCCCATGGATGGAAGAGCCTGGTGGACTGCAGTCCATGGGGTCACTAAGAGTCAGACACGACTGAGTGACTTCTCTTTCACTTTTCACTTTTATGCATTGAGAAGGAAATGGCAACCCACTCCAGTGTTCTTGCCTGGAGAATCCCAGGGACGGGGGAGCCTGGTGGGCTGCGGTCTATGGGGTCGCACACAGTCGAACACAACTCAAGTGACTTAGCGGCAGCAGCAGCAAGCAGAGTATTGCTTCTGCTTGTTCTGTCTTCATCTAAAAGCCTACAGGTGACCCCTCAGGATTTTGTTACCTAAACACCTGAGATAAACATCTAAAAGGAAAGCTAAAATTAACTCCCAGGCCTGACTGAATAAGGTTGAGCTTACTTTAATGGTTTGTCACCTTACAAGGCAGACCTTATATAGTCTTAGAACCTGGAGTATAAGACATGATGTACAGTTTCAAGTTATCTATAGGATAAATAAAAGTGGAAAAAAAAAAAAATAATCCTGAAAGGCTGAGGTAGGTCCCAGAAAACAGAATGTTGTCAGCTTAAAGAAAAAAAAAAGCATAACAAGAGAGTTGCAAGTTGTTTTATTTGGGGTAAAATAGAGACTATAGGCCAGGAGACTGCATTTCAGATAGCTCTGAGAAACTGCTCCAAAGAGGCAGGGAGGAGGTCAGTATATATGTTGATTTGCTGAAGCAGAAATACATCAATAGAGTACGTATTTTTTGCGGGTTTCTGTCAGTCACAATGGACAACTGTCATCATGAAGGACTTCAGTGCTTTTCTAGATATGAGGTGACATAAGAATTAGGCTCATAAAATGGGCTCCTAAAATATCTGAAGAGCTGTCCTGACAGTTTTCTCCTCAGCACAGAGTACCTCATTTCTGCTTTCTACTCTGAACTCCTTTCAGAGGTTGTTGAATCACATGATTTAATCGTTGTAGAGGTAGATGGCAAGTGCCAGTTTATAGTTGACAATATATCGGTAAACTCTTGTTGGCAAGAGTAATCTAAGTAATCTATATAGATCTATGAGAGGTCTAACATTTCAAGGTCAAAGCAAAAAAGATCTTACCCTTTTCTCTTTCTACTCTTCTCCCTAAGTCTCTCTCCTAACCCTAACTTCCTCTTTTTTAAACCTTGCATCTTAACTTGGATTTCTCTACTTCTCCTTGCCATCACAAAACTTTCCTTCCACTCATTTGTTAAAAATTGAGAATGCATGTAAATGTTCTATGCAATTATATTTATATGGTCATCTTCAACTATACGCTTCGGTTCTTAAAAGTTGCAACATGGTATAGAAGGGATTCCTAGGTGGCTCAGTGGTAAACAACCCACCTGCCAATGAAAAGAGACGCCAGAGATGCAGGTTTGATCCTTGGGTCAGGAAGATCCCCTGGAAGAGAAAATAGCAGCCCACTAAGTTTGCCTGGGAGAAGGCAATGGCACCCCACTCCAGTACTCTTGCCTGGAAAATCCCATGGACAGAAGAGCCTGGTAGGCTGTAGTCCATGGGGTCACTAAGAGTCTGACATGACTGAGCGACTTCACTTTCACTTTTCACTTTCATGCACTGGAGAAGGGAATGACAACCTACTCCAGCATTCTTGCCTGGAGAATCCCAGGGACTGGGGAGCCTGGTGGGCTGCCGTCTGTGGGGTCACACAGAGTCGGACACGACTGAAGTGACTTAGCAGCAGCAACAGTTTGCCTAGACTTCCCAGGTAGCCCAGCTGGTAAAAGAATCCACCTGCAATGCAGGAGACCCCAGTTTGATTCCTGAGTTGGGAAGATCCCCTGGAGAAGGGATAGGCTACCCACTCCAGTATTCATGGGCTTCCCTGGTAGCTCATATGGTGAAGAATCCGCCTGCAATGTGGAAGACCTGGATTCAATCCCTGGATTGGGAAGATCCCCTAGAGAAGGACATGGCAACCGACTTCAGTATTCTTGCCTGGAGAATCCCCATGGACAGAGGAACCTACCAGGCTACAGTCCGTAGGGTCACAAAGTCAGACATGACTGAGAAACCAACAATTTGCCTGGAAAAGTCCATGAGCAGAGGAGCCTAGTGGGCTGTGGTCCACGGGTCACAAGAGTCAGACACAACTAAGCAAATGAGCACACACATTGCAGAGAGAACGCTGAAGTCAACCAGAAAGTCAACGGTGAGCCATAGGTCTGCCACTATTTTTGTGACCAGTGGCAAATAACTTCAAAAGAAAGAGAACTAAAATGTCTTTATTCAAAATTTAGATATATAGCTCACTTAGCATAGTTTCGGAAAAGGCAATGGCACCCCACTCCAGTACTCTTGCCTGGAAAATCCCATGGACGGAGGAGCCTGGTGGGCTGCAGTCCACGGGGTCGCTAAGAGTCAGACACGACTGAGCGACTTCACTTTCACTTTTCACTTTCATGCATTGGAGAAGGAAATGGCAGCCCACTCCAGTGTTCCTGCCTGGAGAATCCCAGGGACGGGGGAGCCTTGTGGGCTGCCGTCTGTGGGGTCGCACAGAGTCGGACACGACTGAAGCGATTTAGCAGCAGCAGCAGCATAGTTTCATGGTTCTTCCACATAATAAAGCCAGCACGAAATTAAAAGTGGATGAGATTACTCAAGACATCCACCTTATTTTTCAGTTGTTCAAATTTATGTTTCCACTTGGTTTTAAAATAGATTTGTTCAAATCAGGATACAAAGGTGCTATCTGCATTTTAACTTAAGTCTCTTTTAAGTTAAAGGGTCTCCCTCCCTTTTCTTGCAATTGGTTAACAATGCCAAGACATTTATCCTGTAGAATTATCCCTATTCTGGATTTTGTTGATCATATTCCTATGGTATTCTGTAACATGTCCCTTTGTGCTGTGTATTTCCTATTAATGGACAGATCTGGAGGCTTGATCAGATTCAGGCTTTCCGCCCCCTGTCAAGACACTTCATAGGTGGTGCTGGGCACTTTTATTTGAATTGTATTATAAGGCACATCATGAAGATTAACCAATGAGTTCATCAGGTGCTGCCATTTCATCCAAAGTTCCTCATCAGCTTTTTAATTAATAGCTTCAGCAGCCATTGATAAGCACTGCCTAGCTCTTGCAAATTAATAGGAATTTTAAAATGGTGATATTCTAACACTTATCTCCACATATTAACTACAATAATTCTATAAATTCTTCCCCTCAATTATTTAATTATCCTGGGATAAGGCAGGATAAATTCTTCTTTCTCTTCAGATTTCCAGTTTTCAGAATAATTCCTCAACATCTTTCCAAAGGTAACGGAGTTGGTTTGTTTTTGCCCTCTTTTATCATTCTGAATGCATAAGTTATATACTCAATGCATTTCATTTCATTTCAGTTTTTACTGAACATCAAAGTACTCCACATATATCACTAGTTGTTTAGAATCCCTCATTGGATCTTGAGCTTCTGAGAAAACATCTTCACGTTTCTGAAAGCTCTCTTGCTTTGGCAATACTTAGGTATTAATTTTTCCGATGTGAAATTTTTGTTGGAAGGAGAAAGTGCCTAATGTGCACGTATGAATCGAATGATCTCTCTCAAAATAAGCTGGGGCAAGCAGGCTGGAGTATAGATAAAACAAGTTTGGCCGCCCATTGCTAACTTCTGAAGTTAGTATAAGCACAGTTTACTATTGTTCCTTGTATCATTCTCTTGTATACATTTGAAAAATTCCATAATGAAGCTTATAATTTCATTTTAGTAGTAAAACTGTAAAAAGTCATCAACTACTACAGAAAAACAGAAGACAAACATACCCTAAGTCTAGCTCACACCCAGTCAGATAGTTTCTCAAAATTATATGCAAGAGAAAAAAAAAAAACAAACTTATCTATTTTATCTCACTTTACATTCAAGAAAAAGTTGTACATCTGAAGTTAAGAGATAGTCTGAAAAGTGTGGTTCTTAAAGTATTCTTTATTAAGATTATTAAAAGTTGTAGAAACAACTTTATATTATAAAGGCACAGGGAGACAGTTCTGGTAAAATATTCAAATTAAACAGTAACTTACAGTACAAAAGACAATTTTAATGCACATACAAACCCCAAATGTCTGATTCAAAAATATTTTACTGTGTCTATTAATGGGCAATGATTAAAAATATAAATTGCTACTGTATAATAAATATCTGATAGTGAACATCTTGATAGCAAAGTGAACAAAATATTTATTGCTTTTCATATATATATTTTTCCCTGTAATTTAAAATTCCTAATTCTTTTATTATCTTCTCAACTTTTCCAAAGATAAAAGAAATTCCACATAATCTCACAGGGGAAATGGTAGTTATCAAAAACTACCTCAAGAAGCAATCACTGCTGGCAGTGTTTTCTCACTTCCTGTTCTGCAATCACAGTCGCCCTTCCAAAAAGTAAGATAAATGTTTGCTAAACAGTAAGACAACTGCTCTAATGACTGGCATTCTAAGGTTTGTAATGAATACTTATACAAATATAAAAGGTGCTCCATTTTGAAATGTGTATTTTATTCGAAGTTTTGGGCAAGAGGCGAATGTCTGACAAGTAATTTTACCTACTCTCCTCAAAAGTTTTCCAAAGCTGTAAAAAGTCAGCTTAGTAAAATTTCCAGCACTTGAATATTTCTTTGAGGGCTAGTTGGCATATGTAATGTACTAATGTATTAAAATTAACATAATGCAATGTATTTTATAAGGAAGAGATCTTACCCTTCTTCCAGTTTTTAAACTGGGATTAATTTTATTGATTTCCTCCTGCTCTTTCTTTAGCAACTGTTATAGATAGTACAGGTAGAACGTCCATCACAACAGTAAAAGAACATGAAAGCAACATCCTAATGAATGCTATTTCAACTTAAGAAATATCCACATGAAAGTCTTTGATAATCACTGTAAAGTTACTTAACCATATGTCATGTTCAGACAGTGCGTAGCAGCTAGTAATGTACCTGGCACAGAGTTGATGCTCAATAAATAGTTGCTGAATGAAGGAAAAAGAAAAACTTGGCTTTGGTTGTGCATACTTTAATCACGTTCTGATTAGAATAAGATCAGTCTAGAACTAAATACTGCACACTACATCAAACTTTGCTGTAAACAAAAGTTACGATTTCAAACAGAAAAATATCACCTACATTAGCTTTAGCCAATTTATATATACATATATTTTAACTTTAAAAAACACCCGAGAGAAATTTCACACATTTGTTAATTTTTATCCACATACTTAAATTTGATGTTGTTGATGGTTAACAATTAGGTAATGGAGACCAAGTTGGACAGACTGGCTAATAAACCTGTCTGCTTTATAGTTAGAATTACTAGTCCATCAATAAATTAAAAAGTTATGATGCCAGATTAAACTCAAACAATGACTACCACGCCAATTTTTGCAAAACTACCACACTGAAGTTACAGAAATGTAACTGAAGTTACATACGTTTGGAAGTAGTAGCACAATTTTTCAACATTAAAGAATAACCAGGAAGATATGAATTTAATAATGACAGACTCAAAATATTGGAAGTAGGACAGTAAGAATAAGTAGGTGACCAATTTTAAAATCTAGGACTAGGTCTAATATTTCTTTGGCATATGCTTACTATCCTGGACAAGTTAGCATTTAAAAAATACTGGTTTTTTTTTCCTCTCAATTAAATTAACATTAAGGTATAGATTGCTAGTATACTCTTAAAGCATTTTAAGGGACAAAAATGACATTTTGCAACATATGCCAAAGTTCATATTTAGTGTACAGTTATAATTTATTGGCATAGAGGGATGTAACTGTTAAATAACCTTAAATGATCTCATGCAATGGTGAAGCCACAGAAAGTGGGAAGAAATATAAGTATTTACACAATAAAATATTCAGTTTTCTGAAAACTGAATTCTGTTTTTTCGGAAAAACACAGTAAACCTAGGAATCCTAACGGTAAATATGTACCGCATAGCACTGAATGAAAACTAGCCCAACTGTAAATGAACACCTATAGTAACCTGAATGTGTAAAATTTAATAAAAAACATAAAAATGGAAGAGAAAAAAAAAAACCCCTACACATCAGAAGGAAAAAGTAGCCTATAAAACAGGCCATAATCTAACTTGATAATCAAAGTAAATAAAAGAGATTCACAAAATCATGACAGTAATGCAAACTAAGTCAAGTACCAAGTACCCTTTGATACACAAGCCAATGTAACTATCAGACTCATTTCCAATAGCTTAACAATACTCATTAATCCAGTCAGGCATTCAGGGGCTGAAGCGGTCAACAAGAGCTCAAGCCTCCAAAGTTTAAGAACAAACCCATCTGCAGAAGCAGCGCGTGATTTCTGAAATCATGTCTTATTTTGGTGGATGTTAACGTAAGATCTGTCAGTGCAAGTTTATCAGCCATTTGGAAGTATTACTTCCAAATGTCATTTTTCCGGATAGGTTTTGGTAGTTTTCGTTTTTAGCCAGTGCTATGTAAATGAAGAAAAGCAAAGACAAGTTCACCGTAGACTACCTCACATTGTTACTTAATTGTGCTAGATATTCACGCAGTTCTTTCGCAGCCTGGAATCTGCCGTAGCGCTTCTTTGGGTTTGCGCACTCATCCAGCAAGGCCTCGAGGCGGCCGTCTTTGGCAATTTCACTTGGTGGATCATGGAGGAGTCCTCCAGAAGTGCCACGCCACGTGGCGTGTCTGGATAAGAGGTTCTGACAAACAGCATAATAATTGTGGTCCACAGTGGCACGAGCACAAAGAATTTCTTTTGAAAATGATAAGCAAGCCTCCTTATCACAGTCATCAAATTTGCTTTCATACCATACATCCCAATTTTCAGGCTTATCTGTGAAAAGGGAAAGAAGGAGAAAGAGAAAAATACATTTTAGAAGGCTTTTCGTTGTTTCCCAAAATGTAACATTTGACTAATGAACACAGTAATGTTGGTTCTTAAAACTATATTACATTAAACATTTAAATATATTAATTTCTACACAGACATTTATAAGGAGTCCACCAAGGCAGGGGAGAAGGATCAGACAAGGGTCTCTCCATACTAAAGGCCAAAGGGTTCAGCTTAGAGTGAAATTCTCCATGATACAGAGAAAGTGCCACATGCAAGTCTGACATAGTGCTACATGAGTACAGAGTAAGCAGTTCCAGTGCCTTAGACTGCGGAAAGCCACACAGGGAACAACTGACTGAGGCTTTGAAAGATAAACACGTCTGAAAAAGAGGGAAAACAGCATGCTAGGCCCAGAGTACAGTATGTACCAAGGCATGGATCTAAGGGGTTGGTACAGCTGGTACATTAAGGAAATAATAAATTCACTGTCGCTAGAGCACGAGACAGGTGACTGGGGAGGAGGCACAGGCAATGCTAGAGAAGAAGGCTGCACGTCCTGTGGTCATGACCACGATCTAATAGAAATGTACTCTGGGCTGAAGACTGGAGGTGCTAGGATGATGACAACAACTAAAGAAGGTCCAGGGGAAAAGGTCAGACTGTACAAACACTTGATACAAAAATTAACAGTAAAGTCAGAGGTTCTAATTGGATGACAAAGTAGACACTATTAAGATAATATTAATATTTTATACATACAGAATAATATAAAGTAGCTGTGAGGTGTTCAGTAGAAAGATCCATTCAAGAAACTAAAAGGCCACTATAGCGGAAGCATTAAGGGCACTGGAGTTATGTTAAAAATGAAGCAGAACAAGGCCAAGTCACATAGATTATTCTCTGGTAAAGTGTACGAATTTTAGTCGACAAACCACTGGAAGTCATTACAAGCATTAAGGAAGGGAGTGCTAAGATCAGATTTATGTTTTGAAAAAGGAACTACCTGAGTAGGAGGAAACCAAAGGAGGAAATAATTTCAGAAAGCTGTTACTAATCAGTCACTTCACAAATTTGCCAATTGGGTGACTGCAAATAGTAACATGATCTTCTAAGTCAGGTTTAATGGGCTGAGAAATGAATGGACACTGAGGAAGTAGAGAAAGGCAGTAAGCAACTTTTAAAAATAGAGGGAAAGCAGCAGAGAATCTTATGCATACTTGTTTATGGGAAAGTAAGAAAAACTAGATTTTAAGAAGGAGGGTGGGAAATGAAGAAACTAACTGATGCAACAAGTTCTCAATGAAAGATCTATTTTCTCTGGAAGAAAATGTGTATTGCTTTTACTAGTTTAGATGATAAAGGGAAGGACATTAGGGAGTTGCCACAACAAAACCACAATCTCCCTGTAAAGGTCATTTACTAGAAAGAGGTAAGAAAAGAGGGTGAATAAATAAATACAGCCTTTTGCAAAGTTTCTATTTAGCCAGCTCTACCATGAGATATTTGAAAGAATTAGCCAGAGCTAAAAAAGCACTGGAGCAATGCTCACTGTATGAAATGCCAAAGTACAGAAACTATATTGTATTCATCCAAGGTCAGGAATTAGTTGGTACAAAACTGTAACATGTATTCCAGGAATGCCCATGGTTAAAAAAAAAAAAAATTTACAAAAAAATTATTTTTACAAATACTGGAATAATAATGTTGTAGAGTTTAGGCAAGTTGCACAACTCTGTGAATATATATATTAAAAAAAAGAAAACTGAATACTTGAAAAAAAAGCACAGTTTAAGCTGCTGTAACTTCCACAAATGTATAAAGGGGTTAAGTGGGGAATGATGTACTCAGAGCAGGGCATCCACTCCCTGTGAAAGGATCTGCATGGCAGATAAGAAAGAATCAGAAAGTAGTTTTGTGAGTATGGAATCGGAACAAGGCATTGAGAAAAATCAAGTATTTAACAAGATAAGCTGAGATAATGTAAAATGTGTCAACCTAATACATTGCTGTTACACTCACTGCATTCCACAGGCGCCACAAACTTTTGGTCTCTTCATCAACAGACCCACATGACAGGAGGGGGTTAAAAATACAAGGCTTTTTACCGTGGAACAACAACCCTGCGGTTTCTTTTACTAAGTACATTAGTTACAGAACCACAGGCTTTGTCCTTGAAACTAAAATTCCTATGACACTTAATTTTCAAAACACTTTAGACATTCTGCCCAACTATCCAGTGAAGAGCTCATAAATAAATGAAAGCAAAGTTTAATGTCAAACCAGAGTTAGAGATCTGCAGTGCTAGGAATCATCTACATGGTTAAAAAGGAAAAAAAGAATCACTGGAGGGACCTCACAGAAAAATGTAACACAGAATATTACTGTAAGAGAATCCACAGAAAAACAGACTCTACAAAAGCAGTATAGTCTCTCTGGTAGCCTTTAACTAAATAAAAACTTAATACTGCATTAGAGTCCTAAACCACAGCACGCAGCAGACAGTATGGAAGAGACGTGTATGCACACACACCCCACACACAGTATATCTGGGTCCATTTGAACCTGAAGTATATTTTACTATATATGGACAAACTGTGACTAAGAGTTGCTTTTTAAGGAGGAAGTTTTAAAAATCTGCATCATATAATGTAAACATTTGACATAGGAAAAAAAACCTACAAGTTATATACTTACTTTGTCTGATTAACCTTTTGTCAGCAACCAAAACGTTTTCAGCGTCCACAATGATTACCTTCCCATCTCTAGGACCAACTGCAAAATTGTCAAAGCTGACGTCCAGGAGGTAGAGTGCAAATTCAAAGTCATTGTTTGTGAGCTGCTCTGCTATTTCCATTAACTGCCAAGCGAGGTCAACTCGTTTCTCCCATGGTGCATTAAAGTAACTCCACAGTTCTTCTCCAACATAATTTACAGCCACCATTCTTCCACAAGCTCCAAGATATTTTGCAAATGGCCAACCTTCATCAGATGGAAAACTCTACGAAAGAATTATCTTCATTACAAGACATTCTGATGAGGATATCCTAGGTCTATCCCCAGATTCTCGCAGTAGAGATTTCTGCTAGGCATGAGCTTGGATTTTCTTGTTATATTCAACAGTTCAAAAGACATAAACATTTTTTTAATTGAGGTATAATTAATTTAAGATGTGATGTTAATTTCTGTTAAACAGCAAAGTGATTCAGTTATATGTATATATACATTCTTTTAAAAAAAAATTCTTTTCCATTATGGTTTATCTCAGGATATTGAATACAGTTTCCTGTGCTACACAGTCGGATCTTGTTATTTATCCAATTCTATATGTAATAGTTTGCATCTGCTAAGTCCAAGTTCACCCCCCCCTCACCCCTCCCCTTCCCTTTGGCAAACACAAGTCTGTTCTCTAGGTCTGTGAGTAACTTTATTTCTTTTTTAACTCATACCATTACTACGGACTTGAAATTTTTTTAATAGAGCACCTCACATTATAAAGCTAAAATAAGTCTTGCTTATTGAAATCTCAGAATCAAATTGATCAACAAAACACAAGACACTTTATTACCAGATCTAAAAGTAGAGATGTTTTCCTTTATCTTTTTGATTCATGTACATACAATCAACCAAAACTTTCTTTTCAATGAACAGGACTGCACACCTATTAGCCAGCAAGTGTTACCAGGCATCAGGCACTCTGTTATGCTGGCAATAAGAGTGAACTGCACTGTCTCTAAAATAAAAATTTTAGAAGACAAATACCAAACAAATAACTATGAGTGTAATTAAGTATTAGTTACAAAAAAATGGTTCTGGTCCTAAGAGTCTTTAATAGGGACCTAATCTAGTCCAGAAGCAGGCAGGAGAGGAATGCAGAGAAAGATTCTTGGGAAATGTCTTCTAATCTGTACCCACAGGTTGGTAAAGAGCAGTCTGATAACCTACAATGCAATCGCCACTCCAAGTATCTCTGATGCCAAGTTAGCTTTGCTTCCCTTTCCAATGTCACCCCATGTCTAATCACCTTAAATCCAACTTCAAAATTATTTATTCTCCTGATCTTGCCAAGATTTTCTAATGGATTTTTTAACTACTAGTAAGATTAACGGAGAAGGCAATGGCACCCCACTCCAGTACTGTTGCCCAGAAAATCCCATGGATGGAGGAGCCTGGTGGGCTGCAGTCCATGGGGTCGCTAAGAGTCAGACACGACTGAGTGACTTCACTTTCACTTTCCACTTTCATGCATTGGAGAAGGAAATGGCAACCCACTCCAGTGTTCTTGCCTGGAGAATTCCATGGACGGAGAAGCCTGGTAGGCTGCAGTCCATGGGGTCGCACAGACCATGGGGTCGCACAGAGTCGGACACGACTGAAGCGACTTGGCAGCAGCAGTAAGATTAACATCCTAAAACAAAAGTCTTCCAGGATTATGAACAAGTTATTTTCAACCTAAGTAAAATGGCAGGCTTATTCTAAAGTACTCTGCAGTATTGTAACACCCAGCTACAAGTTGAAAAAAGAGCAAAAGGGTGGGAAGTAATACTTTCAACAACTGTTGGAAGATCACGTGACCAGAGGCGTTTTTAAAGAGCTGTTTTTCAGAATAGTGAAGTGAAAGTCACTCAGTCATGTCCAATTCTTTGTGACCCCCATGAACTATACAAGTCCATGGAATTCTCCTGGCCAGAACACTGGAGTGGGTAGCCGTTTCCTTCTCCAGGGGATCTTCCCAGCCCAGGGATGGAACCCAGGTCTCCTGCATTGCAGGCGATTCTTTCCCAGCTGAGCCACTCGGGAAGCCCTTTCAGTACAGTCCTTTCCTTAAATTAGAGGCAGATGATATTTACACAGATTGCAGGGCAAACAAAGCAAAACACTACAGAATATAAATATAGCCTACTTCTACTGCTAAAAATTGAACAATCTACATAAGAGCCAGAGATGAGGCTCTTCTGGGAACTCAAGAAAGTAGGTGGGTGATATTAATTTTACTCTGAGCTTTTATAAAATTGACAAAACTCAGTAACACTCTTAACTTTAAAATTTGTATCAACTTTAAAACAAAAGATTTATAGAGTCATACTTCATCCACAATTGCCTATTTTAATGTGTGCTTCCTTTTAACTATCAAATGTACAATAACTGTATTTGTTCTTTGTATATATACCTTTTCTGTTTAAATTTCAATATCTGCAGTTTTGTAATATAATACTAATTATGTAAATTAAAAATTTAGATGTTAGTATGAATCTTTAAATATAGTAAATGAATTAATTCAATTTTGTTCACAGACAGTATCTACTGATTCTTTAGTAATTAGAGGAAAGCACATTTTTAATCTTATCTGAGATTTTAAAACTTCTTGTGGGCACTAGGGAAAGTGACAGATTGCTCATTTCCAATGTGACATGCAAAAATTGCTAACCACACATTATTTTCAGCTTTTCCTCCCAACTTAAAATACCTCCATAATCTTGAAAATTTATAGGTAAAATGATTACAAAAGATTTAACTATTTCTCAGAAGTATTCATGTATAAAATCTGATATATAAAACAAAAGCACTGAAAATAACTAAGTATGTGAGATTATACAGTTTTGCAGTGCAAAAAATAAAAAACTCCTCCACATACACTATTGGCATATTATTCACATGCCATATTGTCAAACAGATACAAACATATCTTTGTGAAACTAAAATGGTCTTTGACAACAGGAGAAAAGGGAACCCTGCCAACATCTGCACATGTACAAATGCCTCCTTGTTTTTGGAGCCTTTCCAAGTGAACGACAGTCAAATATATACCTCATTACTCAAGTCCCTCATGGAAGAGAATAAAATATATGAACAAGTGTCATATTGAGCAACTTTATATTCATATAGCAATTTCTGACAATGTTAGCTGAAATCCTGTTCTGCCTCATTTTAAGAAGAGCACAACAATTCTTTCATATAATTTGCTACCAAATCTTTTGGAAGAACTTTAACAAATGAATTCACATCACTTGCTCATATGAAAAGAATTTTTCATTGAATAATCAAAAGTCATACTTCATTAATAAGAACAGAATTCTACTGAGCATTCTATTGAAAATGCTCCAAGGAAGCCAAAATATTTATAATTTGTATTTAAAACAATTCTGGCTTAGAACCAAATGTACCATGATCAAGCAGAGTTTGAGAGACAAAAATTTTAAGATGTTACCACTTGGATTTATTAAATATATCAAGCAGTAAGAAAGAAAACATCTTACTTCCTGATTACCAAACTTCCACAGTGCATAAAACACAGTAGCTAGGATAAGAAGTATACTGCTGAGGCTCACTTTTTTTTTTTTTCTTTAAACAAAATCTTAAAAATCTGCCCATTGTGCTGGGCAGATTTTCAAACTGCCTAACACAACAGGCACACAATTTCAAGTAACTTGAAATAAAATGTGTGTTTCATTTTTTACTTATATTTTTACTTTACTTTTTATTAATGTATAGGTGATTTACAATATTATGTTAGTTTCTATTGTACAGCACAGCAATTGAGTTTTTATTCTTTTCCCTTATAGGTTATTTCAAAATATTGAGTATAGTTCCCTATGCTAGAGTAGATTCTTGTGGGTTATCTATTTTATATATAGTAGTGAGTATATGTTAATCCCAATCTAATTTATCCCTCACCCACTTCTCTTTTGGTAACCATAAATTTGTTTTCAAAAGTGTGCAAGTCTCTGTTTTTGAAATAAGTTCATTTGTATCCTTTTAAGATTCCACATATAAACAACAATATTAATATATTTGACTTTGTCTTGCTTAGTTCACTTAGTATGATAATCTCTGGGTCCATCCATGTCGCTGCAAATGCCATTACTTCACTCTTTTTATGGCTGAGTAATATCACATTGTGTATATATACCACATCTTCTTGATCCATTCATCTGTAGGTGGATATTTAGGTTGCTTCCATATCTTGGTTATTCTAAATAGTGCTGCAAGGAACCATAGGACACATGTATATTTTAGAATTATGGTTTTCTCTGGATATATGCCTTGGAGCAGGATTGCAGAACCATATGGTAACTCTTCCCTGGTAGCTTCCCATATGGGCTTCCCTGGTGGCTCAGTCAGTAGAGAATCTGCCTGCAATGCAGGAGACCCGGGTTTCATCCCTGGGTCAGGAAGATCCCTTGGAAAAAGGAATGGCAACCCATTCCAGTGTTCTTGCCTGGAGAACTCCACAGACAGAAGAGCCTGGTGGGCTACAGTCCATGGGGTCTCAAAGAATCAGACATGACTGAGCAACTAACACTTTTACTTTCTTTCATGGCAACTCTATTTTAGTTTTTTGAGGAACCTCCATACTGTCCTCCATAGTGGCTGCACCAATTTATATTCCCACCAACAGTGTAGGACGGTTCCCTACTCTTCTCACACTCTCCAGCATTTATTACTTGTGGACTATCTGATGACAGTCATTCTGACTAGTGTGAGATGGTAAGTCATTACAGCTGTGATTTGATTTTCCTAGTAGTGGTGCTGAGCATCTTTTCATGTGCCTTTGGCCATCGGTACGTCTTCTTTGGAGAAATGTCTGCTTAGATCTTCTATTTTTTGATGGGGCTGTTTGCTGAGCTGTCTGAGAAAATGTGTGTATTTTACAGGATTATTTACTAGTGGAAAAATGCATAAATACTTTTCATCTGAAAGAGAGTCTTTAAACCTGGAATGGTTTAAATTCTAACTGGATTGGAGGCACTCCAATTAATTGTTCAGGGTTTTTCATCAGGTTTGAATATGTCATACAGTATGCAAAGTTATAACCAAGTATTAGTTTAAGATTATACAAAGACACAAAATGGTTAAAAAACATATTTATTACTCTATTACTGCCTTTTTTTTTTTTTTACATTAAGTGGGTGACCACCCGAAGAAAAAGTCTGAGTATTACTACCAATGTAATAATTTAAAATGGAAATTTAAGTATCAAGTCAAAAATGCTTAACTCTAAGATTTAAAGCAAAATTAAATGCTTTCACTGTTAATTGACACAGTATTTTGAATATGAAACCTAAGATATCATCATGTCTAGGTACCTTTTAGCTTAAAAATCAAGGTTTCAGAAACTACTAGGATCATCTTCATTTTATGAGAAAATAAAATATATACAATCAATATAGTAAAGAGACAATTCAGATATTTTATATTTTTTAAGATACATAATATTTTATAAACTTTCTATATTTAAAGGGTAAAACAGTATATAAGCAGAAAATGGACTTGAAATCACTAGTCTAGCTTCTAAGTTTCACCTTTACCTCTGAATGTCACTAGCTGTGTGATGGTGGCAAAGTCAGAACTTTTTAGCGCTTTAGTCTCTTCTCTGTAAAACTGGAATAATACTTGTCCCATATTCATCAGGGCCATCAAAGGGAAAAAAGTATGAAATGCTAAACTGTAAAAAGGCTCGGTGCTATGAGAGATATCTAGTGCATCTACAAGCAGTAAATACACAGATTTAAAACTTGGTAATATGTATATATATAAACACAGCACTGTAATTTGATTTTCATTTATAATAGGTAAGTATCACAAAGTAAATTCTAAATGCTGACATATCTATCACATCTATTGATCAAAACCAAAAGTCACAATGTTTTGTGGACCCTTCATGTGACCAAATGGGATGTGCAATCTAAAAATTCTAGAGTTGGAGGGTACTCAAGTTTTAAATACAGTTCAACTTTATCAGCATATAACTTAAGTGAGTTGCCTCAAGTCACAAAGGTAGCAGGGTTTCCCTAGTGGCTCAGTGGTAAAGAATCCTCCTGCCAATGCAGGAGCCACAAAACACATGGGGAGCCGCAAGTTTGATCCCTGGGTCAGGAAGAACCCCCGGAGGAGGAAATGGTAACCCACTCCAGGATTCTTGCTGGGATAATCCCATGGACAGAGAAGCCTGGCAGGCTATAGTCTATGAGGTCACAAAGAGTTGGACATGACTGAGCATGCATACACACACACACGCAAGTATTAAGAGGTGAAGTCAGGCTAATACAATCCCTCGATCCCAACATTCCTGTTTCAGAAGTTTTCAAATTTTGGAAAGGTGACAGTACGTATGTTTCACATTCATATTATGCAATGCTTCAAGGACTTTGGGATAGCACCTTACAAGAAAACATTTTGCTGCAAAAATACCATAAGCTTATTCATCCCAAGTTGGATAAAGCACATGAATTACCTCATGTGTTTTCACATTTGTTTTTTAACTTGGCAAGGCCTATTTTTCTTCACTTTTTAAATCTAGAATTACATATAAGGTCAACTCACATTTCACTGACTACTATAAGAAGCTGGACTAAAAGGCAAAGAGAGTTACTGTGGAATGAAAATCCTGAATTAAAAAAATCCTATATCAAGCCTAACTCCATTGGAAATGCTAAGAGTTGCAAACAAAACATAATCCTGTTCTTAGCAAGGCTTTTTAGTCTGAGTTGGGAAGATGATTATAAACATATATAAATGATAAATTCTGGAATTTGTTACAAATCACAGAAAGGTACAGAAGATGCTGAGAAAGAAAAACAGGGACCTATTTTAAACTGTGTAGTAAAAGACAGCCTCCAAGTGCTACTTAGGGAGAACTCTAAATGCTGAGCATAATATTACACAGACTGGGGATGAGGCAGGAAGAATGTTGCAGGAATATGTTAGAGCCAGAAACTGTCTTCTCAGAACTGAAATTCAGAAAAAAAAAAAAAAAAAAGGCCAAAGAAGCTGCAGTGAAATGAGGAGGGAATGGCTTGAGGTAATGGGGTCTGGACAAGGAGGTAGAGATTAGATCACAATCATGTTGGGAATTACAGAATAAAACACAAACTCCCCAACACGGTCTACATGCCATGAAAACACCAAACAAGTGTCAAATCTTTAACATTCAGAAACATATTACTTACTAGAGTTAATCAATATCCTGTGGTATATAACCTTTAATCAACAGCCACTGTCCTACCATATTAATTACATCATTTTATTCTATTATATAAGAATACAGTCCTGAAAAAAGGAGACATGGGATGTGTAAGTAAAACTGACAAAAAAAACTAAAGTCAACTCTAAAATGTTCATGTTCTATTATCTTTTACTCTCTTTACATGACCAAAAGTGGGGTTTGCATACTAAGTTTAAAAGATAGTAATTCCTCTAATACAAAAAATATGAAATATTTTATAGCCATTTATTATCTCACAACATGCCATTAAAAAGAACATAACTTTGCAGTTTGCCTAAAATAGAAATGTGTTACACAACTGCAAGACTGATTTTTTTTTAAAGGAGAAAATTTCTAGTAAAAAGATAATGACTTGAAAAAAAACTCATAAATAATCAAACATATAGTCTAAAAATCTAGTTACAGGTTTTCCAAAGAACTGGCATTTCTACTCATACACACAATTTAAACTTGAGATCATTTCTAGAGAGTAAATTACCAAAAGCATACAAAATGCTTAGAGGTTCAATCTGAGCTTCAAAATTATTTTTAAAAGCCAAAATTTGAACAAAATCCCATTGTAGTAACGCATGTTATAACAGCTGTTCATAGAGATTAGTCAAATGTTCTGGTGACAGACTAATGTGTTCACAGTTTTGTGAACTGTCTAGAGGGGGAATACAGTAAAATTACTGGAATGATTTAATGGTTACCTAATTTTTGCTAAAATTTCTTTAAGACCTCAGCTTCTTAATTTATACTGCCAAATAGTAGCCAAAGTCCATTGCAAAGACTGTAGGATCTTAATAATCTCAAGATTTTCAAGTCACAGGATATGTTCCATTTGTTTCACTAAGTAATTTTCTGAATGCCATTTCCACCCACCTAGAATTCCAACAATATTAAGCAATGTCTTGAAAATAGCAAGGTTGTGTTATTTCACTGAATATCGTGTCCAACAGCTAGCTGTATCTAAAATAGGAAACTAATGTCAAAACACATCAATAACAAAAAAACCTACCAAGTTTAATAGAAACAACTCATCTTTGAGAACAAATATCTTAAGAAATATTCTTCCATACCACCAAAAAAAAAAAAAAAAGAAACAAACAAAAATTGCTTGGCCAATAAAATTTTAAATATATATTTCCTAGTCTCAACTGACCTCATGAGAACTAGCAACTGTGATTCATGTTTTTAAGTTGAAAGATATACCTAGAAACACTATACTCAAATATTTCTAATAAACTGTCAAATGGGGGAAAATAGGTATAAGCAGCTTCTTTTAGACCCAATAACCTAAGAATGCTACTTCATACTTTCTTTAGTCAAGATCTGATTTCTTTAATCTGCAAATAGAATAGTACTAACTTCCCCTCTTCCCTTTAAGACACAAACTGAATTAATACAGCCCTTCAGAAGTATAACACAGTATCTGCTAGGAGCATAGTATCTCTCTGCATTAAATACCTGGTGCCTGGTTTTGAATGTGTATTCCTTTGTCTTAAATTTAATACGACCACAACAAAACTCTTGGTTCTCCCTCCCCCAAAGCCATTCCTTCTCTGGGCTTCCTCAGCAGTAGTTGCTTAGACCAAAAACCCTGGTGATATCCTTTATGTTTCTTTCTCTCATACAGTAACCCATTCCCATCATCAAGTCCTATCAGGTATTTCTCCAAAACATACCATATCTAACTGCAACCACCTTAATACATACCAAGCTTTCTCCCACAAACCAGGGCAAAAGCCTTTGATGCCTTAAACCATTCTCCACAAAGCACGCACTGCTAAAAACACATTTATTGTTTCCCACTGCTCTGAAAACAAAATTCTAAACTCATGAAGCATGTTTACAAAGTCACACACAATATGGACCTTGCCTACTTCTATGATCCTATGTTCTACCAGGCTTTTCTACTCCCATGCTTGATCCTGCTTTGGAACCTCTGAATTTGCCCTCAGAATTCTGTACCACTGGCTTTTTCTCATCATTCACATCTCAGCTAAAATGTCACTCTTAAATTCTGACCACTGAATTTAAAATTGTATCTCCAATCCAATTCTCCATTAGAGGAATCTGCTTTGTTCTTTTTACAGTATGTAAAATCTAAGATTACCTTGCTCTTTATTTGTTTGCTGCCTCTATCTAATGCCCCAGAAAGCAAAGAATCCACAACTGTGCCCTGGCCTGTCATCTTTACTACACCCTAAGGGCACAAAGGTCAGTTCCCAGTACTATTTGTCAATGCCGCACAATTCCTGTCAGATCTCCCTCAGATAACACATCTTTTAAGATTCCATCTAGGAGTCTATGAATGCCAAGAAAAACCTTGACTTAACCTCTATTTTTAAAATTATTATTTACTAATGTACTAAACAGAATTATTAACTTTATGACTTACAGAGAAAAATTAAACTATTTGGTTTATATTACTGAATCCTTATGAAACCTATGTTTATACAATAGTCATCATCATATGGGACAAATCCTTAATGCCCTTTTAATTACTATTCCAAAAAAACTACGGCCTGAAGTAGCATCTACATAGGTATTTATGATGTATGTAGAGAGGATGACATTTAAACATTTGCCATAGGAAGAGTAAAATTTATATATTTCTAAGACGGATGTCATGGTGTACTAAGGAACTTTCAGATCAGATCAGATCAGTCGCTCAGTCATGTCCGACTCTCTGCGACCCCATGAATCACAGCACGCCAGGCCTCCGTGTCCATCACCAACTCCCGGAGTTCACTCAGACTCATGTCCACCGAGTCAGTGATGCCATCCAGCCATCTCATCCTGTCGTCCCGTTCTCCTCTTGCCCCCAATCCCTCCCTTTACTCATGTCTAAAAGTGAAATAAGCTGATTTGCAAAGTAATAATATACTGTAAAAAACTTTACAATTAAGGATATTTTACATATATTATCTGAATAATTCTCTCCTTTAAAACAATTCATTGGATAAGTATTAACATTCCCATTTTACCCATTTAAAAACTCAGGGTCTGAACCATCAAGTGACTTCGTGGTGGTCTAGAATGCTATTTCAATACTGCCATCACCACACCTCCTAGTCCCTGTGAGCATAACCCCATTTATCCTCAGAACTCAATTCCTCTGTGAAATCCTCCCTGGTATTTACTCCAATGAAGGTACACTTAGATGTCCCTCCCTAAATGAGTCATCTGACAGGATGCAAAGTACCTTTATTGGTAGGGCTAATTATACTATACTGATTTTAATTAGTCATTTATATACCTGCCAGCTACACACAGCTAAGCTACTTGCTGCCTGGAAAAGCCTTTTCAATCCAAATACCTTCTAACAGACTATTTACCAAACAAGCAAACAAACAAAATTCAGTTCTTCTAAGTCCAGGGCTATAAGTTCAAAGAGTTTCCAGCTGCTTCACAGATAAACTCCTGTAATCTATAAAAAAGACATAAAATGTGGATAAAAAATTTGATTACATAATTTAAAATCTTCCAAAGTCTATGATCAGGGTGAATAACTATCCTAATTTTATGCCAAGAATTTACTGTTTTAAGACAGTTTACAATCATTTACTAAAGTTCATTATGTATAAGGCTTATATTCTAAGGACATATTAGTTTTAGTGTGAAAAGTAAAGAAAGAAAACATGCCAGCATTCTGTGAAGAATAAGCAGCAATAACAGCAATATAGGAAGGAGCCAGAGACCAGAAGCCAGGAAATCAGAATAAAAACCAGTCTGATGATTCCCTGAAAAACTGACTCCCTATTAATGTATGAGAGGAATACGTGCTGACCCATGCAATGGAAATACGAGGGAAAATAGTTCAAATATTAGACGAAAAAAATATTTCTGCACTTTCAGAACTAACAATGGCCAAAAGATAGGAATATAAACAGAAAATAGGCCAGGGTATCAAATGATTTTGCTCCATTGATCTGGAAGTGTTTTCCTATGGATGATCATCTGTTTCTACAATCTTTCCAAAATAAAAGTATCTTTTTTGAGACCTGGGTTATACACAGATGTTATTTTTTTGTTTGCTCTGTCACTAAGCTCAATCAAGTGTCAATAAAACCTCTATTAAAAAGAAGAAAAACAGAAGAAAAAAAAAAAACCCTCTAGATATAAGCTTATTCATTTATTTGATTAAAAAGTAATCTACTCAGTACTACCTAGTCAGAAACATCTCTGAAGCCTAAATCTGAGAGTGTGGTTACCACAGCAGCAATCATTGGTAGAGAAGCAGGTGGCCCCTTAAACTCTGGTTTGAAAAGAAACTCCTGAGACAAAGTCTGGAACATCCTTTCTAGGTGCCACTGCCCCACAAGAACCTTAGCTACCCTTAGCTCCAGACTATTTTCCTTTAAAGGTAGTCTCAAATTTTGATTTGTTTTAACCTGATTTCATCTGTGTAAAAACTGGGGCTAGGAAGACAAGCTTGAAACAGGGCTAGCTAATCTGGCCTCTGACCCGTATACGCTATCAGGAATCAAGTACCAAACCTGTGACTCCCTTCTAGAAGAGCTTAAACCCACCAGTTAAACTCAAGTTCAGAAGCAAAGTGACAACTTCAGGTTGAGAGTGTAAGAGTCACAGGGTGTTGAGGCTGAAAAGGAAAGGATCTAATCCAATAGTGTCATTTTATAGATAAGTAAAGGGGGTCCCACAAGAAGTTCACCAACAGTCCAAAGTAAAAAAATCAGCTAAATGGTCATAATCTGTTTACATCAAAAAGTGCATCTTAGTACATCTTAAAGATATATTCTTCACCTACAGAAATTATTCTTAAGGGCAGACACAACATTCACTCCAAGTTTAATTGTAAAAATTCATCTTGTAATGCAGGAGTGGACTAAATTAGTGAAGTAAAGGCATGGTTAATATTCAAAAACATAACTATTTTTAAAGTGATCCATATTCCAGACAAGCTTCAAAACTGTTAACCAAGTGCATTAGATAATTAAGTTACTTTTACTTATTTAGTATCTAAGCACTTTCTAATTATTGAGTGCTTACTATGCATCAAGCACTATATAAAATGCTTTCCATGTATTATGTCATTTACAAGAACTGAAGGTTTAAAATCTATAGCTTAAACAATGATAGTTACATACTTTAAAAATTAAAGAAATCCTATTAAAAACATGATTTAGAAAACAAGACAAAATTCTGCAAATAAGACAAATTCCCACATTCTTGCCCTTAAACAACAAAGAGCTTTCTTATTTCTATAGATAAGACCATCTTCACTATCTCTGAGTTATAAAGTCAGAGATAACATTTTGAGCTTCAGGAAATCCAGACAGCATTTTTCTCCCTCACACACTCACAATGTTTATAAATTCAAGAATAGGTTAAGTACAAATACTGGTAAAAATTTTATCAGTAACAGAAAATATCTTGCTATCTCGCGAAATACTTCATTTTTAACTATTCCAAGAATGCTGCTATACGTTGTATTACAAAGTCCCTCTCTGCATTTTTCCCCATAGAATTTATGGCAAACTTGTTATGAAATGTACCTCTAGGTAAAGTAAAACTGTGAAGAGGAAAAGAAGGTATCGGTTCTAGCATTATCCTGCTGATGCTTATAATTTTTCCTTAGAGCTAGATAAACTGCTGTAAGCTAGTAAAACTATTCAACAATGGGCAAAGAGTCATACTTCTGTATCATTTCACATTGGGAAATCTACACAACAAATCTGTACAGCTTTACATAGATAAGTTAGGTCCATATCATATCTTGCAGACATTTAATACCATTCATGTCTCCTTTCAAGGCATAATAGAAACTTAGGTTTTTTACTGTTTCTTAAAATCTGAAGAGGCAAATTGAATGGGCTAAATTCACACATACTTTTCAGTTCTTTAGTACTGTATCAAGAGATTTTTAAATGTTTATTTTTGGAAGCATGTTTACTATATGGAAACTCTTGTTAAGAACAGCTTGATGAATTCAGTTTAAAATACTTTTTCTCCCAAGTAGTTAATTTGGGGGCAATATAAAAAAAACTAGTTTTTCACCAACTGTCCAAAAATTCAATAAGTAGCTCCCTCTCCTGGAAAGAGAAAAAAAAAAAAAGGGAGTTCCTCGTTAAGCTGTAAAACACACGCTTGTACTTTTAAAAATATTTTTAAGAAACCCATGAACCCCAAAATATATATAAATAGAGTCAAAAAAATAAACATTCCTATGACTGACTGGTACTAAAGGCCTCAAATCTGTATTTCACACCGCATGTAACTATAAAACTAAATTAACATTTCAATTTACAAACAGCCGTCAATAATGTTGATACATGTATTTTCTCATTTGCTAAAAACAAACTCTTATCCTATAATCCACCTAGCCACATGGTCAAGTGATTGTGTCAGTAAGTTTAAATTACAAAAATATAACTGAACTTTTTTTTTTTTTTTCAAGTTGTCTATCACTAAAGATGAAAAGAAGAAAAAGTTTAAGGGAAGAGTTAATCAGAAAACATACTTGACAATCTCAACTGTAAAGTAAATTGAAAATGGCAAGACAACTTCAAGCTTCAAAAACATGTATTTCCTAAATAAAGCATTTATCTCAGTGCAAACCAAATGTCAATATTTCTCATATTAAAGTGACATACATTTATAGAACTACATGTACAACATTCTTAAAGTGTTAGTTCTAACATCAGCAGAATCATCTGATAAAAACCTTTTAATATGCAGCTATTACTATAGGTGCAGAAAACGTGTATTATTAAGGAAGATCTTTACTAAATTTTTGGATCCCAGAGAATTTGACAGACTACTCAGCAAACTATATTGCTAGAGCTGTCTCCAGAGACCAAACTTGCTAACATAAACATCTATTTCTCAGAGAAAAGGCAGCTTAAATGGAAAAAAAAAAGTTTTAAATCAAAATGTACGCATTAAAAATGGACTTAGACTTTAGAGGCTGACTAATTTTGCAACTACCAAATAAAGTAATTTCTTCAAGTTTAACCAGTTTTATATCCTATTCACTGATACGGGAGCAACATTTAATATTCAATCTGTATTTTAAATAACCCATTACATACATCCTATGACTCCTTAAAATTTACTACAGTTTTATTTGAGGCAAAATACTTATTTTGTGTTAAAATTATTTGGCTACACTAATCAAACAATGCTGGTTTATTTTGGCTAAGTTGGGCAGCGAAAAACTTGAGAAAAGCAAGCCATATAAATGAATAATGGACATTTCTATACATGCACTTTAGATTAAAAAAAAAAAAAAATGCAACCCTGTACAAACCTCCTAGCCACTGGTGACATTCTTAGCAGCGCAGACAGGGCGTGAAGTATATCTAAATTACTTGGGATTAGTTTTATGTCATGTTCCCCCTGCCCCCACCCTTTGTATTTGAAATACAGCACAATTGGTATGGGGAAGGAGCAAGGTAACTTTCCCTGAGGTTATCAGGACAGATCACACCCCCACAGTTGCAACAACTGTCCAAGGACACCGCACTAAAGGCGAATGGGAATGTGTATAAACTCAATAACTTTCCCCAAGGTAAACACAGTTTTGAGGGATTCTGTTTTCTTTTTTGGCTGTCACCGCCAGCAGAAAGATCAAAGCCTATTCCCTAAGTCATGAGAGAGCCAATACGTCAACCAGGAGAGGTGACTCTTTTGGCCCTGGCCTAACCGTTCACCTCCTCCCTGCGGCCAAATTACCAAACGAACAGAGAAGGTCACCGGATCAGCATGAAAATGTCCGTCCTGACACCCTCGCAGCCTCAACTCCAACGTGCCTTATTTTTCCTCTTCTTAATCCCACCCAAAGCACACGACTCAAGGATGAACCCCACCCCAACCACGATCCCCATTTTCCAACCTCATCCTCCCAGTCTGGCTGCCCTGATGATGTGCCAGGTGAATGAGCTAAGGAATAAAACAAAGACAGACTTCGGGGCCGAAGTTAGGGCAGCCGGCGCGGGGTACTAAAGAGGAGAGCAAAAAACACTTGACAAGAGTACTAAGAAAAAGGTCCAATGGTTCTTGAGCTCGCCGCGGAAGCGCAAGCCCGGGCGGATCAAAGCAGAAAGGCAGGGAGGGAGAAGAGCCCCGGGAAACTGGCCGAAGAGACATTTTGGGAGCGAACGAGAGACAAGCTCCCTCTGGCGTTGAAGGATCCGCAGTCGGATCGGAGATGCGCCCGCGTCCAGCTGACCAGAGCCGACTCACCCTTAGGCGGGTCGCCCTTCGCAACCCCGCACTGCGCCCCGGGTCCCCCTGCGCCGCCGCCTTCCCACGCCCGCCGCCGCGCCGAGCCCGGTCCAGACAGGGCGACCAGCGCGGGCGGGGCCGTTTCTCCCGACTCCCGTTCCCCGGCCGGCCCTCCCGGCAGGACGCTCCCAACCGGAACCCCGCGCCTACCTGTAGCACCAGAGGCTCGGGGTTGAAGGCCAGGGTCAGCAGCAGCTGCATGCGCTCGGAGTCCTTGAGGTTGCGGAGCAGGAAGCTGCCCGAGTCCTTGGTCTCGGCATAGCGGCGCACCAGGCGGTCGAGCAGGCGCTGCGAGGGGCAGTGCACCAGGTCGGACCAGCCCTCCACCGCCTCCGGCGTGAGCAGCCGCACGTCGCCGTTGAGGCGCGCGAACTCGGTGCGGGGCATGGCCTGGAGCAGGTCGCAGCGGGGCCGGCCGGTGGCCCGCTTGCAGATGCTCTGGTCGAGCTGCGCCAGCTCGCGCTGCGAGCCGAGGCGCTTGAGCACCACTCGGCGGCGGCCGCCCTCGCGGGGCTCGCCGTACTGCGCGAAGTAGACGTTCTTCACGTTGAGGAAGTCCAGCAGGCGCAGGCGGCCCCACGCCTCGAACACCACCTGCCCGTTGAGGAAGCGGCGGCACCAGCTAGTTCCGAAACACGCCGGGCACTTATTGAGCTGCAGGAAGCGCCGGTCGGCCAGCTCGTTGCGCTGCCAGGAGGCGAGCAGCGACGGCGAGTGCAGCACCATCAGCACCAACAGGCTGCCCAGCGCCGCCAGCTTCAGCGAGCGGGACAGGCGGCCCAGCTTCGGGGGCACCAGGCGCCACATCCCGCCCGCCGCCCGTCCGCCAGCACCCGGAGGGCGAGGGCACCCCCGGGGCGCCCCCGCCGCGCCGAAACCCGGAGAGCGACCGGCAGGGGCCCCCGGGCGAGAGAAGGAGCAAGGCGCGCGGGCTGGGGCGGGAAGCGGAGTAGGTGTGTAAGAGAGAGACGGAGAGCGGGAACCAGCCGAGCCGAGCAGGCTGCGACTTCTCCCAGTCACTAGTCTCCACAACTCTCGAGCTCCCTCCTCCGAGCTCCCCGCCCTCCGACTCCGGCGGCGCCTCCTCCAAGCCAGTCAAGTTATACAGCAACGGGAGGAGGGAGGGAGCGCAGGGACTCGACGGCCGCGCGCCCGCGTGCGCCGTGCGCGCACGCGCACTACTCGCTGGGGGCGCGAGAGCTGCGGCGGAGGTGGCCGCCTGCGGGACGAGCGAGGTCTCTGAGAAGAGAAAAGGAGGAACTCACGGAAGGGGAAGCTGGAATGACTCACACCGAAAAGTAGCAACAGTGTAGGAAGGTGGGAAGGATGAGGTGCCCGCGCGTCCCTGACGCCTCACGCCCCGGTTCGTGCGCGCTGACTCTCCAGAGGGAGAGCGAGGGGGCAGGGGGGCGGGGCTGGCGGGGCGGAGCTAGCGCGCCGCCGAGAGAGCGTCTGCGTGGGCTCCCGGGGGCAGCTTTGGGGTGGGGGGAGGGTTGCTCCACGGGGCGGAGCTCGAGCTTTTGGAGGCTGGGTAAACTCGCAAGCTCCTGTAGTGAAATTATTTAATACTTTTAGTAACAGTTACTCTTTTCTGATTGTTGCCTTTTACTGGGACCTGTTTTTTGCCGTTGTGCAAACAGTCACCTTAGGGGGAAAAAAATAAAGGAGCCGCAGAAGCCTATTGCAAGCCCCTGCCCTCCGCACGGCGCGCCGGGGGTGGAGGCCGAGTAGGCGGGGCGGCGTGCTCTCCGGGCCTTATGCGAGTAGGGGCGCGCGCCCGGGGGCGGGGCGAGGCGAGGCCGCGGCGGGAGCTCGCCTCCCCCCGGCCCCGCGCGCCGCTCACTCCGGGGGCGGGCCTGCGAGGAAAACGTGGGAGAAGGCGTGAGTTGTGGCGGGACTATTTAGGGGCTTCACCTTCGGCATCTGTCACGTCTGTGAAGACATCTTAAATTAAAGCTGAGTGGGCACCAGGAAAGAGAAGTGTGCGAGGCAGCGTGATAAAAAATGGCAAAGCAGGATGAAGAGAGAACAGACGCGGCCTGGCGTCGCCGGAAAATCTGCCCTAGCCACTGCGAAGGAGCTGGAACTAGCAGCTAATTTGCTCCCGCCAGCTTTCCCAGCCGGTTTCCTTCAACTGAAGGCGTTTTCTTCAACTCCGGGGAGTCTGTCCCAGGGCCTCCCTTGAGGCGCGGGCGGGCCCTTACTTCCCGTCTCGGACTCAGGCCTGCCCCAAGAGCCCCAACGCGTTGCTGTGACAGTAGCCATGGGGACCCGGGCTGCCTGGTGCTCCACACCTGCACCTTGGCTCAGCTTCACGCCACGACTACAAAAATAACTCGGAAATCTGTAGCTCCAGCGCCTTATTTTGGTAGAAGTTTAAGGGAACCCAGACTCTATCTACAGTAGCTGAAATATGCAGTTATAATGCTTTTCAGTTTTAGCGCTAAAGTAATTAAAATGAGCAGTTTTTCTGATGCACAAGTGATTCCTCATGCGGTGTTAAAATATCTGGGTTTTAACCGAGTTAATGATAGGGGTTGAACAATGATGTTTAGGAGACCCATTCACTGGCATGTAGAAATCAACTCTAGAAGGGCTTAATGAAAAAAGTCTGTACTGGTTTCTGTGTGGTGGTCTCAACATTGTTTACTTGTAAAAGAAAGAGCTATACTCGAGAAGTACTGTTGTAGTCAGCATTTTGACCTTCGTGATAAAAGAATTCAAACTTTGGGGGAAAAAAACATACTTGTACAACTAATAAATATATTCAGCGTAGAAGTGACTTTTAAATGATGTTACATTGACTCCAGACAAATTGGGCGGTTTTAGTTCTTCAGTTTGTACAAAGTGACTTGAAGTTTCATAATGCTAAGGATTTTTTGAAGTCTTCGGCAGTAACTTGATTTAACTTACTTTCAGAGCATCCTATAACTTCATGAAATGTAGAATTATGAACAATATCTCCATTGAGAGTTTGGTGTGATTGGTCTGGAGATGTCAGCTCTGCTTCTGTCTCTGCTGATTTGTAAACTGGGCTGCTACTGCTGCTGCTAAGTCGCTTCAGTCGTGTCCAACTCTGTGTGACTCCATAGACGGCAGCCCACCAGGCTCCCCCGTCCCTGGGATTCTCCAGGCAAGAACACTGGAGTGGGTTGCCATTTCCTTCTCCAGTGCATGAAAGTGAAAAGTGAAAGGGAAGTCGCTCAGTCATGTCCGACTCTTAGCGACTCCATGGATTACAGCCTACCAGGCTCTTCCATCCATGGGATTTTCCAGGCAGGAGTACTGGAGTGGGGTGCCATTGCCTTCTCCGAGTAAACTGGGCTAGTTATTACTAAACTGCAAAATTCTTATCCCTAACATCCTTTCTTCCTGTCATTTAGATATGTTCAATCAATACTAGAGGATTTATGTGGAATTGCTTTAAAACAAAAGCACTACATGCATTTCAATATTTTTATTTAGAGTGAATGATTCCATTGGAATTATTGCCAGTGATAAAGCTGAGAGAATTGAGGTATAATGCAAGACTATTCCTGGAGGAGGGCATGGAAACCCACGCCAGTATTCTTGCCTGGAGAATCCTATGGACAGAGGAACCTGGTACAGTACAGTCCACAGGGTCGCAAAGAGTCAGACTTGACTGAAGCAACTGAGCAGGCACCCAAGACTATCTAAAAGATTCAGCTCAGCTCAGCCACTCAGTCGTGTCCGACTCTTTGCCACCCCATGAATCGCAGCACGCCAGGCCTCCCTGTCCATCACCAACTCCCAGAGTTCACTCAAACTCATATCCATAGAGTCGGTGATGCCATCCAGCCATCTCATCCTCTGCCGTCCCCTTCTCCTCCTGCCCCCAATCGTGCCCAGCATCAGTCTTTTCCAGTGAGTCAACTCTTCGCATGAGGTGGCCAAAGTATTGGAATTTCAGTTTCAGCATCAGTCCTTCCAATGAACACCCAGGACTGATCTCTTTAGAATGGACTGGTTGGATCTCCTTGCAGTCCAAGGGACTCTCAAGAGTCTTCTCCAACACCACAGTTCAAAAGCATCAATTCTTCAACCCTCAGCTTTCTTCACAGTCCAACTCTCACATCCATACATGACCACTGAAAAAACCATAGCATTGACTAGACAGACCTTTGTTGGCAAAGTAATGGGTGCTTTTGAATATGCTATCTAGGTTGCTCATAACTTTCCTTCCAAGGAGTAAGCGTCTTTTAATTTCATGGCTGCAATCACCATCTGCAGTGATTTTGGAGCCCCCAAAAATAAGGTCTGACACTGTTTCCACTGTTTCCCCATCTATTTCCCATGAAGTGATGGGACCAGATGCCATGATCTTCATTTTCTGAATGTTGAGCTTTAAGCCAACTTTTTCACTCTCCTCTTTCACTTTCATCAAGAGGCTCTTTAGTTCGTCTTCACTTTCTGCCATAAGGGTGGTATCATCTGTATATCTGCATATCTGATACTTCTCCCAGCAATCTTGATTTCAGCTTGTGCTTCTTCCAGCCCAGTGTTTCTCATGATGTACTCTGCATATGAGTTAAATAAGCAGGGTGACAATATACAGCCTTGACATACTCCTTTTCCTATTTGGAACCAGTCTGTTGTTCCATGTCCAGTTCTAACTGTTGCTTCCTACTTGCATATAGGTTTCTCAAGAGGCAGGTCAGGTGGTCTGGTATTCCCATCTCTTTCAGAATTTTCCACAGTTTATTGTGATCCACACAGTCAAAGGCTTTGGCATAGTCAATAAAGCAGAAATAGATGATTTTCTGTAACTCTCTTGCTTTTTCCATGATCCAGAGGATGTTGGCAATTTGATCTCTGGTTCCTCTGCCTTTTCTAAAACCACCTTGAACATCTGGAAGTTCACGGTTCATGTGTTGCTGAAGCCTGGCTTGGAGAATTTTGAGCATTACTTTACTAGCATGTGAACTCAGTGCAATTGTGCAGTAGTTTGAGCATTCTTTGGCATTGCCTTTCTTTGGAATTGGAATGAAAACTGACCTTTTCCAGTCCTGTGGCCGCTGCTGAGTTTTCCAAATTTGCTAGCATATTGAGTGCAGCACTTTCACAGCATCATCTTTCAGGATTTGGAATAGCTCAACTGGAATTCCATCACCTCCACTAGCTTTGTTCCTGGTGATGCTTTCTAAGGCCCACTTGACTTCACATTCCAGGATGTCTGGCTCTAGGTAAGTGATCACACCATCATGATTATCTTGGTCGTAAAGATCTTTTTGTACCGTTTTTCTGTGTATTCCTGCCACCTCTTCTTAATATCTTCTGCTTCTGTTAGGTCCATACTATTTCTGTCCGTTATGGTGCCCATGTCTGGATGAAATGTTCCCTTGGTATCTCATTTTCTTGAAGAAATCTCTTAGTCTTTCCATTCTATTGTTTTCTGTTGTTTTAAAAGAAGCTTAAGGCAAAGGAGAAAAGGAAAGATACACCTATTTGAATGTGGAGTTCCACAGAATAGCAGGGTGAGATAGGAAAGCCTTCCTCAATGATCAATGTAAAGAAATAGAGGAAAACAATTTAATGGAATACCCATCATGTATTTTTTTAAAAAATGAACTTGCTCTTAGAAAATTAAAGTTTTACATTATGTCGTTATTATATCCCCTGTAGCTGTTGTTGTAGTTGTTCAGTCACTAAGTTGTGGCTGACTCTGTGACCTCATGGACTGCAGTACACTGGGTTCCTCTGTCTTCCACTATCTTCTGGAAGTGAAAGTGAAAGTTTCTCTGTCATGTCTAACTCTTAGCAACCCCATGGACTATATAGTACATGGAGTTCTCCAGGCCAGAATACTGAAGTGGGTAACCTTCCCTTCTCCAGGGGATCTTCCCAACCCAAGGATCGAACCCAGGTCTCTCACATTGCAGGCAGATTCTTTACCAGCTGAGCCACAAGGGAAGCCCACTATCTCACAGTCTGCTCAAATTTATGTCCATTGAATACCTAACATTCCAGGTTCCTATGCAATATTGTTCTTTACAGCATCGGACTTTGGTTTCAGCACCAGACACATCCACAACTGACCATCGTTTCTGCTTTGGCCCAACTTCTACATTCTTTCTGGAGCTATTAGTAATTGCCCTCTACTCTTTCCCAGTAGCATATTGTACACCTTCTGGCCTGGGGACTCATCTTTCAGTTTCGTATCTTTTTGCCTTTTCATACTGTTCATGGAGTTCTCATGGCAAGAATACTGGAGCGGGTTGCAGTTCCCTTCCCTAGTGGCCAAGTTTTGTCAGAACTCTTCATTATGATCCATCTGTTTTCGGTGGCCCTGCATGGCATGGCTCATAGCTTCATTGAGTTACTCAGGCCCCTTCACCATGACAAGGCTGTGATCCATCAATGGGTCCCCTGCAGCAGTGGTACTCAATTAGGGAATATTGCCTCTTGGTGGGGAAAGGGTACATTGGACAACCTCTGAAAACATTTTTGGTGTCATAACCAAGGAGTAGGGATTGGTATCTAGTGGGAAGAGGCCAGGAATATTGCAAAACATCCTATACTGTACAAGGCAATTCCAACAACAAAGAATTAACCAGCCCAAAATGTCAATAGTGATATGCTATTGAGAAATTCTGACCTACAAAATTCTGCTGTTAGGTAGTAAGGTTTTAGGTATGAAAGCTTTATTGTTTAGCATTCTTTTCTACAGCATAAAAAGTGTGTGTATTTACACTTATTGCATATCTTGTGATTATAATGTTATGAACATTGTCAATTCAAAGAAACTTTGTATCATTACAGCTGTTACTAGTATACATCTGCTCAAAGTATAAATGTCACATTTTGAGCATTATAAAAATAATACTTCATTGAAATACATTTCTTAAGAGATTGGATTTTTTTATCATTTAGGTAAAGTTTTTACAGATGAGTATTATTTATTACTGTAATCTGACAGAGTTCAACATAATTCTTTTTCTCTTTTTCAACTTAAGAGATGTAAAGGCCAAAATGTCTGTTTATTTGAGAGGAGTTAAAAAATGTTACACAGTAATGTCCTTAAATAATTTTTATTCCTTCAATGTTGTATGCCAAAAATCATTACTTACAGTGGTTTATCAGAATATTTTTAATGGACATATCAGTTCGGTTTTCCAGTTTAGAAGAAAAGCATTGGAATCTTGATTTAGAAAATGATTCCTTACTGAGTCACTAATTTTCTCATTATTGACTGTTTAGTCCCCTCATCGTTATGTCCTAAAACAATATATCATAATAAATTTAGGATGCGTAAGAGGCATTCCTTTTGGAAAGGCCAAAGAGATAATTCTGTGTACTTAAGTACCTAAAATAGTGTCTGATTTAAGTGATTGTTTATTAGTAGTTGTTGTATAGGTGGATGGACGAACAACTGAAGTAATTAACACTTTAGGATTAAATACTATTGTAATAGTCCAAAGCTGGAAATGACAGCTGATAGCAAGGCTCAGACAAGTCTGCCTGCAATTCGGGAGACCCAGGTTAAAGTTGATGAGAATATTCTGAATATATTCCAAAGATAGATCTAACAGAATTTACTCAAGGTTTGGGTGAGAATAAGAACAGCATCAGCTATCAATGCATAGTTTTTGTCCTAAACTACTAAAAGAGTTACCACTTTACTGAGGTGAAGAAGGTTGAGAGGAAAAGAATGAGAAAGATATTGCATTGGCCAAAAAGTTTGTTTGGGTTTTTCTGTAACATCTTGTGGAAAAACCTGATTGTCCTCCAGTTAAAAATAAATACAAAAAGAAAAACCTGAGCAAACTTTTTGGCCAACGCAATACAAGTAAGAGAAGGCAATGGCACCCCACTCCAGTACTCCTGCCTGGAAAATCCCATGGATGGAGGAGCCTGGTGGGCTGCAGTCCATGGGGTCGCTACAAGTCGGATACGACTGAGCGACTTCACTTTCATTTTTCATTTTCATGCATTGGAGAAGGAGGTGGCAACCCACTCCAGTGTTCTTGCCTGGAGAATCCCAGGGACGGGGGAGCCTGGTGGGCTGCTGTCTCTGGGGTCACACAGAGTCGCAATACAAGTAAAATTTTCCATGTCCATTTACTTCAGTGCCACGTTTGTGTTTCTAAGCTTGATTTAGCTATTGAGACATACAGTTATCTATCAATGTATGAATAATTATTACTTTTAGTCTAATTGAAAGACCTATGTCATCACAAAATGATGGGGTCTTTTCCCTGTTTTCAGTTCTGACACCTAAAATTGAAATGCTTGACAATGTTAACTGTAAGTCTTCCACTAACTAATGTTAATTATCTGATTTATGTATATTGTTAAAAGCTGTTCAGTGTTTCAATAACGTTTTAATCTCATTTTACTATATTTTAAATCAATGACATTATACACAGGTATTTTTTAGGATGGATTTAATATCAAACAGTTGGCTCTGTTGGATAAAAATAGACTTCTCAAACTCATAAACATCAAAACCATGATTTTGCTTGAGAACATTGAATCATAGTTTTTCTGACATGGTCAGAATAATTCAAATTAGCTCAAGTGGAACTGTAATTTATAATTCTTGATTTATATTAATTCTGATTAACATGCAATATTACATAAGTGTTTTCTGCCTTAACTAGACTAATCCAGAGAGGCACATTTTCTCTTAGTAAATTTTTATTACTTCTGGTTTTTATTCCCCCAGTTTGTTTCAGCAGAGAAAGTAAGATATGCAAAGACAAAAAAATTAACAGCATTTCAATGAGAGATCACTTACTACCCTGTATTAAAATCTGTTGAAAAATTAAACCAAAGCCTATGTAAATTAATATTATTTTCTATTTTTAGGAGTTGGCGTATGTACTAGAAATGCCCCTTATCCAATTTCACCAAGTACAAGATTCTGAGGTTTGGGGTTCTTAGAGTCCTGTGGAGAGACAGGTACATACATATTAACTTTAACATGTTTGTGAGAAATGTGATGTAAGCAAATATTAAAGGATCATAAACAAGAAATTGTTATAGCTATAGACATTACCTTTGCATTGATAGCACTCCTTTTAGGAGAGTTCACTAATATAATTTTGCTTCTTTTTTCCTTCATAGTCTGTTTTCCTCATAAGCCTCACATTCTGTGACTCCTACCTCCCTGAATTTACTGATGATGTTCCTGCCATCTCTGCTGGATGATAATAACTGCAGCCCAATGCTCGCTCTTAAGCAAGCAAGCAAAAAGTTGGGAGAACCACAGCTGCCCTTTTCAGAGCAACAGCATCTTCTGGGTAGCTAATGCTTGGACTTCTAAGTAAAGATCCCTTCATGGAAACCACATGTATAGGTAAAATATCTGAGTAGTCTCCAGCCTAATTGTTGTGCTCATTTTATAAAAATCAGCCACAGCTGAGGAAGCCTATTTATGTCTTGTGTTTGAGTATCATAGTGTGTATTTAGTATTCAAAATTATGTGGTTGATATATGTTTTTGTTTTTTTCCTTATAAAAGAGTTTATAAACCCTTTAGGCAAATAAGAAGTCCCATTTTGGGGACCTAAAGATTCTGTCACTAATTCCTGTGTGTGGGGTGTATATATGTGGGAGGGCATTCCCCACATCAGCAATTCTCTGACATCAGCTGGGTGTCCTACAATTTGACTCGATTCTAACATTATGTATTTGGAGACAGTATTAGATTCCACAGGTTAAGGACTCAGTCCCACAAGACCACCCTATAGTTAAGAAGAAAATTGTGAGCCCAGGTTATTACCTGTGCTTCTGATGACCAGCTACAAATCAGAGGTTCCTAGGACCCACTCCTTGGGTTATAGGTTAAGGAGTCAGTCCCCATTAAGACTCCCACTCCCACTTCAGAAGCCAGTTGTAAGTCTAGGTTATCACCTATGCTTCTCACCATATGCCATCCTTGGATTTGGTTAATTTGCTAAAGTGGCTCAAAAAACTCATTTTATGTACTAGATTACTGTTTTATTATAAAAGGATATTACTCAGGAACTGCAAAATAGAAGAGATGCATAGGGCAAGGTATCAGAAAAGGACTCAAAGTTTCCATGCCCTCTCCACTCCTAACTCTCTACCTGTTCGCCAACCCAGGAGTTCTCTGACCCATCCTGTTAAAATTTTGTGGAGACTTCATTCATAGGCAAAACTGATTAAACTTTTGGTCGGCCATAGGTGATTGATTCAACATCCAGTCCCTTCTTTCCTCTCCCCTAGGACAGAGTGGGACTGAAAAGTTCTCTGTTTGAATTGGTTCCCCTGGCAACCAGCAGCATCCTTAGGTGCTCTGCAAAAGTCACCTCATTAACATAGAACCAGCTGTAGGGGAAGGGGGCTTGTTATGAATAAGATATCTTCACCTTGATGGCTCTGGAGTGATTTAAGGAACTGAGGACAAGAGATCAAGTATTGTAACAAAAGGTGCACACATTGCTGGCTGCTCAGGAAATTCCAGGTGTTTAGAACTTTGGGCCAGGAACCAAAGGCCAAATATGTATTTCTTACTATGTCCTATGATGTCTCTTATATGCGGAATCTAAAAAGAAATGACACAAATGAACTTATTAATTTAACAGAAACAGTCTCACAAACTTACAGTTGCCCAGGGGAAGGATGGGGGACTGGGATAGTTACAGAGTTTGGGATGGACATGTACACACTGCTATATTTAAAACCAACAGGACCTACTGTCCTACAGGGAACTCTGCTCAATGTTATGTGGCAGCCTGGATGGGAGGGGAGTTTGGGGGGAATGAATGCATGTATATATATGGCTGAGTCCCTTTGCTGTCCACCTGAAACTATCACAACATTCTTAAGTGGCTGTACTTCCATATAAAATAAAAATAACTATATCACAGAAACTAACTGAAGAGATGTCTTATCATCCAGTATAATCTAATTGTATAGTATGGCCAGTAGAACTGTGAGTTCTGAATAGAAATATAACTGATTGACCTGTCTATCCAATTTGACAGATTGAGAGGCTTTTTTCTTTCTCTTGTCTTCTAGGAAATAGTAAAGCTCGAGTAATTTTTTGAGAAGTTGTTACTGAACCGAATTTGGGTCCACTTGCCTGCCTTGTAGCAAAGCCAACGTACTGGCACTAGGTTGTAGGAAAGGAAAGTACAGTATTTATTTGCAGGGCCCCAACCCCTGTGGCTCACACAGTAAAGAATCTGCCTGCAGTGTGGGAGACCTGGGTTCGATCCCTGGGTTGGGAAGATCCCTTGGAGAAGGGAATGGCAACCCACTCCAGTATTCTTGCCTAGAGAATTCCATGGACAGATGAGCCTGGCAGGGCTACAGTCCATGGGGTTGCAAAGGGTTGGACACGACTGAGCAACTAACAAGCAAGGAGAAGGGCTTCCCTGATGGCTCCGCAGGTAAAGAATCCTCCTGCAATGTAGGAGACACAGGAGACATGGGTTTAATCCCTGTGTTGGGAAGATCCCCTGAAGGAGGAAAATGGTAACCCACTCCAGTATTCTTGCCTGAAAAATCCTGTGGACAGAGGAGCCTGGCAGGCTATAGTCCATGGGGTCGCAAAGAGTGGAACATGACTGAGCACACATTTCCTTGACACAAGCAAGGAAAAAGGGCTGTTTGTGTTCAAAAGACCCAACCCCCAGTGGCTTTCCTGGAAGGGTTTTTAAAGGCAACATTTGGGATGAGGGTTTCAACTCATGGACTTTCTTCTAATTGGTTAGTGGTGAGGTAACAGCATGACCTTTCAGGAATCTCAACCATCAGCTTTGTGGTTCCAACCAGTCAGGGGTCTGTGTGCTTGTGGTCAGCATGTAGTCACCTTCTTCCATTTGGGTTGCTGCTAAGTCGCTTGAGTCGTGTCCGACTCTGTGCGACCCCAGAGACAGCAGCCCACTAGGCTCCTCCGTCCCTGGGATTCTCCAGGCAAGAACACTGGAGTGGGTTGCCATTTCCTTCTCCAATGCATGAAAGTGAAAAAGTGAAAGTGAAGTCCTGCCGACTCTTAGCAACCCCATGGACTGCAGCCTACCAGGCTCGTCCGCCCATGGGACTTTCCAGGCAAGAGTACTGGAGTGGCTTGCCATTGCCTTCTCCATAGGGGGATCTTAATTTCTATAGACCAACAGGGAGATATTCATCAGATTGTTAGGTGTATCTCTTGAGGAAAAACTAGGTCTCTTTTTTTTCCACTATCATTACTTTTCTTGCTTTACTGCTTTTCCTTTGTTTCTGTATCCTCTCACTTCCCTAATTAGTAACAGTTTGACCCTGCTCTTTGGAACTCTGGGAAGGCCTAGGAGATTAAAGCCTTTTTTTGCAAACAAGAAACAGGAGACATGGAGGGGCTTTTGTACCCAGGAGGGCCCAGCAGGATCCTGCTCAATTTCAAAGTCAAGAATTAAAATTTTAAATCACATCAAAGGGATTAGAAATATTACATATTCCTTTATTATAAATAAGCTTCCTTGAAGATTTGCCTCCTTCTTAGAAAATACAAGTTTAATAATTGTAGATAAGTAAAATATATTTTTTTAAAAAGTGATCTAATTAATGATAACAGGACTGCTAGAACTTATTGACCAACTGAAAACAGCAACTTAGTGGATTAAACTGAAATGTCAAAATAAAGTATGTTTTTATAGGTGTTACATTTTTCTAACATAAGTGAAATTCACTCAGTCATGTCTGACTCTTTGCAACCCCATGGACTGTAGCCTGCTGGGCTCCTCTGTCCATGGAATTTTCCAGGCAAGAATACTGGAGTGGGTAGCCATTCCCTTCTTCAGGAGATCTTCCCAACCCAGGGACTGAACCCCGGACTCCCACACTGCAGGCGGATTCTTTACCATCTGAGCCACCATGGAAGCCCGTTCTAACATAAGGTAGCACTTAATTACAGCTATCAGTTTGCAGACCTAGTGGCAAATACAGTAATTGAAGTTCTAGAATTTATTTTAAAAGAAGCTTTAAACTCTACATAAGGGCAGATTTTATTTTATTTTATTTTTGGCTGTGCTGCATGGCTTGCAGGGTCTTAGTTCCCGTACCAGGGATCAAACCCAGACCCTAGGAGTGAAAGCCTCCAGTCTGACCATTAGTCAGGAAGTTGCCAAGGGAAGATTTTAACTCTTTCTTTGGGTAAGGTTTTGATTCCCAAGTCTTTAAGACACTAGCACTTAGTATGGAACTGTAGATAATGAACAATAATTTAGAAAACAGTAATCTCCAATATTAGGAGAGAAAAACTAGCTCACTGTCAGTCTTAAAGCAATGGCCAATAGTAAATAGTAAACATTTTGCAGTAAAAATCATTAAATCATAACATGAATAATCATTTATTAATTGTTGGGAATGTTTGTCCCTTCTAAATTGACTACAAACTTGAAGTAATTGCAAAGGAAATTTCAGAGAAAATACTAAGAAAAAAATTATCTTAAAAAATTGCTTTCAAATTCCACAGATGTTTTTAAAAGTCACAGCTTAATATGCAGGTTAATCCTCAGGAATACTATAGGTCAGCTTTCTAGAGATCTCCGAAGTGCTTTCTATTCATTATTATTTCTCCTCAGCATCATTATATCTTGCAAATTATAGAATACTTGACATCCTTAAACACCAAACTCTGTTTCCTCACTTACAGTGACTGCTAATTTCTGTTTCGGTACCCTTTCATATGATGCAGCCTGGAAACTCCAGAAATAAGCTTGGGCAAAATGGGGATTATTGTCCATATATTCTTTTTAACAGGGACATTGACCATTGTCCTGTGCTGACATTGTCCATAATCTGAAACAATTGATTCATGTATTTTGTCCAGTTTCTATTCGTTATGCATGCATGTGCTCAGTTGCTCAGTCATGTCTGACTCTTTGTGACTCCATGGAGTGTAGCCCGCCAGGCTTCTCTGCCCATGGGATTATCTTGGCAAGAAAACTGGAGTGGGTTGCCATTTTCTCCTTCAGAGGATCTTCCCAATCGGGGATCAAACCTGCGTTTCCTGCATTAGCAGATGGATTCTTTGTCACTGAGCCACCTGGGAAGCCCTATTTTTTATGGCTGGAGGTTAAAATCTGGTTCCTCTTATTCTACCATAGCTGGAAACTAAACTTCAGAGTGTTTAAAAGAATTTTTTTTGAAATTCCATTCCTGGAGAAGGCACAAACCTTCCAGCTTTACTACTAAATTATTTACCACTAAATTCAGTTTTAGAATGAACAGTTTCACACACATTTATGTCACTTGCTTGGTCCCTAAAGTTGGCTGAGTTTGCACTGATTTCTAGTGTCACCTTTCCAGTCAGCTTTCTATACTTAGACTTTTCCCTTTTACAACACAAGAGTTCCTATGACTGTTCAAGAAAAAATGACAAAATTAATACATGGGGCAATCCAAATCCAAACAGCAAAGGACGTTTTCCCCAAAGAAGCCAAAAAAACCTGTAGAAACGTGATACCTAGGTACACTTGCTTCACAAAACAAAACTGAGCTGCTCTAAGATATTTACATTCAAGATTCTTGAGCTTTGCCCAGGAACAATAGATTTGATGACTTGATTTACATTTACTTTACAGGCCACTTTGTGTCTTTCTTAGAGCAAAGAAATAATCTAAAGATATATTTAACCTCTTAAAAGGTAGACATATTATAATATTTAGATGGCATTTTCCCCAGTTTGTATTCATCAGTGATTCAGAAGCATCTTGTAGTCCAGTTTGTTACCTTTTTGCATAAATGTAGTGAAATAGACAAATATTTGGTCTTTGTCTCTAGTTCCTCACACAAAACTAAAATTTCTTGAACTTCTTTAGTGATAAGCAGGCCTTTAGATCACTTCAGAATGGGGTCTGGTCACCAGAAAGGCCAATCTGTTGTCAGGGGAGTGTGTAATTTTCTTGGTTCTGTCTCACATCAGCAAAGATTTGAAATGGCAAACCAGTATTACAGCTTGGTTACAGCTCAGTTTTATTTGGCAAGCAAAGGATAGTACACCCTTGAGGCATGAAAGTGGGCTGACCCAAAAGGAGAGGCTTCAATCCATCCTGGCTTCCTCTTTTTATCAGTTGTCTCCGCACCTCCCCCCCCCCCACCCCCGCCAGCCCTATGTAAATTGGGCTAGCCAAGAAGGGGAGTGTTTGTTTGACCTGAAGTTCTCACTCAGGTCCATGGGTTTTCTTTTGTTCCATTTTCATAGACTTTTCCCTTTCTTTGTCTTTTAGCCCCTGCTATTTTGGATTCCTTTTTCCTATTCTAACTACCTAGCACCATGATTAGAAGCTTGGAAGTTTTGTTGCCTGAAAACTACATAGATTTGCCTCTTGGAGAGTGCAAAAGACATAACCAAGCCAAAGAGCAGAGGAAGGATTTATTCCTTGCAGCAAGTGAGGAGGATAACAGGGATTTCTCCCAAAGCCTTCTCTCCCCATACAGCAAAATTGAGGAAGTTTTAAGCTAAGACTATATTCATATTCATGAAAGGGCTTGAGTAGTGTATGCATATTCCTGAAGGGGCTTAAGCAGAGGAGAATTTCACACTGTATTGGGGCAGAGGTTGACCAGGTCCAGGCTTTAGTTGATTAAAAGTCACAAATATCAGGAAAGGTAAGCATCATCTTTCCTTAGGTTCCACTACTCTGACATCTCAGCATGTAGGTAGTTCACTGTCCTTCACCTGAATGGATAGTTCCTGTGAAACTCAAAGATATGTATCAGAGTGTTATGTATATCCCTTGAGGAGGAACTATGAATCTGTTTTATCACTGAACTGTTGCTCCTTGACCGCTTTTGCTTTGTTCCTACATTTCCTCACTTCTTTTAAGATTATTAATTACTGAGACCTGTTAGCAGAAACACACTGACTAAAACTGTCCACCCTGGCCAGGCACCGTAGTAACCATTTGCAAGAGTTGTTTTATGACTGGAGGTCCTGGTAAGGAACAAGAACTAATAAGCCACCACCAACTGGTAGAGTTCAGGAAAAGTCCAAAGGAGACACCATGTATCTGAGCACCTCCCAGAATCCTCCTCGCTGGCATCCATCTTGGCTGAGCAATGCGTGTACCACCAGGAAGGACTCTTGAGTCAAAACAATTAGTCAGAGACAACCTGGAAGCTAATCCTATTACCATAGAACCCGAGACTGGGAGCCGTGTGACAGAGCAGTTCTCCTGGGTTCCCTTACCCTACTGCTGTTTGCCTGGGGTCCCCTTCCCAATTAACTCTCTTGCGTTGTCAGCAAGTGTATCTCCTCAGATGATTCATTTCCAAGTGTTAGACAAGAGCCCCGTTTGGGGCCTGGAAAGGGTCTCCCTTCCTGCAATAGACTTTGTGAAGAGCAAGTATTGTGGCCAGGCTTAGATCACAAAATGACTTAGGACAAAAATGGCTTCTCACATGTTTACAAAGCCATGCCTGGTTCTCTTTCGCTGGGACCCCTTACCCTATCCACTTACACTTTCAGTCCTACCCTCCAACCTTCAGGAAGGGGGGAGGGGCTGGTGACTGGGTATTTACAAGTTTTCAGTAACTTAGTCATCATGCCCATATAATGATACCTCCTTAAAAACCCCTAATGGATGGAATCTGGAGAGTTTTTCATTTGATAAACTCATTGAGGTGCTGGGGTTAATGCATCCAAAAAAGGCACTGAAGTTTCCCATCACTGCCGCCATACGTTGCCCTACATACCTCTTCCATTTGACTGTTGCTGAGGTATATCTTCTATAATAGACCAGTTCAGTTCAGTTCGGTTCACTCCCTCAGTCATGTCCGACTCTTTGCAACCCCATGAATCGCAGCATGCCAGGCCTCCCTGTCCATCACCAACTCCCAGAGTTCACTCAAACTCACGTCCATCAAGTCGGTGATGCCATCCAGCCATCTCATCCTCTGTTGTCCCCTTTTCCTCCTGCCCCCAATCCCTCCCAGCATCAGAGTCTTTTCCAATGAGTCAACTCTTCACATGAGGTGGCCAAAGTACTGGAGCTTCAGCTTTAGCATCATTCCCTCCAAAGAACACCCAGGGCTGATCTCCTTCAGAAAGGACTGGTTGGATCTCCTTGCATTCCAAGGGACTTGCAGGAGTCTTCTCCAACACCACAGTTCAAAAGCATCAATTTTTCGGCACTCAGCTTTCTTCACAGTCCAACTCTCACATCCATACATGACCACTGGAAAAACCATAGCCTTGACTAGACAGACCTTTGTTGCAAAGTAATGTCTCTGCTTTTCAATAGACCAGTAGTCATAAGTAAATGCTTTTTTTTTTTTTTTTTTGATTCTGTGAGTTGTTCTGGTGAGCTACCAAATCTATGGAGAGGGTTGAGGGAACCCTTGATATTTAATCTGCTGAGCAGAGATATGAGTAGCTTTTGCACACCATTTTTGGCCAGAATTTCAAGAGGGTGTGTCTTTTGTGAAACTGAGACACTTGTAGATCCTGATGCTAACTCTGGGAGTTGGTGTCAGAATTTAATTATTGGAAACCTAGGTGATACAAGAGTTAGTTGATATGAATAAACAACAAATATCTACTTTTAACAATGATAGTTGTTATGGGCTGAATTGTGTTTCCCAGAAGTTTATATGTTGAAATCCTAATCCCCAGTACCTCAAAGTATAATCGTAGTTGGAAATAAGGTCTTTAAAGCAATAATTAACTTAAAATTAGGCATTAGCATGGTCCTAAGCTAATCTGACTGGTGTTCTGGGAGTGGTTCTGACAAAGTGAAGCAGTTAGGGTAGGGGTTCCCTGGAGAAAGAGAACCAGGCATGATTTTCTGGACATAAGAGATGCCATTTGGGGCCTAAGTCATTTACTCTTATAGAAGAAGAAACTTGGACACAAAAACTGACACGAGGGAGCGTGCACACAGAGACAAGATCATGTGAAGAGGCAGTGAGAGTTCTGCCATCTGCAAACCAAGGAGATAGGCCTCAGAGGAAATCAATACTGCTGGCACCTTGATCTTAAACATCCAGCCTCCAGAACTTTGAGAAAATAAATGTCTGTTGTTTAAGCCACCCAGTCTGTGGTATTTTGTTATGGCAGTCCCAGAAAACTAACACAGTTTATTATTCCTTCTTCATTTCTATTGACATATGCTCATTTCAGGCCTGCATCTTCAGCCAGAAAATTGTAGGAGCACATTAACTGGTATCCCTGTCTCACTGTATCCCAGCGTGAAGATTTGAATTGTGATTTTCAAACTTTAAAGCTCAGTACATAAAAAAGACAAACAAACAAACAAAAAAAAAAAAACCTCAGCATGTAAAGCATATATCAGAATTAGTGGTATAAAAGGTCAAATGGAGGAAAATTGAGTACAGAACAAAAATACAAGTGGATAGAAAGTGTAAAAGACAAGATCAGAAAACTGAAAGACATAGATGACCCGACAGTGAGTAACAGGAGTTCCAAAGGGAGGAAGCAAAAAGATGGAGAAGTACTTCATATAAAAAAATTTTATATAGAAAAAATAAAAAGTTCCTGAACTAGAGAAAGATCTGCAGAATAAAAGGTCCCACTCAGCCATGACTGATGAAGGAAGACATTGTTGTAGAAAATTCGACTATAGACTTAAAATTTTAAATAAGACTTTGTCATTTACTAAGAATGACATTGCAGAAAAGGAGAGGAGTTCCCATCAGCTATAGCAAAGCAATCATAACTAATTTCTTAATACATAAAATTATCATGGTTTACTTTAAACACAATGAAAGCCCAATTCCAGGAAGTACATTACAGGCAAAAGGGAAGAAAGGACTTCACTGACCCTGAGAAAGGAAATATTGGCAGTCAGAAATTAGCAAACAAACTGTCTCCCTGAAAAATGTGCCAATATCATACAATTAGGAAGGATCATAGAATCTACTCATTAGTATCTTAAGGATCTATCATTTTGTTGAAATTTCAACTTCCTTTACATTCTGACTTTTAGTAGTATCTTGTTATGGACATATTAGAAATAATCTAGTTAAATTTCTAAGTTCCAAGGATAAAGAAAAAGTCTGCCTTCTTTGGAGAAAGAGTAAATCTTGAAGGCAAAAGAATCAGATCACCTTTTAATTACACCATTAGAAGCAAGAGAAAAATTAAGTATCATTTATATGGAGAAAAAGGACTGATCAAATAACTAATTCAGATATCATTTAATTGTCAATTTCAAAGAAAGTTATTTGGAAATACTTGAAGACTGATAGAATATATCAGTAGTACAATTAAAGAAACAGTAAAGGAAAGGACTGTAAATAAGCAACAAACAAAAAAATGTAGATCTCAGGACAGGAAGATGGACTAAATGAAAGAGTGATGAGCTCTAACATGTCTGTAACCTGAAGAGAATTCTAAACAGAAATGCAGGCTGGGTACGTATAATATGAGTCCTAATGGTCAGTTCTTGAAATAGACGTGGCATACAGCAAGACTACACTGATAATAGACTCTGAAAGTGAAAAGTGAAAGTGTTAGTCGCTCAGTCATGTCTAACTCTTTGCAACCCCATGCACTGTAGCCCGCCAGGTTCCTCTGTCTGAGGAATTCTCCAGGCAAGAATACTGGAATAGTTAGCCATTCCCTTCTCCAGAGGATCTTCCTGACTCAAGGACTGAACCCAGGTCTCCTGCATTGCAGGCGGATTCTTTATTGTCTGAGCCAGGGAAGATAAGACTCTAGCTAAAAATAATTAAAATAGGGCAATAAATCCTAGGAGTTTGGAGGTGAGGAGAGGAGAAATAAAAGTGTTTTAAATAGTTCACCGAGTGAAGGAACTGAGCACCTAAAAAGAGAATTAATTGTTGTTTTTTTTATTTTCATAAAGCCCTTACTTTTCATATGGATTTTGAGTAAATGAAAATTATAATCACCAGTTGAATGGAAAAGTATAGTAAAATTTCCAAATTAAAAAGAGGAAAAAGATAAGTAATGGTAATGATCAGACAGGAAAACTAATAAGGGAAATATTTAGAAGGAAATAAGGAAAAAGTTAAAAAATGCAAACAAGGTAAGGTGAAAGCAATAAATGACACAAATGGTTAAATTCCCCAACATATAAAACAATCTCAGATTGAGTTGATAAAAACAAATCTACCCATGTATTCCTAAACACATACACACACATTTAAGCAAAGCAATGAAGAAATGTTTGAAATAAGAAATAGGATAAGAGAAAAGCAACTGCATACAAATGGAGGAAAGGCAACATTAATAGATAAAATAAAAATTAAAAGTATTAAGATAAAGATTATTCAATGATAAAAGGCTCAGTTTACAAAGAGATTATAACAATTATAAGCCAGTTTTTAAGTTACTATCTCTCAGCTTCATATTTACCCTTGTATATTTTGTTTTGTGATGTTAGCACTAGAGCTCTGGAAATTGCATTTCTGATTTGTCTACTTGCTCCCTGTTAAGCTCTGGCAATAGGGGAAATAAAGGGTGATCACAAGACAGAAGAGGAGGAAAGAAACTCTTTTTTCTTATACCATTTGCTTCTTGTTCCTATTCAGTTCAGCCGCTCAGTCGTGTCCGACTCTTTGTGACCCCATGAATCGCAGCACGTCAGGCCTCCCTGTCCATCACCATCTCCTGGAGTTCACTCAAACTCAGGTCCATCGAGTCAGTGATGCCATCCAGCCATCTCATCCTCTGTCGTCCCCTTCTCCTCCTGCCCCCAATCGCGCCCAGCATCAGTCTTTTCCAATGAGTCAACTCTTCGCATGCGGTGGCCAAAGTACTGGAGTTTCAGCTTTAGCATCATTCCTTCCAAAGAAATCCCAGGGCTGATCTTCAGAATGGACTGGTTGGATCTCCTTGCAGTCCAAGGGACTCTCAAGAGTCGTCTCCAACACCACAGTTCAAAAGCATCAGTTCTTCGACCCTCAGCTTTCTTCACAGTCCAACTCTCGCATCCATACATGACCACTGGAAAAACAATAGCCTTGACTAGATGGACCTTTGTTCGCAAAGTAATGTCTCTGCTTTTCAATGTGCTATCTAGGTTGGTCATAACTTTTCTTCCAAGGAGTAAGTGTCTTTTAATTTCATGGCTGCAGTCACCATCTGCAGTGATTTTGGAGCACCCAAAAATAAAGTCTGACACTGTTTCCACTGTTTCCCCATCTATTTCCCATGAAGTGATGGGACCAGATGCCATGATCTTCGTTTTCTGAATGTTGAGCTTTAAGCCAACTTTTTCACTCTCCTCTTTCACTCTCATCAAGAGGCTTTTTAGCTCCTCTTCACTTTCTGCCATAAGGGTGGTGTTATCTGCATATCTGAGGTTATTGATATTTCTCCCGGCAATCTTGATTCCAGCTTCTGCTTCTTCCAGCCCAGAGTTTCTCATGATGTACTTTTTCCTATTAGCATGACTTTAATAAAGCTTCGGGGCTTCTCTGGAAGCTCAGCTGGTAAAGAATCTACCTGCAATGCAGAAAACCCTAGTTCAGTTCCTGGGTCAGGAAGATCCACTGGAAAAGGGATAGGCTACTCACTCCAGTATTCATAGGTTCCTTGGTGGCTCAGATGGTAAAGAATCAACCTATAATATGGGAAATCTGGATTTGATGCCTGGGCTGGGAGGATCCCCTGGAGGAGGGCATGGCAACCCATTCCAGTATTCTTGCCTGGAGAATCCCCATGGACAGAGGAGCATGGTGGGCTACAGTCCGTGGGCTGGTAAACAGTTGGACATGACTGAGTGAGTAAGCACAAGCACAATAAAGCTTCACTTGTTAGTAACATTTCCTCATCACAGCAGCAGTTGACTGTAGTTTTGCAGTCTTTCAAATACCATGCTGAATATGCCCACTCAGGGGAACCAACACCACTGTAGCTCTGGCTTCTCTTAGGGCTGGATCCCAATTCCATGAGTCCCTTCATTTGAACTCAGAATTGCCAGCACCAGCCAAGTACTAAACACTTCTTTAGTTTTCCAGATCTAGATATGGTAGTTACTTCCTACAGTTTCTAGCCCTGTAATGGTCAAGAATTTTTCTTTTGCCTTTTGGTACTTTAATATCTAATGAACTTTTTATATTAAGGAATCTCACTTAAATAACTGTAGGATTCTGAGAAAGTGGTAGTGGAGACGTAACATGTTTGAGATCTTTGGAATTCCCACATTAAAAGACACTGCAGCTAGATTAACAAAGCTAAAAACAATATTTGCAAAAAAGATAACAGACTATCCTCACAAACCTGAGAATACAAGCAGGTGAGAAAAGCCACCAGTAGCCACAAGACCCATGTCTGATCAGTGTCTATGTAGGGGGAAGCAATGTGAAGCCATGGGGCATCTGATGGACCTGAGGAGAAAAACTCCACATAAACTAAAACTTACTCACTGGGAATCATGGCAGTTCAATTTGAGAACAGCAGCTAAAACTGGGAGAGGTCTAGCATGTTCCAGTAGTCAGAACTAAGTCTTATTGCTGGCCCATTTTCATAAATTCTCATAACTGACAGGCACTAGAGTTCCCTTCAAGTACATGTCTCATACTGAAGAGAAACTGCTGAACTGAAAAAAAAAAAAATTGTTCAGCATAGGAACAACTAGGACAAAGGGAAAAAAAGATTCAGATAAAATAGAGAAGGAAACAGAGCTGCCAACTACACCAAGAAAGCAATTATAGTTTTACTGCTATAGAAAAGCATAGAAAAGGGAGCTTGTGAGAAGTTAGAAAGCTATCTGGACCAAATCCAAGAAGTCATGCAAGTTAAATCCATGTAAAAATGAGCACTGGAAAGCTATTGATGTCAAATAACATACAAGTAACTATAAGATGACAGAAGCAGAATAACCCTGCAGTCAAAGAAAACACTAGAAACACATGCTCATCTTGTATGCAAATTGAAATGTTACATTTCAAAATGAAACAATGTTGCATAGTGAAAAGAACAAGATATGAAAAAACAGTAAAAAATCAGAAAAATTCAGAAACTAGCAAATAGAACTCATAAAAGAAAAAATATTTCAGAACTGAAGAATAAATTAGAAGAAAAAACACATAACACACGTACACACACAAAACCAAATACAACAAGTAATGCCTTACAGGAAATAGATCCAAGGGAGGAAATCTTTAAAAATAATGAAGAAATAAAAAGGATTTGAAGGATAATGACAAATATTAAAGTTATAAAAAGAAGATATACAGTTACAGGAATACCTAAAAAAAGAAAGAAAAAAGATCTAGGAAATAGAACAAATATTAAACGCTTGCTAAAAAATATTACTGTGAAGTATACATTAAAAGAACACCCTGTTACCTGAGAATATCAACCCAAAGCAACTAGACCAAGAAGTATTCTTACAAAGGTATTGGACTTAAACAAACAAACAAACAAATCATTGGGAATCTAACCAAAAGAACACGTATTTCATAAGGGCATCAAAATTATCATCAGATTTTTTAATAAAAATGCTTTATGCAGGAAGACATGGAACAACATATATAAGATGTGGGATAAAGTAAGTAGGATAAAACAAATGAGCAATTATGATATATTCTAAATCTATCATTACTTGTGACCTTGAGAGTGAAGATTCTCAGTGTGGAAAGGTGTAAAATAAAAAAGGTTAAGTAAAAACCCTGTAGTCCTGAATTTGAAAATTCCCAGGAGAAAATAAATCACCAGTGCAAATAGAAACCCTAGCTTCCAGACTATTCTTTAGAAACACTATTTTCTCTTAAAGGAAACCATAAAACTTTTTCAAGATATGACTGATCCCAGATCTACAGTAGAAAATATACTAGAATATCTTGAAGCATTTATAACAGAAAAACAATTAAAAAAAAAAAAACTACAAAGGTCATGTCACAAGGATTCAGAAATCAAATTGAGGCTCTAATTCACCACAGTTTGTAGAAAAATTACAATGAATTGAAGCCAATCAAGTATGTTTAAACCTCCAAGTTCATAGTAATATTAAATAACATTTTTAAAAGATTTTATTGTCACTGTGGTAAACCTCCAAAGATATACAGTTTTTAACTGTATGTGGAAAAAGGGTCTTTGTAGATGTAACTAAGAATGGTGGGATGGGGAGATTATCCTCAGTTATCCAGGTGGGTCTTAAACTTATCATAAGTATTCTCTTATGGAAGGCAGAGGAAGATTTGACTACAGAGAGAAATAAGAAAGCCATGTGATGGAAACATTGTCAACGAGAGAAGATGGAGGTAGGACCTGGACATGGGATTTTCACTGAGAGCCTTTGAAGTGAATGTGAAACCCTGCTGAAACCTTGATTTTAGTCCCCTAAGATTCATTTCAGCCTTTTGGCCTCCAGCATTGTAAGGGAATAAATACATGTTGTTTTAAAGCATCAGGTTTGTGGTAATTTGTTACAGCAGCCGTAGGAGACTATTATAGTCCCAAATCACTGTCTTAAAAGCAGATGAAAGGAAAGCAACATTCTTGTCACCCTGTCTAAATGAACCGTGAAAGTGAAAAGTGAAAGTGAAGTCACTCAGTCGTGTCCAATTCTTTGCGACCCCATGGACTGTAGCCTACCAGGCTTCTTTGTCCATGGGATTCTCCAGGTAAGAGTACTGGATTGGGTTACCATTTCCTTCTCCAGGGATCAAACCCGGGTCTCCCGCATTGGAGGCAGACACTTTAACATCTAAGCCACCTGGGAAATGAACCATACCATTCACTATTTACCATACTTGGTAAATAGTAATGAGGTTGTGTCTTCTTATAAACTTATTTCAGTTAATAAAAACATTGAAGTGAAGTAGCTCAGTCGTGTCTGACTCTTTGCGACCCCATGGACTGTAGCCTACCGGGCTTCTCCATCCATGGGATTTTCCAGGCAGGAATACTGGAGTGGGTTGCCATTTCCGTCTCCCTGGGAACTTCCCGACCCAGGGATTGAACCCGGGTATCCCGCATTGTAGGCAGATGCCTTACCGCCTGAGCCACAAGGGAAGGTATGGATATCACTATTTTGCAAACATGAATGAATTAGTGAATTCAGACGTTGAACACAAATGGCTGCCAGTATCAAAACTGAATGAAAACAGCTATAAGGGCCTTCAGATTAAAATTATAGTCTTACCAAAGGGATAAAAAGATAGTTTTATCAACTTCTGTATCCTGAAGAGAATTTGCAAGAAATAGAAAAAATAGAACATTTGAATAACACCATGAATACAGAATCAGCAAAATTCAGTCAGTGAGAAACTGGACAGGACAAGCAGCTTGTCTCTCCAGCAGGTAAGTAGTAAAGAAAAGAAAGCAATGAATGAAATACCTGTGTATAAAGAGACTTATAAGACAATTCAAGTTAACATAAATGGGTGAGTATTTACGGGTGCCCACTTTGGTGACTGAAAAACCATAATAACTCCAAGGATACAAATATTATAAAAATTGGGATACTGGATATGGGTGAGAGGGGGATGTGAGAGGGAAAGAGCACACAGAGAGACTTTGAGAATGGCTAGCCAATTTCTGTTTCTTGACCAGAGTGATGGTTACAAAAGTCTGCTGTAACATAATACCACAACTGGGTAGCTTATAAACAATAGAACCTTATTTTGCACTGTATTGGAGGCTCAAGTCCATGATCACAGTGCTGACATAGCTGGCTGAGGGCCTTCTTCCAGGTCACAAACTTTCCCTTGTATTCTCAGTAGGCAGAAAGGGCTAGGGAGCTCTCTGTTGCCTCCTTTGCTATGCTGTCACTTCAGTCGTTTCCGACTCTGTGCGACCTCATAGACGGCAGCCCACCAGGCTCCCCCGTCCCTGGGATTCTCCAGGCAAGAACACTGGAGTGGGCTGCCATTTCCTTCTCCAATGCATGAAAGTGAAAAGTGAAAGTGAAGTCTCTCAGTCGTGTCCGACTCTTAGTGACCCCATGGATTGAAGCCTAACAGGCTCCTCCGCCCATGGGATTTTCCAAGCAAGAGTACTGGAGTGGGGTGCCATTGCCTTCTCCGTGCCTCCTTTATAAAGCACTAATCAAATACCATTTGTGAAGGTTCCACCCTCCTGACTGAAGTAACTCTCAAAGACACTGCTTACTAATACCTTCACCTTTAGGAGTTAGAATTTCAACATATAAATTTTGGTGAGTACACAAAACTTGAAACCATAGCAGTTGTTTAACCTTATAGTATTATAATTCATAAGCTTCATTTTTTTCTGTAACTTTATTTTATTTTACAACAAAAAGACAAAAAATAAAGCAAGTTTTATTTCAGACTGGCACACCATAAACAACTAAAAAATTGGAGAATATATAGGAACAATTATTTTCAGACTTTGGCAGCACGAAGCTGTGATCCTAAAGAGTAGGGAAAGCACTTAAGTGAGTCTTGCAATCATTCTACCTTTCTAACTGGAGGCATTTTTCAGAATGAAAAGCAAGAAGGGAGAGCATGGATAGGCCTGGGATATATTTGAGATCAGACCAGCCAAAGGTAGAAACATTAGTAAACAGTCAAGGCATTCAGCAGGGACCCCAAAAGGATGCTACCTTAGTAACAGGCTAAATTATGTCCATATTAAGGCTACTCTGTGCTGTGCTGTGTGCTCAGTCACGTCTGACTCTTTGCAACCTATAGACTGTAGCCAGCCAGACTCCCTCCGTCCATGGGATTCTCCAGGTGAGAATGCTAGAGTGGGTTGCCATGCCCTCCTCCAGGAGATCTTCCTGACCCAGGAACTGAACCCATACCTCTGGTGTCTCCTGCATTGTAAGCAGGTTCTTTACCACTGAGCCACCTGGGAAGCCCTAAGGCTAGACTAGTATCTCATAAACAAAACTACTTAAACTCAAATGGATGAATAATTGAGCCACACAAAAAAGCCAGCATTCTTTAGAGGAGAACTAAAACCCCCAATAACATGAAAATAAAATAAAAATTACTAGGAATGTAATTAATTAATAAAAATAAACTCATGAAATAGATAATAATATTAGCAGAAACATTCCTTAAAATAGCAATTAGAAATACTTTAAGGAATTTTAAAGAGAGGAAAGAAAGATACAAAAGAAGAACTAAAAAGAACATCTAGACCTGAAAAATATGTCCAAAATGAAAAAAATAAAAGAACTTAATGGGAGATTTCATTTTAAAATAAAGGATCGGTGAACTTAAAGATATAGCAATTAACAATTGTTCAAGCTAAAATATAGAAAGCAAAAGGTCTGAGTATAAATGAAAACATTCACTCTGTGAGCTATGAGACAATATCAAGTGATCCAGCTTAAGTACAAATGGTGTTTCAAAGGAGGGGAACAGAAATATATTTGATAAAATAATGGTCAAATATTTTTCAAACTTCAAGGAAATTATCAACTCACAACCCCACAAAGCTCAGTAAGTCCCAAGGAGAGCAAGCTCAAGAAAACTATACCAAGGGACATAAAATCAAACTGTTGAAAATCAGTGATAAAGACAAAAATTTAAATTAACCAAAGGGGAAATAAAGGCATGTTGTATGCTTTGGAATTAATGAGATGAGTTAGAATTGGTTTTTCTTTAAAAATACTGTCAGCTTGAGGGTGATGGAAACACATCTTCAAAGGACTGAAAGGGAAAAAAAAAGGAAACTATTAATCAAATTCCATATCTAGTTAAAATATCCTTCAAATATAAAGGCAAAATAAAGACATTTTCAGACAAAACTAAGAAAATATGTCATTAACAGTGAAGCACTACAATGATAAAGGAAATTAATTTGGCTATTGGCCAAATTATTGGCTATATAGCAATAATGCTGCTGTTCTGCTGTTCAGTTGCTAAGTTGTGTCTGACTGTTTGCAACCCTATGGACTGTAGCCCATCAGGCTCCTCTGTTCATTCGATTTTACAGGTAGAATACTAGAGTGGGTTGCCATTTCCTTCCCTGGGGGGATCTTCCTGACCAGGAATTGAAGCCAAGTCTCCTGTGTATTCTGCATTAGTAGTTGGATTCTTTACCACTGAGCCACCCAGGAAGCTCCCCCCACCAAAAATAATACCGGGTGGAAATCTGGATCTATACAAATATTCTAACAATCCATCAAAATGCAGAGATTTTCAGACTAGATGAAAAAGCAAGGCCAAACTTTATAGTTTCCTCAATAACCATTTTTTTTTAATTTAAATTTATTTTAATTAGAGGCTAATTACTTTACAATATTGTATTGGTTTTGCCATACATCAACATGAATCTGCCACGGGTGTACACGTGTTCCTGATCCTGAACCCCCCTTCCACCTCCCTCCCCATACCATCCCTCTGGGTCATCCCAGTGCACCAGCCCCAAGCATTATGTATCCTGCATCGAACCTGGACAGGTGATTCATTTCTTATATGATATTATACATGTTTCAATGCCATTCTCCCAAATCATCTCCCCCCCTCCCACAGAGTCCAAAAGACTGTTCTAAACATCTGTGTCTCTTTTGCTATCTTGTATACAGGGTTATTGTTACCATCTTTCTAAATTCCATATATATGCATTAGTATACTGTATTGGTGTTTTTCTTTCTGGCTTACCTCACTCTGTATGATAGGCTCCAGTTTCATCCACCTCATTAGAACTGATTCAAATGTATTCTTTTTAATGGCTGAGTAATACTCCATTGTGTATATGTACCACTGCTTTCTTATCCATTCGTCTGCTGATGGACGTCTAGGTTGCTTCCATGTCCTGGCTATTATAAACAGTGCTGCAATGAACATTGGGGTACATGTGTCTCTTTCAATTCTGGTTTCCTTGGTGTGTATGCTCAGCAGTGGGATTGCTGGGTCGTATGACAGTTCTATTTCCAGTTTTTTAAGGAATCTCCACACTGTTCTCCATAGTGGCTGTACTAGTTTGCATTCCCAGCAACAGTGTAAGAGGGCTCCCTTTTCTCCATACCCTCTCCAGCATTTATTGCTTGTAGACTTTTGGATAGCAGCCATTCTGACTGGCATGAAATGGTACTTCATTGTGGTTTTGATTTGCATTTCTCTGATAATGAGTGATGTTGAGCATCTTTTCATATGTTTGTTAGCCATCTGTATATCTTCTTTGGAGAAATGTCTATTTAGTTCTTTGGCCCATTTTTTGATTTGTTCATTTATTTTTCTGGAATTGAGCTGCAGGAGTTGCTTGTATATTTTTGAGATTAGTTGTTTGTCAGTAACCATTTAAATATAAAGACAATGATAGATCTTTAGTCATAAAAAAGATAAAATGGCTGTATTAATAAAGGACAAAATAAACTTCAGGTCAAACAATATTACTGAAGTAAATGATGCCATCTCAAAATAATTAAAGAATCATTTAATTAAGAGAACATAATTTTAAATATATATGTGTCTAAGAGCTTCAAAAGATAGAAAGCAAAAGCTAAGAGAACTGAAAGGAAAAATAAATTAATCCACAAATGTTGCTGAACATTTCAACACAATTTACTAATTGATCAAATAATTTGACAGAAAATTTATCTACGATTATAGAAGACATGAATAACAATATCACCCTGATTGTCCTAACTAAAATTATAGAAAATTATGCCCAACATAAGATATATCTTATTTGTGAATGCACAAGAAATGTTCCTCAAGATAGGTCATATGTTGAGTCACAAAAGAAGTTCCAATAAATGTGAAATAATCAAAGTCATATGGCATGTAATCTATGGACACAATTAAATTAATTTAGAAAGCAGACAAAATGTATCCAGAAGTAAATTCCTAAATACTGAGAATTTAATTACATCGTTCTACATAAACCATGATCTGATGAATAAATAACATGGTAAATTAGAAAAAAATGTTGAGCTGAATGAAATTAAATTATCTTTGAACTATAAAAAAAAAAAAAAAACACACATCAAAATTTGTAGGGTGCACCTAAAATAACTTACAGGGAAATCTGTACCGTTAAGTGCTAATGTTAGAAAAGAGGAAACACTTAAAAACCAAGGATAAGCTTCTATTTTAAAAAGTTAAAGAAATTAAACCCAACATAAGTAGGAGGAATGGAATAAGGACTGGAATAATAAATAGAAAATAAACAATAGAGAAAATCCATTGAACAAAGAACTGGTTCTTTGAAAAGGTCAATAAAATTGATAAACTTCTTTCCAGACTTATCAGAAAAAATGAAGGAAAACAAAAATTGCCAAAGACAGGAATGAAAGAGGTCAAAACTCTATGGGGCTTACATACATTAAAAGAGTAATAAAGACATGTGTTGTTGAAATCTATGACTATTTATATAAAATAGCAATAGAAAATTTCCTCCTGAAAGGCTAAATTAACAAGATTAGCACAGGGGAAAACAAATGTCCGTTTCCCATATTAAAAACATGAAATTGATTATTTTAAACTTTACACAAAGAAAATACCAGTCCCATGCTGTTGGACTGGTATATCCAAACAAATATTAAAAGGAGGACATCACTAATCGTATACAGACTTCTGCAGAAAATAGTGGTAATAAACACTTCCAATTCATTTTATGATGCCAACACTATTCTAATACCCAAAAACCAGATAGAAACATTATAAGTAAATAGAACTACAGACCAATATCACTTAGAACACAGATGCAAACATTTATATCAAATCCAGCAATATACAAAAATAATACATCATTACTAAGTGGAATTTATTCTAGGAATACAAAATTAATTTAATTTTCAAAAACTATAGATATTTAATTTTAAATGGGTCATTGATCTACCATAACAGTTAAAGCATCACAGAACTTCTGGAAGAAAACCTAGGAGAAAATCTCCATAGAGTTGGAGTAGAAAAAAGTTTTTGAGCTAAAACAACAGAAGTTCTCCCCATGGTATCAAATTTTAAAAATTGATAAATTTGGGGAATCCCCTAGTAGTCCAGTTATTAGGATTGGGCGCTTTCACTGCTGTGGCCCTGGGTTCAATCCCTAGTCAGGGAACTAAGCGCTCTCATGCTGTGTGGCCAAAAAGGAAAAAAAAAAAAAAAAGATCATTTTATCAAAATTAACTCTTTTTCTTTTTAAAATGCTTTCATTATAAATTTTATAGTTTAATAAATTATTTAATAAAATATTAAAAAAGTATTTTATGAGGTAAGCAATTAAAGAAACTGGGGAACTGGATACAAAGATTATTGAAAGTGGGCATGTGGGATCTGAAGTATAATTTTTTGAAGATAAATTGCAGGCATGAATGAGGAGAACATCCTGACTCCATTAACAGCTTGAAGTAATGCTCAATGTCAGGAAATTACTGCAGCTTTTAAAACTCTACTTGGCAGGGTAAGACCACACTTCATCCCAAGGTAGAATATGAGAGCAAGCTATATGTCTTAAACTACTTTGAAATCTACTAATTTTTTTTACATTTATTTTCTGATTCTGACTTTCCTACTCATTCTCTCTTTTCCAGTTTCTTCTAAATTACTAGCTGTTGGTTTACAATGTTCACCCAGTTTATTCTTACTCAATTGTTTTTCCTTGCTTGATGTTTTTTTCTTGCTTGAAGCAGCTGTAGAGATACTCAAAAATCTTATGGTGATAACTGCCCCTTTTCTTTTCTTCTGAGCTTCCCACTCAGAATTGTTTTATTATCCATTTTCTAGGTGTAAACCTGTATTAAAATGTTTTTTTATTATGACACAGTCACAGTCTTGGTTTCTTTTGGAGTGGTTTTAATAAATGAGTTATTATTGTTTTTAGGTTTTGCAAATGTATCTTTTTTCCAGTTTATTGATATATAATGGACATACAGCACTGTATCAGTTTAAGGTGTACAGTGTAATGTTTGACTTAATATTTGTGAAATGATTATAATAATGAATTTAGTTAACATTCATCAACTTGTATAGATATAAAAAAGGAAAAAAATTGTGCATGTTTGTGTGACAAAAATTCTTAGGATTTACTCTCAACAACCTTCAAATGGCCATATAGCAATGTTAACCACAGTCATCATATTGCATATTATGTCCCTTGTTGTTCGGTCGCCCAGTCATGTCCAGCTCTTTTGCCACCCCATGGACTGAAGCACGCCAGGCCTCTCTGTCCCTCACCATCTCCTGAAGTTTGTCCAGATTCATGTCCATTGCATCAGTGATGCCATTCAGTCATCTCATCCTCTGACACCCTCTTCTCCTTCTGCCCTCAATCTTTCTCAGCATCAGAGACTTTTCACATCAGATGACCAAAATACTGGAGCTTCAGCTTCAGTGTCAGTCCTTCCAATGAGTATTCAGGGTTGATTTCCCTTAAGATTAACTGGTTTGATCTCCTTGCTGTGCAAGGGACTTTCAGGAGTCTTCCCCAGCATGACAGTTCAAAGGCATTGATTCTTTGGCATTCTACCTTCTTTATAGTCCAGCTCTCACAATTATACATGACCACTGGGAAGACCATAGCCTTGACTATACAAACCTTTGTTGACAAAGTAATGTCTCTTTGTCAACACACTGTCTATGTTTGTCATAGCTTTCCTACCAAAAAGTAAATCATCTTTTGATTTCATGGCTGCAGTCACCATCCGCAGTGATCTTAGAGCCCGAGAGAGTAAATCTGTCACTATTTCCACCTTTTCCCCCTCTATTTGCCATGAAGTAATGGGGCCAGATGCCATGATTTTTTATTTATTTATTTTTTAAATTTTAAGCCGGCTCTTTCACTCTCCTCTTTCACATTCATCAAGAGGCTCTTTAGTTCCTCTTTGCTTTCTGCCATAAGAATAGTATCATCCATGTATCTGAGGTTGTTGATGTTTCTCTCACCTATCTTGATTCCAGCTTGTAACTCTTCCAGCCTGGCATCTCTCATGATGTGCTCCACATATAGGTTAAACAAACAGGGTGAGAGCAGACAGCCCTGTTGTACTCCTCTCAATCTTGAGCCAATCAGTTGTTCCATACAGGGTTCTAACTGTTGCTTCTTGACCTACAAGTTTCTCAGGAGACAGGTGAGATGGTCTGGTATGCCCATTTCTTTAAGAGCTTTCCACAGTTTATTATGATCCACACAGTCAAAGGCTTTAGTGAAGTCAGTGAAATAGAGGTAGATATTTTTCTGAAATTTCCTTGCTTTCTCTGTGATCCAGTGAATGTTGGCATTTTGATCTCTGCTTCCTCTTCCTTTTCCAAACCTAGCTTGCTAGGACATCTGGAAGTTCTTGGTTCATATAATGCTGAACCCAAGCATGCAAGGTTTTAACCATGACCTTACCAACATGGGAGATGAGTGCAATTGTCCTAAGTATTATGTCCCTAGTACTTACCTATCTTATAACTGAAAGTTTGTATCTTGACTGCTAACATCCAATTACCCCCCACCACACACTCCTTTGGTAACCATAGATTTGATCTCTCTTACTATGAATTTGGGTTTTTTTTTTTTTTTTGGTTCTATATATAAATAAGATCGTACAGTATTTGTCTTTCTCTGTCTGAATTATTTTACTTAGTATAAATGCTCTCAAGGTCCATCCATGTTGCTGCAAATGGCAGGATTTCCTTTTTTTTAATGGGTGAAAAAATATTCCATCATGCACATACATACATATCATATATATATATAACTTCATAACTTCTTTATCCATTCATCTGTCAGTGGACGCTTTGGTGGTTATCATGTCTGACTCTTTGTGACCCTATGGACTGTAGCTCGCCAGGATCCTCTGTCCATGGAATTCTCCAGGAAAGACTATTGGAGTAGGTAGCCATTCCCCTCTCCAGGGGATCTTCTTGACCCAGGGATCAAAACTGTGTTTCATGTTGCAGGCAGATATTTTAACATCTGAGCCACCAGGGAAACCCCTATCATGTCTTAGCTATTGTAAATAATGTTTCTCTGAACATCAGGGTGCATATATCTTTTAGAATTAACATTTTCATTTCCTTTGGATGTATTTCCAGAAGTGGAATCACTAGATCATATGATCAGTTCAGTTCAGTTCAATTGCTTAGTCTTGTCGGACTCTTTGTGACCCCATGAATTGCAGCACACCAGGCCCCTCTGTCCATCACCAACTCCCAGAGTTCACTCAAACTCATGTCTGAGTCAGTGATGCCATCCAGCCATCTCATCCTCTGTCATCCCCTTTGCCTCCTGCTCCCAATCCCTCCCAGCATCAGGGTCTTTTCCAATGAATCAACTCTTCGCATGAGGTGGCCAAAGTACTGGAGTTTCAGCTTTAGCATCAGTCCTTCCAAAGAACACCCAGGACTGATCTCCTTTAGAATGGACCGATTGGATCTCCTTGCAGTCCATGGGACTCTCAAGAGTTTTCTCCAACACCACAGTTCAAAAGCATCAATTCTTCGGCACTCAGCTTTCTTCACAGTCCAACTCTCACATCCATACATGACCACTGGAAAAACCATAGCCTTGACTAGACAGACCTTTGTTGGCAAAGTAATGTCTCTGCTTTTGAATATGCTAACTAGGTTGGTCATAACTTTCCTTCCAAGGAGTGTCTTTTAATTTCATGACTGCAATCAACATCTACAGTGATTTTGGAGCCCCGCCCCACCCCCCACCCCCCAGAAAAAACCAGTATGAACAGTATGAAAAGGCAAAATGATAGGATACTGAAAGAGGAACTCCCCAGGTAGGTAGATGCCCAGTATGCTACTGGAGATCAGTGGAGAAATAACTCCAAAAAGAATGAAGGGATGGAGCCAAAGCAAAAACAATACCCAGTTGTGAATGTGACTGGTGATAGAAGCAAGGTCCAATGCTGTAAAGAGCAATGTTGGATAGGAACCTGGAATGTTAAGTCCACGAATCAAGGCAAATTGAAAGTGGTCAAACAGGAGATGGCAAGAGTAAACATCGACATTCTAGAAATCAGTGAACTCAAATGGACTGGAATGGGTGAATTTAACTCAGATGACCATTGTATCTACTACTGTGGGCAGGAATCCCTTAGAAGAAATGGAGTAGCCATCATGGTCAACAAAAGAGTCCAAAATGCAGTACTTGGATGCAATCTCAAAAATGACAGAATGATCTCTGTTCGTTTCCAAGGCAAGCCATTCAATATTACAGTAATCCAAGTCTGTGCCCCAACCAGTAATGCTGAAGAAGTTGAAGTTGAACGGTTGTATGAAGACCTACAAGACCTTTTAGAACTAACACCCAAAAAAGATGTCCTTTTCATTATAAGGGACTGGAATGCAAAAGTAGGAAGTCAAGAAACACCTGGAGTAACAGGCAAATTTGGCCTTGGAATACGGAATGAAGCAGGGCAAAGGCTAATGGAGTTTTGCCAAGAGAACACACTGGTCATAGCAAACACCCCCTTCCAACAACACAAGAGAAGACTCTACACATGGACATCACCAGATGGCCAACAGCAAAATCAGATTGATTATATTCTTTGCAGCCAAAGATGGAGAAGCTCTATACAGTCAGCAAAAACAAGACCAGGAGCTGGCTGTGGCTCAGATCATGAACTCCTTATTGACAAATTCAGACTGAAATTGAAGAAAGTAGGGAAAACTACTAGATCATTCAGGTATGACCTAAATCAAATCCCTTATGATTATACAGTGGAAGTGAGAAATAGATTTAAGGGACTATATCTGATAGATAGAGTGCCTGATGAACTATGGACTGGAGTTCGTGACATTGTACAGGAGACAGGGATCAAGACCATCCCCATGGAAAGATCATATAATAGTGCTATACTATTTTTAATTTTTGAAGGAATCTCTATACTGTTTTCCATAGTGGCTGTACCAGTTTACAATCCCTCTAATAGTGCACATGGGTTTCTTTTTCTCTGCATCCTCACCAGCATTTGTTATCTTTTTTGATGATAGTCATTCTAACAGGCCTGACATATTATTTTTGGTTTTGATTTGCATTTCCCTAATAATTAGCGATGTTGAGCACCTTTACATGTACCTGTTGGCCATTTGTAAATCTTCTTTAGAAAAGTGTCTATTCTGATCTGTTGACCATTTTTTATTGGATTATTTGCTTTTTTTCATTGAATTGTATGAGTTTTTAAAGTATTTTGGATATTAGCCCCTTATCAAATATCCAGTTTGCAAATATTTTTCCCCATTCTATAGGCTGTCCTTGCACTTTGTTGATCATTTCTTTTACCACACAGAAGCTTTTTAGTGATGTACCCTCTTATTTATCTTTGATTTTGTTGCTTGTGCTTTAGATACTTCTAAGGTAGTGCAGTGGTAAAGAATCTACCTGCTAATGCAGAAGACACAGGAGACACAGTTTCAATCCCTGGGGTGGGAAGATCCCCTAGAGTAGGAAATGGCAACCCACTCTAATATTATCGCCTGGAAAATTCCATGGACAGAGAAGCCTTGTGGGCTGCAATCCATGGGATCGCCAAGGGTCAGACATGACTGAGCACACATGAGCAGGCTTTACATGTCACATCCGAAAAATTTTTGCCAAGGATCTATTTCAAGAATTTTTTTTTAATGTTTTTTTCTAGAAGTTACATGGATTCTGGTCTTATATTGAAGTCTTTGGTCCATTTTGAGTTAATTTTTGTGAGCTGTAAGAGAGGGGTCTAATTTAATTCTTTTTACTTGTGAATATCCAATTTTCCCAGCACCTATTATTGAAAAGACTGTCTTCTCCATTGAGTATTCTTGACTCCCTTGTCAAATATTTGTTGCCATATATACACAGATTTATTTCTGGTCTCTCAATTCTGTTCCTCTGATAAGTGTGTCATTTTTATGCCAGTATCATACTATTTTACTTACTTAAGCTTTATAGCATAGCTTGAAATCAGGAAGTGATACCTCCCACTTTATTATTCTTTCTCAGAATAACTTCTGCTGTTTAATACACACCATTAGGAAAATGAAAAGGCAAGCCATACATTGGGATAAAATGTTATTAAATTTCATATGTATATATATGTGTGTGCATATAATTATACATGTGTAATACACATATTTATATTATAAATATATTTTATATAAAACTATAGGTATATACATAATATGTAAAATATGAGTAGTCATTGAACGCATGAAAGAATGTTCAGTATCAAAAGTTGTCAGAAAAATACAAACTGAAATGCAAATAAGTTATTACTACACATGTTTTCATATGGCTAAGATTAAAATAACTAGAAATAACAAGAGTTGGTACAGATGTGGAACAACAGAAACTCATACACTGCTGGAGATTGTGACACAGTACAAATTTGGAAAAGTATTTAGCAGTTTAAACAACATCCTGTTGTAGAACACATTTTTGCAAATAAGACAATGTCAATACACAGTCTAAAAATTTATCTTATTCCAAAAATAAAGAAACATTATATAGAAATTCATCCCAGTTACAATCAGTGCTAGAAGATGATGCAATATTATTTACTTTTTTCTCAGGAAAAGAAAGAACATCAGAAGAATTTAATAAAAAATCAAATTATTATATATATTTAAAGCCAACAGATAGTTTTCAAGCCTATAAAAATCAGAGGATAAATTATATTAACATTAGAAATAAAGCCACTGAAATCATTAGGAAGAAAATAAGCTTAAAACTAAACCAAAGACAAAACAAAACCTTAGAGTAAACAGTAAAAAGTTAAAATAAGAAAACAAAACAATTTGACAAAACAAAGAACAAACATATCTATCAGATCAATAAATTTAGAAAGAATAAACTCACCTACTGAAAGAAGAATCTCTTACATCAAATCATGGAGCTAAACCCAAATATAAATTGTAGGTTCCAGAGATTAATCTAAAGTCAATCTAATCCAGAAAGGGTGAAAATTAATAGCTGGGCACAGACATACATGTAGATGCCAATACAACAAAAATAGGTGATATTTGTGCATGTTTGTATGTGTTAGTTTTATTTTTTATAGAAATTGTTAGGTGGTAATCAATCCCATTTCTCTTTCCACATAGGAAGACTAAATTTCCTGGCCCAGACTGCGGTATGAATACAGTCTTGTGACTGGATTCTAGACAATGTAGTGTGATAGATGAGATACATCCTCTTCCAGGGTTGACAGTAAAATGTTTCATGTGGTCTTCTCACTTTTTCTCTTGGCTAGCTAGCAGCAAAAGATCCAGCATAAAATTCTGAGAGGTTCATAGAAGCTGGCCTGAATTAATTTACTATTTTCTAAATAAAAGTATTTATAGAAGATAATTTATACTTATTCTTCTAGAAAACATGGTCTTCCACACCAGAAGATAGCATCTTTGGAAGTGATTTCCTAGTTCTGGGTCCTTGATCTGCTTAAATCCCAACTATCAGACATCCTTAAGCTTCACGGGAAAGTAACATTGAAATATTGCTCAGTAGTATAATATAAAAACAGTTTTTGTTTTTTTTTTTTAATGGAAGTATAGTTGATTTACAGTGTTTCAGGTATATGATGAAGTAAGTCTGTTACACATATATATGTATACATATTACATATACATATATAATTAGAGAAAGAAATGGCAACCCACTCCAGTTTTCTTGCCTGGAGAATCCCATGGACAGAGGCGCCTGGTGGGCTACAGTCCATGGGGTTGAAAAGAGTCAGACATGACTGAACAACTAACACACACACACATACATATATAATATATATACTTTTTTCAGATTCTTTTCCATTATATGTTACTACCAAATACTGAATATAGATCCCTGTGACACAGTAGACCATTGTTTATCTATTTTATATGTAATAGTGTGCATCTCTTAATCCCAAATTCCCAATGCATCCCTTCCCCCTGCCATTTCCCCATATGTATAAAAAGCATTTTACTCACCTATTTTCCACCATGTAAAGTTTCTGAATCATCAAAGCCTTCTCCAACTATTAATATTTTCAAGGCAGCCCAACACTTTCATGAGAACGATCTAATCCCCATCATGTCCCTTTGTCTAATTTCTTTTTTTATATTGTGTACTTACTCTTGACATTTGGTTATGATTTTTGGTTCTTCCTGCAGCTTATTTCGGAGAAGGCAATGACACCCCACTCCAGTTCTCCTGCCTGGAAAATCCCATGGATGGAGGAGCCTGGAAGGCTGCAGTCCATGGGGTCGCTAAGAGTCGGACACGACTGAGCGACTTCACTTTCACTTTTCACTTTCATGCACTGGTGAAGGAAATGGCAACCCACTCCAGTGTTCTTGCCTGGAGAATCCCAGGGGTGGGGGAGCCTGGTGGGCTGCCGTCTATGGGGTCACACAGAGTCAGACACGACTGAAGTGACTTAGCAGTAGTAGCAGCAGCAGCTTATTTCTGCCTAATTATGATCTTTTACATTAAAAATTAGTTGCTAACTTCTGATTACCACTTTTGTTACTGAATATATCTTTCTTGTTACTATCTCCTGGAACCACTTTTCAAATCTTTTAACCAGACACCATGATTTTCTCTCTCACAAAATGGAATTTCCTGTTTTTTCCTCTTAAAGTTTTAAAGAATTCCTAACTATGACATTTATAGATTTTTTGGTAGATTTTTCTGGTGGTTGTAACTAGTGATAAAGTGATGAATTATATCAATGTATTAAATGGGTTTTGAGCAACAAAGTAACACCACATTTTAGATTTCAAAGTCCTATTGAACTGTTCTAAATTCTCAGCCTTAACCAAATCACTGTTGACAAAATGATGGATGTTATACTCCTTTAAAAGTTTCCTTATGGTATTATTTAAAGTTTCCCTGTCCTCCTCCCCCCATCTCTCTGAAGTGTCTGTATTCTTTGGCCCAAATCAAATATTGCTCTAGGAGTTTGGGCAGCATAAATGACCTCTCCTGTCTTTTGACCCTTGGCTTGCATGAAGTTTAAAAGTACATCACTGGATGTTAAATCATCCTCTGTTACTTATAAAGCTGGCTCGTATTCTCCAAGTCTACTTGGCAGTATCTAGAATCTCCTAATGTTGTCTTAAAGTGAAAAACACAAAGCGTGCTTTATTGTGGCGAGCATAAACATTTTTTTTTTCACTTAAGAGTTGTACTACCGGATTCAATTTACCTTCTTGTTCCTTCTTAACTGCTTCAGAAAGATAGGAGACACAACCCCTTAGCCAATAGTTCCTAGAAAATAGTAAATCTTTCTAAAGTGCTATGCCTTGTTAAATCTAGAAGATTTATTAAAAGTGGCTGCCTCACTTTTCTAAGGCTGCCATAATAAAGTACCATAAACTAGGTGGCTTAAAAAAAATTACCCCAAAAATCTATTGGATCACAGCTCTAGAAGCTAGAAGCCCAAAATCAAGGTGTCTGCAGGGCTATACTCTCTCTGAAACATACAGGGAGATCCCCCCCTTGCCTCCTCCTAGCTTCTGGTAGTTTGCAGCAGTTTTTGGCATTCTTTGGCTTGTCTATTTGTTACTCCCGTTCTCTGTCTTCATGTAGTGTTCTAACTGTGTCTCCTGTTGGAAGCATTCCTCCATTTAAAACTCAGACCTGTAGATTAGAAGATAAGGTTGTAGGTACAGGGAACAAAAATTTTGCTAGTGGATCAATATGAGTAATAATAAATGATGCCACTTCCATATTCTTCAGGAGACTGCTGCTGCTGCTGCTGCTAAGTTGCTTCAGTCGTGTCCAACTCTGTGCAACCCCATAGATGGCAGCCCACGAGGCTCCCCTGTCCCTGGGATTCTCCAGGCAAGAACACTGGAATGGGTTGCCATTTCCTTCTCCAATGCATGAAAGTAAAAAGTGAAAGTGAAGACGCTCAGTCGTATCTGACTCTTAGCGACCCCATGGACTGCAGCCTTCCAGGCTCCTCCGTCCATGGGATTTTCCAGGCAAGAGTACTGGAGTGGGGTGCCATTGCCTTCTCCATTCAGGAGACTGTTTATGTCTAAATCAGCATCCAATACATGATATTGTTTCTTCCATAGACAGTATTCATAGGTCCAGGTATCTGGGGTATAAATGGGAATGAATCCTATTTCTATTTAATACAACTATTTCCATACTCTAAAAGCTGAACGATAATAGCTTTTTTGATGATGAATTAAAATTAACTTCCTTTAAAAAGCTTTTAGTAATATATTTCAGAAAAAAACATCTACTTCTGCTTCATTGGCTACACTAAAGTCTTTGACTGTTGTGAATCACAACAAATTGTGGAAAACTCCTGAAGTGATGGGAGTACCAGACCACCTTACCTGTCTCCTGAGAAATCTATACACAAGTCAAGAAGCAACAGTTAGAACCGAACATGGAACAATGGACTGGTTCAAAATTGGGAAAGGAGTACATCAAGGCTGTATATTGTCACCCTGCTTATTTAACTTCTATGCAGAGTACATCATGAGAAATGCCAGGCTGGATAAATCGCAAGCTGGAATCAAGATTGGTGGGAGAAATAGCAACACTGCAGATATGCAGATGATACCATTCCTGTGGCAAAAAAGTGAAGAGGAACTAAAGAGACTCTTGATGAGGTTGAGAGAGGAGAGTGAAAACCTGGCTTGAAACTCAACATTCAAAAAACAAAGACTATGGCACCCAGTCCCATCACTTCATGGCAAATAGAAATTGGAAACAGTGACAGATTTTATTTTCCTGGGCTCTGAAACCACTGCAGACAGTGACTGCAGCCATGATATTAAAAGACACTTGCTCCTTGGAAGGAAAGCTATGACAAACCTAGATAGCATATTGAAAAGCAGAGACATCACTTTGCCAATAAAGGTCCGTAGAGTCAAAGCTGTGGTTTTTCCAGTAGTCATGAATGGATGTGAGATGAAGAAGGCTGAGCACTGGAAGAATTGATGCTTTTGAATTGCAGTGCCAGAGAAGACTCTTGAGAGTCCCTTGAACTGCAAGGAGATCAAACCAGTCAATCCTAAAGGAAATCAACCTTGAATATTCATTGGTAAGGACTGTTGCTGGAGCTGAAGCTTCAGTACTTTGGCCACCTGATGCGAACAGCTGATTCATTGGAAAAGATCCTGATGACAGGAAAGATTGAAGGCAAAAGGAGAAAAGGGTGGCAGAGGATAAGATGGTTAGATAGCATCACTGACTCAATGGACATGAATATGAGCAAGGCTGGGAGATAGAGGAGGACAGAGGAACCTGGCATACTACAATCCACGGGGTCTCAAAGAGTCAGACACTACTTAACAACTTAACAACAACAATAATCACTAATGTAAACACATATAATACTTATACTGTAAATTTTGAAGGAGAGCTGAGTTCCAGTCTATCGTGTGCCTTATCTGAATTCTTTATAGTTCTTTTCTTTACCCATCTATCAGTGGTTACTCCTTAATTTCACCATCTCAAATACCTCATTTATCCTTATCAAGGATAGAGGGGAGAAAAAGATAAACTCAGTCACCTTAACAACTCAAGGAAAAGAAATAAACTAATACCATCAGAAAAGCAAGTTTAAAAAAGTAAAAATTTTAGACTTTTAATTTTTGAGTTTAAAATACTTTGTGACTAATTTATCATAACAAGGTTATCATCATTGCCATCTGCCTTGAGTTCTCAAGTACTAGATATATATGGTATCTGCTAATAGACAAGAAAGTGGACAATAGTCCATGATTTATTTATAATTTCTTTCATGTACAATTTTATATTTATAAAATATTTTTACATACACTATTTCATTTAATCAAAAGACTTTAGAAATAGATTTAGAAGTAGGCTTCTTCAAATGTGAAAACAAAGTTCCCAGGCAGCTAAACAACTTGTATTCAGTCATATAACTAGTTTATTGGCAAATATGAAACTCATAATCCTTTCTTTTCTAATATAACTCAGCTTTCTAATAACTTAGCTAACTGAATATTCCCTAGTAAATATTATAATAAAGATTAGTTGATGTATTACAATTCTCATTTTAACCTATCAAAAAATAATGCTACTTATATGAAATTCTTTCTAAAATATGTAATTGTATAAAACATCTAATTTTTGTGTATAATTTACTTACTATTTAAAGATACTTCTGGATTGTTTGAATATTAAAATATATGAAAAAACAATTTTAAGAAAAAAGGTAGTTACAGCTGAAAATTATCACTTCTTAGTCATCAGAAAGTTTTTTTAGTCATACTCTAAAATGGCCTCATGCATCATCCAATATAATTTGCACAATTACTCTTGTGTTCATCCCAGGGAAATTTAAAAAGTTGCAGGGGCAACGTTTCCTTTTATACATATTTTCTGTAGTAAAAGATTACAAGTCATCAGGTTCCAGTGTAGTTGAGAAGGTCAAGGTATAACTCCTAAAGAAAGTAGGAAAGGAAATGACCAAACCACTTTGTTTAAAAACAGTTAAACTTGAGGGGAAAAAAAGTACACTTCCATGTACTAGTGATGATCTCATTTATATCTGCAGCCTTGATTGTTCTTCTAAGCTCCAAATACACATATATGCCATTATTACCTATCCATTGGGATGACGTTTAAGTGCCTTAAACTTAACCTGGTCCTAACAGAACTCTTGTGTCAGTCTTTTAGCCCCATCTTAGTAGATGGCTAAAATCTCAGACATTCTTATTTCCTCTTTTGTTTACTCCTTACATCCAACCTATCTGCAAGAGTCGTTTGATTACTTTCAAAATACATACTGCATCCAACTATGTCCTGAAACCTCTACAGCTACCACCCTGGTCTAAGTCACCATCATAGTCTCCTAAATGTCTGCCTACTTCTACCAGACCATTATCCTACCATCCAGTCTCTACATGGAAGCCACGGTGATATTGTTCCAATGTAAATTAGACTGTGAATGTTGCCCCACAGCCCAGAATATGGCCCAGTATCTTTACCTTGGCCTAAGGACCTACATACCCTTGTCTAGTCCCATCTTATATCACTCACCCCACTACCATTGCTTCAGTCACACTCTCCTTCCAACTCTTCCTAAAAATACACCAAGTTTGCTCTGGCTTCAGGGCCTTCCTATTGGAGAAGGAAATGGCAACCCACTCCAGTATTCTTGCCTGGAGAATCCCAGGGTTGGGGGAGCCTGGTGGGCTGGTGTCTATGGGGTCGCACAGAGTTGGACACGACTGAAGTGACTTAGCAGCAGCAGGGCCTTCCTACATGCTATTTCTTTTACCAATCACTGGATAACTTTGCAGATTCAGTCCTTCATCTCATAAAATGTCCCAGGGGAAGGTTTTCATGATTGCTCTATCTATAATGCTATCCTTTTCCACTACTTAATATTTTTTTGATTCTTTGTCTCTTTTTCTTCATAGAAAGTATTTATTTTTTGTTTTCATATTGTCTGTCCTCCTGCAAGAAAAGCTTTGTCTTTTTCATGACTCCATCCCATGCCTTGTACAATGCCTAGTGCTTAGGCAGAAATAAATATTTTTGAATGAATGCAGAGATGTATTTATTTAAATATTCATAGTTTTATAATCAAGGCAAATAGTTTAATAGAAAAACACATAATACTTTCCTTAAAAGTTATCTTGCTTTGGAAAAATCTCAATTAGTTAAAATTGAATGCAGTTTGCATGTATGAAGAGAGTTGATATGCTGAGTGAATCAAGCATTAATGGGCACACCTGGTGGCAGATGTAGGTGTTGCAAAAATGAAGACTAAGAAACAGTTTGTCTCCATCTATAGCAGTGATTCTCAACCTTGGCCATACATTAGAATCAGCTGGGGAGGTGACAAAAATTTAATATCCAGGTCATACCCCAGAACAAGTAATTCAAAATCTTAGATGGTTGTATCCAGGGCTCTATTAACATATTTGAAAAAGCTCCCCCGCTGATTACAATGACAACTACAAATGAGAACCACTGATGTATAAGTTAGGGGATGTTTGCAAAACTATTCCTCATGTTGACAATAGTATAGAAAGTACTCAAATATTTATTAAATGAATTTATGAGTGAGTGAATGAATGAATGCTGCTGCTGCTGCTAAGTTGCATCAGTCGTGTCTGACTCTGTGCGACCCCATAGATGGCAGCCCACCAGGCTCCTCTGTCCCTGGGATTCTCCAGGCAAGAATACTGGAGTGGGTCGCCATTTCCTTCTCCAATGCAAGAAAGTGAAAAGTGAAAGTGAAGTCGATCAGTCATGTCCAACTCTTCGGGACCCCATGGACTATAGCCCACCAGGCACCTCTGTCCATGTCCATGGGATTTTCCAGGCAAGAGTACTGGAGTGGGTTGCCATTGCCTTCTCCAGAATGAATAAATGGGTGAATGTAAAGGGTGTTGATAGTCAACTGAATTCTTGAAAATCATTCAAAGCTAGATTTAGCAAATAAAAGTACAGGATTCCCATTTACTTATAAGATTTAAATAAACAGAAGCTTTTTTCAGTAATCCATGTCCCAAATATTGTAGGGGGCATACTTATACTAAAAAACTTATTATATGCCTGAAATTGAAGTTTAATTGGCATCCTGTATTTTATGTTGCAACCTATCTACTGATTAGGGAACAGTTAAGGTTCTCTTGTAAAAATCAGCATGTTATTAAAATATTTAAAACAATTCACTGTTAAAGTGGTAATTTAATCTCTTCTATCATCAGCTATAAAAAGCTCCCATAAAACAGTCTATTATCCTTAAGAATAAATTTAATTTTGCATTTTAAGCTATTAGTAATCATAAAAATTAGGTGAGTTATTGTGCATTATAGATTTTCCAAACGAAGTTAGAATTTAAATTCTTCAGTATCTATTTTTTGGAGAAGGCAATGGCACCCCACTCCAGTATTCTTGCCTAGAAAATCCCATGGACGGAGGGGCTTGGTAGGCTACAGTCCATGGGGTCGTGAAGAGTCGGACACGACTGAGAGACTTCACTTTCATTTTTCACTTCATGCACTGGAGAAGGAAATGGCAACCCACTCCAGTATTCTTGCCCGGAGAATCCCAGGGACAGAGGAGCCTGGTGGGCTGCTATCTCTGGGGTCACACAGAGTTGGACACAACTGATGCGACTTAGCCGCAGCAGCAGCAGTATCTATTTTTAAGCTATCAAATCTTGTACCAAGAGTAAGAAAAGCAAAATTCAGACTGTTTTTAAGGCCTATGAAGTACATTCTCAGCTTGACTTCTGAATAAGTGGCTGCATTAGGGTGCTGTGTCTTGAGTTCTCCACAGGTCCCTAAAGTGGAGAAAGACAGGAATCCTTCAGGGTCTAGACCTTTATTTCTCTCTAGCTATTTTCTGCTAGGGGGCGACAGAGGATGAGATGGTTGGATGGCTGTACCAACTCAATGGAATGGAGTTTGAGCAAACTCCGGGAGATAGTGAAGGACAGGGAAGCCTGGCGTTTTGCAGTCCATGGGGTAGCAGGACACAACTGAACAATGATTTTCTGCTCATTATACTGACCAGCTAAAACTAAGATTAAATAATAGTAAAGAACAATACTTGACTTTAATTCTAATTGAAACAAATAAGTTGAATACTTGGTCATGCAAGCAGAAGTATCAAAGGCACTGTCTTTTTCTTAAAGGATCCAGGAAAGTTCCAATTCTTTGTAAATGGCTGATAAACACCTTTCACCACCAGGTGGCATACTCATTTGTTCAGAAATTCTCCGGTGAGTGAGTAACCCAAAAAAAGGATCGAATTCGAGGTTAAACACAAGTGGAAAAAATGGAATGATGAAAAGACAAAACTGAAGAAGCTGTTCACATTTCTAACGTTTTCTGTCCCCAGCTGAAGTGCAGAGTATGGAACGGTTTCTTTGCAGAATTTGCAGGAAATAGCTTGTTGAAAGTTGGTAGATGAAAATTTTGATTTTATTGGAGCACTTTAACTGTTTCAAGACATCTTCTTCAAAACTTGTCCAAATGTTGCAATAAAAGCCAAACTTTTGAAGCAGTTTTTTTGTTGTTGGTTATATGCCATTTCTTTGCAGAAATTCAAACCATCCTTAAATCTGATGATGGATTAAAAACAAACAAAAAAAGTAGGAGGGGAGAAGGTCTATTCAGATAGGAGTTTTAATCCCTAGTCTGAGACTGTTTCTGTTCAGTCCAGTTCAATCGCTCAGTCATGTCCGACTCTTTGCAACCTCGTGAATTGCAGCACTCCAGGCCTCCATGTCCATCACCAACTCCCGGGGTCACCCAAACTCATGTGCATCGAGTTGGTGATGCCATACAGCCATCTCATCCTCTGTCATCCCCTCTCCTCCTGCCCCCAATCCCTCCCAGCTTCAGGGTCTTTTCCAATGAGTCAACTCTTCCCATGAGGTGGCCAAAGTATTGGAGTTTCAGCCTCAGCATCAGTCCTTCCAATGAACACCCAGGATTGGTCTCTTTAGGATGGACTGGTTAGATCTCCTTGCAATCCAAGAGACTCGTAAGAGTCTTCTCCAGCACCACAGTTCAAAAGCATCAATTCTTCGGCACTCAGCTTTCTTCACAGTCCAACTCTCACATCCATACATGACCACTGGAAAAACCATAACTTTGACTAGATGGACCTTTGTTGGCAAAGTAATATCTCTGCTTTTCAATATGCTATCTAGGTTGGTCATAACTTTCCTTCCAAGGAGTAAGTGTCTTTTAATTTCATGGCTGCAATGACCATCTGCAGTGATTTTGGAGCCCCCAAAAATAAAGTCTGACACTGTTTCCACTGTTTCCCCATCTATTTGCCATGAAGTGATGGGACCAGATGCCATGATCTTCATTTTCTGAATGTTGAGCTTTAAGCCAACTTTTTCACTCTCCTCTTTCACTTTCATCAAGAGGCCTTTTAGTTCCTCTTCGCTTTCTGCCATAAGGGTGGTGTCATCTGCATATCTGAGGTTATTGATATTTCTCCTGGCAATCTTGATTCCAGCTTGTGCTTCTTCCAGTCCAGCATTTCTCATGATGTACTCTGCATACAAGTTCAATAAGCAGGGTGACAATATACAGCCTTGACGTACTCCTTTTCCTATTTGGAACCAGTCTGTTGTTTCATGTTCAGTTCTAACTCTTGCTTCCTGACCTGCATATAGGTTTCTCAAGAGGCAGGTCAGATGGTCTGGTATTCCCATCTCTTTCAGAATTTTCCACAGTTTATTGTGATCCACACAGTCAAAGGCTTTGGCATAGTCAGTAAACAGAAATAGAGATGTTTTTCTGGAACTCTCTTGCTTTTTCCATGATCCAGCGGATGTTGGCAATTTGATCTCTGGTTCCTCTGCCTTTCCTAAAACCAGCTTGAACATCTGGAAGTTCACGGTTCACATATTGCTGAAGCCTGCCTTGGAGAATTTTGAACATTACTTTACTAGCGTGTGAGATGAGCGCAATTGTGCGGTAGTTTGAGCATTCTTTGGTATTGCCTTTCTTTGGGATTGGAATGAAATCTGCCCTTTTCCAGTCCTGTGGCCACTGCTGAGTTTTCCAAATTTGCTGGCATATTGAGTGCAGCACTTTCACAGCATCATCTTTCAGGATTTGAAATATCTCAACTGGAATTCCATTAGCTTTGTTCGTAGTGATGCTTTCTAAGGCCCACTTGACTTCACATTCCAGGATGTCTGGCTCTAGGTGAGTGATCACACCATCGTGATTATCTGGGTCGTGAGGATCTTTTTTGTACAGTTCTTCTGTGTATTCTTGCCACCTCTTCTTAATATCTTCTGCTTCTGTTAGGTCCATACCATTTCTGTCCTTTATTGAGCCCATCTTTGCATGAAATGTTCCCTTGGTATCTCTAACTTTCTTGAAGAGACCTCTAGTCTTTCCCATTTTGTTGTTTTCCTCTATTTCTTTGCATTGATTGCTAAGGAAGGCTTTCTTATCTCTACTTGCTATTCTTTGAAACTCTGCATTCATATGCTTATATCGTTCCTTTTCTCCTTTGCTTTTCGCTTCTCTTCTTTTCACAGCTATTTGTAAGGCCTCCTCAGACAGTCATTTTGCTTTTTTTGCATTTCTTTTCCACGGGGATGGTCTTGCTCCCTGTCTCCTGTACAATGTCACAAACCTCAGTCCATAGTTCATCAGGTACTTTGTCTATCAGATCTAATCCCTTAAATGTATTTCTCACTTTCACTGTATAATCATAAGGGATTTGATTTAGGTCATATCTGAATGCTCTAGTGGTTTTCCCTACTTTCTTCAATTTCAGTCTCAATTTGGCAATAAGGTGTTCATGATCTGAGCCCCAGTCAGCTCCCAGTCTTGTTTTTGATGACTGTATAGAGCTTCTCCATCTTTGGTTGCAAATAATATAATCAGTCTGATTTCGATGTTGACCGAGACTGTTTAGGCAAGGGCAAAGCCAGGCAAGCTACATATTTTCTGCATATCGCTCTGACTGACATTTAGAAGTGAGGATACAAAAACCAGGAACTCAAATTGATTTTTTCTGGCATAGAGTGCATATGTCACTATGCTTTTTCACAAACATTACTGCACCTTTCTTTCTTAGAACTTGGATATGATATAATTGCAGACTTTGTCACTTTTAGGCAACACACATTATTTAAGATATCTACTGCAAATGTGAATGCAACTTTGGAATACAAAATTTCAGATTCTGTTCTATAGAAAGATTGCTGTAGGAAAGTGGATTCAGATGTGGAGTGCTTGGCTCTATTTTAACTTTTAGAAGTTGTCCTCATATTTACTTTGCAATTCAGTATAAAGGTTCAGTTCAGTTCAGTCACTCAGTCGTGTCCGACTCTTTGCGACCCCATGAATCACAGCACGCCAGGCCTCCCCGTCCATCACCAACTCTCGGAGTTCACTCAAACTCATGTCCATCGAGTCAGTGATGCCATCCAGCCAATTTATCCTCTGTCGTCCCTTTCTCCTCCTGCCCCCAATCCCTCCCAGCATTAGGGTCTTTTCCAATGAGTCAACTCTTCGCATGAGGTGGCCAAAGTATTGGAGTTTCAGCCTCAGCATCAGTCCTTCCAATGAACACCCAGGGCTGATCTCCTTTAGGACAGACTGGTTGGATCTCCTTGCAGTCCAAGGGACTCTCAAGAGTCTTCTCCAACACCACTTTTCAAAAGCATCAATTCTTTGGCACTCAGCTTTCTTCACAGTCCAACTCTCACATCCATATATGACCACTGGAAAAACCATAGCCTTGACTAGACAGACCTTTGTTGGCAAAATAATATCTCTGCTTTTCAATATGTTATCTAGGTTGGTCATAACTTTCCTTCCAAGGAGTAAGCGTCTTTTAATTTCATGGCTGCAATCACCATTTGCAGTGATTTTGGAGCCCCCAAAATAAAGTCTGACACTGTTTCCACTGTTTCCCCATCTATTTCCCATGAAGTGATGGGACCAGATGCCATGATCTTCGTTTTCTGAATGTTGAGCTTTAAGACAACTTTTTCACTGTCTTTCACTTTCATCAAGAAGCTTTTTAGCTCCTCTTCACTTTCTGCCATAAGGGTGCAAAGTGAAGTACAAAGGTAGATGCTCTCAATTCAAAAGGTTATACATGAAACTGTTAGATTCCCTAATTACATTTGTGAAGTTTCTAACATATGCATATTTTTAGTGTATTAATTTTTTATTTTCTTAAACTAATGTCCATGGTAATGATACTAATAATAGCTACTTTTTGCTGAGGTAGTATAGTAAAGGTTAAAGTCAATGGCCCTGGGAAGTAGTGGGGGGTTCTTCCTAGTCTCTGACCCCAGCTCCGCCTCTTATAAAGTGTGTAACTTTGCAAACAATTTAAACTGGCCTGCCATGCTTCTCTTCATTGGATTCTTTAGGCAAGAGTACTGGAGTGGGTTGTCATGCCCTCCCCCAGGGGATCTTCCCCACCCAGCGATTGAATTCATGTCTCCTGCACTCCAGGCAAATTCTTAACCTGTGAGCCTCTAGGTAAGCCCCTCTGAACCTTAAGAGAAGACAATGTCAAGTCTCCAGGCAGTAAATGTTTGGTAACTACCCTTCTCAGGGTAGAATTTGAAAATTAGAAGTTAATACTTCAGTTAACTCATCTCTGAATGACATATAATAATAGTACTTACTTTTATGGCATTTGTAAGGATTACATGATGTAAAGTATATGACATACTAAGTTGAGTGACCTGCACATAGTAAGTCAATAAATGGGAGCCACTGTTTTATTGTTATTATTATTCTTTTTCAGGCACCGTATATACTATTTCATCAATAAAATTTTTATCCTCATTTTTTTAAGTAGAAACTTAGGCCCTAACAGCCTAAAAGGAATTTGAGCCAGCAGTAAAACCTCAGTCTGGCTCCAAAGCCCCAGACCCTTTAATGACAATCTATTTGGCTCTAACCGGTAGCAATTCTGACATCAAAAGAGCTGACACTGAGCAACCAAGGAACAAGTTTTATTTCAGTTTAATTGTTCAGAGAAGGGAAATTTCTCATACCTTTTGCTGATATTCTACTACATAGTTACTGAAAAATACATTGTTTAAGTTTTGAGGCCTTTTAAAAAACACATGATGATATCTTCTATCATTCAGACAATGAGATTATAGAGAATCCATGATCGAATAAAAAAGACAATATCATATTCTTTAAATACTCCAAAGTCTCTGGCAGATTTATAGACTTCATACTTCTTGGTGCATTTTAAGAAAATAAGAAAGCCGATATGAAGTATTTTGTACAAAAATGTTACATGAAATTATTATTTTTACCTATAATGCTTAATTTTTACTGCTAGTGTTTACAAAATGCACCTGGCTAAATATAAATGAGCCAATCAGTTGGTGTTCCAGATGTCTTGGGAAATATCCAGATGTTTTGATCTTAAAAAAGGATATTTTCAAAACAAACATTTTATTTTCCCACTTTTCAGCTGCATATGCTAGCCTAGCTATTACCCAGGCTTAACTATAATTTACTTTTTAGTATGAAATAACCTGAATCTTTTCACAGAGAAAATCTGATTTTAAGAATATAAACTTAAAGTCACTTTGGAAACATTTTTGAAAATTTGAAAAGTAAAAGGACTATCTATACCAGGGATTGGTAAACCTTTTCTATCAAAGGCCAGATAGTAAATATTTTAGGCTTTCCCAGCCTAAAGTCTCTCCTGAAAATACTTAATGCTGCCTTTGTAGAGTTGGTGTGCATGGTTGGATTCCAATAAAGCTTTGTTTGCCAAAGCAGGCAACAGTGTGCTGTATTTGTCTGGCCTAGGTCTACACACTCTGAAGATACTAGATGTATTCTGTTTTGGGTAATACATAAACATCTGTCAACATAAATGAGGGAGAAGAAATTTCAAAATGGCAGCCTCTGTCACTGTTTAGTTGGCCCTGAAGGTGTGCTGATTATTCTTTGTGGGCCCTCACTTCCTTGTTCTCCATTCTCTGTCCCTGGGGAGGCTGACCTTAACAGACTACATCATCACTGGACATTTGGGTAACACCAGTAAGGAGATAACAAGCTAGAAGGAGGGAGAAATTCTTCCAACTCTGGAGTGTCTCACACAGACACAGATAAGTCACTGCCTACCAAACCTGGACTGCTCTGTTCCAAGTGAAATCCAAACAGTGCACAGGTCTTTCCCCTCTTCTCCAAACACAAGTGTCTTGCTTCTATATATATTCTCTCAGGACAACTTCCTGCTGATTCTCACTGAGAAAATAGCTGATACATCTGCTATGGGTTGAGTAACCCTGGGAATGGGTGGGTGGTGGATTTTTTATTAGAGGACTCCAAGTGTCTTTCCTGAACACTTGGTCAGTAAAGAGGCTGCCGGCAATGTGGGAGACCTGGGTTTGATCCCTGGGTCGGGAAGATCCCCTGGAGAAGGAAATGGCAACCCACTCCAGTATTCTTGCCTGGAGAATCCCATGAACAGTGGAGCCTGGTGGGCTACAGTCCATGGGGTCACAAAGAGTTGGACACGAATAAATGACTAACTTTCACTTTCAAGAAATACCTTAAAAAGTAAATAAGGAAGGAATTTATAAAGATAATACCAAAAGCTGCCCCATGGAAAATGAGAGTAAAAGAACCATTATGGAAATTCCTACCATAGAAAAAACTCATTATTCATAAGTTCAACCTTGATACTGGCAATGGACCAAGATTTAAAGCCACAGGTTTGTTATATTACCTCACCAAATGCCATTAGGGCTTAACAAGTGGTGTTGTGTTTATTCATGCTTGATACCACATTTACTACTATTCTAGAAATATTTTAAATTACTCTCAGTTGTCAGGTGTTATACTGCCCATGATATAATTGTGAGATGGTGAAGTAGAACTAAAGCAGTGATTTTTTTCATGCCATCTTAATGACAATTAGAGAGATTACTAGCTTGAATAGCTATGTGTCTACAAAGGATTGGTTGTTGAAAAAAAAAATCCCTTTAAAACTCTTTTAATGTGTCGTTTGTACTTTAATATACCCCGAAGTCCAGTTCTTGGAACACTAATCATGTGAATCTCAGTAAAAGAGTCATACTATGTGTGGGAGGTGCTTTCCTCGTGGTTCAGGTGATAAAGAATCTACCTGCAATGTAGGAGATCTGAGTTCAACCCTTGGGTTGGGAATATCCCCTGGAGAAATGAGTCATATTTTAACCTGCTCCTAAAGGATCACAATGCACAGAAGCAGATTAAAGCCACTGGGAAGTACTGCAATAACTAACCAGCTTAACTTCCTGCATTAAATTTTTCCCAAGTTTACTTAATCATGAAATTTTATTTTGAACATGATTTATTAACACTCCGTGGAACTTATTTTAAGAAGTGCTGGTAAAAGTATTAAAATATTTGGTTTCAATCACTAGGAAAATTGCTACTATCAAGTGAACTTGATTATTTTTGGCATCTATCTGTTGATATGAATATTTAAAATTCTTACCTTTGGCCAGATTTATAAGGAAAAATTAAAAAGGGTTTTCCCCAAATAATCTGGTAAATAACTTTTGCCCACCTCGAACTGTTAGACCTGCTGAGATCAAGTCACCAGTAGTGCTTGAAAATAAGTACTTCCTGCCTAAAACCAACATTTGACTCAAGTATTACCTCCACTTGGAAGCATTCCTGGCCCATGATCCAATTGCTTGCTCCCTCCTTTACATTTCCCTTACCATAATATTTAATCATTGTATGTGTTTATAGCCAGTGGTTTACTTATATAACTCCACTCCCATGGATTATAAAATCCTTGAGGGCAAAGACTATAATTAGTCATCTTTGTTCCTAATATCTAACGCAGTACTTGATTTTTAGTAGATATTTAATAAAGTGAGTTTCTTTGACAATTCTACAAGGTTTGAAGCTTCTACAGAAATAATTTGCATTCTCACTAGATACTGAAGCAGTCATGTACCAGAATTGGTGTATACCAATTCATGACAGCAGATGGTCAAAATTGGAGAAATTTTGCCAGCCAGTTGATTTCACATTAGTACCTTGATATCAGGCCATGGTGAGAATATTTACAGGATAGAAATTGGCAAAAGCTGCAAATGAAGGCTTTTTTTATTTTCCTGGACAGCCAGTTGCTAAATATTTACCAGCACACCACTATATATGATATATTTTTATAATTTTTTGTTAAATGGTAATAATGATAAAATAAATTTTAAATGTTTTTTGATAGTAATATTTTTAAAATGAGCTGTTCTATCTCCTCATTTAGATTGTAAATTCTCTGGGGAAAGTGCCATTACTTTCTTTTCCTTTATTGCCCCAGTGCCTAGGAACTTGCTGCTGCTGCTGCTGCTGCTAAGTCGCTTCAGTCGTGTCCGACTCTGTGCGACCCCAGAGACGACAGCCCACCAGGCTCCCCCGTCCCTGGGATTCTCCAGGCAAGAACATTGGAGTGGGTTGCCATTTCCTTCTCCAGTGCATGAAAGTGAAAAGTAAAAGTGAAGTTACTCAGTCGTGCCCAACTCCTAGCAACCCTATGGACTGCAGCCTACCAGGCTCCTCCACCCGTGGGATTTTCCAGGCAAGAGTACTGGAGTGGGGTGCCATTGCCTTCTACTAGCACTGAATAAATAACTATATGTGGAGGGGTTTATGTCCTAAGATTTTGTGTTTTGAGTAAACTGGCGTAGGGGAGGACAGGATTAAGAGTAAATGAAAAAAAAATGAAATGTTTTGAGTTGATCCTAACACTGAATTTTGTGTTTAAAATTTTGGGTGTAGCATATATTATTTTTCTCTTCTAATTTTAGATTTATTCTCAAAATCTAAATATATTGAAAGCATTATATTAAAACCAGTGACATAATCATAGCCACAGGATTATAATCTTAGGGATGTAGGATTTTATGGTGTTTGGACTACAGACAAAAACATATTTTAACTGCCACAAAACTGCAGCAAAATTAGCTGGAGTTGCAGAATTTCCTTAGATTTCCATTAAAAAAGAAAAAAAAAGAAAACTTACCTTAAAAGACTATTACTTTCCAGGGATATTAATCAACCTCATGAATTAATTTACTGTGTAGAATGTGATGAGAATTTCAATATAAGTTTTTGACCGTGTGTGAAGAAAATGCTGCCTCCAAAATGTACCATGTAGTACTCATGCTTATGCTGTTACAAATAAAATAAATTTTTGAAACCAAAAGCATCTACATCTAGGATTTCACCTAAGAAAAATATGTATTTTTAAAATATTTTAAATTAAGGTATCTTTTACATGCAGTAAAATATACAAATCTTAAAGGGAAAGCTTGATGACCTTTTACAAACATATAAACCTCTGTAACCATCACCAGATCAAGGTATAGACATTTCTACCCTGCCAGAAATTTCTCTTCTGCTCCTTTCCTGTTGTTACCCATCCTTCTCATATTATCATTCTGATTTCTACCACCATATATTAATCTTGCCTGTTAAAGACATTTTTTTGTCTATTTTTGTTGTTGTTAACAAATATATAAAATGGAATGATTGCTGTTTGGGGACTAGTTTGAGGCAAAGGAATATAAAACAGACTGCTGCTGCTGCTAAGTCACTTCAGTCGTGTCTGACTCTGTGCGACCCCAGAGACGGCAGCCCACCTGGCTCCGCCGTCCCTGGGATTCTCCAGGCAGGAACACTGGAGTGGGTTGCTATTTCCTTCTCCAATGCATTAAAGTGAAAAGTGAAAGTGAAGTTGCTCAGTCGTGTCCAACTCTTTGCGACCCCATGGACTGCAGCCTACCAGGTTCCTCCGTCCATGGGATTTTCCAGGCAAGAGTACTGGAGTGGGTTGCCATTGCCTTCTCCAATAAAACAGACTAGTGATTATATATTTGATAATAATAATAGGGATAAAATATCACTTTCAGGCATCTAGCAATGATTTCTTAAAGTGATTTTTAAAAATATCTTCCAACACTTTAGGAACACCTCAGGACTTGTTAGTTATTATGATATTATTTACTCTTTGCCTAGAGTTCACTTGAACAGCATAGCTGTTCTGCATGAAGAACTTTTTAATAAAAAGAAACTTTATATTCTCTGAGTTCATTGTTAGCGGACCAAGAGACCAAATTAGAAAGATACTTTTGTCAAGATATTTAGAATCTAATGTCTGTAGAACTTACACACCTTTCACCATTCATCACTGTTTGCTTTATTAGGCTTTCTCTCCTAAGTAGTATGTTTAAGGCCAGCCTAGGATTGAATCTGGATCTCCACAACACTTCCCTATGGTTAGCTCAGTCTAGTCAAAGAAAATGAATGATGTTTCCTTTGACAGTGGGCCACAGGGCTGTAGCCACCAAGCCACGTGCTCTTGCTCAAGTGGAACATTGTATTCCCTGAACAGATGGTTTCTGGGAAAAGCCCGAAGGGTATGATTTTTTGTAATGTATCTGCACAGGCAAGATGGACTTCAGAGTCTGGAAGGATAATAATTATACTTTGTATGGTCTAGGGTTTTTTTGCTTTCCAAGTTGCTTTTGAGAAGGGACAGAATGTGAATGGAATAAGTTCCTCAAGACAGCATTCTGATGGAGCTGCTTTCCTGACCTGCTCTCCAACTCGGAAAACCACAATTCTGTCTGTAATTGTCATCTGGGGTCTGGGCTAGAGGTGGACTATATCCTCTGTAACTTTAATCCCTTCATCAAATATTCCATACTGCCTATTGCTGTTGGCAATCAGCATCCTACCCAACCATTCCCCTAGTAGAGTGTAACAAAAGCCTCATGAAAGAAAGAAATGATAATGATATCTGTTTCTTCCCTCTAATTATTTTTAATTATTAATCTATCCAAGAGACTCCTGTTTTCCTTCACAGATATTTGATTTAGCCTAGTCCCCCAATATCCAAAGATAAAATTGAAGCTAAAAAATTTAACCTGAAATTTTGCTTAAATATGATTTCCCTTTTGTCCTAATTATTCTTTTCAAACTTAATTTAAATGAATTCAATAAAGCAAATTCTTCTTGAGTTCTACTGTGTTCCTGGCACTATCCAAGTCCTGGGGAAGTCACAACAGATAAGAAGTTCACAATTTATTAGGCAGAGGTTCTCAGAGAGGTAGGAGTTACCAAGAAGGATCAGACCTGGGGATATTTTTCCTTTTTTTTTTTTTTTTTTTAATTCACAGTGAATGAGAATTTTGAGAGTCACATGTAATGAATATAGTGGTGTGACTTTCTCTCCAGCCTGCATTTTTCTTTTCTTAAAAACCTACCTGAATCTTTATTTTGGTAGAGACAACTACAATACCCCATATACCCCCGGCTCAAGGGAGAGGCATGAAGTTCAGGTTCAAAGTAGATTTTATATTCTCTTGCTTGAATTTCAGTGATTGGCTGATGATTGTATCACCATGGGAGAGCCATGCTCAGTTTTAGGCTAGTGCATAGAAGATGGAGACCTAGAAAGGAATGACTCCTTGATCAAAACAATCTTGAAGCCCACAGAAACCCTAGACTTTCTAGTTACATTAATCAATACATCCCTTTTATTTTTAAATTTGTTCTTAGAGTAAAGCCACTATAATAAAGAGACTAAAAAAAAAAGAAAAAAAACACAAAAATTTGTTGCTAAAATAGGATGGTAGTTTATTTCTTTCTTGTGTTATATTTTGATTTCACCACCTAAGGCTGATGAAGCAGTTCTGTTCCATGAGGCTATTTAAGGACCAGGAAAGAACTCCCCATCTATTCCTTTGCTATCAGTAGCATTACATTATTTTGGGGGGGATAGCTGAAGCTGGGTCACTGCCATGTCTATACCCCACCCTATATGAAGAGGTGAAGGAGAAGCTGGAGAAACATACCCCAGTGTTTTTAAGGCCAAAGCCTAGAAATGGCAAACATTATTTCTATTCGCGTATTATTGGGCTAAATTTAATCACATGGCCCTACCAAACTGCGAAGCAGACTGGGCAATGTAGTCTCTAGCTGCCTGCCTAACTAGAACTTGATTACTAACAAAGAAGGGGGAAATAGATTTAGGAGACAACTAGCAGTATGTCACACAATTTACTTTTAATTTTCTGTTATTACATCAAAAGTTCTGAGATATCATGGACTTCCCTGGCAGTACAGTGGATAGGAATCCACCTGCCAATGCACATGGGTTCAATCCCTGATCTGGGAAGATCCCACATGTCACGGGGTCACTAAGCCTGTGTGCCGCAACCACTGAGCCCTCACAGTAGAGCCCACAAGCCATAGCTACTGAAGCTTGTGTGCCTAGAGCCCGTGCTCCACAAGTGAAGCCACCCAATGAGAAACCCGCACACTGCAGTGAAGAAGAGGTCCTGCTCACCACTCTACAGTCCATGTGCAACAATAAAGATTCAGTGGAGCCAAAAATAAATACATTCATTTTTGAAAAGTTCTGAGACATCATTATCATAGCATGAAAAATTCATGTTAACATTTTTATGTAATGAAGTAAATATTATAGAAACATAAAAGGCAAAGCATTTCCCCCCCTTCGATCTTGCCTTAAGGATAAAAATTACAATATGAAACTATTTGTTAGGCACACTTAAGCTATTAGAAGGTTCTTGGGGATGTCCAATAATTTTTATTTGATCCATTGCCTCACAATTTCCTCTAACCTGGTCCATTATCTGCTTTCATTCAGTCTTTTGCTTTATTTCAAAGTACAGAGTCCAAAATGGTCTTTTATTGAATATTTTGAGTTGTCTTGCTGAGCACATACAACACTAAAATTTTTTTGCATTAATCATTGCTTTTATTTGTTCAAATAAGGGTACAGGAAAAGTTAATGGAATTTATAGAAAGGTGCATCAACCAACCAAAACTTGTCAATATTTTTTACGCTCTGGGCCATCTATGTATAAGGGGCTCATTTTAGTCATATAACTTCACTTTAAAATTTCAATAGTGGAATGTTTTAGTTAAAACCTGAGGAAACAATATTACAATTTTACTTGAAAAACATTTACTTCCTTTTAAAAAATGGCAGCATCCAAAGGTTTAAAGTGGACTTTATTTTTTAAGTTTATATATTTTTTAGAGTACTTTAGATTTACAGCAAATTTGAGAGGAAAGTACAGAGTTCCCATATACCCCTTGCTCCCACAAGTGCATGGCCTCCGTCTTTATCAATATCCCCCACCAAAGTGGTATATATGCTACAGTTGATTAATCTGCGTTTGACACATCATAGGCACCCAAAGTCCATGGTTTCTATTAGGATTCACTCTTGGTGTTGTACATTCTGTGGGTTTCAGCATATGTGTAATGACGAGTATCTACTATTACAATATCATACAGAATAGTTCCACTGCCCTAAAAATCCTTTAAGCTCCTCTTGTTCATCTCTACCAACCTCCTGCTACTGGCAGCCAGTGATCTTTTTACTGTCTACATAATTTTGCCTTTTCCAGAATGTCATATAACTGGCATCATACAGTATGTGAGCCCTTTTCAAGCTTCTTTCACGTAGTAACGTGAATTTCAGTTTCCTTGACATCAGGAGATCTCAAATATAGCATCCTTCTTCTTTAATAGTCCAGCTAAAAGTTTTCATATTAAGTAACTTTTGTTTTCCCATTTAAAATATTCTGATTCCACATTAGATCTAAAGTGAGACTGGTAAAAGCTTTGGTTATTGATTACTGAAGTTTCCCAAGTAGCCTGTTTTTACCCTATTGACCTCCAATATTTTGTTTTCATAACTAGTATCAAAAATTTATTTTCCTACTAATGGGATTTCCCATGTAACATCACTTCTTTCCCTTTTCAAATCCTATGGTTTGTAGATACAAACATACACATATATTTATTTACAAATATGTATACGTTTTGAAATTTTAAGATTTTCGTATATTTAAAAGTCACAAGATGTTTTCTTTTACCCAACACCTCTTTAACAATTAGGTCTATGGCTATTACCTTTTTTAGTCATCTTCTGAAAAGTTCTTTTTAAAAAGAATTATTAGTGTACCAATAAGATGAATTATGGCAATAAGCAATACTTATATTATTTGTTAAAGAAAAATTTAATAAAGAATCATAATTATAAATCAATCTTTTATTTGTTTAACACATACCATTTAATGATTGTATTGTATATTGTACTGGCATGTCACTAAATTTAATTCATATTGATTAACATAAAGTTAAAGAAGTAGAACTATAAAAGAAAATATTTATATTCTTTGTCTGAATTCCAGGTTGAGACATCCATTGCATGTCATGTATTATTTAAGTTTCCAATCTGAAATCATAACATAACATAATTTTATGTCTGGGAAATTACGGAGGTTTGAAGAAAAATATATTTCTTTTTCAATTGTTTTCCTACACTGACATGTGATTCTTAAATTCTTATTACATTCTGAAAGAGATTTATTCATCTGTAAAATAGTTCAAAAATACACTTGCATTTTACAAATTCTCTATTGCGATATCAGTGACAGATACATTAAACATTGGTCAACAGGTTCAGTGGTCTTCAGAGTAGGGCACCTGCACACCTAAATCACTATGCAAATTGACCCAGTGGTGTTAGGGAAGAAAATGTTAGAACATACATTCTTGTTAACTTTTGAAAATCTGATCCATTTAACATGGCTATTTTTATGAATGATTATATATAATATTTGTACAGGAACACATGTATGTTATTTATAAATAAATAATAGATTTAGCACTTCTTTTTTTCCTAATAGTATTGCCCAACTTAAAAATTTTGTAGATGCTGACTCTAGATATAAACATTATTGTTCTCTTTTGTATGGCTCATACCTCATATAGTGCTTGACACAGAGTAGAGATGCTCAGTAAACATTTGTAAATGCATAATTAATCAGAATGGGTAGAGAAGAGCTCCATGCATTATTTAAACCTGGGAGTGCCATGGAAACAGGCCCAATATATAAATAGGCAGAGTAAATGTTTTCCAGACTCTTTTTAGGACACATAGACTGAGTGGTTGCTGTGATACTGGATTGTTCTGGGAAGCACAGAGCCTTCTGAAATACATTCCTCCCTTTTTTTTAAACTTTCTATAGAATTAGAACAAAAGCAAATCAACATAAGTGGTTGATAGGCTAGAATTCCATTTGAACTTAACGAAGAGGGGATTAGGGAAGAATTTACTACTGACTCTAAAAATATGGAATGGGAGCAAAATGAGGTACTGATACAGATACTTACAAAGCCATAACTGCTGCTAATGTTCAAAGCCCAAACTTTAAGAAGGAATGTAATTTAAATTTGTCATGTATTTATATCTTTAAGTTTACATAGGTTTCTTAGAGTCTTTAAAATTAAGGAGAAACAGAAATTCAGGAGAGGATTCTTTTCAAAAAGGAATGAGTGCTTAGCTTCTCATACAGAAATGATAGCCCTATTGTTTAGGAGGGAATGGTAGTATTTCTGCAGTGTGGACCTCAGCAAGGTGTAGGAAAGGAAGAAAATAAGATTACTTTTGTACAGTTGAACTTGGCGATCAAAGCAGACTATGTATGCAAAGTAACTAGAAAGATAAGAGTCTTGGCTGCATGAATTACCATGTCCAAAGGAAGACTTGCCGATAAGGTGGGGGATACTCAGTCAACGAGCACCTGCCTACCTAGTAGCTGGGCTTTATAGTATTTGATCTCCAATGAGTCTTGGTGTAGTTATGGATGCAGAGAATATCAGTGAACTTTAAAGGGGATTTTTTGCTTTTGTTTTTTTAAAGCAAGACCATATTCCTTCTGAAGTTCAAGTTAGTGTTTCTGCTTGATCTGATTTCATTCCAACAGAGGACCTTCTGAACAAATGGCCTTTTTCTGATTTGGCTGCTCACAAGGGCTCACCTAACAAGGAGAAAAATATACTGATGATATGAATTTGGGTTTTTCCTGATTCTTATGACAGTGGTTTCTTAAAGTGAACCAATTAAGTGGTTTCCGATGATGTTTGGGGTCCAAGCTGAGAAGGTGACCATGCTGAAGAGGCTAGCACTCCAATCTATGAGAGTTTTTGTCATGCATGAACTGGTGTTTTCTTCTAGTTCAAATATTACCTTAGGAACCATGAACCTTGCCCAGGTCTTATCATTCTTGATGAGGATAAAAGTGAAGTAATTGGCATTACAAAATGGCCTGAATCATTGGCAGTCCAATGAACTAGCCTTTGCTTAAAGAACTTAGTTTGGCTACTTCTTCTGTGTTCTCTCTCCTGTACCCAAAAAGGAATTTGAACACAAAGCACAGAGTCCTTTCACTTCTGTGTAAGAGAACAAAGAAACTACAAAAATAGAATTATTGAATAACTTGGACATTTTTTTGAATTTTCTTAAAAGGGCTGCACAGTAATTTTTCACTATTCAGCATACAGCAAACAACCCTCCCTACCCCCCAACATCCCTCCCCCAAACACAAAGACACAAATATTAGCAGCTCTTCTTCTCCAGGCTTTCATTGTTGAGCAGCTATTTAAAAATGAGTCTCTTTCCCCATACCTTCTCTTTCCAAGTAGTTCTCTCTATCACCCACATACCCTGCACTTAACCCTCTGCCTAGACCCCTCCAAAATCCTGCTTGACATCTGGTTTGCCGCCCCCCCAAAATAAGGGATAATTTCTTATTTTAGCATAGGCATAAATTCTTTAAAAATATGAAAATAGCATTTTGGGAGAAAATGATTACTCAGACCTTTGAGTTAGGTAATAAATGACCTTATCACAGCTATAAAAGAAAGAGTTTTGAAAAGAATTCCAGGAATATTTGAAAGTATCTACTAATGAAGAAATAAAAGAAATGCATTTATTTTTAATATTACAGAGCCAATTGCTAGAAAAACCTTCTTCCTAATCTCAAACTATTACCCAGGTTACTGTATTTAAAAAAATAAATTGGTGGTCTTTTACTTTTCTGTTATTATAACCATACTATAAATTCATTGTATGGATTTCTTTTTTCCCCAGCTTTATTGAGATATGATTGACATCTGTATTGATTTGATACATGTATATATATTGCAAAATTATTATCCCATAGCATTAGCTAACACCATCACATTACATAATTGCTACTTCTTTTTTTGTGGTGAGAATATTTGAGATTTACTCCCTTGAAAGAAAATTGAAAGTGTTAATCATTCAGTTGTGTCCAACCTTTTGCAAACCCACAGACTATAGCCCACCAGGCTCCTCTGTCCATGAAATTCTCTAGGCAAGAATATTGGGATGGTAGCTATTCTCTTCTCCAGGGGATCGTCCTGACCCAGGAACTGAATTCAGGTCTCCTGCATTGCAGGCAGATTTTTAAAGGTCCTTGTATGTTGTTTTTATCGTATTTTAAGGAAAACCACTTGGCTAGACTTGGCCCTATGTCAAGCCATGTGATGTTACTTTTCTTTGAACTTAATTTTCTTCATCTGTAATGTAGAATTAATATTTGCCCTGCTACAAGATTAAATTATATTATAAATATCTGTGTAATGAGGAAAATTTTAACAACTGGCACCATGGTCCTTCCTAGGGAGAAAGTTAGGGGACAATTGTATATATGCTAGAACGTAAGGTGAGAGTTTTGGTTTTTTTGCCTTTGAGACTGTTTATCCCTCCCATAGAGATAACAAATCTTAAATTCAAATCTTATGAGACATTATTTCAGAAGTTTCATGTTGGACGACTAACAATTGTTTGGGGAAGACCTGCCTGATACTGCTTCAATCAATGTTAATTTCAGTTGTTTATCAAGGTCACTCAAGAGACTCAGTTACAAAAAAAAAAGGCAAAGAAATTTAACCCAGCTGTAATCATTATTCCCCAGTACAATCTCTCAATTGCAAGTGTTGAATGTCATTGTGAATAAGACTTAAAGGTCACTTTAAAAAGCAATAAATTAAGTGGTTACATTATGGAGAACACAAATAACAGGTTGATTCTTATGGTTTGGGATAAAATTTCAGTGCAAGCAGGCTGACTGGGTTAAATATGGTGTGTTTGTTGGCCGCTCAGTTGTGTCCAACTCTTTGCACCCTGTGTCCTTCAAATTAGTTATAAAGAAATGAGCTTAGTGAGTTTTAGAAAGCTGTGTTGGGTGACTCAACAATGGTTCTATTGGTGGCAAAGACACCATGTCAAATATGAAGAATTTGTCTCCCCAAGTCCTGTGGAGCTCCTGTACTTAAGTCCCATGGGCCCTCAAAGCCAACAGCTTTGGGGATTCCTCCTCCTGATGCCAGACCTTCAGGTTGGGGAACCTGACAGTCTCGGAACTCTCACTTTGGTGGGAGAAACTCTGCAATCTGTTCAATAAGTGGTGCCAGGAAAACTACAACTACATGTAAAAGGATGAAATTAGAACACCCCCTAACACCATACGCAAAAATATACTTGAAATGGATCAAAGAACTAAATATAAAGCTGGGTACTATAAACCTTAGAGGAAAAAGTAGGCAGAACAGTCTTCAACATAAATCCTAGCAATATCTTTTTGGATCCATCTCCTAGAGTAATAAAAATAAAAGCAAAAATAAATAAGTGGAACCTAATTAAACTTAAAAGCTCCTGCACAGCAAAGGAAGCCATAAACAAAATGAAAAGATGGCACACAGGATGGGAGAAAATATGTGCAAATGAAGCAAATGACAAGGGATTAATCTCCAAAATATAGAATCAGCTCATGCAGATCTACATCAAAAAATAAATAAATAAATAAAGGTCAATCAAAAAATGGGCAGGAGATCTAAATAGATATTTCTCCAAAGAGGACATTCAGACAGCCATAAAGCACATTAAAAGATGCCCAACATCACTAATTATCAGAGAATGCAAATCAAAGTTGCAAAGACATATCACCTCACACTGGTTAGAATGGCCATCATCAAAAAGTCTACAAACAAGAAATGCTGGAGAAGATATGGAGAAAAAAGAGAACCCTCCTACACAATGGGAGCAAATGTTAATTGGTTCAACCACAATGGAGAACAGTATGGAGATTCCTAAAAAAACAAAAATAGAACTACCATATGATCTAGCTGGGCATATATCCAGAGAGAATCATACTTTGAAAAGATACATGCATCCCAATGTTCATTGCAGCACTATTTACAATAACCAGGACATGGAGGCAATGTAAATGTCCATTGACAGATGAATGGTTGAAGAAGGTGTGGAACATATATGCTATGGAATATTACTCAGCCATGAAAAGAATGAGATAATGTCCTTTGTAGCAACATGGATAGACCTAGAAATTATCATACCAAGTGAAATAAGTTAGAGAAAGAATCATGTTATTACTCATATGTAGAATCTAATTAAAAAAAAAACAAGCTTATTTACAAAACAGAAATAGATTTGCAGATATCAAAAACAAACATGGTTATGAAAGGAGAAACACTGGTGGGAGGGATAAATCAGAAGTTTGGAATGAACATACACGCTACTGTAGATAAGATAGATAACCAACAAGGACCAACTGTGTAGTACAGGGGATTCTACTAAATATTATGTGATAAGCTGTATGAAAAAATAGTCTAAAAAAGAATGAATATATGTACATGTATAACTGAATCACTTTGCTGTACACCTGAAACTAACCCAACACTGTAAATCAACTATACTCCAATTTTAAAAAGCAATATAGGTCTCTATAATGGATTCTTTTAAGTATGATTGTGTGATTAAATTGATAAGCTCAAAACTGTAAGTAGACATTTGACTATTTATTCTATATCAATAATTTATATACATGTTTAAGTTGGCTAAAACTTCTTAAAGAGGATCTTCTCTTTTGGAAAATACATTCTTGGTCTCTTATATTCAGGCATATTTAGTATATTGATGAGCATCTTGTTGTAGAAATTGTGACTCTAGAGATGGAGAGACAAATTTGTTTACCCCTGAAGCAGGTAGAGATAGAACCTTCTGAAAGTATGGGCCAAGAATCTCCATGGGGAGAAGGGCCAGAGCACATTCCCCATGATGGAGAGACTGAAGGATAGGGAAAAAGCAGAGAGGAATATGTTCATCTGAAATTACCTGTGTGCTGAAAGATAAGCCCTTCCAAGTCTTCCATCAGACATAATCTTCAGAAAATTCTGTATACTTTGACAAGCTTTTGGAGAGCAGAATTTTCTGGGGAACTTGAGAAGGGGGATGTTTTGCATCTGAGTTAACACTGGAGCTAGGTCAGAAGGAGCCTGGTGGCCAAACTGACCTTAAGAATACAGAATATTCTCTATCCTCTCACCTTGTACTTGTGTAAAACTTGAGGAAGGCTCAGAGATTTCACCAAGCTAAAGTCAGGTCAGCCTCTCCCAGACTCCATGGGAAGGGGACCCAGATGATATGTGGGCCACAAGCATGAGAGTTGGCAACACTAATTCACTTCATAAAGTTAAGAGCATATTATTATCTAATGTAATTACTATTGCCTTCTACCCAGTAACTTGTAATTACTCAGCCATAAAAAAGGAAAAATTTGAGTCAGTTGAAATGAAGTGGGTGAACCTAGAACTTACTATACAGAATGAAGTAAGAATGAGAAAAATAAATATAGTATATTAATACTATTAACAGACTATTAATCTGTTAGTATTAACAGATTCTATATATCTGGAATCTACAAAAATGGTACTGATGAACCTATTGGCAGGGCAGGAACAGACATAGATGTGGAAGAAGCTCTTGTGAACACAGAAGGGGAAGAAGAGGGTGGGATGAATCAAGAGAGTAGCACTGACATATATACACCATCATGTATAAAGTAGATAGCTAATGGGAACTTGCTATATAGCAGAAGGAGCCCTGTGCTCTGTGATGTGCTAGAGGGCTGTGATGGGGTGGAGGTGGGAGGGAGGATCAAGAGGGAGGAGATATACACATATATATATATATATATATGGCTTATTTGCATTGTTCTATAGCAGAAACCAACACAGCAGGGCAAAGCAATTACCCTGCAATTAAAAAAAAAATTAACTATGTTTGATAAAAATACAGTGCAATATGTTCAATATGTTAACTTTGTGTAATTTTATAACTCATATTAATTTTATCCTATCTCATTTGAGCCCTATTTTTTAAAAAGAATATTTGAGTAATTATTAATTTGGAAATAAGTACTTTATGAAATAAATTATGGACCTAACAGAAGCAGAGATATTAAGAAGATGTGGCAAAATAAACAGAAGAACTATACAAAAAAGATCTTCATGACCCAGAAAACAATGATGGTGTGATTGCTTATCTAGAGCCAGACATTCTGGAATGCAAAGTCAAGTGGGTCCAGTTGAGCTATTTCAAATTCTAAATGCTATGAAAGTGCTGCACTTAATATGCAAGCAAATTTGGAAAAATCAGCAGTGGCCACAGGACTGGAAAAGGTCAGTTTTCATTCCAATCTCAAAGAATGTTCAAACTACCACACAGTTGCACTCATCTCACATGCTAGCAAAGTAATGCTCAAAATTCTCCAAGCCAGGCTTCAATAGTACATGAGCCGTGAACTTCCAGATATTCAAGCTGGGTTTAGAAAAGGCAGAGGAGCCAGAGATCAAATTGCCAACATCTGTTGGATCATTGAAAAAGCATGAGAGTTCCAGAAAAATATCTATTTCTACTTTATTGACTACACCAAATCCTTTGACTGTGTGGATCACAACAAACTGTGGAAAATTCTGAAAGAGATGGAAATACCAGACCACCTGACCTGCCTCCTGAGAAATCTGTATGCAGGTCAGGAAGCAACAGCTAGAACTGGACATGGAACAACAGACTGGTTCCAAATCAGTAAAGGAGTATGTTAAGGCTGTATACTGTCACCCTGCTTATTTAATTTATATGCAGAGTACATCATGTGAAATGCCTTGCTGGATGAAACACAAGGTGGAATCAAGATTGCCGGGAGAAATATCAGTAACCTCAGATATGCAGATGACACCACCCGTATGGCAGAAAGCAAAGAAGAACTAAAGAGCCTCTTGATGAAAGTAAAAGAGGAGAATGAAAAACTTGGCTTAAAACTCAACATTTGGAAAACTAAGATCATGGAATCTGGTCCCATCACTTCATGGCAAATAGATGGGGAAACAATGGAAGCAGTGAGAGACTTTATTTTGGGGGGCTCCAAAATCACTGCAAATGGTGATTGAAGCCATGAAATTTAAAGACGCTTGCTCCTTGGAAGAAAAGCTATGGAAGAAAAGCTATGGAAGAAAAGCAAACTTAGACAGCATATTCAAAAGCAGAGACATTACTTTGCCAACAAAGGTCCATCTAGTCAAAACTATGGTTTTTTCAGTAGTCATGTATGGATGTGAGTGTTGGACCATAAAGAAAGCTGAGTACCAAAGAATTGATGCCTTTGAAATGTGGTGTTCGAGAAGACTCTTACGAGTCCCTTGGACTGCAAGGAAATCCAACCAATCAATCCTAAAGGAAATCAGTCCTTAATATTCATTGGAAGGATTGATGCTAAAGCTGAAACTCCAATACTTTGGCCACCTGATTTGAATAACTGACTCATTTGAAAAGACCCTGATGCTGGGAAAGATAGAAGGCAGGAGGAGACAGGGACAACAGAGGATGAGATGGTTGGATGGCATCATCGACTCAAAGGACATGAGTTTGAGTAAGCTCCCGGAGTTGGTGATGAACAGGGAGGCCTGACATGCTGCAGTCCATGGGGTCGCAAAGAGTTGGACATGATTGAGTGACTGAACTGAACTGAACTGAATGAAGCAACTTTATTCAAAACCTTGATTGATGACTGTGTCTTGAATTTCAGACTTTTTATCTATTGCTATTAAAAAGAGTTTATTATTTGAGGCCTTGGCACAGAGAAGGGACTCTTCCCTAATCTTTAGCCAAATATCGCCTTAAGAGATTCTGGGGGAAAGAGAAGAAGTTGGGGCAGAGAAGGAAAGTGGAGAAAGAGAATAGAAAGAAGAAGAGGGGACAGAGAAAAGGAAGGGTGGGGAATAAAATATTTGGGGGGAAATTTTCCAGCTCTTTGGGACTAATGGGCTAAACTGCTTCAGTTGCCTGTTAGAGGTGAGTGGCCTGCTTGACTACAACTCTACTTTATAATGTCAGCTGTGCTTTGTTAAAGGAAGCCCTACCCAACTAAGACAAAAAAGGGCAAAACATATGCCTGTTTCAGTTTTCCAAAGAAAACATAAGAATAACATTGACTTCCATGCATGTATCATCAGACATTTTGCAAAGGTCATCACAACCAGTATAAAATTAGATCCTAACTGAAGACTTACCTGGTACATCATGATAGTCATTTTTACAAACTGGGAAAGCAGAAGAAGGAAGGTGATTTGTGCAGTGTGACACGGGGTGATTTTGTGTGCATGTGTGTGTGTGTGTGGTTTAACACAATAAAAATTAATTTCTTGTTCCTACAAAGTCCATTATAGGTTGGGGGACTCTCTAGAACAGATACGTCTCCCCAGTGTGGGGGCTTGACATTGCAGACTGTTCAGACTTGTGGCTTCTCTCTCTGTATGTGTAAGTTCAGATGTTTGAACTTGAACCCAGACCACTGTTCCTTGTAAAACCCTAAACTTCTCTCATAACAGCCAGTCTTCACACCATGATGTCATCTGAAAATCTAATAAGAAGGTTTTAATATCTTCATGAAAAATCAATAAAAGTATTTAAAGGGCAATTGTTAGACATATCTTCTAAAGATGACATATGGATTTCATCTTGCAAGCCAACTATGATCGTTTGGGAGGGGCTGCCAATCCTGTGTATTGACGAGGATTCTGAGGTCATATTAGGAAAGAAAACCAAAATTAACAATGTTAGCTACAGGCACAGGAAGTGGGGTGTACGGCACGTGAACTCAGGATGACAAATGCTACTCCAGCCCTGAGAACAGTATGGGGTCCTCTTGGTTGAACAAAAGAGTTTTCCAGTGGGAAGAACGGAAATATAAACAAGGTTAGCCAAAGACATTTTTAAAAATTCTGCTTTGAGTTGCTTCTCTCTGGTTGCCTCTCTCTGACCTTATTCTCTGTCAGTATGGAAAGTTGGAACCTCAAAATTAAATTCTAAAATATATTCCTCACATGAAGCTTTATGTATGTGGAAGATAATGAGTATCTGAAGGATAAGGTCTTCAAGATTTTACAGTAAATGCATAAGGATTGATAAGGAGAAGCAAAATTTGTTCAAGAACATTCCTAGCAACTGTTTCACGGTTGGTAGAACAACTGGATATATAATCAGGGAGTATACAACTTTGATTATAGTGGATTACACCAAGAGACATAATAATACTGCTATAATTACATATCAGTAGTTAGGCCTCAAATTCTTTTTTTAGAAAATAGCTATGAGTTTTGTAAAGCTACAAGTTTTACATAAATAGATCCAAGATAACAAGAAACAAAAGGATCAGAGTAAAAATCCTTTGTGACTAAGAATGTGGCATACTGTCCCTCCCCACTCCTCCATCTTAAACCTCCTCAAAAATAAGTCCTTCCTACACAGGACAGTAAACAGCAAAGCATATTTAGTTTTTAACTTAATTGTTTTTCAAGCATAAGATAGATGTCTGCTTTCAAAACAGATACATGCTTAAAATGATTTAAGAAGTTAAATAGCTCAAAAGAGACTGACCAATTTAGCAATATTTACTAACAAATAACTTCATATAACTGCTTTCCTTATGGAAGCTTATAAAATGCCACTTTATAAGAATGATGGAAGTTTTTTTATTGCTATGGAAATAAGAAATATATAAAGATCACTTTAGAATAAAATCAGAATATGTTTTAATTCAATATTATTAACTTTTAAAAAGTTATGATTCTTAAAGCTAAAGTTTTTTCCAATTTTAAAGTGATTTTTCTAAAGATATCTGAGCTATGGGCGAGATGATTGCTTCTTCTAGTATTTATGTTTCTTAGAAAACCTCTCTAGTAACATAAATAATAAAATCGACTTCTAACATGGTTCTTTGTAAAATAAAGTTAATAACTAAATTATAAAATTATATACAGAAAAATTGAGCAACTATGTGACTCTAGCAAAAACAGTCACATTTCATGTAAAGATGAAGGGAGGAGGATTCAGACTGATTCAGTGACAGGCCTGACTCACTAAAAACATGGAACTTTCCTTTTTTCACAAAGTTCAGTTCAGTTCAGTCACTTGGTCATGCCCAACTCTTTGAGACCCCAAGGACTGCAGACCGCCAGGCCTCCCTGTCCATCACCAACTCTTGGAGCTTACTCAAACTCATGTCCATTGATTCGGTGATGCCATCCAATCATCTCATCCTCTGTTGTCCCCTTTTCCTCCCACCTTCAATCTTTCCCAGCATCAGGGTCTTTTCAAATAAGTCAGTTTTTTTAATCAGGTGGCCAAAGTATTAGAGTTTCAGCTTCAGCCTTCCAATGAATCAGTCCTTCCAATGAATATTCAGGACTGATTTCCTTTAGGATGGACTGGTTGGATCTCCTTCCTGTTCAAGGGACTCTCAAGAGTCTTCTCCAACACCACAGTTCAAAACATCAATTCTTCAGTGCTCAGCGTTCTTTATAGTCCAACTCTCACATCCATACATGACTACTGGAAAAATCATAGCTTTGACTAGCTATGTAATATCTCTGCTTTTAAAGTAATGTCTCTGCTTTTTAATATGCTGTCCAGGTTGGTTACAACTTTTCTTCCAAGGAGCAAGCATCTTTTAAATTACATGGCTGCAGTCACCATCTGCAGTGATTCCGGAGCCAAAAAGAATAAATTCTGCCACTATTTTCACTGTTTCCCCATCTATTTGCCATGAAGTGATGGGACCAGATGCCATGATCTTAGTTTTCTGAATGTTCAGTTTTAAGCCAACTTTTTCACTCTCTTCTTTCACTTTCATCAAGAGGCTCTTTAGTGTCTCTTTCTTTGAGTTCTGCCATAAGTGTGGTGTCATCTGAATATCTGAGGTTACTGATATTCATCTACTGAAAAAAAAAAAGTGAGGTAATAGTCAGATGTTACCTGCACTGGTTTAAATGCAATGTCCCCCACTGCAAGGTTAGTGCCAGTTCTGGCCACAGAAATTTATCAGTACTAACACTCAAAAGCTATCTACTGTCAGTAAGAGTCACCTTAGCTTTCCAGCCCGTATTTGGTCAGGCTAATCTGCGTATATCCAATAATACCAAGAGTGTGAAGAACAATAAATTCTGGTGAAATAGTCATAGAATAGGAGCACTTCACTACAGAGAGCAGAACCCCAGGCTTCTATGGCTGGATGGCCTTGCTCCCACAGCAGGGAGCCATTGCTCTCTTTTCTCCACACAAAAGTTGAGGCTCTAGCCAGAGATGTGGATTCCACTTGACTCTCACAATGCAATTTTCTGTCTAACAGCAGCCCAGACAGTTTCATGGGAGAGAGGAAGCTTTCATACCTACAAGGCAACCAATGGAACAATGCAGGTATCCACCTAGAGACCTCACCCGTCAGGAATGTATGTGTGAGGGAGGAAGTTGCATGTATTAATGGAAATGGCTCTACATTTGTAATTCTGTAACAACTGTAAGAGAATTATATTCCACTTAGTACATCAAGGTTGTGGATGTTATACTGCCACTGTCTATCTGACCCACCAGAAGCTTTTAGGCAATAGTTTCAATCTCTCAGTACTTTGGGAGTTCTTTTCCAGAAAGTCCCCCACTCCAAGGTTAGACTCTTCTGGAAATGAGAAGATCCCCAGTGATTATATTAACTATGGCAAGTCCCGCTCACCCCAAGTCCCAGTCCTGTGGGGCAAACAGGCCCACACTGATGGATCTGGGGAGACCCACTCTGGCTGATTCTGACAACTGTAGGACTGAACAGGGGCATTAGGAACTTTGATCTTGCCTGTGGTGGGCGGAGTGGGAATAGACATAGTTTTCGGTTTAGTATTCAGCAAATCTTGGGCCTCCATGTATTGAAAGCACTGGTCTTCCATGCTGATCAGTCCCTGCAGTGAGGGTCTGGTCAGTCTACTACTTCTGCCTCAATTTTCTGTCCAGCATTCCAATTCTCTAGAGAATTATTTACTCTAGTACAGCCCTTAAACCTGAGCAGAAAAGGCCCCCGTCCTGAGCCTTGAACTTTGGGTAGCCTGCGTGTCAGAAATATCAAATTGCAAAGATTATGAGAATGTTATTTTGGATGCTTGGTGATGATAGAACAAATGGGAATTATAGGAGAGGAATTTATGAACTGAACTGGGCATTCATCCAGCCCAGAAGATACAGCGCTGAGAACCCTCATTTGTGAATGTGATGGTGAGAGTGGGAAGGGGTGGATAGAATAAGATCACAGCCTCTGCCCTGGGGAAGCAGGGAGAGGGAGTAGTTGCTCTTATTTGAAGCTGGCCACTATTTATTCAAAGTTACACCTATGCAAACTGGATTCCAAAGATAACAGTTCTCCCTTCTTTTTTGGGAAATGTTAAAAATTCTACGAAGGAAAAAGTTCATTTGGGAAGGAGAACTTACTCCCTTCAATATTTTGGGGATTTTTTCTGTATCTTTGGGCTAAGGCTCAGTTTCTGCCCTGCCCTGCCTCACCCCAGCTAATCTGTGCTTGACCAGGAGACAGGCTTTATCCTTCAGCCATCAAGGCTTCAAGGCATTACCTGGGATACCAGTGGGAGAGGAGGTGCCTTGGAAAAGAATGTGGGCCACACACTACACTTTTGCCAGGCCCTCGTGCTGGGTAACATGATGGGGATTGAAATCTGCTTCTGAGAATCAGGTCATGGTCTGGAGTCTGACTCAATAAACTGACTACCTGGAAGAACAATGCTACTGCCTGGTCTTCTGGGTTTGAGTTGTTGCTGCCTAGGGACTTCTGTTGCTATGCCCGTCCTCCCTAGAAACCTCAGTATCTCAACATCAGCAGCACAATTATCTTGGATAACTTAGCCTGAGCTAATCCCCAGTTTGCCTTGGGATGTTGGATATTAAGCAAAATCAATTCTCCCTTAATCCTATTTCCTTCTAGGCCTGACTCCCTGGTAAACAAGATTTCAGGCCATGTGAAAAAAGATTTCAAAAACTGTGGGTTAGTCACTGTGGTTCATTTTCTAGGGCTGCCATAGCAAACTACCACAGACTGGGTAGCTTAAAAAAGAGAGATTTATTTTCTCACAATTTTGGAGGCTAACAGTTCAAGTTAAAGGAATTGGCAGGGTTGGTTTTTTCCTGAGCCCTGTCTCCTTGACTTGCAGGTTACTGTCTTCTCACAATGTCTTTCCTCTGTGGGCACATGTACCTGGTAGCTCTCTTCTCTTACAAAGACAGCAGTCAGATTGGATTAGCATCCACCCTAATGATTTAATTTTCACTTAATTATTTCTTTAAATTACTCCTTTTTTTCTGCCTCACTATTGCAGCTGGGACATCTCATTTCATCTCTTGCCCTCAGATTGAGATTTATACCATTGGCTTCCCTGCTTCTTAAGTCTTCAGACTCAGACTAAACTATACTGCCAGCTTAGGTCTCTAGCTTTCGAACAGCAGACATGGGATTTCTCATCCTCTATAATCACATGAGCCAGTTCCTCTTAATAAATCTCTCTCTGTGTGTATATATATAGGAAATATATATTGAAAATTGATTCTATGAAATCAGAGTGTTTCAAATACCTAAAAGTGTGGACACAGCTTTGAAACTGCATAGTGGGTACAGGCTGAAAGAGTTTTGAAGTTCATGTTATATAATGGCTACATTTTGAATGGATCATTAAAGGTGATTTTGGTGAGAGCTTAGAGAGGAAAGAATAGAGCTGTAAAGAAAACTTCAGTCATCTTAGAGAATACCTGAGTAATGCTTAACAAAATATTGGCAGAGACATGGATGGTAAAGACCATTGTGGTGAGATATCAGATGGACATGAAGAACATGTTATTAGAAACTGGAGAAAAGATAATCCTTATTATAAAATGGCAAAGAACTTGACTGATTTGTATTCATGTTGTAGTGTTTTATAGAATATAGAACTTGTGAACAGTGAAACTTGATATTTTGCTGAGGAGATCTCTAAGGAAAATGTTAAAGGTTCTTTCCGTCTGCTTACAGGAAGATGTGACAAGAGATAAATCTTTTATTTAAAAAATAGAATTGTTAAGCAAAAAAGAATTGGAACTTAAAGACTTGGAAAATTCTCAGCCTATCAATACTGCAAAAATGAGAACGTGTATTCTAAAGAGAACATTAAGGGCACAGCCAAGAGATAATTTGATAAGCAGATTAATGTGGATGTGAATCATGGACCTAAAGGACCATCTCAGCAGAAGCCAGACACTCTTGTCCAAGACAGGGGAAGAATGATACCCTGTCTTCCCAAAGTGATGCAGATATCATCAGGATTGTCACTTCCACCACAGGCCCAGAGTGAAAGGGGCTGCGGGGCAGAATGGTTTCAAAAGGTGAGTCTGCCTCTCCAGTTCAGATGGTCTAGAGTGTCCTTGTCCAGAGCCTCTGTGATAGGGCCCCAGTAGAGCTGCAGCAAGGGCAGGGCCACTGCAGACAGCATGGCGTGAACAGCACCCCACTGAGTCATGGGGTGATATTGTTACCGCAGTGGGACCAGAGGGCAGAACCTTGAGCCAAAGAGGATTATTCCTGAGCCTCAAGGCTTAATATTACTGCCAGGTTAGGTTTTGGATTTGAAACCACTAGTCCTTAAGGTCCATGTAGTCAAAGCTATGGTTTTTCCAGTAGTCATGTACAAATGTGAAAGTTGGACCATAAAGAAGGCTGAGTGTCAAATAATTGATGTTTTCAAACTGTGATGCTGGAGAAGACTCTTGAGAGTCCCTTGGACAGCAGAGAGATCAAACCAGTCAATTGTATTTAGGAAGTCAATCCTGAATATTCATTGGAAGGGCTGATGCTGAAGCTGAAACTTTAATACTTTGGCCTCCTGATGCAAACAGCTGACTCACTGGAAAAGACCCTGATGCTGGGAAAGATTGAAGGCAGGAGGAGAAGCGGATGTCAGAGGATGAGATAGTTAGATGGCATAACCAATTCAATGGACATGAATTTGAGCAAAGTATGGAAGATAGTGAAGAACAGGGAAGCCTGGCTTGCTGCAGTCCATGGGGTTACAAAGAGTCAGACACAACTTAGCAACTGAACTGCAAAAAGTTCATTTTTCTTTCTTACTTCTCTCTTTTGGAATGGCAATGTTCACCCTACCATTGTATTTTGGAAGCTCGCAACTTGTTTGATTTGAGAAGTTTAAAGTTGTAGAGGAATTTACTTCAGGATAAATTTTACCTTCTGTCTCATCCATATCTGATTTAGATGATAAATTAGATAAGACTTTGGATTTAGACTTTAGTGTTGATACTGCAACAAATTAAGACATTTTGAGTTGTTGGGATGAAATACATGTATTTTGCACATAAGAAGAACATTAATTTGGGGAGCTCAGGAATGGAAAGCTACCTACTGAATATTTGTGTTTCCTCAAAACTTGTATGTTGAATCCTAATTCCTAATATGATGGTATTCAAGGTGGGGACTTTGGAAGGTTATTAGGGTCATAAGATTATTGCCTTTACAAATGAGAACTCAGAGAGCTCTCCTGCCCTTTCTTACTGTGTATGGACTTAGCAAGAAGACAGTCATCTATGAACCAAGTGGTAGACTCTCACCAGACAATAAATCTGCTGGTGCCATGATCTTGGTCTTTCTCTAGAATTGTTAGAAATAAATGTTTGTTTGTTTAAGTCACATAGTTTATGATAATTTTGGTATAGGAGCCAAAACTGACCTTTGTCACATTGATTTGGGGGGCAATGTTTTACCCTATAACCTCACTGCTGTGATAGATCGAGTCATTAATTTGTTCAAGTTCATACTTTTTATTAGAAAAGAGAAATAACTTCTAGGATCCTTTCATGCTGGGCTGGATACCAGAAGTCCCTGCTGAAATTATTTTTTCAGAAACACATTTTTGATTAGGGCTGAAAAGCAAGATTAAAGGTTATATTACCAGGTTAGTATGAGATTAATAGTATCCAAAGCACTAAATATTTATTCAACATGTATTTATTTGGTCCACTAAGTTGTGTATTAAGGCTCTAAAATTGTACTAGCTACTGAGAATATAACAGGAACCAGATACAATTATCATCCTCAAAAAGTTAGAGGCAAGCAAGATAGGAAAAACATGTAATTACATTTTGAAAAAGAAAAAAATTGTTCCAAATCTGATCTGAAAAAGAACATGCTTTGAGTGATATACGTCATATTGTCCTTTTGGGAGAAATTATTACTTCTGATTAACTTTTAAATAATTTCCATACAAACTTTAATAGCTAAAATGTTGCTCTGAGGAATCAAGTAACTCACCATCCAGATGACTCTCAGTTGAAAGTCTGATGAACTTCTACCAAATATTCTTTCCTTCTTTCTCTGATTCAACAATGACTATCTAATCATTCTTTTGACTATAAAAATCTCTCACCAAGAAAGAATCTTTAGCATATTCATAGGCCTTTTCCTCACAGCAAAGTTGTAATGAAACTTTGACACATGTTCATAACTAAATTGGCTGAAAAGCAGCACCAAGTGGCCCTCAACAGATAACTAGATGAAGAAGATGTGGTGTATATGCACAATGAAATATTACCCAGACATAAAAAGAGTGAAATATTGCCCTTTGCAGCAATGTGGATGAATCTGGAGAATACTATGCTTAGTAAATGAGTTAGACAGAGAAAAATAAATACTATATAATATTACTTTTATGTGGAATCTAAAAAATAATACAGATGAGATATATGTACAAAATGGAAACAGACTCACAGATAAGAGAAAACAAACTTGTGGGCTTCCCTGGTGGTGCTGTGGGTAGGAATCCACCTACCAGTGCAGCGGCAAGGGTTAGATCACTGCTTGGAAAGAGTCTACGTACTGTGGAGCAACATGCCCCGCAGCTGCTGAGCCCACGCTCTAGAGCCCACAAGCCACAACCACTGGGCCTGTGTGCTGGAGCTACTGAAGCCCGAGAACTTAGAGCCTGTGCTCCACAACAAGGAAGCCACCACAATGTGACGCCCATGCACTGCAGCTAGAGAAAGCCCATGTGCAGTAACAAAGACTGACTGCAACCAAAAATGAAATTAACTCATTCATTAAAAAATCTTTAAAAGAAAAGAAAAGCCTAGGGTTATGAAAGGAGAGATAAATTAGAGGTATGGTACTAACAGATCCAAACTACTATGTATAAAATAGATAAGCAACAAGGATATACTATATAGCACAAGAAATTATAGCCATTCTCTTATAATAACCTATAATGGAGTGTAATCTACAAAAATACTGAATCATTATGCTGTATATCTGAAACTAACACAGTATTGTAAATCAGCTATACTTCAGTTTAAAAAAATAGAAAGAAAATTACTAAGCATTATAATAAAAGCACACAGATAGGGGAGGCATTTGAATTTGGGTTGTAAGAGTGGGTGAGGTTGGGGATGGGGAAAATTTTTCCAGAAGTGACATCTAAATTAAATACTACAGAGTGAATAGAACAAAGGGCTGTGGGGAGATAAGAGGAATCTAAGAGTAGTAAAGACAAGAAACCTAGAAGACGGAAAACATTATCTGTATAGCAGGCCTGTCAGATAGGGCAGGCCTGCCCTATCTATGTCCCTTGGCTTGAAAACATCCTTGTTCTCAGGGCACTCCCACCTCTTTGTACCTGCATCTCCACCTGAGACTTTTCCCCAGGACAGCAGAAGGCCATTCTTTCCTCTTTTGGGAAATGCTGGTAAAAAAAAACTTGAGGACTGACATCTCCAATAGCAGCCCTGAACCAATGACAGAGTGGTGCAGTTAATATGAAAACACCCTAGTTCCTTCTCCTCCTATCTCCTTCAAGTGGGATAATTCTGGTAAGTTTCCCAGAATTTCCCCAGGGATTTAGTTCCAATCCCCCCTTGTGGGTCTGGCTTCCTTTTCCTGTGCTGTTTCTCAGCTCCCTACCAATGTTTTCCCTACTTTTCAAAATGCTTTCCCTCTAGCCCTTGTCACATGGTCTGCTCTGGGGAATCCAGACTATGCAGTCTTATTGAGTGAGTTGCAAGTGGCTGGACAACAGAGAAAATTTGTAATATCCAAAGAGGTTTAAGCAAGGTTTGGCCAGAGTATACAGGGCCCTATTTTACCAATTTAACATATAAAACAACAGAATGCTTGGGTAAGCTTTAATTTCAGATAAATACTAAGTAACATTATAGTATAAGTATGTCCCACGTATTGAAAAACTACTTATTATTTATCTGAAATTTAACTAGGCATCCTGCATTTTATCTGGCATTGCTACACAATCTAGAAAGGATTTGGAGCGTTATCTATAGGATACTTTGATTACAGCTTGAAACATGGATTTGGGAAAGGCTGGGGAAACCAGTGAGGAGGCCTGGGCCTGGAAAGGTCAGGGAGATGGGAAGAGTGAATAGAAAGCATAAGGGCATTTAGAAAGCTATCTGCACATCTCAGACTAGCTCCAGGGCAACAGAACTCTCTCGCTGGACAGAATGGGAAAAGACTTCCAAAAACTGAGTTCAAGATGTCTGAAAATACCCCCCTAACTGTTTAGACAAAGATATCAAAGTAGCAGTAGAGGCCTCCTTCCCCTGCCTCACCTGTGCGCTTATGCCCATACAGTGAAGCACTCTTCTTTGGACCCAAACACCCAGCCCTCTAAATCAGGCTGCAGGGACCCTTTGGGCCTAGACCACTTCTCCTAAGCTGTTCTGAAGACCTGCATTAGAATGGACTCGGCTCAGCCTTGTCCCCAGACAAGCCTCTAACCAGATCTTCTGGGAATTACCAGCTGTGCATGGCAAAGAGCACTAAGGAAAAGCAAATTCTCTTGTTGGTCATTTTCTCTTTGTTACTGTGGCTTTACCCCGAGATGGACCTTGCCCTATCTGATAATTCCAGCCATAAAGCCCACATGTCTCAGTGATCTCGCTGAAAATTCAACCTCATTATGGAGATGAATGGAGAGCATACTTTGCTTTATCATATGGCTTTCTCTGTGTAAAGAACTCTTCAGTTTCATTTCAACTTTCATGAAGGAAATTCTACTCCTGTGGGAATCTACTTCAAAAACAATATATTAAAAAAGAAGAAAAATGAAACCCATTTTACCAATGGTAGATTCTTTATCTGTTTCATACTGTTTCTTCAATTTGTAAAATGCGCACCAAAGACCATTAGGGAACATAATTTGAATTTCTTTATAGGAAAGTTAAACTGTTGAAAGATTAAAAAAAGAGAAAAAACTGCATCAAAATGAAAACAGGCCTTCATCATTTTCTAACACCTGAATTTGATTATAACTTTCATTTCTGGAATTGCATAAGGCTATTTCTTCAAACTAAATTGTGAATACTTGTGTCAGACATTAGAAAGGCATATGCATGAATGGTTATCTTGAAGTCATCTGTTTTCTACCCACATTCACATACACACAGACACCACTGTATGAGTGATTTGAGTTAGCATGTAACTGGGAAGGGTTAATTTTGATCCCATATTGGATCTGTGTCTGTAAGTTTAACCCTTGTTTTGCCACTTTTGTAATTATAGCAAATATAATGATCTACCTCAAGGAACTCTGCCCCCCTCCGCCTGACCCTTAAACTAAAGTGCCTTTGTTTAGCTCACAGGGAGATAACCTGACCCTGCCCACCTGTGAAGGACTGTGACATTCAGGCGTGGCTCAAAAATTCACATTTGGGGGGCCAGAATACAGATAGCTGTGGCATCCTTATTTATTAATATGGCATGAGATATTCCATTTCACACCACCTATGAAATGGCTATCAGGAAGTGAAACTAGCACATTCTCCTACCTGAGCTTTGCCATTTTAGGAGATATTTGCAAGAATTAAATGGTCTTTTTACTTTGTTTCCCCTCCTCTCATCTCTGATCCATAAAAGAACCTGGCATCCAGGCCCCAACAAGATGGTTATTTTAAGACATTAGTCTGCTGTCTTCTTGGTCAGCCAGCTTTTCAAATAAAATCACATTCCTTGCCTCAACAACTCATCTCTCAGATCTATTGGCCTATCATGGGGTGAGCAACATGAGCTTGGGCTCAGTAACAAGCAGAGCTGTTAATCACATTAAGCCATCCCACAGTAATCTTGGTACCCTAGGGTCTCTGATCTACTCTGTGCCAAGGATCATTTTTATTATTTACATATAGTATATGTTTAATTCTCATAATAACTTCATTCTCTCAAAAAACCTTCTCTACTTTACAGCTGTAGAAACTGAGACTTAAAAAATTGAATAATTTTCCCAAGGTCACATAGTCAATAAATGAAAGCTTTGTGCTGAATTTTGTCCCCTCTAAAATGTATGTATATTTAGGTCCTAACCTCTAATATGTCAGAATATAACTGTACTCCTTCCTCTGCCTTTTATTCTATTCAGGCCTTCACTGGATTGGATGATGCCCACCAACATTGGAGAAGGCAATCTACTTTACTAAACCCACGGATTCAAGTGCAAATCTCATTCAGAAATTCTGTCAAATTTACCCAGATATAATATTTATTCATTCCTCAGGTACTCTATGGCTAGACAAGTTGATACATAAATGTAACCATCTCAATTGAAGAGACAGATAGACACAGAGAATCAAAACTAGCTAGATCAGCAACCCATGAGAGCCTGTGCCAAGGTTGGAAAATTTAAGCTATAATTGATGAATTGTCAGAGGCTTAGTGTGGACAAATTTGAGAATTAAAAACTCCAAAGAGACCCAATCATAGAGAGAACCCACAGTATTGTGAGATTTACCTCCAGGAGTTTCTACCAGGCCCTCATAGTGAATATCAGAGACAAATCTCATCATGCTTCCAGCAGTGGGAGGGGAAAAGGATTTTTCTGTATTTTCAAATTCACCAGAGCATTCTGTTCTTTTTTTTATTTTAAGTGTTATTGGAGTATAGTTGATTTACAATTAGTTTCTGCTGTACAGCAAGGTGAATCAGTTATCAGTTCTGTTCAACTCACTTCAGTCGCTCAGTCATGTCCAACTCTCTGCGACCCCATGAATAGCAGCACGCCAGGCCTCCCTGTCCATCGCCAACGCCCAGAATTCACTCAGACTCACGTCCATCGAGTCAGTGATGCCATCCAGCCATCTCATCCTCTGTCGTCCCCTTCTCCTCCTGCCCCCAATCCCTCCCAGCATCAGAGTCTTTTCCAACGAGTCAACAGTTTACATGAGGTGGCCAAAGTACTGGAGTTTCAGCTTTAGCATCATTCCTTCCAAAGAAATCCATTCAGAATGGACTGGTTGGATCTTCTTGCAGTCCAAAGGACTCTCAAGAGTCTTCTCCAACACCACAGTTCAAAAGTATCAATTCTTCAGCGCTCAGTTTTCTTCACAGTCCAGCTCTCACATCCATACATGACCACTGGAAAAACCAGTTATAAGTATATATATATCCACTCTTTTTATGATTCTATTCCCATATAGGTCATTAGAGAGTATTGGGTAGAGTTCCCTGTGCTATACAGTAGGTTCTTATTAGTTATCTATTTTATATATAGTAGTGTATATCTGTTAATCCCAATCTCCCAATTTACCCCTCCCTCCCACCTTTCCCCTTGGAGAGCATTCTGTTCCTAATGAATTTTGCCCTCAGGAGAAATTATTTTACCAGAACCTAACTTGCTCGGATTTTGTCAGAGCTTAATCTACTTGAAGGAAGGGAAATAACCAAATCCTACTGATTTAGCCTTCCATGTGGGAGAAACAGGAACATATGACTTCCCAGGTAAACTTCACCAAACATTTAAAGAAGAGTTGATACCTATTCTTCTCAAATATTCTGAAAAATTCAAGGTTAAGGAACACTTCCAAGCTTATTCTATGAGGCTAGTGTTACTGTGATACCAAAATCCAACAAAACACTCCAAAAAGAACAAAAACTTATAGGTCAATGTCTCTGATAAGCATAGATGCAAACTACCCCGCCCCAAATATTAGCAAACCAAATTCAGCAATACATTAAAAAGATCATATGCCATGATTATTTGGAATATATTTCAAGGATGTAAGGATGCTTCAATACACACAAATCAGTCAATCTGATGCACAGCATTAATGAAATGAAGGATGGAACTCACATGGTAACTTCCATAGATGCTTAAAAAGCATTTGACAAAATCCAACATCCATGTACAACAAAACTCTTAACAAAGTGTGTGTAGAGGAAATATCTCAACATAGCAACAGTCATATACAACAAACCCACAGCTAACATTATACTCTATGATGAAAAGCTGAAAGCTTTTCCTCTAAGATCAGGAATAGGACGAGAATGTGATCTCACTGAGGCAGAAGATCAATGTTGGAAGTCTTAGCTACAGAAATAAGCAAGGAAAAGAAATAAGAGCATCCAAATGGAAAGGGAAGAAGTTTCACTATAGAAATATAACTATTTGCAGACAACATGATATGATATATAGAAAATCATAAAGATATCAAAAGACTGTTAGAACTAATAAATGAATTCAGTAAAGTTGCAAGATAAAATTAATATATAGAAATCTGTTACATTCTATACACTCATAACAAGCTATCAGAAAAATAAGAAAACAATCCCGTTTACAATTTTACTAAAAAGAGTGAAGTACCTAGGAACAAATTTAACTGAGAAGATGAAAGACCTGTACCCTGAAAACTGTAAGACATTGATGAAAGAAACTGATAATGACACAAATAAATGGAAGAATATGTCATGCTCATGGATTGGAAGAACTAATATTGTTAAAAATATCCATACTACCAAAAGCAATCTATAGATTCAATGCAATTATTAAAATAATATCTTTCACAAAACTAGAACAAATAATTCTAAAATTTGTATGGAACTGCAAAAGACCCCAAATATCCAAAGCAAACTTAAGAACAAGGATGGAGGTATCATACTCCTTGATTTCAAAGTATACCACAAAATTATAGTAATCAAAGCATAATGGTACTGGCACAAAAACAGACATAAAAATCAGTGGAACAACAACAAAAAAATCAGTGGAACAGAATAGAGAGCCAGAAATAAACCCACACTTATATGACTAATTAATCTATGACAAAAGAGGCAAGAATATGCAATGAGGTAAAAATTAAGCTCTTGAATAAATAGTGCTGGGAAAATTACACACAAAAGAATCAAATCAGACTACCTTCTCACACTACACACAAAAATAAACTCAAAATCAATTAACAATTTAAACATAAGACCCGCAACCATAAAACTTCTGGAAGTAAACATAGGCAGTATGCTCTTTGACGTTAGTTTTACCAATAATTTCAAGGGTTTTTTTCCCAAAGGCAAGGGAAACAAAAGGATGGGACTACATCAAACTAAAAAGTCTTTGCATAACAAAAGAAACTATCAAGAAAACAAGAAAGCAGCCTTCTGAATGGAAGAAGGTATTTGCAAATAACATATCTGATAAGGGATTATAAAATCCATTTGTAATATGCAAAATATACAAAGAACTCATAATGCAATATCCAAAACAAAACCTGATTAAAAAATAGGCAAAGGATCTGAATAGATATCTTTCCAAAAAACAAACACAAATGGCCAACAGACACATGAAAAGATGCTGAACATTGCTAATCATCAGAAAAATGCAAATCAAAACCACAATGAGATATCACCACACCTGTCAGAATAGTTATTATAAAAAATATAATCAATAACAAGTGTTGGTGAGGATATAGAAAAAAGAAAACCCACATGCACTGTAGACAGAATGTAAATTGGCACAACCACTATGGAAAACAATATATAGATTTTTCAAAATATTAAGTTTAAAAATACCATACAATCCAGCAGTTCTACTCCTTGGTATTTTTCTGAAAGAAAACAAACCATTAATTTGAAAAGATATATGCACTCCTATGTTCACTGCAGCATTCTTTGCAAAAGTTAAGACATGAATATGGCCTAGGTGTCCATAAATTGTTGACTAGATAAAGAAGATATAGTATATATATATATCTATAATGGAACGTTACTCAGCATTAAAAAAGAATGAAATCTTACCATTAGCAGCAATCTGGATGAACCTATAGGGTATTATGCTATGTGAAATGTCACTTATATATGAAATCTAACAAAACAAATGAACACACACACACACAAAACAGAAACACACATACCAATAAAGGAAATAAACTAGTTGTTGTCAGAGGGCAGGGAAGTGGGATAAATGAGCAAAATAGGTGAAAGGGATTAAGAAGTACAACTTCTAGTTATAGAATAAAAAAGTCATGAGGATGTAATGTACAGCACAAAGAATAGTATTGTGATAACTTTTACAGTGACAGATGGGAACTATACTCATAATGGTGATTACTTCATAATGTATAAAAGTGTTGAATTACTAGAACTGAAACAAATATTACTTCGTAAGTCAACAAAACTCCAATAAAAATTGAAATAATAGTTGTGAGATTTAAAAGGAAAAAGAAAAACCAGAGCTGAATAGCCAAGAACTGTGAGACAACTATAAAATGTAACATCTAGAAAGATTAGGAAGAGATAAAGAAACAGAAAAGAACATTGAAGCAGTTATGGCCGAGAATTCCCCAAATTATTGTCAGACACCAAACCAGATTCAATAAGCATAAAGAACATGAAACAGAATAAATGTCAAAAATACCTACACTTAGACATAGCATACTCAAGTTTCAGAAAATGAAAGAGCAAGAAAAATCTTGAGAGAAGCCAGAAACAAAAAAAAACCTTACCTTTAGAGGAGCAAAGAAACCTTGCAAGGAAGAAGAGCATGGAGTAAAACATTTGAAGTCTAGACAAAAACAAAATGAAAGAACTACCCAGAATCCTGTACACTGGAAGACTAGGCTTCAAATAAAGGAGAAATACTTTCTCACACAAACAAAAGTTGAAGGAATTTGTTTCCAGTAGACCTACCTTGCATGAAATATTACAAGAAGTTCTTTAGAGAGAAGGAAAATGATAAAGATCAGAAATTCAGATCTGCATAAAGGAACACCATTGAAGAATGAATTTGGGAAGATAAAATAATTTCACTTTTATTTTTAATCTAACCATTTGTTCAAAATAATAAAAGCAACAATGTATTGAATTATAACTTTACATATCAGTCAGTTCAGTCGCTCAGTCGTGTCCAACTCTGCGACCCCATGAACCTCAGCACACCGGGCCTCCCTGTCCATCACTGACTCCCAGAGTCCAACCAAACCCATGTCCATTGAGTCTGTGATGCCATCCAACCATCTCATCCTCTGTCATCGCCTTCTCCTCCTGCCCTCAATGTTTCCCAGCATCAGGGTCTTTTCAAACGAGTCAGCTCTTCACGTCAGGTGGCCAAAGTATTGGAGTTTCAGCTTCAACATCAGTCCTACCAGTGAACAACCAGGACTGATCTCCTTTAGGATGGACTGGTTGGATCTCCTTGCTGTCCAAGGGACTCTCAAGAGTCTTCTCCAACACCACAATTCAAAACATCAATTCTTCAGTGCTCAGCTTTCTTTATAGTCCAACTCTCACATCCATACATGACCACTGGAAAAACAATAGCCTTGACTAGATGGATCTTTGTTGACAAAGTAATATCTCTGTTTTTTAATATGCTGTCTAGGTTGGTCATAACTTTCCTTCCAAGGAGTAAGCGTCTTTTAATTTCATGGCTGCAATCACCATCTGCAGTGATTTTGGAGCCCAGAAAAATAAATTCTGCCACTGTTTCCACTGTTTCCCCATCTATTTGCCATGAAGTGTTGAGACCAGATGCCATGATCTTAGTTTTTGTATAGATTTTATGAATTATGGCAATGACACAATGAATTGGAAAGAGAAATTAGAAATATTTTATTATTATAAGGTCATACACTATCTGTGAATTGCTACAGTGTTATTTGAAAGTGGATTTGGACTAATTGTAAATGTATCTTCACCAAAGAAGATATACAGATGATGAAAAGCATATGGAATGATGTTCCACATCATATGTCACCAGGAAATTGCAAATTAAAGCAATGATGAGATATCCCTACAGACCTATTATAAAGGCCAGAATTTAAAACACTGACAACACCAACTGCCTGTGAGGATGTGGAGTAAGAGAGACTCTCACTCATTGTTGGTGGGAATGCAAAGTGGTACAGCCACTTTGGAAGACAGTTCAGTAGTTTCTTACAAAACTGAACATACTCTTACCATAATCATACTCTTTGGTATTTATTGAAAACATTTTTGTTGTTTACTTGATAAGTTGTGTCCAACTTTTCTGCAACCCTATGGACTGTAGCTTATGTCTACACAAAAAAACCTGCTTAAAGAGGTTTAAAACAGCTTTATTCATAATTGCCAAGACTTTCAAGAAACTAGGATATCCTTCAGTAAGTGAATGGATAAATAAACTGTGGTACATCTAAACAACACAATATTATTCAATGCTAAAAAGAAATAAGATACTAAACCACAGAAAGACATGGAAAAACCTTAAATACATATTAGTAAATTAAAGAAGACAAACTGAAAGCTACATACTACATGATTCCAACAGTATGATACTCTGAATAAGGCAAAAATATGGAAACAGTAAAAGATCAGTGATTGCCAGGGACTGGCGGTAGTGGGGTGGGATGAATAGGCAAAGCCTATCCCAGAGGAATTTTAGGATAGAGCAATGATTCTGTGTGATACCACAATGGTGGATAGATGTTATACATTTGTCAAAACTCACAGACTATACACCACGACAAATGAAACAATGTGAACTACAGACTTTGAGTGACAATCCCTGGTGGCTCAATGGTAATGAATTTGCCTGCAATGAAGGACCTGCGGGAGACGCTGGTTGGATCCGTGAGTTGGGAGGTTCCCCTGGAGGAGGAAATGGCTACCTACTCCAGTATTCTTGTCTGGGAAATCTCACAGATAGAGGAGCCTGGCTGGCTACAGTCCATGGGGTTGCAAAAATTCGGATGTGTTTGAGTGTGCATGCATGCATATGTAGCATAGGTTCATCGTTTGTAAATAATGTACCTCTCTAGTGTGGGAGGTTCATAATGGATGTGGTTGTACATGTGTTAGAACAGGAGGTATATGAGAGCTCTCTGTACTTTCCACTCAATTGTACTATGAATCTAAAATTGCTCTAAAAAAGGAGTTTATTAATTAAGAAATTTATCTGTACAGAGATTTTCTTTTTCCCCCCTTTTGTCTCCAAAAGCCTCATCAGATCCAGTCATTTCCCAAGGTGAGAATAATGGAAAAGGCCTTTTAGTAAAGCTGACTAAAAGAGCTGCTAAAAAGATTTTACCCAGGTAGTGTTTACCTTGCAGTTACCTCCTAATACAGGATTAGAATCTCTTTCCGTCCCTAGCTCTGTCTGGCTAGGAACAATCTAACTCAAGAGGTTAAACCTTTGGTTTAACCTTTGATTAAAGAAGAGAGTGGACTCTGAAAGATAGTGAAGAAAATATTGCACGATCCCATCTGTGTGCAATGTCCAGAATAGGCAAATCCATAGTGACAAAAAATAGATTAGTGGTAGTCAGGGTCTGTGGGAAAAGGGCCACAGCTAAGGAATGTGGGTTTTTGGAGGGAGTGATGAATATGTCCTAAAATTTATTTTTGTGATGGTTGCACAAATCTGTGACTATACTAAAAACCATAGAAGTATATTATATGGTTTATAATTTATATTCCAATAAAATTGTTTTTGAAAAAGGAAGGCAAGGCAAAACAAGAGCTAAAATGACCAAGGAGTGGGAAAAAGGAGAGGGACAGGAAAGATAAAATCAAAAGGGGCAAAGTTTCCTGGTCATCCTGCAATGTCCAGCCTCAGAGGAATGACCACATGGGTATGCCTTAGCATTTTAAATTTTGAGCTTCAAGTTTTTAAGGAAATACAGACAAGAGTGAAGAAGTCAACTCTGAATCTCAGTGCTTCTGTGAGCCATGTAGAGACTGCAATAATCAACTGGAACCCAAGAGACAGTTTTGCACATGCTTCTGGACTCTCTCTGTGTGCCTGTCTATCTAACGGTGGTTGTTTGGGATCCATCTGTTTTTACTACAAAGGGAAACTCACAGTAGAGAGTTACTTACTTTTGAATTCCTCTTGATGTTTTAAATTTTAGGGTAGGATCAAACATAAACCTCAGAGAACTGTGTACTCATATTGTATTCTTTAGTCATCATAAATTGCTTGTAGTTAGTTGGGTTTTGTTGTTTTGCCATCTGCCTCCATTGAAGAATGCACTGAAAAAACAATCTTTAAAATTCAGCATCATCTTTATTGAGTCCACAAGACCTGATATCAAAAGCACCTGAAGCTCTTATCAAATGCACAGATGCAAAGATAGTGAATTATAATCCTGAGACTGCAACCAGAATTATGATTCTATATGTTAACATATAATTCTATGTTAACAAAGGCTTCTTCTGTTGCATTTCCCAGCTGAAAACTACTGTGGTACATCACCTTTTCCTTCTTTATAACACCCCAGAAATGTTTTTGAGAAAAAAGTTGAAGTCCAGAAATAAAGTGATTTAGAGAGTGAGAAGGCTTGGATAAAATGGCTGATCTCTTGAGTCTTCACTCAGTGTTTTTCTTACCACACCATATCGATGTCACTTACTGATCTGCTAATTTTTAGGGATCAATAAAGGAGAGTCAGTGCTTCTCATTCCATGTAAATACTAACCTGAGGGAAATACTATGGCTTACCCAAGACTTTAGAATTAGGAAGACCTTACCAACTGAGATTAGCACATGAAAGGAGTTGGGAACTGCAGGGCCTTGAGTCATCAGGTGTGAAACAGTCCAGAAGTTCACAGGCCTTTGCTTCATTGCCTGCTGGGTTAGTCTGACCTTCCTCTAATCTATCCCTAAAATTCCAATCTCTCCACCTTTCAATGGGAGCACCTCTTAGAAATATGAGATGCCTTATATTTCTGTGGAGAAGCTCCATATGATATAAGCATTTTCAAAGAAAAGACAGTTCTTTGAAAAACATTTTATTGATGGGATTTTTCCCCCTAAGAAATAAAAGGTTTAATTTGAAAAGCCCAGATATTAGATGGAATTATTCATACTTTGGGGCTTCCAGGGACCAAAAAATGTGCAAAATCACAATACTCAGAAGGGTAATTTATTTATATTATATGTCAATTAGCAATATGTAGATGTCCCAAAATTGGTTATAGTTATATACTGCAATGGGAATTCCCTGGCCACTCAGTGGTAAAGAATCTGCATACAATACAGGAGACAGGGGTTTGATCCATGGGTCGGGAAAATCCTCTGGAGAAGGAAATGCCAACCCATTCCAGTATTCTTGCCTGGGAAATCCCAGAGACAGAGGAACCTGGCAGGCTACAGTCCATGGGGTCACAAGAGTTGGAAACGATTTAGCGACTAAACAGCAACAACAGATATACTGCAATAACTTCTAATCTGTTACTCATGTAATGACAATGACAAATTGCAAATTACAAAATGCAACAACAACAAACCTGATTCTTCTTGACTGAGACTGCTTCCATTCTGGTTCCCTTATTCATTTTTTTCTCTCTACGCACACACTTGCACACACAAACGGCATTTCAGTCACTCAAAGCTACAGCAGTTTGGAGATCAAAGTCTCTACATGTTCAGGTTAGAAGTTCTCTTGAATAGTTAAAACTAGTGTGAAATCACTTAAATTTCCATAAATTTCATTTGCTTTTTTCAAGACACATCTTACCTGGCTCATCAAGATGGAGTGGTAAGGAAATTGCTTGAGATTAATATTCAAATGGTCCTAGAAATAAACCAACAAGTTGAATTAAAGGTAATATGCATTTGTAGCAATTGTTCAACTACTTAGATTCAGTTTTTTTGATTCCAGAATTTATGCAACTGAATATAGGGCCCACCTTACAGTTTGTGGTCTGCTCCTTAGATTGATAATGCTTTGGGTTGTATCGTCGGTTTAAATTCTTGAGCCTTAAAGGGAAATAATGCAAATGTGACCAAGTTAGACAAGTTACCTTACTTCTCAGAACCTGTTCCCCACCTATTAGTTTCTCATCTTTCAAGTTTGTAGTGAGAAATGGAGATCATTGATGTGAATCACTAAGTATAGTGACTGGCATATTACAGAAAGTTATTGTTATTGTTATTAATGATACTAACAAAGAAACTTTTGCTCAGCCATGATAATAAAAAAAAATCAACTGGTTTTATAGCACAAATAGAACAATTTTAATTAGAAATTACTTTCCATTTCGTTCTACAAGCAGCACCTCTATTTTCCTTGAAATCCCTAAGAATTATCAAACAGTTCTGAGTATTTACAGTCCAAAATTTTCTGTAAAATTATGTATTGATAATATAGCATATTGACACAGCTTTTTTCAACATAATAGTGCCTCATTTCTGCACAAATAAAGTAATGTTATATTGACTGACACCTTTTGTAGAAGCAAATGTAGGAGCCAATGAATAAGCTGATCCATAACCTCTTTATTAGCAAAACTTGTTTTGATATCCTTTACTTTAACACATTTTGTAATGTGCCAAAATTTTCTTCTTCCTTTCTGGTTGTGTATGGTCACTTTTTGATATTCTTCTGGCATTTTTTGTACTAGAACACCTGTCACTAGAAATATATTTTTTTAATAGACCTTAATTTTTTTTAAGCAGTTTTAGCTCTTTTGACATCAGTCCTGAGGAAGCTTTGATGCTACAGTTGCTTCCTTACTCCACCCGAGTTGGCACAGATGAGAAGATCACTGTTGTTGGTTGTAAGCTGCTTAGTTTTACAGCCAATGATGGTGACACAACTGCAAAAACCAAAATAAAAGAAATATTTCTTCCAGGTTCTCATGAGTGGATTATAGTATATATAAAGATAAAGATAATTGCACATTTTAAAATATTTTGTTGAAAATAAAAAAGCTGTAACCATAACAAAAGATCACAGAAATGGCAGTCAGTGTTGTTATCTTTTTCTTCTGGTTCATCTAGTATTCAAAAATGAAATACTGATAATGCATATTGTGATATTCTATAACTTCTTATTAGGATGTATTTCCAGAAATTGATGTCTCTAAAATCAAAAGCTTTTAACAAGATCTACAAACATTAATATTGAAGTATTGTACTAGTTCTGACTGCCATAACAAGTACCAGAGACTGGATGGCTTAAATAACAGAAATTAACTTCTCACATTCTGGAGCTTGGGAAGTCCAAGAACAAGATGCAGGAAAAGTCAGTCCCTGGTTATGGCTTCCTGGATTGCAGGCAGCTGCCTTCTTGCTGTACCCTCACATGGTAGAGAGACAGACAAAGAAGGATCTAGCTTCCTCTTCTTATAGGACTACCAATCCTATTGGATTAGAACCTCAGTCCTACAACCTCATTTAACCTTGGTTACCTCCTAAAATCTCTATCTCCAAGTACAGTCACATTGCAGATTAGCACTCAATTCTATGAATTCTGTGGGAACACAATTCAATCCATAGCAGGTATGTTCCCTGGTAGTTCAGCTGGTAAAGAATCCACCTGCAATGCAGGAGACCCCGGTTCAACTCCTGGGTCAGGAAGATCCCCTGGAGAAGGGATAGGCTACCCACTCCAGTATTCTGTCCTGGAGAATTCCATGGATTGTATAGTCCATGGGGTTGCAAAGAGTTGGACATGACTGAGCAACTTTCACTTTTACTTTCTAAAATAGAATAGGAAGGGAGGGCAAAAAATGAGGGAAGGGAGAGAAATTTTTCAGGGTGTGAAGATATAACTGTTGGTGTCTTGGTCTTTTCAGCTTCTGAATGAGCTGCCCTTAAGTTTATGGCCTTAAGTTTTACCGCTACAAGCAGCCATTAGCTGTAAGAAACATTTCCTGGCAGTCTGTCCCACACAAAGGTGTAAGCTAGCATCTTCTAGCAAGTTTCCACAGAATTCTCTGTTAGCTGGCATTGTTATAGCAACCGAAGTGCCAATGGAGGCAGTCATGGTCTTCATCATCAAGTATCACTATGGCAACAGGAGTCTCTGGAAAGTAAAAGTAAAGAAAAAAAAAAACACCTTAAACTGTCATCTGGAATCAAAGAGGTTTGTGAAGGAAAAAAGGTGGAGGCTGAAATGAACATGAGGCTGGAGCAAGGGGCAGAGCAAAGAGAAATGATTGTACAGAAGCTGAACAAACAAGAGAGAAAGGAAACAAAACAGAGGGCAGAGACGTGGCTCACATAAGAAATAAGGCAGGAAAAAACATATTCACACAAAATGGTGAAAAGTGTTCCCCAGTGAAGGATTTGTAATATTTATTGATTTAATAAACATAGGATAGTAAGGTCTATGTTGTTGGAACTATCCAGTATGTTACTATTGCTATTTTTTCATGTATTTATTTTTTAATTGAAGGATAATTGTTTTACAGAATTTTGTTATTTTCTGTCAAACATCAACATGATGTCACTATTACTATTAAAGAAATATTTAGAATGAGGCCACAAGATAGTAATAAAGGATAAACCAATTTATGGAGTACTTTTGGCATAGCATCCTGCTGACTAGGAATTCTTGTAATACTTGATGTTCAGAGGCACCACACTTAAATGTGCTTCTTTCTTTATTGGACAATGTGATTGCTTCAGACGAAGGCATATTGCCATTTGGTCCATTACAAATATATATTTCCTTCATTAGAGGTTCTAAATGGATGTTGTTTTCCAAGAGAGAATTAAGGTAATTACTCTAATACTATTAAAAAGTAAGTGGTAATGTCGTTGGGCATAAAACATTTTTCACTTAATATTTTCTATTTTATTAGTGCTCAGACATTGAAGTTTTTCATGGCCCAATATTAATTTTTGTAAAGGGAAAAAGATCTACTTTATGAAAATGTGTCACTAAATGTTGATACATTTTTTTTTAGAATTAAGAGATGATTTTGAGAAATGAGAGATTAAAGAATAAAAATAGAGACAGGAAAAGATGTGAGATGGTGCAATCATAAAGAAATAAAACAAATGAAAAATAACAAAAGCTTGAGATTAAAACAGAAAAAAACCAGCAGTCTTGGTGCTTTGCAGAACTCTGTTCTCAAGAATTTTTTTTGTTGTTGTTCAGTTGCTGAGTCATGTCTGACTCTTTGTGACCCGTGGATTGCAGCTCGCCAGGCTTCTCTGTCCTTCACCATCTCCCAGAGTTTGCTCAGACTCATGTCCATTGAGTCAGTGATGCTTTCTAACTAAGAATTTTAGTAGGATTTTAATTTTTCCTGATTTTTACTTTAACGACAACTATTTCTTTCAAGCACCTGTATTTCATGTGTCATTTGCTAACTTGATAAGGAGTGGTTTGTGGCCATTTCTCTTCTGCTCAGAAAAATGTCAGCTGCTTAACACTAGAGAGGAGCAAACCTCATCAGGAAGGCCCACATTTTAGTAGCCATTGGCCCCCATGACCTGTTCCCACTGGAAGTACAGACCAAGCTCCTGAGCAGATCATAGGAGAGATGCCCATCTGGTCTCTCAGATCCTTCCCCAAAGCTTGGATGACAGCAGTGATAATGCCTTTTTGTCAAAGTTCATGATTAGAAAACCAATGCAAAGTTTTTACTAGATGACACACACTTTCAAACAAAGTTTATTTTTCTTTTGAATATTAGTTATGTTTTAATTTTTCCCTATTTTTCTAACAACACATACACCAAGCATCATCATTTATAGAAAATGTATAAAGTTTTATGAAAAGCATAAATTAAATAGCCAATTTTTAAAATTCCAGATACTTAAGAAATGAAACAAAAGTGAGATAGCATGCAAACAGAAGTCAAATTATGGATTATAACTTAAAAAAAGAAACCTTTTTTGTGAAGTATAATATATAAGCACAAACTACCTAAAAATCATAAATGCATTGTTTGATGAATTATCACATAGTGAACATACCTGTTTAATCACCCAAATCATGCTGTGGAACATTATACTTTTCTAGTGGTTTTCTGATTGTGTCAGAAAAGAATTTTGACATATTTTAAAACCACATCCATTTACATTATAAGATGGATAAGCAAAATGAAAATATTCTATTCCATCTTCTAAGAATTTATTGTACCATGTGCAGAGAGAGACCCCTGCTGGAACGATTTTTTTTTAAAGACAATGTCTGAACCAACCCAAGGAAATTATTTTTTGGGGAAAAAAAAGCTGCCACCAGTTCTTATAGCACCCTTGTAAAAATTAGAAGGTGCTCATTTTTTAGTACCCCTTACTTATCTCTGCCAGGAGATTGATTTACTATACTTATGTTAACAAATTAACATTTGTTAAGAGCAGCCCAGAGTATTGAACGGTGAGCCACAGTTCAGCAACAGATCCAAGAGAAACTGAAATAAAGAAGTTATTGTTCACAAATCCTGGAGGAAATGCCCAGTACATCTCAACGGGCCACATACAAGGGTCAAGTCAGAAAGAGAGAGGCAAGATCTTGGCACATACCTTGATTAAGCACTGGTGAAGTGCTTTGGGATTTCCAAACAAGGGCCAGATTGACCAATTCAAACCAAAAGAGCTGGGTTTTGGTAGGTCCCATGAGGGTCTTACCTAAGGGACACATAAGGCTAACCAGGCTCTGGGAGGCAGGGGAAATCTGATCACAAGGGCTGTTGGAGAAGTCATGTGAGGAACTGTTTTTTGCTTCTGATTCTATTGTCTGCTGCTGTCTGGGGCAAATACTTGTATGGCAGATCTAGTGTCCATTTAAAGTTACAGTAGGCTTCTTGGGTGAACAAAATGGATGTGGAAGCAAGAATACTATAGAGTAGCTTAGCAAAATTCTCAATACCTTAGTTTGTTGAAACAAAACACATTTCTTCTATCTGCCAGAAAAAAGTGTTGCAATAACTCTAGGATGTCTGCAGTGGGAATGATGCCCCTTTATATGTGGTTCCCCTAAGGATTGCAGACCTGCATAATGGTATACAGCGTTTATGGTCATGAGAAAAAGACGCAATATGTTAGCATGCCTTGGAAATCCCCAGAAGTATTTGAGTGCGAGAAACTGCTAATGGAAGTAAGTTAGGACTGGCTAAAGAGAACATTACTACTTTTGTTTGCATGCATGAATGATGTTTTTAAACAGTTACACGGAATGTATATTAATGCCAGACTAGGCATTAATATAGATGACTACATAGACACTATAGTCCAGTGCATCTACAGTCATCAGAAAGTCCCCTGTGAAGACAGTCTAAGACTTTTCCCCAGACACTTCTTTAAAAAAGAAAGACCGAGATGTCTGGTCACCTTGTTCAAATCCAAAGAACTGGATCCTTGTTGACTCTGGCTTAATCTTCCTCTGTCCTGAAAGATGTAAGATGTCTAGCATTTTCTGTTTATTTCTGAAATCATCTATTCTTACTTTTCAGGCAGCAAAGAATTGGAACGCTAACTGAGGTGACCAATGCCAGGGCTAGATGTGAGAGCTGTCTGGTTGGCCTGTGGACTATGAAATGCAAAGAGAAACGAATTCTGCTTTGGCGAATGGGGGTAGCTAGTAAGATTGGATTGATATGGAATATTTGATCTCATGGGGGAAATGGGAACAACAAGCATATGAGAAGCAGAGAGTCTAGAACAGATGAAAACTGATTTGGCAGGGTCAGGAGGTGAAAGTGGAGAAGATACCTTGGGTTGATGCTGCAAGAGAAGACAACCCACATGGAGAAACCCAAGGGAGAGGAGGGAAGTACTACAAGGTTAAGCTGGTTCAGAGGGGAAATTTGTCACCTCTGTGATTGTTCAGAATCCAAACAGCATTTTTAAAAATTCATTTGGCTGCTCCACATCTTAATTGTGGCACATGGGATCTAGTTCCCTGATCAGGGGTTGAACCCTGGCCCCCTGCACTGGAAGCAAAGAGTCTTTAACAACCAGACCACCAGGGAAGTCCCCAGAATCCAAACACTTTTCCTAGCTGAGGTTAATTCCAAATAGATGAGAGACAGGACTCCCCTTCTCACCAGAGGATCATAAATGAGGCAGGGGCACTCTTCCAGCTTACTGACGTGGGACATGAGCATTGCAACCCAATATCAACCATCTGACTGCTCCAGCCTGGAAATGTGAAAGTTAAGGGTATGACACTGACATAGCACTGGTTCCCTAGACAAAAGGGCCTAGAAGAAAATCTTAGATGCCAAGTTGTTGTTGTTGTTTTAATTTGCCAGGGAAACAAGAGTGAGGAGAAAAGAAGAAGTGGAGTAGAGCAGGAGGAAAGAAAATACAAAGTGGTGGACTACAGATCTGGCCACAGCTTCTCAAGAAGATACCATTGGTAGCTTCGTTATGTGAGACACAACTACAGTGTGTGCCCAGAGGTCAGTCTCAGAACAGCCCAACAGGGGCAGAGAAGAGGAAGAACTACCAAAGTCCTCCTCATTTGGGTATTAACTCTCCTGCACTTTAGGCTGTGTTAACCTGCTCTCAGGAGCAAAAGCTCAGCATTTGTGGACAGATTGGACCAGCCCTGGACCTGCTTTGGCCATGCAAAACCTAACCCCGTCTCCAGGGAGACTGATAAAGTAGATGGTAGTAGAGATGTGTTGACATTTGCAACAAAGTGTTTAGCACCACAGAAAGAGCATGAACCCTCTTTGGAGCTGGGTAGGCTGCAGTCCATGGGGTCGCTAAGAGTTGGACACGACTGAGCGGCTTCACTTTCACTTTTCACTTTCATGCATTGGAGAAGGAAATGGCAACCCACTCCAGTGTTCTTGCCTGGAGAATCCCAGGGACGGGGGAGCCTGGTGGCTCCCATCTGTGGGGTCGCACAGAGTCGGACACGACTGAAGTGACTTAGCAGCAGCAGCAGCAGCAAGCCAGGCAAGTGGCTCAGGCCTGAGGGCATGAGGGCTCAGTAGCCCTGGGGTGGCACCAGGAGATAGTCAAGGAAACCAGTGAAGATTATTTAAGGACACATCTAGTGTCTCGAGGTGGCCATGCCAATAGCAATATGGTAACAACTGTCCCCATGACCGCAGAAAAATGTAAATGAGCAAACATTTTTTTAGTTTTCTGTGGTTGCTTTAGCTACTAGATTTCATTCCAATAAATCAGCTGTCAGCATGAATAACCAAAGTGGAGCTTTCTTGCTTACATCAGAATCCCCAGATATCCATCATGGCCATTTACCCTTTGGTTTGCTAAATGCATTACTCTCTACTTGCTCTGGATGGAGCGTGTGTGTGAACATTAGCATATATGCTGGGCTTGAGACAGGAAAAACTGTTTTTATGGCTCTAGAACAAATCACCAGTGAAATATTTTGGAAATTATTTCAAGTTTATGAGATACTATATTACAGAGTATGAAGAAAGGAATTACCATTTGCTGGGGGCTCATTCAATTCACCATATACATTATGTATGTTATTTAAGTATCAGAACAATTTTTGTGATAGGCATAAACCAAGATCCCACAGAAAGTTTCAACACAGAGTGGGCAGGCAGTCCTTAATTGCCATTTCTTAGACATCTAAACCTCTGTTTTATATAACACTCTCCTCCTTAGATATCTTTATTAATGTTTTTGCTGATATCTTTGAATTCTTTGCAATACTTCTAACATAGTAGGCCTTCAAAACATTCAGCAAATGGAGTTGGACTTATATGCCATATACTAACAAAAGCTGCCTTTACAGAGTACATAAAAAGCTACTTTGTATTCACTCTGCATGTTGTAGCAATGGATTTACATTTTCTTAGGGACCCTGATCAGCATAGCAATTGATGTCTCATCAAACTTGTTAAGAGAAGAATTTACCTGTCTGTAGATGTCTGTGCATGTATAAATCTTTTGTTTTGGAAAATGACAGTGACTGTGGTTACTACCTGCAAATCACTTAAATGACTGCTGTATAATTAGCAATCATTTCTACATTGTGCACACACAGAGTCTCGTTTGGTTTTAACCCATTGTTGCTATTTGTGTGCTGTTTGCACTTCTGTTTATGATTGCAAGCCATTACTTAGATTTACTTTCAGGCTTTATGAGACAGACAGGCATCTCTTGCCCCAACAGCTCCTGATGGTGCCACATTTGTTCACTTAGTGACTATTTATGAAGCAGCTGCTGTGAGGGCTTTGGTACTATTGGCTCAAATGGATTCTAAACATTAACTTGATTTTTCACGGGGGACCTAGATTTTTCTAGTCTAAATTGCTGTAACAAGGAGCCCAAAAAGCCAGGGGATTAAGGAAGATTATTTCTCTCATCTAATAGTGGTCCAGGGTGGGTTGGTGAGCTGGTCCCCAGCTATTCAGGGACCCAGCTTCCTTCTCTCTGGCTTCCACTGGAGGTTGTCACCCTCATTCATGTGGTCAGAGGTGGGTCATAAGCACCAACCTGTTCCATTTCACAGAAGGGAAAAGTGGAAAGGAGGCTGTATATAAAGGCTCAGGCCTGGAGTGAAGCACATCACTTCTGTTCACAGGGCATGGTCACACCTGGATGCAAAGAGGCCTGGCACATGGTAGTCCCCGGATAAGTGATCACATATGTAGGTACAACTGTGCTCACGTGCAGAAAGGGAAAGTGGAAATTTGTCTGTCACAGACATAGGACATTTGGAACTTCTTATGTTTTACAGCTAATTTTTTTGAGCAGCATCAATCACTCCCTTTTTATAATCACCATCACAGAGCCATTCTGAGGCCTCACTTTTGGAAATGAAGGTTTTGATGGCCAACTTCTCTAGAATTTTATGCTGGTCCAGGAAAATGACATTTTTCTTCCCGGTTTTGAGGCAGCACCTTCCCTTCATCTATTATTTCACTTTCCTAGATTCATTCCTAAGCCCAGATCACCCCACCTCTACCATATCTCATTGTTCATGGAACTTGCTTGCTCAGAAATCTGTTATTGTTAAAGTTAATTCTTGTGGCCAGGTAATTTATTAAAATACCTACTGAGATATTAATTGGTGTCTTTATTTTCTGTTTTCAGAAAAATCAGAGAGATACTTATGTTTTTTATTCTCTAAATATTTATTGCACACCTATTTAATTGAGATATAATTGATATATAATATTATTTTAGTTTTAGATGTATGGCACCATTCAATATTTGTAGATATTGTGAAATGATCACCATAATTAGTCTAGTTAACTTCCTTTACCATAAATTGTTACAAAGGTTTTTTTTTATCTTGTGATGAGAACTTTTGATTTACTCTCTTAGCAACTTTCAAATATGTAAAACAGTATATCTAACTATAGTTACCATATTTGATGTTACATAGCCATGACTTTCTAGTTTTATAATTGGAAGCTTAAACTTTTTAACTCCCTTCACCAGTTTTGCCCACTTCCCATCCCCTACATCTGGTAACCATCAATCTGAAACCTGTAGGTACGTGCTCATTTTTTTTTTTAATGTTCCACATATAAGTGAGATCATACAGTATTTGCCTTTGTCTGACTTATCTTACTTAATATAATGCCCTCAGGGTAAGATCTTATTCTTTTTTATGCTTGAATACTGTTCTTTTTTATATATACCACACTTTTTTTAATCTATTCATCCACTGATGGATGAACAGTTAGCTTTTATATCTTGGCTGCTATAAATAATGCTGCAATGAATGCAGGGGTGCATATATTTCTCTGAGTTAGTATTTTCGATTTTTTTAGATAGATAAACAGAAGTGGAATTGCTGGATCGTATGGTAATCACTGCAGATGGTGATTGCAGCCATGAAATTTTAAAAGACGCTTACTCCTTGGAAGGAAAGTTATGACCAACCTAGATAGCATATTCAAAAGCAGAGACATTACTTTGCCAACAAAGGTCCGTCTAGTCAAGGCTATGGTTTTTCCAGTGGTCATATATGGATGTGAGAGTTGGACTGTGAACAAAGCTGAGCGCCAAAGAATTGATGATTTTGAACTGTGGTGTTCGAGAAGACTCTTGAGAGTACCATGGACTGCAAGGAGATCCAATCGGTCCATTCTAAAGGAGATCAGTCCTGGGTTTTCTATGGAAGGAATGATGTTGAAGCTGAAACTCCAGTACTTTGGCCACCTCATGCGAAGAGTTGACTCATTGGAAAAGACTCTGATGCTAGGAGGGAATGGGGGCAGGAGGAAAAGGGGACGACAGAGGATGAGATGGCTGGATGGCATTACCGACTCAATGGGCATGAGTTTGAATAAACTCTGGGAGTTGGTGATGGACAGGGAGGCCTGATGTGCTGCAATTCATGGTGTCACAAAGAGTCAGACATGATTGAGCAACTGAACTGAAGTGAACTGAACTGATGGTAATTTTATTTCTAATTTTTTGAGAGGCCTCCATATGTTTCCCATAGTGGCTGCGTTAATTTACATTCCTACCAACAGTGCACAAAGATTCCTTGTTTTCCACATCCTTGCCAACGCTTGCTACCTTTTGTCTTTTTAGTAATAGTCATTTTAATAAGAGTGAGGTGAAGTCTTACTGTGGCTTTGATTTGCATTCACGGAAGATTTGTAATGTTGAGCGTCTTTTCATGTGTCTGTTGGCCATCTGTATGCCTTCTTTGGAAAAATATCTGTTCAGATCCTTTGCTGTGCAAGATGCTTATGTGTTGTGTTATGTGTTTATTTTATTTTATTTTTTTGTTACATCCAGGCTTCTTCCTTCCTTGTCCTCAAGTTGGGGTGGAGTGCTATTTTTGAAAGCTAAAAACAAAAATTACCTAAGTTCTTGCTTTCAAAACTGAGTTATTGAATGCATTGTGTTAAGGTCAGTCATTCTTAAAATGTACCCTAGAATTAGAGTCATGTGGAGGATTTGTTAAAACACTTCTTTCTGGCCCTCTACATCAAGACTCTAATAATTTACATTTCTGACAATCTGCCTCTAGTACTGCTGCTGCTGATCTTAAGATCACAGAGAACCCGGGGAGAGAGGGAAGGCGGGGAGGAGAGTGGCCCAAGAGTACTTCAGAAACAGCATAAGAAAGGAAAGCAATTTCCTCAGGCTGAGAAGGGGTCAGAGTTCCCAGGGACCTGAGGCCTACTAGGTGTCCTGGGGAGATCCTTCTCCCTAAGAGAAGCAGTGCCCCTGACTTCAAAGGAAATGTGGGCTTTGCTAACGTGCATAACGAAGAAGGACTGAACTTCTGGCTGCTTCTCATCCTTTGAACTATTCTTTGCCGTGCAAGATCCCCAGGACTTTCCCATGACCCTGGCGAGTGGGCCTAATAATCCTGACACTGAATTTCCCAACAGCTCTGATCCATCAAGACTGAGATTGAATTTGAATAAATAAAATGCCATTCTTGCACATCTAGGGCTATAGGGTAAAATTCCTACATGTTTCATTGACTAAGTTACTATTGGCTTAAGGGACTAACTTTTCTCTTTGTCCCTGTACATCTTTCCAAGGCCACAGGGAGAGTACTTCAGAAGGTCACTTATAAGCTCTGTGACTTAGATCTAGAAGAGGAAGGAGCAAGAGAAAACTTCCTAAGCTCATGTCCATGACCATGATCCTCTGTCCATCCAGCACAGCCAATACAAGTGTTCTGAGGTTAAGAGGGAGGAGATCTGGAACCCCAAGTCAGTTGACCTTCATTTAATCTAGACCTCAGGGCTACACTCTACTGCTACACTTCTATAAACTCTTTCTCATTAAAGTAGCACTGAAAATGTTTTGCAAAATTTATTACAGTTCCCCAATTATCCCAAACAAAAGGCTATTTTGTATACACCAAGATGTTTAAACATTTGTCTTAATGTTCTAAGTCAGAAATGTTTACTATCCAGACATTATAAACAAAGGAACTTTTTTTTCATACACTTACCCAAACAAAGTGTTTACTGGGACCAAGTTTCTTCTGAGCTTCTAATGAGGGAAATCTTCAAGGTATCTGGAATATTTCTTATAATGCTTTTCTCTGTCCATTCAAAATTATCCTTCATTTTAACTTTAGCCTGTTCTTTATTGACTGAAGTTCTAAGCATAGCCAAGAATAATATTTGTTTTCTGAATTATTTTCTGGCCATTTTCACAGAAACATGGAAGGAGATTGTCATTATACTTAAAGGACCTGACAGTAGAAAGAGAAGATGACATAAATAAGGCTTAAATACTTATCAGGTATTGATAGTGAGATAAACATTCATGAAAGAAAGCAGAAAATATCCCTATTATAAAAGCATGATGTTCACACTGGATCATTAATTCATATCCTGCTCTGTATAGATCACACAACTATTTGACACAGAACTTGCCAAGTTTAGTCTCAGACTTTTGGGACTTGAGTATGGCTCAATGGTTCATACAGTAAAGAATCTGCCTGCAATGCAGGACACCAGGGTTTGATCCCTGGGTCAGGAAGATCCCCTAGAGGAGGGTATGGCAACCTCCTCCAGTATTCTTGCCTGGAGAACCCCATCGGCAGAGAAACCTGGCTGGCAACAATCCATGGGGTTGCAAAGAGTCAGACACAGCTGAGTGATTAACACTTTCACTTTTCACTTTCAAGCTCTACATTGTTTGCACAGAGGCCCTAACTCCTCACTTTCTGCACAAAGATGAACTCTGTCAAGTTGTATAATATATGGCTCTATTTAGTACTTTATTGGATGTGGCATAAATGGAATACAACATGCAGCACCCCTTCAAAAGGCAACAATGGATTATTATTTATATATTGTTATAGATTGGGCCTGATATGTTTGGTAGTTGCAGAAATTGATGACTATAAAAATAAACAAATTGCACATTGGGACCTCTATTGCTTCACAGTTCTAATTTCAAAATAAATTAGTCAAAAAATATCAACTTCTGCTATTGTAAATGTATCATTGGATCCAAAACAGCAAAGAGATATTGTGTATAGAAGTTAATTCCAAGTCAACCTCTATCCACTGTCATTTCAAGCTCTCTTTTTTGGTTAAAATGTAGAGAGCTCTTATATTTGCCATTTGAATAAGATATAGAGAATTCTTATATACTGTGCTAGGAAATGTGCATATATTTCTCATTTAATCCTCACAATAACTCTATGAGGTTGGCACTTGTTTTAACTCTGACTGCCATAACAAAATACAATAGACTGGGTGCCTTAAACAAGAAAATATTTCTCACAGTTCTAGATGCTGTAGGTACAGACTCAAGGTGCTATCAGGGTTGTTGTCTGCTGAGAGTTCTCTCCTTAGGTTGCAGACAGCCACCATCTCCCTCTGTCCTCACTTCACCTTTCTTTGGTACATTTGGATAGGGAGGACAAGCAAGTTCTCTGGTATCTCTTCTTTAAGGGCACTAATCCCACCATAAGGGCCTCACCCTTATGACATCATCTAAGCCTTAGTATCTCCTAAAGGCCTTATCTTCTAATATAATCATATTGGGCATGATGATTTCAACATATAACTTTTGAAGGAAATAATTCATCTCATAGCAGTACTATTATTATTTCCATTTCATGCATAGAGAAATCAAGCACTGAGAGGCTTAGTCAATCAGTGGAGGAGCCAGGAATTATACCCATTGTGTCTCCAAATTCTGATCCCTGGAAGACCATACGACCTTCATAGACCTATCCCTGGGACCTAATCTCCCAGCCTTAACAACTTGTTTCTGTAAATGAAACTGCACTTCCAATTGGACTTTTCAGCTTATTCAGGAGCTCATCCCTTTTCAGATTGCAGCCCTCCTGTCTTTTAAGGAAATGACAGTCAGATATCTCCTGTGGGCAATAATAATGAGCCTCAGTAAGACTGTCTCTCCACAGGTACCTGTCCTCTCCATCCGCAAATACTATGCTTCACCTCAGGCTGAGATCCTGGAACCTTCAAACCTCAGACTTCCTACTGGAAATGTTTATTGAATGTCTTCTGTGTTCTTGGCACTGTGCTTCATTTACCACCATGGGTGAAACAGCATATAACTAGTGAAGTATTATGTATGTATGTAACTACAAATTTTGATACATGTTTGAAGGTTTCAAACACACGTTTTTCAAAGGGAAAAGTACATCTTTCTCTTTTTACGAATGTATAAAGAAAAAAAATCTAAAACTTAGAAATAAAGGCAAAAACATAACTGTGTGCTCTTTCAAAATCATACTAGACTAGTGATTCTCAACCATGGAAATTTTGTCCCCAAGTGTCATTTGGCAATATCTGGAAACATTTTTAATTTTAGAAGAACTAAAGAGCCTCTTGATGCAAGTGAAAGAGGAGAGTGAAAAAACTGGATTAAAATTCAGCATTCAGATAACTAAGATCATGCCATCTGGTCCCATCACTTCATGGCAAATAGATGAGGAAACAGTGACAGACTTTATTTTTTTTGGCCTCCAAAATTACTGCAGATGGTGACTTCAGCCATGTAATTAAAAGATGCTTGTTCCTTGGAAGAAAAGCTATGACCAGCCTAGACAGCATATTAAAAAGCAGAGACATCACATTGCCAAAAAAGGTCCGTCTAGTCAAAGCTATGGTTTTTCCAGTAGTCAAGTATAGATGTGAGAGTTGGACTATAAAGACCACTGAGCACCAAAGAATTGATGCTTTTGAACTGTGGTATTGGAGAAGACTCTTGAGAGTCCCTTGGACAGCAAGGAAATCCAACCAGTCCATCCTAAAGGAAATCAGCCCTGAATATTCATTGGAAGGACGGATGCTGGATCTGGAACTCCAATACTTTGGCCATCTGATGCAAAGAATTGACTCATTTGAAAAGACCCCGAGGCTAGAAAAGATTGAAGGCAGGAGGAGAAGGGGATGACAGAGGATGAGATGGTTGGATGGCATCACCGACTCAATGGTCATGAGCTTGAGTAAACTCCAGGAATTGGTGATGGACAGGGAGGCTGGCGTGCTGCAGTCCATGGGGTTGCAAAGAGTCGGGCATGAATGAGCAACTGAACTGAACTGAAGATTGGGAGTGGAGGTGCTATTGTTTACAGAGGGTAGAGGCAAAAGTTCTGCAGAACATCACACAGCATACAGCATCATACATCATACAGAATAACCCCCCACAACAGTTATCCAAATTTTCTGGCCCAACGTGTCAACTGTGCTGAGACTGAGAAACCCCGTACTCTAGAGTATTGTCTACCAAGCCTGATTAAGGGTCACCTGGTGCTCCAGGGACTATAACTTTGATTTCCTTTTTACTGTTGATTAAGTCTTAGACAATGTAAAGTTGGTTGTTAACATATAGAAGATTGATAAGCTGCCAGTGATTTCTGTCTAGTAGAAAAGTTGTATTGCCCTGGTAGTCATTGACCAGTTTTTTTAAATCTAACTTTGCAGTTTATTCCAGCATTCTTTTTCTCTGAGTCTATATATACAGTTTATGCTCATTGTTTGTAGTAGTTATATTCTATAAAGTCACTGTGAATTCTGAATTAGTGAATACTGAACCATTGCTCCTAGAGGAAATATGGGGTTAGGTTCCTTCAAGCTTCTGGTCACATTTAATCAATTAAATCAGTATTTAATCTTGATTTGTATCAAAGTGTTTCTTTTTAAAGGCAACTTATTTAATGTATGCTCTTGATTCTTTTGGAGAAGGCAACAGCAACCCACTCCAGTACTCTTGCCTGGAAAATCCCATGGATGGAGGAGCCTGGTAGGCTGCAGTCCATGGGGTCGCTAAGAGTCAGACAGGACTGAACGACTTCACTCTCACTTTTCACTTTCCTGCGTTGGAGAAGGAAATGGCAACCCACTCAAGTGTTCTTGCCTGGAGAATCCCAGGGACGGGGGAGCCTGGTGGGCTGCCATCTATGGGGTCGCACAGAGTCGGACACGACTGAAGTGACTTAGCAGCAGCAGCAGCAGCAGCTTGATTCTTTAGCATTGAACTCTCACTCAACAGCACTACAACTCATGCCCCATCAAAACTCTATGTAACAAACAAAATTTCTCTGTGAGGTGTATCACAGCTTTCTTGAGTTTAGAAGTAATAGACAGAATCCTAACAACATATGTGGGACTTAATCTGAACAATAAAGTCACCAAGAAAAATACAAAAATGGAAAAAATGTGGCAATAAGTAGACCTCAAAAAAGACATTTGTTTACAATATGAGAACTGAAACAAGAAGGCAGAGTATATATTTGTTTGACCTTGGCTAGGAACTTATGTGTTGGGAGACTGGAATTTTTTGCCTCTCCTAAAATGACCTCTGCATGTCTTTGAACACTCTGCAAATGATGACAAAAGTAGTGCAAGTATTGATTTGGGGATTACAAATCAATTTTAGTGAGCAGACAAATTTGCAACTATGGAATCTGTGAGTAGTGAGGATCTACTATATTAGTTTGTAACGTTCTATTTTGAAACAGCTTTTCAAAATGGATGTTAGTTCCTTCATAACTGAATTAAAAATTTGACACATGCTCATTATATTGGCATGAGTTATGTTTCTAGCTTTTTGAAAATTAAAATAGAAAATTTAACCCTTTTCAGGTGGCACAATTTGTTATTTAGATACAAATGCCCAGTGTTTTATGATGATTTAGCCTCTTGATGAAAGTGAAAGAGGAGAGTGAAAAAGTTGGCTTAAAGCTCAACATTCAGAAAACTAAGATCATGGCATCTGGTCCCATCACTTCATGGCAAATAGATGGGGAAACAGTGGAAACAGTGTCAGACTTTATTTTGGGGGCTCCAAAATCACTGCAAATGGTGATTGCAGCCATGAAATTCAAAGATGCTTACTCCTTGGAAGGAAAGTTATGACCAACCTAGATAGCATAATCAAAAGCAGAGACATTACGTTGCCAACAAAGGTCCGTCTAGTCAAGGCTATGGTTTTTCCAGTGGTCATGTATGAATGTGAGAGTTGGACTGTGAAGAAAGCTGAGCGCCGAAGAATTGGTGCTTTTGAACTGTGGTGTTGGAGAAGACTCCTGAGAGTCCCTTGGACAGCAAGGAGATCCAATCGGTCCATTCTGAAGGAGATCAGCCCTGGGATTTCTTTGGAAGGAATGATGCTAAAGCTGAAGCTCCAGTACTTTGGCCATCTCATGTGAAGAGTTGACTCATTGGAAAAGACTCTGATGCTGGGAGGGATTGGGGGCAGGAGGAGAAGGGGACGACAGAGGATGAGATGGCTGGATGGCATCACTGACTCGATGGACGTTGAGTCTGAGTGAACTCCGGGAGTTGGTGATGGATAGGGAGGCCTGGCGTGCTGCAATTCATGGGGTCGCAAAGAGTCGGACATGACTGAGCAGCTGAACCAAACCGAACTGAGGGCAGTAGCTCTTCCAGGTGTATTTTAGGGACATAAGTCAAGTGGGACTGGACTCAGAAACAAATGTACATGGTAGACAGCTTGCTGTGTTCACAGTCTTCTGTCCCTTCAGGTGTTCCTGGCTAAGCCCCTGTGTCTGACACCTATTTTCCTCAGTGTGAGTTCTCCCTCAGGAGGCTCTTAGCCGTCAGGGAAACAGGTTGCTACTGAGCCCACTGGATGCTTTCCAGAAATGCCAGGCTAAATTCAATCTGGGACTTTTAGGAAGAGGTGGTAAGCTAGTCTTTGAGGTCACGGCAAGGGTAAAGTCCAGAGGCTAAAGTCATGAAAGTTTCAACAAGGTTAAACCAAAAATAATTCTGAGGAAAAAGGCTCTCCACAGAGTGAATTTTCACTTTAGGGACCAAAGAAATTCTCTTTCATCATAGAACTTTCTGGAACCTAAAGAAATAAGGCCCAGGTAAATAAGGCCCTATAGTAAAATAAGTGTGCAGCATCTTCAGTATGCAATTGAAAGTTTATCAGAAGATTAACATGCAAATAGTCTTTTCCAGTAGGAAATGCTACATTATATGGTATAATGGGGCTGCTAAAGGAAGGCTGATATCTTGAGAATAAAAAGTAGCTTTATAATCCCTACATAACTAGAATCCATATGAGTTATATTTTTAAATACTATTATACATTTTTTTGCTTGAGAAGTTTTAAAATTAAAAATAGTATTGAGGGCTTCCCTGGTGGCTCAGTGCTAAAGAATCTACCTGCCAATGCAATAGACGTGGGTTTGATCCCTGGTCCAGGGAGATCCCACATGCTGAGGAGCAAATAAGCCTGTGTGCCACAACTGTTGAGCCTGTGCTCTAGAGCTTGGGACCCACAACTACTGAGCTCATGCTCCACCTGCTGAAGCCCATGCATTGTAGAACCTGTGTTCCAAAACAAGAGAAGCCTGGGCACCACAGCTAGAGAGTTGCCCCAACTCGATGCAACCAGAGAGAAGCCAACACAACAACAAAGACCCAACATGGCCAAGAATAAATAAATGAATAAAGTGATTTTTAAAATAGTATTTTAAAAGTTCAGCAAGGGATAAAGTAACATCTTTTTTCTTTCCCTTCCCTTCCTCCTTCTTGTCTTTTCACAATCTTCCTTTTAGGCTTGTGATGATTCCTGGGTTGGTGTTTTCATCACTTTAAGCAGTGGTTCTGTTACTGACCTGTCTTGGTCTGCATTGGACCCCAACAAGGGTTCTTCTGCCCAGTGTCAATCGAGAAAATAGAATGAGACCAAGCTCCTTTCAGAAGCAAAGGAAAGCTATGTCTGATTCATGTTGATATTTGGCAGAAAACAACAAAATTCTGTAAAGCAATTAGCCTTCAATTTAAAAAAAAAAAAGAATGGAGAGGTACGAGCTTGGCTCTGGAGTACACTCTGTCCCTTGCTGGATTTTGGAGGGGCTTCTGCATAGGGTTCTCCACTACAGAGGGGGGTTCTCCACTACAGAAGGGGGTTCTCCACTATGGATGGAGTGCTTACGGGTCCTTGTAGTTGTGTTGGTCACAGTGCTTCAAACTGAAGTGCTGGGCATCGCTTCTCTGTACCCAGTGTGCTATTGCCATCTTGAATTGCAGTGCTGTGGGCAGCACTTCTGCACACAATCTGCCAAGTTGGGGTGTGGTGCTTCTGAGCTGGGAGCTCTAATCCACGAGGTAGGTGCAAGACTTTGTCACCAAGATTCCATCTTATTCCCTTCACCCCAGTCCCCAGTGAGCTTCGCCCATGACACTTTTCAACCAGGAAAGATTTTTGCCCCTCAGTGAACATTTGGTGATGTCTAGAGATGTTTTTTGATAAAGGATGGAAGGGTGGTTAGGGAGTGGTTCAAAATATCAATAGTGCTGAGGTTTTGAAACTAGTCTAATCAGGGATCAGAAAACTGCTTCTGTAAAGGACCAGATAAGCATTTTAGGCCATACTCTGTTGTAACAACTCAACTCTGTTTGTAATTTGAAACTAGCCATGGGCAATGTGTAAATAAATGGGCAGCTGTGTTACAATAAAATTGTATTTATGGACACTGTTAAATTAATTAAGCAAGGAGGCCATTAGGCTGAGGTAGGTCTAATGCTGGGACTGCCTACATAAGCAAACCAAAATCTAAGCCTATAAATGCCACAAACATAGGAAATTGAAACCTAAAGCCAATCAACCACAAACAGCCAACTAGCCTTCAAGCTGTACCAATCAATAATTTCCTTTCTTTGCTTCCGCATTGCTCTATAAAAGTCTCTCCTGAGTTCCTGTCAGCAGAGCTGTCCTAACCACTTCTGGTTTGGCAATGCCCCATTTAAATCAATTTTTACTCCCAAATAAACTCTTAGAATTTTTAATATGAATCAGTTTATCTTTTAATAACATCAAAATTTGAATTTCATATAATTTTCACATATCATAAAATATGATTCTTCATTTGATTTTTTTCTTTTTCAACAATTAAAAAATATAAATGAAAAACCAATTCTAGCCTGCAACCATACAAGAGGTTGTGGGCTTGATTTGGTCACAATGATCCCAGTGAATAGACAGACTTTTCCTTCTTTTTTAAAGGAAGCACAGTGTTTTCATTCAGCAAAACCATTTATTCTTTTCTTTTTTTTTTTTTGCTTGCAGCATTTTAATGTATGATTTGTGTCGTGTGATTCAGTGATTCAGCTAAGAAGAGCTGTGGATGAAGAATAGCCCTTTTTATGTAAGCAGTTCTGTTGTGTTCTGGTCATTAAGAACTGAATTTTTAACAGACTCATAGACTGAGGAAACTTATTCTTTTTCTTAAGTGTTTATGATTTGCTTATTTAATCTTTGTCCCCTTTTCAGTTTTCTTGGCTTCTTTTGGCTCAGCACTGGATATTCCGAGTGAAGCAGACTCAATTTTCTGTGGGTCTGAAATTTCACCAGGGGTAAGTTCATTCAGATTCGGGGTCATTTACATTTCAAGTCTGCAATTTGATCTGATTATCACTGGCTGAAAAGAAACACCAAGGGCCTTTTAATGTGGGTTGAACTGGATAACCCATTCCAAGGGCTAGGTAAAACAGGGAAACTGGGAAGTCTGGAAGGTACTTGCTTTTTATTTCTCAGCAGGGGGATATCATGGGAGAGTCTTATAAACACTAATTTCCAAAGAACAACTGAGAAAAACTTGAGATTTTTAGTGAAGAACCAGGGACAGAGAAAGGCTTCCTGCCGGGTTGAAAAAGAAGAATGGAAAAGGAACAAAAAGGGGTTATTGTGGAACAGGCTGAAATGTGCCTGAGGGTGAAGGGTATAGTTATCATACTTCCAGTACTTTCTCTTTTCCTAAGAGATGTAAAGAGTACCTGAAAAAACTTCTAGAACTGATAAGAGTTTGTGAAAGTGCCTAGATACCATATAAAATATACAAAATTCATTAATTTCTCTGTTTACCTATTAGAAGACAGGATATGGAAAACAAAGGATCCCATTCTCAGTGTCAACAAAAGACATACAATAGCTAAGAATAAGCCTACCAGTAAGTGTGTAAAGCATACATAATGAAAACTATATTTTACTGAGAGGTATTAAAGAAAAATTGAATAAATGGAGAGCCGGTTTTCTGGCAGTGAGGCAGAACCATTAAGAGTAAAGAGAGTAAGGGATTTTTTTCAAAGATTAGACCTTACACGACTGTGGTAACCAGTTGAGAAATCCATGTAGAATAGTTGGCTTTATGCATCTGGTGCTGACCTCATGTCAGCAGAGTTGGCAAATGGGAAAGAAAGGTGGTCTAAGGTGGGGAGAGCAGGGAAAGACTGGAAGTTGCTATTTTTTTCTTTTTCTTATCACCTCCAGCCTTAGTGACATGGGTGATCTGGAGGGTAACTGGGACCCTTCACCGTGGTGACCCTGGCACATGAAGCTGATGCTGAGAGCTGGAGGAGGAGATCTAGCGTTAACTGGTGGAACTTAGGTCCGGATGCTCTTCATTTCTTCCCTTCAGATATTTCTCTTAGTCAGTCCCAAGAGAAACAAAGTGCTGTGCTAAGTCACTTCAGTGGTGTCCTATGGACAACTCTTTGCAATCCTATGGACTGTAGCCCACCAGGCTCCTCTGTCCATGGGATTCTCCAGGCAAGAATACTGGAGTGGGTTGCCATGCCTTCCTCCAGGGGAGCTTTGCAACCTAGGGATCAAACCCAAGTCTCTTGTGTCTCCTGCATTGCAGGCAGATTCTTTACCCACTGAGTCACTTGGGAAGCCCATATAGGGGAGGAAAGTAAAGCATAGTTCCAGCTTAGCTAAGGTGACACTGCATAAAATGACCATACAGACTTTGTCTCTTGATGACGATGATGATGATATAGCAAATATGACATTAACTACATGTTACACACTTTTCTAGGTTTTTTACATTAACTCATTTTAACTCTCACCACAACTCTCTGAGATAGGGATGATTAGTAGCCTTATTTTGTAAATGAGGAAACAGCCTTGAGCGGTTAACAGCCTGCTGGTGGCCACATAACTTACAAGTGGCAAAGTCATCATTCAAACCCAGACAGTCTGGAAAGACTGCACTTCTTAAAATGTTAAGTCTCCTCAGGTTAATGTATTTTAATACAAGCTGTTAAAATCCCAATGGGCTGGGTATTGAGAATTTGTAAGAATTTTTCTAAAGCACTTCTTAAAGCCTACATGTGAATACATGTGTATGTGAATACATACAATAAAACTCCAGTAACTGAAACAGCATATTTCCATATAAATCAGCAAAGAATCGAAGATAGCTCTAAACAGAGCTTAGTATACAAACCTAGAAAAGAAGAGCTGCTGCTGCTGCTAAGTCACTTCAGTCGTGTCTGACTCTGTGCGACCCCATAGACGGCAGCCCACCAGGTGCTAGAACATGACAAATGCATCCTTGAACAACTGGCTTCTGGAGAAGAATGCAATGAGACCCTCCTCTCCCTGTGACTCACTGTGACTGTGACATCACAGAGGGGAGGCAACATCACTTTCATACTTTCTCATGCCATCCTGGCAAACCTGCACATCGGCCCTGTTTCTTTCTTTCTTTTTTTTTCCCCCTGTGCACTTGAGAACTGTCCTGGGCAGATAGGTCCTACCATTTTTCAGCCATATTTAGATAATAAGTCTCTCTAGTCACATCAGTCATAATAGTAGGAGTGAAAGGGGGCAGAAAGTTTTGACAGGGAGAGCTCCTCTGCTATTCACTCCCCGGGGCTGTTGAATATGTTTAAAGTTGGCTCCTTATTATGCAAAAGTTTTCCGAAGATGAGGAGGGGTTTACCCTAAAATACTTCTGCTGGATCGCTTTCACAGCAGATCCCAGGAGAGGCAGTGTCTCCTGACTTGGTTCTTCTACCTTAGCCTCTTCTGAGGTCTGTTTTGCCTCTTTTTTCATAACTTCTTGAGCAGTTGTGCAAGGTGACCAACCACCTTGGTTAGGCTGGGACTAAGGAGTTTCCCAGGATATGAGACTTTCAGCGCCAAAACTTCAACAGCCCTGAACAAACCAGAAGGATTGATCACTGTCAAAGTTCCCTTTTGAATACCTCTGCACAGCCGTGCCTGTCTACCTTGGCTCCTGAGCAATGAACACTTCTGGTCCACTATTACATCCTAAATACAGCTTTCTGAGTCCATGGATCACTATTCGTAAGAGACTTCCGTGTTACTCTGGTCCACTGTGTCCCCAGATACCAGGCAACTATACATCAAGCTCTCAGAGTGGCCTTCTAAAAGCCTCCAACAGGGCTTGAGGTGAAAGGAAAGAGAGCTACCAATCCCCGCCTTCAGAGTAGGTGTGGAACTTGCACAGACAACTCTCGGTAGAGAAAGCCGCCCCCTCTTGGCTTTTTTCACTGTCAGTCCTTGTAGGGGCTTTCTCTACTGCTGGCTCAGGGCCACACACTGGTGTTTGTCATTCTTTTGCAGTGCTGTTGAGGCAGTAAAGTTTAGCCATCCCACTTTAGCATGTGGGAGCACCTGACATGCACTTTTTTGGTCATGAATTTTTAAGCCTCAGAAAAAAACTGTGACATGATGGATTAGAGTTTTAATATTATATTTCATAAAACTTTTAAGCAAAAAAAAAAAAAGAAAGGAAAATTTCAGGGCAAGTGAGGATAATGAAGTTGGAAAATAATTGACTTGATACATAGAATTGTTAAGTATCTGTACATCAAAAATTGTATACAAATTTAAAAGCTAAATGACAACCAAGAATGTATCTCCAACAAAGTAACAAATAAGAAGCTAATATACATAATTATGTAAACAAAACACTTTTACAAGTAATAGAGTCCACATCTCACCACCTGTACCCCCAGTTCCCCTTCCCAAATCACTCCAGTTTTCTGCCCTAAAAAGCATAGCGATTTAGGATAATGGATACCTCTCTCGTCTCCTTATGTTCTATTCAGTACCAATAGTCCGAATAATCTTTTAAAATTGTAAATAAGATCCTGTCATAGCTCTATCTAAATTGTCTTTATGGCTTTTCTTACATTTAAAAATGAAATCCAAAGTCCTTACACACCATAGTGCAGAAGGCCTCATGCCATCTGGTGCTGGCTACATCTCTGACCTTATTCACACCCTAGCCCTCTGTGGGAGCAGGAACTTTGTTTATCAGTTATCTCTTTGTCCAATATCACAAAATGCTATCACTGAGAACAGCACCTAGCACAGAGCAGAGCACCACTAAATATCTTTTGAGTGAATAAATGAATGGATGGATGACTGTAAGTAAAAAAGATCAATGAACTATGAGGAGTTTTCTAAAAGAAAGAATACTATGCATCATTGGTTAAGAGCACAAGCTGGAATCAAGATTGCCTGGAGAAATATCAATAATCTCAGATATGCAGATGACATTACCCTTATGGCAGAAAGCGAAGAGCCTCTTGATGAAAGTGAAAGAGGAGAGTGAAAAAAGGCTTAAAACTCAACGTTCAAAAAACTAAGGTCAAAAAAAAAAAAGTAAGGTCATGACATGCAGTCCCATCACTTCACAAATAGATGGGAAAACAATGGAAACAGTGACATACTTTATTTTCTTGGGCTCCAAAATCACTGCAGATGGTGACTGCAGCCATGAAATTAAAAAACACTTGCTCCTTGGAAGAAAAGCTATGACAAACCTAGACTGCACATTAAAAAGCAGAGACATTACTTTGCCGACAAAGGTCCATCTAGTCAAAGCTATAGTTTTTCCAGTAGTCATGTATGGATGTGAGAGCTGGGCCATAAAGAAAGCTGAGTGCTGAAGAACTGATGCTTTTGAACTATGGTGTTGGACAAGACTCTTGAGAGTCCTTTGGACTGCAAGGAGATCAAACCAATCAATCCTAAAGGAAATCAATCCTGAATATTCACTGGAAGGACTGATGCTGAAGCTGAAGCTCCAATACTTTGGCCGCCTGATGTGATGAACTGACTTTTTAGAAAAGACCCTGATGTTGGAAAAGAAGGCTGGCAGAGAAGGGTATGTCACAGGATGAGGTGGTTGGACGGCATCACTGACTCGATGGACATGAGTTTGAGCAAGCTCTAGGAGTTAGTGATGAACAGGGAAGCTTGGCATGCTGCAGTTCTTGGGTCACAGAGTTGGACACGACTGAGTGACTGAACTGACATATACTGCTTGAGGACGTATATTTTTAGACAATTTGCAGGGAAAACAATTTGGAAATAATGTAAAGTATATGAAGTTCATATAATTTTAAGATTTAGAAATTTCAATTCTAGAAATTCAGAATATACACACCTATTGATCAGAAAAAGAAGCTTATTATAGCATTATTAGTCATAATAAAAAATTGGAAACAATCTAAATGCCCAACAATAGCAGAAAAGTTTAATACATGTGTGCTTATTCACATGATGGAAAGTTACATAGGTATTACCATGATTTCCAAACAAATTTTTGCTTCAGATTCATCGCTAAGTAAAAGAACAAAATACAAAATTTAATATATTGTATGATTATAATTAAAATGCTATGCTAAGTCACTTCAGTCACGTCTGACTCTGTGCAACCCCATAGACAGCAGCCCACCAGGCTCCCCCATCCCTGGGATTCTCCAGGCAAGAACACTGGAGTGGGTTGCCATTTCCTTCTCCAATGCATGCAAGTGAAAAGTGAAAGTGAAGTCGCTCAGTCGTTCCCGACTCTTAGCTACCCCATGAACTGCAGCCCACCAGGCTCCTCTGTCCATGGGATTTTCCAGGCAAGAGTACTGGAGTGAGGTGCCATTGCCTTCTCCGTATAATTAAAAAACATATGTATAAATTAAAAATCTGAGCAAATCATTAATGTTACCATTGATTAATTTTGTTGATGGGATAAGTAGTGATTTAAATTTTCTTCATTATACTTTGTTTAAATTTCAAATTTTGTTATGTTTAGAATCAGAAAAGACTACAAAACTTACTTTTAAAATAATTACAGTTGATAGAGAAACTACTGATCAATGAATGCTTGCAGTCTTTAGTATTTCCACAAACAGATGTGGGCCAGTGACATGATGATTGTGAATCAAATGTGCATAAAATTAATTTCCAACAAAACAAGGCCAGAGAACCTTATAAGAAGATTTCAGTTCATGCCTGTGGCTCAGATATGCATAAAAAGGAACTTCCTCCATTTTATTCTACATTTTTTCATGCTTGTGATAGAAAATACTTGATTTGTCAGGTGAAGTTGTCTCCATCTCATACAATTTGAAATGGTAATTGCTCCTTGCTATTCCATCTCTTCCTTCTCTGGTTGATGTAAATTTGGGGGTCATGGTTTATAGGTTTGCTCTAGAGATGTGTCATTTCATCCTTGCTGGACCTGGTTACAGTATTTCACTTCATTTGACCACTTGCCACATCTACCTCAGTGTCTCTTGACCCCTCAGTGATTGGAGTCCTATTCCATCAATTGTGAGAGGGAGGTTGGTCTCATCTGGTGTTCGGGGCAGTGTTCGCAACTGATGCTTATAACAACTAAGTTTTATTGAACACATGTCACGTGCAAGATCATGTGTTCTAACAACTTGAGGGGCACTAGCTTGTGCAATTCTCATGGCAGCCAGCTCTGTGAGACAGATACGGCTAAGGAAACTGTGGCTCAGAAAGGGTAGGTACTTTGCCCATAGTCTATCACGTGTCAAAGACAGAATGTCCATGGACCTTGTTATTGCCCCCAGTTGTCAGGTCCCCTCTTACTGTGGCCTTCTCATTTGACCCTGGGTCTCCTTGGGACCCTTTCTTTACAGTTCCGGGAACCCTCGATTGCTTCTTCACAGGAGAAGTTGGGTGCTATGAGATTGTGCTCATACTTAGGTACAGGTCTTTACCTGTTCCCCAAGCATTGCTGCATTACCTTGCCTTGCCCCGGTGTGTTGGAGTCTGTAATGACAGGCTGGAAGTTTTCCGAGGATTCTCTCAGGAAAAGTAGGGAATTTGACTTGCTGTCTTCAGTTTTCCAGAACCTGCCTTCCCAAGAACTTCCCAGAGACTCACTTTCTCCCCAGTCTGTTTTTCTAGCTTCTGGACAAGCTTTTTCCTTTGTGAGCTTTCTCCTTTTTCTTCCTTGTCTGATCTTCAAACTTTAGAACTTGATGAGTGATACCCAGGTGTGGGATATGTGATAAAATCATTAAAAAGTCAGGTTATTAGTATGAAAAAAAGTCTTACTAGAAAAAGAGTTCAAATAAGTCTTCCTACATGCAGTTTGTTACTTTTCTGGCTTTGTCTTTGTGATGAAGAGTTGAAGAGGAAAAAAAAAAAAATTACACAAGAAAGGACATGGGTGATATTTGAAAACATTATCTTCAGCCCTGAAGGTCCATGCCATCCTGTCTGCCCCTATCTGGATGCACTTCTTCCTGTTTTGGTCAGTGGTCCTGCCTTTGCCATCCTGCCGTTGCACACTCAGTAGCTATTAATATCTACATTCTGCCACTCATGATAGCATTTGGAAGGCTCTTGGGTTTCAAAGGGCCCTTATTTGAACTCCACACTGGTGAAAATAAAATCTTAAGCATCAAATGCTGACATCTTAGCCACAACTCACTTATGTGTTATGAGCGAAGGTGAGAAAAAGATCTCAGAGAGGGAGCCCATAGAGGGCCAGTGAGACCATCAGCATGTTGCCCAGAAGACCCTCTTCTTTCTAGTGTGAATGCTCTCATTGCACAGGGGCAGCACTGTGCTACCGGTGCAGAAATAGTCGTTGTTGTTCAGTTGCTCAGTCTTGTCTGACTCTTTACCATCCCGTGGACTACAGCGCTAGCTCACTTTGACGCTCAGCCTTCTTAATGATCCAACTCTCACATCCATACATGACTACTTGAAAAACCATAGCTTTGAGTCTAAGTACCTTTGTTGGCAAAGTAACGTCTCTGCTTTTTAATACACTGTCTAGATTTGTCATAGCTTTTCTTCCAAGGAGCATGTATCTTTTAATTTCATGGTTGCAGTCACTATCTGCAGTGATTTTGGAGCCCAAGAATACAGTCTGTTACTGTTTCCATTGTTTCCCCATCTATTTGCCATGAAGTGATGGGACTGAATGTCATGATCTTCGTTTTTTGAATGTTGAGTTTTAAGCCAGTTTTTTCACTCTCCTCTTTCACCTTCATCAAGAGACTCTTTAGTTCCACTTCACTTTCTGCCGTAATGGTGGTGTCATCTGCATATCTGAGATTATTGATATTTCTCCTTGGCAGCCTTGATTCCAACTTCTGCTTCATCTACCTTGGAATTTCAAACGATGTACTCGGCATGTAAATTGAATAAGCGGGGTGACAATATACAGCCTTGGCATACTCCTTTCCCAATTTTGAACCAGTCCCTTGTTCCATGTCCTGTTCTAACTGTTGCTTCTTGACCTGCACTCAGGTTTCGCAGGAGGCAGGTAACATGGTCTGGAATTGTCCACAGTTTGCTGTGATCCACACAATCAAAGGCTTTCGTGTAATCAATGAAGCAGAAATAAATGTTTTTCTGGAATTCTCTTGCTTTTTCTATGATCCAATATTTGTTGACAATTTGATCTCTGGTTTTTTTCTAAATCCAGCTTGAACATCTGGGAGTTTTTGATTCACATACAGTTGAAACCTAGCTTGGAGGATTTTGAGGATTACTTTGCTAGCATGTGGGGCTTCCCTGGTGGCTCAGCTGGTAACGAATCCACCTGCAATGCAGGAGACCTGGGTTCAATCCCCAGGTTGTGAAGATCCCCTGGAGAAGGGAAGCCACTCACTCCAGCATTCTGGCCTAGAGAATCCTATGGACTGTATAGCCCAGGGGGTTGCAAAGAGTTGGGCACAACTGAATGACTTTCACTTGCTAGCATGTGAAATGAGTGAAATTGTATGGTAGTTTGAACATACTTTGACATTGCCTTTCTTTGGGATTGAAATGAAAACTGACCTTTTCCAGTCCTATGGCCACTGCTGATTTTTCCAAATTTGCTGGCATAGTGAGTTCAGAAATACAGTTGCAGTTTAATGTATCTGTTTAATACTAGCAAGTCAGTTATCTTTCATTTTGTCCATATATCCAGGTTCCCGGTTATGTTTTACTTATGCAGGAGAAATAATCAATATTCTCTTTTCATATCAATGTGTTTAGACTCACATTATAAACTTTGTTTAAACATATTCTATATTTTGATACGTATTCTCCAGCTTGGGAACTTTCTAAGGTGAATAAAAGTGAACAAACAGGCATGCAAAACCCATAGACTATGTTTACAGTAGAAGAAAATAACCCGAAGAATCGCTTTTCACAATTCTTAGATAGTGTTACAAAACCGAACTTGGGTCCTCTTATCCACCACCCAGCAAAGCCAGTCTACTGACACCTCTTGGTGGTGAGGGAAAGTACAGTGTTTATTGCAGGTGCCATTCAAGGAGTACACAGGTGGCTCATGTTCAAAAGACCCAAACTTCTCAATGGTTTTCAGGGAAGCATGCTGCTGCTACGGCTGCTAAGTCGCTTCAGTCGTGTCCGACTCCGTGCGACCCCATAGACAGCAGCCCACCAGGCTCCTCTGTCCATGGGATTCTCCAGGCAAGAACATGAGTGGGTTCAGGGAAGCATATTTAAAGGTAAAATTTGGGGAAAGGGCTGCTGCAGGGTATGTTTCTTTCTTCTCATTTGTTGGTGGTAAGGTAACAGGTGGTGTTCCAGGAATCTCAGTCCTCAGCCTACTGTTTCTAACCAGTCTGGGTCCAGTGCTGGTACTCGGCCTGGACTAAACATTCTCCACTTGGGTGGGGACTTTCATTCCTGTGGAAGAACTCAAAGATAAGCATCCGATTGTTATGTATATCCCTTGAGGAGGACCAGGACACTGCTTTGTTGCTGCACAATTGTTCCTTGACTGCTTTTCCTTTGTTTCTGAATTCTCTCACTTCCCTAGTCAGTAACTGTATCTGCCATTTGGAGCTCAGGGAAGGTCTAGGAGGCTGAAGGCTTTTTCTTGCCAACAAGAAACAGGGACACAGAAAGGCTTTTATAGGCAGAAGGAACTGACCTCAGGGCCCTGCTTGCTTTTAATACCTTTACCATAATAATTTTAATCAAAACAGTTTTGCCTCAAAGTTGAGTCAACAGACAGTCCACACTCCTGTGAAATTTGATTCTTCCTGCTTTCAAGGGCTCAACTAAGTAGAGGAACTACTGCTCTTCAAGAAATCTCATCCTGCCTTAGAGACAAGTTCTAACTTAGCATTTAACAGTTTTCCTCTTTCTTCATTCTTTAAATATTGTCATGTGCATGATTCCTTAAGTTATTAAAAATAAAGAAAACTCCCCTCTTATCATTGGTTAGCTTAGAGGCATTGTAACATTTGAATCATGAAATTTTTAAAAAAGCAAACACATCAAGAAGACATTTCTTCTCTGATGTCCATTATTATAAGGTTCTTGCCTTATAGGAAGGAACTGTCTCTGTCTCTGTCTGTACCTTTGACCTCCGCACTCAGAGAGGCTTTGAAAGCAGTGGTTGCCAGTGGGTGAGAGCGGGTTCATTGCAGAGAAGCAAGATAATAATAATGATGATGATGATGATGAAGTTTTTGCTTCACTCTTTGGAGGACCAAGAGTCTGAGCAGAAATTCAAAGGAAAGGAAATGTGATTGCACAGAGGCTTAGCACCATTCATAACGAGAGAAATGCTTATTACTCAGATATACCAGTTTCACCCACTAGATTGACAAAGATCAGCAAGTCTGATAACACTCTCAGAGAACATTTTGGAAAACAGAACCAATACTCTCAAAATTAGTGCTGAGATTTGGCAAGATCTAGCAAAATTGCCAAAGCACATAGTTGTTGATCCATAAGCTTCATTCCAGTAGATTTACCCTATAAATATACTCACACACATGCAAAGTGATATAAAAGTTTACTGTAGAGTTGTTTTTAAACTTTTTTATTGGAAACAATCTTAAATATGTCAACTACAAATTGGCACTTGCCAAGAGCATTGCCAGCAATTGAACAAGAACAAGGGCATTTGCCATCTGCCTCTGTGGAGACCGAACCCTGTGCTGCAACTGCTGACCTTCAACACCCTCTGAGGGGAATTCAGGGTGGAGAGTGAGATTCTGCTCCAGAGAAACTTGTGCAATAGGTCTTTAGATAGATATTTCTGTCACGCAAGTGTATGTTCCTCGGTTCTTTGTCTCATCACAACAAAGATTTGGAGCGACGGACATTAAAGCCCTCAGCGCATCACAGCTCTCGGGTCTCGGACAAACCGTGCTACAGCTCTTAGGCAAATCAGTGTTACAGCTCTATTTTATTTAGAAGATAGCAGGAGAGTGAGAGAGAGAGAGAGAGAGAGAGAGAGAAAGAAAAGAGTGCATGCACGCGGGAGAGAGAGTCCGTGAGAAAGCGCTATGGCTCCTCCTTTTATATGTTTTTTCCTCCACCTGGGCCTGCCCTATGCAAATTGGGCGTAGCCAGGAGTGCTGTTTGTTCTGCCTGCAGTCTTCACTCTGGTCCTCGGACCTTCCTTGTCTTTTAGCCACCGCCATTTTAGACTCCTCTTCCCTATTCTACCTACCTAACATTTCCAAGAATCAATTTTAAGATCCCAATCCTTGCATCTCTCTTATCTAAAAAAAAATCACTAAATCCCTTCATGGTGACATCAGCTCCTCATGACTAGTGAAAAACCTTTTGTAAAATAAGAGTTTGATTGCATTGAACTCCTCCTTCACCAAAATTTTATATATTGACCACCCTCCACTGCCTCTTTGGAGCAGTCTCTCAGAGCTATCTGAGGCCCTGTCTCCCAGGCTGCAGTCCTCATTTTGCCTGAAATAATACTTAACTCGCAACTCTCACCTTGCACATCCTTTGAGTCAACAAATGTTTATTAACAGGTCACAGGTTGAATACTACATCCTTACATCTGACTAAGCAGCTTTAAAAAGACTGAGAAAAATACATAGATACATAATGAGCTCTAAATATGGGTTAAAGAGCAAAGTACTGAAACAGGGGATACCATTTGTATAAAAGACTTGCAGGGGAGCTCTTTATATATGTGCATTTTCTTATAGTGTCAAGAAATAGCCCAGGAAACTGATGTCACATGTTCCCTCAGAGGGGACCCAAAGGTCTCAGGAGTGGAAAGGGAGTGACATTTTCCACTATATTTCTATCTATCTATATAGATGCAAACAAAAACACAAATTATTTGTGTTTGAATTTGGACCACACAAATACATTATCTATCTAAAAAGTACACACACTTTTCTGTATAAGTAGCAAACACTTTTACTTTTTAAGTAACTGTGAGCTGTTTCTTGTCAAGCCTGTATATTGTCACCCTGCTTATTTAACTTATATGCAGAGTACATCATGAGAAACACTGGGTTGGATGAAGCACAGGCTGGGATCAAGATTGCTAGGAGGGATATCAACAACCTCAGATATGCAGATGACACCACCCTTAAGGCAGAAAACGAAGAACTAAAGAGCCTCTTGATGAAAGTGAAAGAGGACAGTGAAAAAGTTGGCTTAAAGCTCAACATTCAGAAAACGAAGATCATGGCATCCGGTCCCATCACTTCATGGGAAATAGATGGGGAAACAGTGGAAACAGTGTCAGACTTTATTTTGGGGGGCTCCAAAATCACTGCAGATGATGATTGCAGCCATGAAACTGAAAGACACTTACTCCTTGGAAGGAAAGTTATGACCAACCTAGACAGCATATTAAAAAGCAGAGACATTACTTTGCCAACAAAGGTCTGTCTAGTCAAGGCTATGGTTTTTCCAGTAGTCATGTGTGAATATGAGAGTTGGAATATAAAGAACGCTGAGCACTGAAGGATTGATGCTTTTAAACTATGGTGTTGGAGAAGACTCTTGAGAGTCCCTTGGACAGCAAACAGATCCAACCAGTCCATCCTAAACGAAATCAGTCCTGAATATTCATTGTAAGGACTGATGTTGAAGCTGAAACTCCAATATTTTGGCCACCTCATGCAAAGAACTGACTCATTTGAAAAGACCCTGATGCTGGGAAAGATTGAAAGCAGGAGTAGAAAGAGTCAACAGAGGATGAGATGGTTGGATGGCGTCCCCAACTCAATGGACATGAGTTTGACTAAACTCCAGGAATTGGTGATGGATAGGGAGGCCTGGCCAGAGAAGGTAATGGCACCCCACTCCAGTACTCTTGCCTGGAAAATCCCATGGATGGAAGAGCCTGGTGGGCTGCAGTCCATGGGGTTGCTAAGAGTCGGACACGACTGAGCAACTTCACTTTCACTTTTCACTTTCATGCACTGGAGAAGGAAATGGCAACCCACTCTAGTGTTCTTGCCTGGAGAATCCCAGGGACGGGGGAGCCTGATGGGCTGCCATCCATGGGGTCGCACAGAGTCAGACACGACTGAAGCAACTTAGCAGCAGCAGCAGCAGCAGGGAGGCCTGGCATGTTGCAGTCCATGAGGTTGCAAAGAGTTGGACACAACTGAACAACTGAACTGAGCTGAACTGAGCTGTTTCTACTCATAACACTTCTGACATAAAATGCATGGTTTTTCCAGCATCAACAAATCCTCCAACTATTCAACCATCGACTGGGTGTTCTATAATTTAATTTAATTCTTAATTAATTAATTCTATAATTTAATTTAATTACCTAGAGTTAGCACAGAACCCATAGGCTAAGGGTCATTCCCAGGTAGTACTGACCCTACCTCAAACATCAATTGCAGGTCCCAGACCACCCTACTTCTGATCAACCAGTTATAAAGAGGGTGTTCCCATTATTCCCTCCTCGGGTTGATAATCTGCTAGTATAGCTTAGAAAACTTAAGAAACACCTTAATCATGAATACTGGTTTATTATGGGCTTCTCAGGTGGTGCTAGTGGTAAAGAACCTGCCTGCCAATGCAGGAGACATTAGAGACTCAGGTTTGATCCCTGGGTCCAAAAGATCCCCTGGAGAAGAGAATGGCTATGCTCTCCAGTATTCTTGCCTGGAGAATTCCATGGACAGGAGAGCCTGGCAGGCTACATACAGTTCATAGGATCGCAGAGTTGGACGTGACTGAAATGACTGAGTGTGCATACACACACTGGTTTATATAAAGGGTACAACTCAGGAATTAACTCAAGGGCTTCTGTTCCTTTCCTGTAGGTTAGGCAATGGTGCCAAAAGTTCTAACCCTCTAGTCATGCCTTGGTCTTTTTTGCAACCAGCCCCCATTCTGAACTTACCTAGGGTCCCTCAGTCAGCAGTCATCTCACTAGCATACAAGAGACACTCTATGGCTCCAGAGAGTCTAAGGGTTTTAGGAGTTGTATGTGGAACCACATACAAAGACAAAACTTACATTTGTTGTATCACAGTAACACAATATCACTTTACAGAGGATGTGACAGATTATATTTTCCAAAAGTAGCTACACCAGTGTATCACACCTCACAAGCTCTTCTTATAAGATATGCTGACGCTCCCCTTGAATCTGGGTGGGCCTGGAACCACGTGGAAGTGACTATTTGACCTTCAAGGTGAGGTCATAAAAGATGAACTAGCTGCTCCAGACTCTTCCTTGCTAGGGATGTTTGCTCCTGGAATCCAGCTACACTGTTATAAGGAAGTCAAGTAGCCCTTTAGAAAAGTTCTGTGAAGTTGTTTCCACCCTCGCCCCAACTGAGGTCCAGATGGCAGCCAGTATCAACTGCCAGACTTGGGGTTAAGAGAGTCAGCCCCCAGCCTTCAAGCCATCTCAACTGGTGCTGAGTAGAGCAGAGACAAACTGTCCCCTCCCAGCTCTGCCCAAACTTATAAGCAAGATAGATGATACGTTGTTTTAAACTACTAAATTTTGGACGGTTTACTGTTACACAGCAATGAGTGAATAACTAGAACAGAAGATAAGTTGCTGGAAGGCTTTGAGTAGACCTCTGGAGCACTTTCATGAAATAAAGGAATGGTGAAGCTTGATGTTGTGCACAGCTAGAATCAGATTGGTCACTTCCACAATTTCCCCTCTATCAGTTTCTTGCCATGTGTTGGTCACTGCTGCTTCTCTTTTTCTGCATATTATTTTCTTAGATCATTTGATTTCACAGCACACTTTCCCAATGTCCAATTCCCAACTTGGCCCTTCAAGAAGAACTAAACCTCTTTTCCTTGTTACAGGTTTCAATATGCTATAAACAACTTTGGATCAATCAAATGTGCCTATAGGGAAAGTCTTATAACATTTGGCCTAGGGGCTTGCTGGAGAGTTGGGGTTATTTTCTGAGAAGAGAAAACTGCAAAATGAGTAGCCCTCACTTTTGACTTTGGGTGATTATTTAGGGAAATAATAAATTGCTTTCTGTGTGAGTTTAAATCCCAGAGTCTCAAGCAAAATGAAGCTCTAATTTTATGATAGAAATCAGTGGCATGTAAGATTAGCTGAACAGGAATTCCTCTAATGGTACCATCTTGGATACTTCTATAAAATCATCAAGATCAACTAATTAGGGAGCTTTCAGGATGTCAATGGTAAATGTAAAGGGAGATTGAGAAGGACAAATTCATCCAATGTGGCTTTGTGTGTTAACTAATTTTACGCAGCAGCAATACATTATAGTTGTTAGAGACCTGGGCCCTGGAGCCAGATGGCTCTGCTCAGTGTGGCTCCAACACTGGTTGTCTTTACAACATTTAGCAAGTAATCTATGTGCCTCAATTTTCTCACCTGAACATTGGCTCTAATAACATTCCTGCCATACAACATTATTATGGGATTTAATAAATTATATGCTAGGCATTAATATTACTGTTTGACACAAAAATGAGTCCTCAAGAAATAATGACTCTTGCTTTTGCATTTCAGACATCAGATATGATATCTGCAGAATTTGTCCTTAATTGTCTTTGTCATTAGAACTTATAATCCAGTTAAATTTTTAAAGTGTGAGCAAGTCCTAGCCAAAACTTAGTTGCTAAAGGGAAATTGCTTTCTATTGCCCTTTGGTCCTTGTCTCTGTCCATATTTTGGAGTGGAGAGGTGTTATAGAATGGTAGATTGCCCCTCAGCATCAGTTCCAGCCTCCTCCACATATGTTTGGAGTCTTGAAGATACTCATGTACTAAAACCTACTTTCCTAAACTTCCACATAGGTGGTGTTCTGGATACTGATTAGACTCTTTAGTCAGATGCATTTATGCAAAGCCTCTAAAGTGGATATGAGATGGGTGCCATCTTCCTGTTGCTCTGAATCCTTCTACTGGCAAATATGATTGTGAGAGATTTGAGTTTTTCTGGAGAAGTCCAGTGTCCCTTACTATTTCTGTGTGTACTGAGAGGCAGCTGTGAGGGGAGGCCAGTGGCTGCAGTTCCCTGATTCCAGGTCACAGTAGGTGGCAGTAGGTGGGTTTTGAGGTCAACCAACACAAACATTCTCAGCTGGTACAGAATCTGCCAGCAATGCAGGAGACCTGAGTTGGATCCCTGGGTCAGAAAGATCCCCTGGAGGAGGGCATGGCAACCCACTCAAGTATTCTTGCCTGGAGAATCCCCATGGACTGAGGAGCCTGGCGGGCTGCAGTCCATGGGGTTGCAAAGAGTTGAACATGACTAAGCGACTAAGCACAGCACAGCACAACCCAAACATAATCTCCTAAAACCCCACATTTCTGAACATATCAGAAGTAACAGCTCTTTTGGCTAGCCTGTTATATGATGTTGTTTGGGAGTGATTTCTCCAGCCCCTACACCACTTACATAAGCACCCAATTTCTAACACTGTACCCTCTCAGCTCCTTTTCTTGCAACCAAACTGACTGATTCAGACAGGGAGCCACAGAGGCTGTCTTCCCTTGGCTGTCCTCTGTCAAGTGACTAATTTTTCCAACTTATTCCATATGAACTTGCCAAGCTTCTCTGTAAAATGGAGATAAACAGGAAAAGGAGGGTGCGGGCTGAGGAGCTGGATTGCTGATAAAGGACGATTCCTCAAAAAATAAGCAAGTTGATCACGTACACAATGGGGAAAGCCACTTATCCGCTGCAGCACTGTTACGGCAGTACGATGGGGTCGTGTAGCGAAAGCACCTGTGGTAGCCCCCAGGGTGATCACCCCCAAAAGAATTTCACTTGACTTTACAAGTTATTGTTAGATCTTTCCACTTGAGCAGAGTGATTCGGATCTGTTTTAATCTCAGCTGTGCCACCTTGAAAAACTTAACTTTTTAATGCCTGTCCTTTTTCATCAACACCAGTACTGGGTTCCCCAAATGTTCCCAGCTGCTTTCTTCCTTGCCCCTATCTCCACAGAGCATAGAAGTTATACACTACTGCCCTCTCTTCTCTCGCCCTAGCAGGAGTCATATGATCCAACTCTAGTGGAACTCTCCCTGGAGTAGTTTCTAGAAAAGCTTTTGTTTTCCTTTAAAAAAAAAAATATGGTTGTAAGAGTTTCTTCCTCCTTTCTCTCCTAACTTAAAAACATAAATGTAGTATCTGGAGTCATAGCAGCCATTTTGTGAACATGAGGTGACAAGCCAATTTACCAAAGACGATAGAGGGGAAAAAAAAAATGAGTTAAGACCGTTGATGACACCATAGAGTCTCTACATTTGCCATGAATTTCTTACCCCCTGGGCTTTTCCTTAAGTGAGAATAATAAATTTCTATTTGTTTAAGCAAGTACTTGTAGGGTATTCTATTCCTTGTAGTCTCTTTTCTATATATTTGTTATTTATACCTCTTAGGGATTTTGTGGGATCTAGCAAGATAACTGGTATGAGAGTACTTTGAAAAACTATAAAAAGAGACCTAATTTTAAAGTCCTGTTTTAAAGGGAATCAAATGTTTTCCGAGTAGCTCAAGGTAGAGGAAGTTTCAGTGAAATGATAAATGATTGAAATAAATATCCCACATATTTCTTTCAACAACTCAGATGAAGGCTTGCTTCTTTCTTAAATTATTAATAACCCCATTTAGTACTTTCAAAGTGCTTTGCTATCATTTGATATTTAAGCCTCAGAATTTCCCTAGCAGATTGCAAAATCTCATTTTACAAGGGTAAAAGTGAAAGCAAGGTTTTTCAAAGACTTTCTCAGAGACACACACGCCTGTGGCAGACTCAGAATTAAAAATCAAAGAATCTAACAGTCCGGTGTGTAATTGGCTTCCTCATGTAAGTTTGATATGCAGGAAATGACACAGCCTAAGGAAGCCCTAAGGCCAAAGCATTTAAAGTTTCAAAGTATATGTATATTCAAGCTAAGGTCCAGCTAACCACATACTTTATACTCTTTATCCTTGTGAATAAAAGTCTTTATGAACAACATCAGAAGAGGGCAAGGAAATAACATCCTCAACCAGTAGTGAACTTAAAGTCTGTTTACACACTGCTCTATACATGTAATAGTTATGTGTGCCCCTCCCCCCTCCAACCTAATCCCCAGTGTGATGTGGAGCATTTGGGAGATGACTAGGTCATGATGGTGAAGCCTTCATGGATGGGATTAATACCCTAAAAAAGAGACCCCAGAGGGCTCTTTAATCCCTTCTATCGTGAATACAGAAAGATGGCAGTTTTTGAAACAAAAAGTAGTCTCCTTAAATATTGAATCTGCTGGTGCCTTGGCCTTAGGCTTTCCAGCCTCCAGAGCTCTGAGAAATAAATTTTTGTTGTTCATAAATCGCCCAGTCTACAATTTGTTATAGCTGCCCAAACTAAGGCACACATTGAAAGCATCATCCTACCATGGCATAAGAGATTAGATCATATTACTTTCTGAATGTACACTGTTATAAGCAGTAAGAAGGTGATTCCTTTGACACTATTTTGCCCCTATTTAAATGGGCAAAATGTCTAACTGCCTATATAGGAAGTGGATTCATACTTTTAAAAGCAAGGGAAGAAAAATCATTAGTGATCAAAACTTCTTTCAGGATTGTGCTGCTGAGAATGTCCCTCCACCTTCAACCCAAGAAAATGTTCTGGTAATTTTAATCATATTTTGTTCGATGAAAGGAAACTTGGTCTTTAATTAATGGTGGTATTTTCAAGAACAAATTTATGCATTTAAAATCCTTATATTCTAATTCTGATTTAGTGAGACTTACATGACATGAGATCAAAGAGAGGAAAAGGAAAAAAGAGTCCAAAAAGAAATGCAAAAAAGTCTTAATAAGTCTATATTATTACGATCTTTATTTTCACATCCAGAGAGGGATGATGTAGGAGTTTCCTGTCCCAATTCTACTACTTCCTAGCTGTGGGACTTCAGGCAAATGACTCCCTCTGTGTTTAATTTCCTCAAGTAGTAAATAGGCATAACGATAGTACCTACTCCACTGGGTGGTTAAGAGGATTGCATGAAATGGTATTGTAACAGTAATGTTAGCTATTACTGTTGTCTGTAAAAACCAGGAAACAATAGGCACAACGAAGTCAGGGACACCTACAACACATACTACAAAGCTGCAGGACCTGTGTCAAACAAATTTTGTAAAATACTAAAGGGTAGGTTGTTGAGAGATGACAGAGAGCACACTTAGATCCAGCTCTGCTGTTTCCAAGGGCAACAATGGTCACTGGATTGAAGAGGACACAGTTGAATTTGAGGAATCAAAAAGGTGGTGCTCAGCAAGAAACAGGGATGTTCCTGAGCAGAAATCCACTGTAAATGGAGAAAATTACCAAAAATTATAAAGGGATTATTATTGGTCACAACAAGGAGCAGATGGCTTCCCAGAAATGTGCTTCCAGAAAGCCTGAATAGTGGAACTATGATTAGCCCTCTGGATTCTTGTTGAAGCGTGTGAATTTATGGGGGAACAGCACACACCCTGGGAGGATGAGAATTTTGTTAAGATGTTTAAATCCTTGTGCCTGGTGTTTTAAAGGCTGCTGTATATGCACATTTTATATTAACTGCTTCTTTTTTTTTTTAACAAATTAGGTTTTAAATTTGTTGTTGTTGTTGTTTTATTTTTTTAATTATTATTATTTTTTTTGGCCACACTGTGAGGCATATGGGATCGTAGTTCCCTGACCGTAGATCTTGCTGTAGAAGTGCAGAGTCCTACCCACTGGACCACCAGGAAAGTCCCTGTAAACAACGTCTTCTGCAGCAGTCTCATAATAATTAGAATAGAGGAGTGAAGTATCTTGCCTGTTTCATATAGCAGATATGTTTAGGATGCAGTGTAATTGCATTGGGGGAGAGATAGGAAAATGCAGCCAGAGAAGGCAAGTGCTTGAAACTGGTAGAATGAAACTGGCTAAACTCCAGGAAAATAAATGTTCCTAGCATAAATGTCAGGCCAATCTTGGCTTCTAAGTTTTGTTACTTTCAGGAGTGCCCAGACAGGACAAGACCCTTCACCAAGTGTCTGCAAGGTCCCAAGAGCACCTCTAGTGTTCCCTGTTTGCCTTCCGTGTGGCTCAGTCTCTCCTGAGTAAGTGGACTGAAAGCGGAAGTAAGATGAAAAAAGGGTGAGGAAGAAGAGACAACAATGAAAAAGAGGGAACCAATGAAGAATACAGAGAAGTAAGAGAACACTGAGAAGAAGGGAAAGAGAAAGGAAAAGAAAGGAGGAACTGAGATAAAATATGGGGAAGAAAGAGAAGAAAGCATGAGACTGGGACAAGCACGGAATCACAAAGATGTCACCAGGAAGCTTGGACTGGAGTGTTGAGCTAGCGCTGGATACAGGAAAGGAGGGAGGAGACACTGTGTCAGGCAGGGCTTCCTGAGAGCAAAAGAGGTAGGATAAAAGGAGGCTAGAGGAATAACGGAGAAGGCAATGGCACCCTACTCCAGTACTCTTGCCTGGAAAATCCCATGGACGGAGGAGCCTGGTGGGCTGCAGTCAATGGGGTCGTGAAGAGTCGGACACAACTGAGCGACTTCACTTTCACTTTTCACTTTCATGCACTGGAGAAGGAAATGGCAACCCACTCCAGCGTTCTTGCCTGGAGAATCCTAGGGACGGGGGAGCCTGGTGGGCTGCCGTCTATGGGGTCTCACAGAGTCGGACACGACTGAAACGACTTAGCAGCAGCAGCAGCAGCAGCAGAGGAATAAAGAACACACTACTTGTTATCGCAGATGTCTACATCAATAATAATCTTTAAATCTATTGTGTCAAAGCTCTTAGTGACATTGTGGGCAGAACCACATCCGACACTGTTTCAAAATAATGATGCCTTTTGGTGAGGCGGAGTGTATAAAGGAGAAGAGAAACTGGATCAATCATGAAGGAAGAGATAGGAAGCCAGGACAGTGAGACACCACAGGGAGATGCTGATGTTGAACCCTTGGGAATGAGGGTGATGCAATGCCTGTGAAAATGAGCAGGATGTTTACTATCTTTCTGCACAGTTTAAGAAAAGGGAATAATTATAGCACTGGCTACACGCAACACTTTCTTAAAGAAGAACGTATTGGCATCTGTTTTATCTAAGATTGAGTTGTCACCTTGAGTATTTGGCATATGTTGTTTTATTTACGTGTGATGTTGCATACTAGTTATTTACTGTTTTTTTTTTTAATCAGGCTTTGGCTCCTTTCTACATTTGCTCTTTTTATTTTATGATGTAAGTCATTTATTGCCTTATCCATACATTTATCAAGTTATCTCTTGGACCAGTTGTTCTCAAATTTTAATGAGCATCAGAACCATCTGGAAGGCTAGTTAAACATAGATTTCTGGGCATTTCCCTGTCAGCATTTCTTGTGTATTCAGTGGTCTGAAGTGGAAGAGTTTTCATTTCTAACACGTTTTCAGGCCATGCTGATGCTGCTGGTCCAGACCTTGCTTTCAGAACCACAATATTTGACAAATAATAGTGTTCCTACTGGAGAAGGAAACGGCAACCCACTCCAGTATTCTTGCCTGGAGAATCCCAGGGACAGAGGAGCCTGGTGGGCTGCCATATACGGGGTCGCATGCATGCGTTGGAGAAGGAAATGGCAACTCACTCCAGTGTTATTGCCTGGAGAACCCAAGGGATGGAGGAGCCTGGTAGGCTGCCATCTATGGGGTCGCATGCATGCGTTGGAGAAGGAAATGGCAACCCACTCCAGTATTCTTGCCTGGAGAATCCCAGGGATGGAGGAGCCTGGTAGGCTGCCATCTATGGGGTCGCACAGAGTCGGACATGATTGAAGCAACTTAGCAGCAGCAGCAGCAGCAGTGTTCCTACTGGATGCAAATTCTGTTACTGCAAAGATATTGAAACACAAGATGGTATTTCCAAGGATGGAATTCTTAGCATACAGAAAATGTTAGAAGCAGTACTACACCAAATTGTCAGTTTGCTATTATATCAATAGTAAAAATCAAAGAGTTTTATGAATGTTTTCAGGAAACTTCTGAATTTGTGAATCTCTGATTACATGACTCATTTGAAGTTCTGGCCTTACCACTGTAGTTTCCTCAATTTTAAAACCTCAAACTTAAGAGTTGTGAAGGAAATATACCTGAAACTAACACAACATTGTAAATCAACTATACTTCAATTAAAAAAAAGTTGCAAATAAAAATTTCCCCTCTTCTTCACATGATTGCATCTTGGCCCAGATAGAGGACACATTCACCAATAACTGTCCTCTCAGAATAGCCCCGGTGAGGAAGCTTGCTCTCCCGTATCCACCTGAGCTGGACAGAGTGTGATACTCACTGGGCCATGTTGCTGTGTGAGGACTGTGCCCAAAAAAAGAGAGGGGGCCACCTTTGTCTCTGTGACTCCCTGAACTCTTAGGTGCCAACAGGCTTATCTGCACTTCTCATGCCAAGCAGTAAGCCCACCTGGGCAGCATTCTTCTATAGGCAGCAGTCTGCACAAATTCAGACTCATCTTGCAATTGACTGGGTGAGTGGATTTAGAGTCCTTCTGCAACCTGGCCACAGCCCCAGGGTGAATGTGCAGATCTTAGATCTAAGATAACTTCAGGTCTAAGCTGCACACTCCAACATACTTTACCAGAAGCCCTGCTAAACCTTTAGTACAATTGACTGTTCTGTAAGTGTTTGCTTTATCAGTCAGCTCTCTGAAGGGGAGCAGAATAGAATTTTAGATCTAAAAGGCCTTTAAAATATAGGCTGGGAAACAAGTATACACATAAGATGGGCATGTGGGCAATAAAAGGCAACCTAAGGAGAGCAAATATCTCAATGTAGGACTCACTGGTAAGGTTGGGCCAGGCAGCTCACAGCGGTTTACACTACAGCCCTAGCTGCTACAGCAGGCATGGGATGCTCAAAAGCAGGGTTCTGATTAAGTGCCTCCTCAAAATATGTGGTCTTCACTTGTGAGGCTTTTTTAGACATTTGTGGAAAACATGATTGCTACTTTCATGGTGTCTTTTTTCTCCGTAGAGTGCTTGGGGGCACAGGACTCTAACGTGTTCATTCTGACCTCCAGTTTGTTAGGATCAGGCCTGAGTAACAGCTCTAAATCAGTTCCAAATCTGACTTCTTCACCTTATTTTAAATTACATCAAAAGTCAAATAGTCTTTTGGACTCATGAGGCTCCATTATAGGATTCTGGAAATATACAATCTCTACCTTTGGGTTGCAAATTAGCTCTGAAATGGGTATGTTAGAAATTCTTCTCATGGGTGTGGATTTATCCCAGCTATAGCATCAACCAGGGAAGGGTAGTACAACAGACAAAGTGGGATGTGGAATTTCTCCAAAGGAGCTATGTCACATTTTTAAGCTGGAGTAGAGTTCAGAAGAAAACCATCCTCACTATTAGCCAATGGCTAGGAGGATCAATTTCAAGATTTCTTTCCAGGATACTCTGTCATTTAGAATTTGGCTTGCCAAGTAACATACTGAAGAGAGAAAAGTGGAAAGAGGTTTGATCTTGCAATCAAAACATCAATGAGAAAAAGTAAAAACAAAAATGAAGGCATACGCATTGAGAAGGTCAGTAGAATAGAGAATGAACTTTTATCTTTGATGAAAGATTGAATTCTTGAAAATAGATATTACTAGGGAAAAGGGAAATATTTTAGCTGTTATTCAGTCCGGGAGTTTGGGGAGCTCACAAAGTCAAATAAAGGAAATGAGATTGAGAGAGCTAACTGGATTAATTCTCCCAGTAAGAGTCCTGATAGAGAATACTGTTGACTTAAATCTTTATTGGAGTATAATTGATTAAAAATGTTGTGTTAGTTTTCTTCTGTATAGCAAAGTGAATTGGTTATACATATACATGTATGTGTGTGTGTTTTAGTCACTCAGTCACGTCTGACTCTTTGTGACCTCATGGATTATAACCCACCAAGCTCCTTTGTCCATGGAATTCTCCAGGCAAGAATACTGCAGTGGGGTGACATTTCCTTCTTCAGGAGATTTTCCCCATCCAGGGGTCGAACCTGGGTCTCCTGCATTCTTTGCCTTCTGAGACTGCAGGGAAGTCCCATGCATATGCATATATCCAGTTTTTTTTAAGATTCTTTTCCCATATAGGTCATTACAGAGTATTGAGTAGAGTTCCCCATGCCATATAGCAGGTTTTTATTAGTTATCTATTTTATATATAGTAGTGTGTACCTGTCAGTCCGAATCTCCCAATTAACACACTCCTCACCCCCAGGTAACCATACATTTGTTTTCTACATCTGTGATTCTACTTCTGTTTTGTAAATAAGTTCATTTGTACCCTTCTTTTTTAGATTCCACATGTAAGCGATATCATATATCTCTCTCTCTATCTGACTTACTTCACTCAGTATGACAGTCTCTAGGTCCATTCATGTTGCTACAGATGGCATTATTTTGCTCTTTTTTATGACTGAGTAGTATTCCTTTGTATATGTACCATATCTTCTTTATCCATTCACCTGTCAATGGACATTTTTGAGAGAGAAACGTTCCTTTCCTTTTCCTCTCCTCTCTTCTCTTCTCTCCTATCCTCCCTATCCCTTCCCTTCTCTTCCTTTCTTTTCCCTTCCCTTTCTTTTCTCCTCCTCTTTCTTATTTTTAAAAATATTTTAACTACAGCAATTTCCTAACATACACAAAAGGGTGAATGTATTCCGTTCTCTTCCATATGTTCATTTTGCAGCTCTACCAATTACCAACATACGGTCCTTCTCGTTTCATCCATACCCCTCCATTCCACCCTCAGCCCCTCCTTACCTGCTGGATTATTTTAAAGTTAATTTCAGGCACCATATGATTTCATCTGTATTGTCTTAAAGAAATGAGGATTTTTTAAAAAAAATTTGGCTGCACTGCACAGCATGTGGGGCCTTAGCTCCTCAACCAGGAATCTAACCCACATCCTTATTGGAAGGCAGAGTCTTAACCACTGGACCACAGGGGAAGTCCTGAAATAAGGATTTTAAAAAGCAAAATTTAGCTGCAAGGTCTTTTCATGTCTAAAAATATTAATAATGACTCTAGGAGTTCATAAGCTATTATACCAAAGTTCCAGTATACAATGTTAACATACAAAAGTCAGTTGTTATCCTACTCACAAACAATAAGCAAGTGGAATCTGAAATAAAAAATGCAAGTATCATTGAGAATTCCCTGGTAGGGTCCAGTGGTTAAGACTCCCTGTTTCCACTGCAGGGGTACACATTTTATCCCTAGTTGGGGAACTAAGATCCTGCATGCTGCATGATGTGGTGGGGGGAAAAAAGTGATATCATTAACATTGACAGACTCACCTCAAAGAACTACTTAGCTGTAAATCTAAAAAATATGTACAAGATCTATGAAGAAAATCTTAAAAACCTGGTGAATGAAATCAAAGAACTAAATAAATGGAGATACATTCCATGTTCATGAGTGAGAAGATTCAGTATTGTCAAGATAGTTCTTCCCAACTTGATCTGTAGATTTAAGCAAAATTCCAGCAAGTTATTTTAGGAATAAGTTAGCATACTCATTCTGAAGTTAATGTGGAGAGGACAAAAGACCCAGAATAGCCAAAACTGTAGTGAAAGAGAGGAACAAAGTTGGAGAACTGAAACTACTCAACTTCAACACTAACTGTAAAGCTACATTAATCAAGATGGCTTGGTATTGTACAACATGGGGAATATAGCCAATATTTTATAATAACTATAAATGGAGTATAACCTTTAAAATTGTGAATCACTATATTGTAAAACTTCCAGTGTGGTGAAATAATTTTTGTGGCCATTGTTTGGGAGATGTTCAGGGAAATCATAATGTTAAGACTCTCAGCAAAGATTTAGGGAAGATGAGGTACAGTGAAAGGGAGCCGTGGAGATTTAAAAGGGGTCAGTTCTGGACCAGGGTCAGGTGCTGAGCTGATGGAAGGCACTTTGGGTAGAATTATCAAGCTTGGGACAGTGAGGGTGACTGGGTATGTTTGAACAGTGAACACATTTGGCTGAGCCAGAACTCACTGATTTCATGCAAGGGATCCCAGAACAACTGTCTGGTTTGAAAAAAAAAAAAAAAAAATGAGGTCAGGAACTCTGACCTAGCAATAAGTGTTATACACGAGGAAAGAAAATTCAAAGCTTTGCTGAGCCTGCAGAATTTATGGAAGAAAAGGAAATGGAGCAACAAGGGATATCAAACTGCTGTAGGAAAAGAGGTAGCTAGAGGAATAGCTCTACTACTAATGATGTGGGGAAAGAGATGTTCAGGGTCTGAAAAGCCCAAAAGCCAAGGAAAGGTTAGGTTTTGGGGGAAAGCATGTGAAAAGGAACAAAGTGATCCTCACCTAGAACTATCCACAGCTAGGGGTTTACTGAGGCTCATTCTTTATTATTATTATTTTTATTTTGAGGATTATTCTTTAAATGAGTTCATCAGGGTGGTAAGAGGGAACTGCATCTGTAATAAATGGCTCCTTCAATTAAGATTAGAGGAATTCCAGCACCAAATCTTTTCCAGTACAGGCTAAAACCCTCTTGAGTTTCTACTGTGGATGGAGAAATAGAGAAGGGAAAGACATTAAGATTATATAGAGTGGAGGTCATGAGTGTACTTAGAAGGGGATGAGGGCTACATCACTAGGCAGAGTTCAAGCTCTGAGAGGAACTGGATACTCCAAAAGCAGAAATCAAGAAGGAAATAAAACTATAGTTAAAAATTTTGAATTATACATAAAAATAGAATAATATATCATTCCCATCATGCAGCCCCAACAGTCATAAAATTGTTGTCATTTTTGTTTTGACTATCCCTTCACGTGATTTTATGGTGGAGTATGTTAAAGGTCCAGATGTTTATCATTTAATTAATAAATAATTAAGAGGGTTTCACCATATAGGACAGATACAGAGCAGACCAATGAAGCCTTAGGTTAATGCAGAGGAGTGGACTAGAGGTGTCACGCTTGCACATTTCAAAGTTACAGAAGATAGTATTTTATTTTTTAATGTTTTAATACAACCATAGTTGATTTACAATACTGTGTTAATTTCAGGTGTACAGCAAAGTGCTTCAGATATATATAGATAAATTTTTTTTTTCAAATACATTTCCATTATTGGTTATTCCCAGATATTAGTTCCCTATTCTATATAAGAAATTATTGATTATCCATCAATATTTATATATAGTAGGAGAAGGAAATGGCAACCCACTCCAGTGTTCTTGCCTGGAGAATCCCAGGGACGGGGGAGCCTGGTGGGCTGCTGTCTATGGGGTCGCACAGAGTCGGACACGACTGAAGCGACTTAGCGGCAGCAGCAGCAGCAGCAGAATTACATTTGGAGAAGGCAATGGCATCCCACTCCGATACTCTTGCCTGAAAAATCCCGTGGACGGGGAGCCTGGTAGGTTGCAGTCCATAGGGTCGCTAACAGTCAGACACAACTGAGCAACTTCACTCTCACTTTTCACTTTCCTGCATTGGAGGAGGAAATGGCAACCCACTCCAGTGTTCTTACCTGGAGAATCCCAGGGACGGGGGAGCCTGGCGGGCTGCCGTCTATGGGGTCACAGAGTCGGACATGACTGAAGCAACTTAGCGTCAGCAGCAGCAGGAGCAGCAGCAGCAGTGTATATCTGTTATTGCCAAATTCTCAATTTATCCCTCGCTACTCTTTCCCCTTTAGTAACCATAAGTATGTTTTGTACATCTGTGAGTCTGTTTCTGTTTTGTAAGTTAGTTAATTTGTATTATTTTTTTAGATTCCACATACAAGTGATATCTGACTACTTCACTTAGTATGATAATCTCTAGGTCCATCCACGTTGCTGCAAATGAGAATATGTCATTCTTTTTATGGGCCACACATATTCCATTACATATACTGTTGCTGTTGTTCAGTTGCTCAGTTGTGTCCGACTGTTTGAGACCCCGTGGACTAGAGCATGCCAAGCTTTCCTGTACATAGATAGAGAGAGCTATAGATATAGATATCACAGGTGGGCAGTGGTAAAGAATTCACCTGTCAATGAAGGAGATGCAGGTTTGTTTCCTGGGTTGGGAAGATTCCCTGGAGTAGAAAATGGCAACTCACTCCAGAATAGCTGCCTGGAAAATTCCATGGACAGAGGAACCTGACGGGTTACAGTCCATGGGGTCACAAGTATTGTACACAACTGAGCACACATGTGCACACGCATTTTATATATATCACATTTTCTTTATTTATTCTTCTCTTGAGGGACAGTCAGGTTGCTTCCTTGTCTTGAGTGCTGTGAACAGTTCTGTTATGAACATTGGAGTGCATATATCTTTTCAAATTAGAGTTTTTATCTTTTCTGGATATATATCTAGGAGTGATATTGCTGGTTCTTATGGAAACTCTAGCTTCAGTTTTTCAAATGACCCTCGATACTGTTTTCCATAGTAGCTGTACCATTTACATTCCCACCAACAGTGTAGGAGGGTTCCCTTTTCTGTTCATCCTCTCCAACATTTATTATTTGTAGACTTTTTTGAAGATGGCCATTCTGACTAGTATGAGGTGATACCTCATTGTAGTTTTGATTTACTATTCCTTTAATATTTGGCAGTTTTGAGCATCTTTTCATGTGTCTGTTGGCCATCTATATGTCTTCTTTAAAGAAATGACTATTTAGGCCTTCTGCTCATTTTTTTATTGGGTTGCTTGTTTTTGTTTTGTTTTTTTTTTAATATTGAGCTGTGTGAACTGTTTGTGTGTTTTGGAAATTAAGCCAAATTACATTGTTTGCAAGTATTTTCCCCCAGGTTGTCCTCTTCTTTTGCTTGTTTATGGCTTCCTTTGCTGTGCAAAACACTGTAAGTTTGATCAGGTCCCACTTGTTTATGTTTACTTTCATTTCTTTTGCCTTGGGAGACTGATCTAAGAAAATATTGCTCATTTATGTCAGAAAACATTTTGTCTATGTTTTCTTCTAGGAGTGCTATGGTGTCATGTCTTATATAAGTTTTTAAGCCATTTTGAGCTTATTTTTGGGTACGTGTGAGGGAGTGTTCTAACTACATTGATTTACGTGAGGCTGTCCAGCTTTCCCAACACCACTTGCTGAAGAGACTGTGTTCCTTCCATTGTATATCCTTGCCTCCTTTGTTGAAGATTAATTGACCATAGGTGTGTAGGTTTATTTCTGGATTCTCTATTTTATTCCATTGATCTATATGTCTGTTTTTATACCAATATCCATGCTGTTCCAATACTTAGCTTTGAAGTATTGTCTGAAGTCAGGGAGGATTATGTCTCCAGCTTTGTTTTTTCCTCAGGATTGCTTTGGCAATTCTGGGTCTTTTGCAGATTCATATGAGTTTTAGGGTTATTTGTTCTAGTTCTAGGAAAAATGTCATTGGGTAGATTGATAGTGATTGCATTAAATCTGTAGAATGTTTTGGATAAAATTGCCATTTTAACAATATTAATATTAATCCTTCCCATCCAAGAGCATAAGGTATCTTTTTATTTCTTTGAGTCATCTTTGGTTTCTTTTATCATGTTTATAGTTCTCATTATATAGGTCTTTCACCTCTTTGGTTAGGTTTATTCCTAGGTTTTGTTTTTTTTAACCTAATTTTAAACAGGGTTGTCTTTTACTTTCTCTTTCTATTTAATTGTTAGTGTAAAGAAATGTAACAGATTTCTATATATTAATCTGTATCCTGGTACCCTGCTGAATTCACTTATTAGTTCTAATAGTTTTTGTGTGAGTTCTTTAGGGTTTTCTATATAAAGTATCATGCCATCTGTATATAATTTTACTTATTCTCTTCCAATCTGAATACTTCTTATTAATCTTGTCTGATTGCTGTGGCTAAGACTTTGAATTTGAATAGTAGTGGCAAGAGTGTGTATCCTTGGCTTGTTTCAGGATTTAGTGGGAAGGCTTTCAGTTTTTTACCATTGGATATTATATTGGCTGTGGATTTGTCATAAATGGCTTTTATTGAGATATATTCTCTCTATACCCACTGTGGTAAAAGTTTTTATCATAAATGGATGTTGGTTTTATCAAATTCTTTTTCTATAAGGAGATAGCACTCTCAATGCTTCTCTCTAATGGTGAAATGAATTTCCAAATGAATTTCCCCATCGTTGCAGGAAATGTGGTATGGCCATTAATGGGCAATTTCTCCCATGTGGGTTTAAATTTGCTGGAAAGGATTTCTCGACCACATACCCAGATTGATGTCTGTGTTGGTTAGCCTGAAAACAAAATATTTTATCTATAATTGTGCTTTCTTCATGTGCCTGTCTTTCCCTAGGATACAGCTCAGTAATGTTCCTGCAGATAACAAAGAATAGACCTAGACTGTACAGTTTACAAAACTGGAAACAAATAATTTTGCTTGGGATAAGGCTCTAGTGGCAAAGAAATTGCTTGCTTGTATTTTGTAAAGTTTGTTATAATAAGCTTGGTGCAGTGATTCTCGGGCACTGCAGAATGCATGAGTAATTTGTAACTGGGTAAATTCAACTTTGTAGCTGCTGAAGAAGCTATAATTATTCTAGTGCTTCAAAGATGGCACAAAATACTGCAGCTGCTAAAAGAAATCTGGCTCCATCACAGTTTGATAAATCCATTAAAACCAGAAAAATACAGAAAAAAATGTTGAATTTCGTTTACAAGGGGAAGGGGAATTTGATTTAGAATATTAGTACTCTCTTACTTTAACAATCAAATAATTAATATTCAAATTTGGGGTATTTGAATGTTGTTTGTATGGTGTGTTTTTTGAGTAGTTTTATGCTGGCATGTGGATCTTGTATACATTTTTGAGCTGTGATTTGCACAATGTGGATCAAAACAACTTCCTAAAAAAAGAATTGAATAGGAATGAGTTTCTACCCTTTGGTGTGGGGTGGAGTTTAGGCAAATTGAAAGAGTTCTTATCCTTCTTCTAGGCTTCAGGGCCAACAGTTAGATCACTCAACACACTGTCCCAGGAGGATGCAAAAGAAGCATCCTCATGAACACGGGAGCAGCATTGCTCAGACAAAATGCTGATTTCTATTCTGAAGTGGGTTGATCTGCTCTGGTTGACCGCAAGCCTGAAGCAAAGCCCAACGAACACCTGGGAAGAGTTCATGGGGGACATTTTGTTCCTATCCTCACATTCTCACACTGGTTCATACAGGAGGAAATGTCCACCTATGCTTCTGAACTTTTGCAAGTGCCATGAAGGAGCTTCTGCCTCACTCTTGATCACTTGGAATAAGAATGTTCAGTGGGTGATCCAGACGTCACATTTGCTTGGTCACGTCTTATTAGAGGAGTTTCCTGGGCTCAGGAGCAAACAAGTTTGAACTGTTCCTTTCTTTGAATTATACTGTCAAAGTGAGGTTAAGGGGTGACTGAAGCTCCAACATTCTTTCTTTCTTTTTCCTGCTGTGTTGCTGCAGGAGATCTCCCTTCTTAAAACAGGCTGAGTACATGGATGTGAATTCTGCTTTGCAGGAAAGGTCTTACATCAGCAGGTGTGTCTTTGAGTGTTCTCTCCTCAGCCTCTTTGTAGATTTGGGATGAGGTGAGAGACCTGAGGTCTAAATAACTTGTTCAAACATAGTTCACCAAAAATCTTACATTTTGTATGTGACTATGTTGTTCAGCTGTTTGTTTTGCCTGTATTCTCTTTTGATTAAGGTGGTGGCAGGGAGGAGCTCCAACAGAACAGTTCCATTTTGCACATGGAGATGAATCTAGCTATTATAGTAGATTTTGGTGGAATACAATAATATTTCAATCTGACAAGCAATTGACTCTGCTTTTTCCAAATTCAATATTTCTTAAATATAGTGCCTTAACAGATTAGGTTTACATAAGTTCAAAGTAGAGTTAGAAAGACTTTTTCACTTAAAAAAAAAAAAAGATTCTTCATTTAACATTTCAAAACAAGTAGTTTATAGTTCCTCAGTTTTGAAGTTCAAATGTACTAAAGAAAAATTCTTCTTTTAGCAGGATACTAAGAGTGAGTAAATATTCAAAATTATCCTTTTTTTTTTTTTTTTTTAGTAATTTTGTTGAGGAACCTGGCAACCTGGATGAGCTGCTCTAACACAGTGTTCTCTGTTAAGCTTTAATTGAGATTTATAACCCCTGATAATGTTTTGAGGAACACTTCTTTTCCCCATCTAGGGTCTTAGTATATCTGGGCTGCTATCACCAAAATACCATAAACTAGATGGCTTACACAGCATTTGTTTTTCACAGGTGTGGAGGTTGGGGACTGCACAATCAAGGTGCCAGCAGATGTGGTGTCTGGTGGAGACCCACTCCCTGGTTTACAGATGGCAGCTGTCTTCTAGCTGGGTCCTCACACGGTGGAGGGAGCAAGGGAACACTCTAAGGTCTCTTTTGTAAGGGCACTAATCCTCCCATTTGTGAGAGTTCTGCCTCCATGACCCAATCATCTCCCAAAGGTCCCACCTCCAAATCTCATCAAATGGGGACAGGTTTCAACATATGAATTTGGGAGGGGAGAGAATACAAACATCCAGCTAGAGCTTAGAAATGAAAAAGGATGATTTAGGTATTTGGATCTTACTGAATAATTTAATTATTATTTATGTATCCATAAAGGAGTACATCAAGGCTGTATATTATCACCCTGTTTATTTAACTTATATGCAGAGTATATCATGAGAAATGCTGGACTGGAAGAAACACAAGCTGGAATCAAGACTGCCGGGAGAAATATCAATAACCTCAGATATGCAGATGACACCACCCTTATGGCAGAAAGTGAAGAGGAACTAAAAAGCCTCTTGATGAAAGTGAAAGTGGAGAGTGAAAAAGTTGGCTTAAAGCTCAACATTCAGAAAACGAAGATCATGGCATCTGGTCCTATCACTTCATGGGAAATAGATGGGGAAACAGTGGAAACAGTGTCAGACTTGATTTTTTTGGGCTCTAAAATCACTGCAGATGGTGACTGCAGCCATGAAATTAAAAGACACTTACTCCTTGGAAGGAAAGTTATGAACAACCTAGATGGCATATTGAAAAACAGAGACATTATTTTGCCAACAAAAGTCCGTCTAGTCAAGGCTATGGTTTTTCCAGTGGTCATGTATGGATGTGAGAGTTGGACTGTGAAGAAGGCTGAGCGCCGAAGAATTGATGCTTTTGAACTGTGGTGTTGGAGAAGACTCTTGGACTGAGAGTCCCTTGGACTGCAAGGAGATCCAACCAGTCCATTCTGAAGGAGATCAGCCCTGGGATTTCTTTGGAAGGAATGATGCTAAAGCTGAAACTCCAGTTCTTTGGCCACCTCATGCGAAGAGTTGACTCATTGGAAAAGACTCTGATGCTGGGAGGGATTGGGGGCAGGAGGAGAAGGGGACGACAGAGGATGAGATGGCTGGATGGCATCACTGACTCGATGGACGTGAGTCTGAGTGAACTCCAGGGGTTGGTGATGGACAGGGAGGCCTGGCGTGCTGCGATTCATGGGGTCACAAAGAGTTGGACATGACTGAGCGACTGAACTGAACTGAACTTAGCCCAGGTAACAAACATTCTTGCATCTACATATGATGAAACAACAAAATTATGATTGTAAGCTTTATCATTCTTTGTGAATTTTTATTATTTTTCCACAGCAATGCAGGTTATTTTTACAGAAATAAAATCACATGGTCCTATGACATTTCTTGAAACTGCTAGACTGGATTGAAATGAATATGTAACCACATATTGTTCATTTAAAATTTATTTGGAGGAAGACCATGATAGAGTTTCAGTGAAGTGCATTTTAGTATGTGCATATGCCAAATTACATAGCCTTCAATCATGGCACCCCACTCCAGTACTCTTGCCTGGAAAATCCCATGGGCAGAGGAGCCTGGTAGGCTGCAGTCCATGGGGTTGCAAACAGTCGGACACGACTGAGCGACTTCACTTTCACTTTTCACTTTCATGCATTGGAGAAGGAAATGGCAGCCCACTCCAGTGTTCTTGCCTGGAGAATCCCAGGGAAGGGGGAGCCTGGTGGACTGCTGTCTATGGGGTCGCACAGAGTTGGACATGACTGAAGTGACATAGCAGCAGCAACAATGAGTCCCAGAGTAGTTTTAAACTTTTAGTTTAAAATTTAAACTTTAGATATGACATATCCACCACAAAGTGACATTTCAAAGCGAACTGAATTTCCTCTCCACAGCTGATAGGAGACTTTAATTCTGCCGGCCATTGGGCATGATTTGCCTTCTTATCTAAGAGACCTATACTGTTTGTCATTGAATTTATCATGTAGTTTTGTTGCTTTAAGCATAAATAAAATTTAACTTATGTGCTGCTTATGGGATGTTTTGGCCACACGCATAAGGTGGGGTTTCCCGAGTAAAGAATGCACTTGCCAATGCAGGAGATGCAGTTTTGATCCCTGGATTAGGAAGCTCCCTTGGAGAAGGAATGGCAACCTACTCCATCATTCTTGCCTGGAAAATTCCGTGGGCACAGGAGTCTGGCAGGCTATACTCCATGGAGTTGCAGGAAAGTTGAGCACAACTTAGCAACTGAACAGCAGCAGCAGCATAAGTTGTGGTATTAAAGTTTCAAAGTGCATAGACCCTACGAAGATATGGATGAAATGGGGAACGGATTAGGGTAAAATTTTATTTCTGAAAAATGGTATTTCCTAGTCTTTGTGCAATCTTCCTCAGTTGGGATTTTTGGGGGCCATCTCCTGACTAAATCATCTGCACCCAAATCCTTGTCTCAGGCTCTACTTTTTTTTAGGGAACCCACATTGAGATGTCCTCCAACAAAGGCTGTTTTAAAGACTGCTTTTTAAATTAGATTTAGGAGGGACTGAAAGAAATTTCTGTCAAAATCTGCTTGGCATTTGTGTACTTCATTTCAGAAAAATATTCCCAAGCTTACACAACATCACCTTGTTAGGAATTCTGTCTTCTCTGTACCTTTCACTGGAGAAATATGTAGAGGTAGGGAAAGGCGAGGGGCATGGCACCTTCCTTTGTTAGTTCATATAACATTTTTTATAATTTAATAAATAAATGATAGGGCAAACTATCTTTTTGCTAATCAGGTCAGAGTTATTAATTTGTAAGACACAGAGTAGAAGTTACTTCCAAGAAGATTGTGAATTCATCATGTGGATGCTTAGGTCAAAGAAATGCATTTTTCAGGTCTTTGGTTGCAGGAAGTTTGCATTACAGCAAGCTGCAGCTTGGAGTGTCAGTGCTCCATCTTGTTCTCCCATCCTTGGCTTCAGAGCTCGTACTTCTTCCCAACTCTGAAGCCTCCATCCTGGGTTGTAGCGGAGGTTTTAGCCACTGTGGCTGGCCTGCATTTACTCTGCCTTGTGGAGAGCAGACAGAGACCGAACACAATAAAAAGCCAATGGGTGATTTTTTTTTTTTTTCACAACTGACCTGTCAATATGTTTAAGACAGAAGTGGGGACCAATGGAGTGAAACATTTCTTTTTTAAAAAACATTTTAAAAACTGAGATATAATTAGCATGTAACCTTTATCATTTCTTAAAAAAGGTTCTGTCTACAAAAGAAAAGGGGATGATATCCCATGGATAGACATCTAGGGACAAAGGAAGAGGAGAGACAGAATGAGAAATCAAGGGATATTCAGGTGGGACCCTCCTCTGAGGCTTTAGCTGTGAGGCCCTGGCCCTTTGATGACACAGAGATGATGCAGCTGGATCACAGGCAAAAGGCAAGACTTGCCTCCCTGCAGCTCTGTACAGCTTTGAGATTCTCTGATAAACTACTTAGACCCAGAGGGATGGGATGGGGAGGGAAGGGGAAGGGGGTTCAGGATGGGGAACACATGTACACCCATGGCGGATTCATCTCAATGTATGACAAAACCAATACAGTAAAGTAATTAGCCTCCAATTAAAATAAATAAATTTATATTTAAATAAAAACCTTAAATAACAAGTGGGACCCAGTGTGTATTTGCTGGCACAAAGCCAACAAGTACATCTAGTGCAAATGCAAGCAGATTCCCCTGTTCTCTGCTCATCACTGGTTTGGGGACCTTATTATGTACTCACACACATCTAGCATGAAAAATCCAGAGACAAGGCCTCACTGGGAAAGCAGTAAGCTCTGTACCCCAGAGAATAGCTGGAACCTGATAGGGTAGAAAAAGGAAGAGGTCTTCATTTATACATACATTTCTATATATGAGTTGTTTTACAAAATTATACAGGACCTCTCATTTTCACTTGTTTTCAGTGTTCTTTATTTCACCTTGCCACCAGAATGAAGAACAGTGGAAAGAACATGCACTTGAGAATTATGTCCTAGGTTCACGGTTCTTAGCCCAATAGATTTGGACTCTTCAGAGTCTGAAGAGGAAAACCAGTTATTAGTGAATTTCTTTGGGACTTACTATTGTCCAAGCATTTATCATGGAATTTAACTTTCTGTGAAAGTTTTGAACCTTCATATCTCTGGAGAAATCTACTGATGGGACTGGTTCATATTGTTCAAATTACTGGCATTCTTATGCTAAACATGTGACTTCTGGGGAGTAGGGAAAGCTAAGATGTGGTAAAAGATAAACTAAGGCATGTTAAAAATTTCAAGAGTGTATCTGTGCACACGTGCACGTCAACTTTCAGTTCAGTTCAATCACTCAGTCGTGTCCGACTCTTTGCGACCCCATGAACCGCAGCATGCCAGGCCTCCCTGTCCATCACCAACTCCCAGAATCCACCCAAACCCATGTCCATTGAGTTGGTGATGCCATCCAACCATCTTATCCTCTGCCGTCCCCTTCTCATCCTGGCCTCAAATCTTTCCCAGCATCAGGGTCTTTTCCAATGAGTCAGCTCTTCGCATCAGGTGGCCAAAGCATTGGAGTTTCAGCTTCAACATCAGTCCTTCCAATGAACACCCAGGACTGATCACCTTTAGGATGGACTGGTTGGATCTCCTTGCAGTCCAAGGGACTCTCAAGAGTCTTCTCCAACACCACAGTTCAAAAGCATCAATTCTTCGGTGCTCAGCTTTCTTTATATTTATAGACCAGCTCTCTCAGTCCATACATGACCACTGGAAAAACCATAGCCTTGACTAGAAAGACCTTCGTCGACAAAGTATGTCTCTGCTTCATAATATGTTGTCTAGGTTGGTCATAACTTTCCTTCTAAGGAGTAAGTGTCTTTTAATTTCATGGCTGCAGTCACCATCTGCAGTGATTTTGGAGCCCAGAAAAATAAAGTCAGCCACTGTTTCTACTGTTCCCCCATCTATTTGCCATAAAGTGATGGGACCAGATGCCATGATCTTAGTTTTCTGAATGCTGAGCCTTAAGCCAACTTTTCACTCTCCTCTTTCACTTGCATCAAGAGGCTCTTTAGTTCTTCATTTTCTGCCATAAGGATGGTGTTAACTGCATGTCTGAGGTTATTGATATTTCTCCCAGCAATCTTGATTCCAGCTTGGGCTTCTTCCAGCCCAGCATTTCTCATGATATACTCTGCATAGAAGTTAAATAAGCAGGGTGACAGTATACAGCCTTGACATACTCCTTTTCCTATTTGGAACCAGACTGCTGTTTCATGTCCAGTTCTAACAATTGCTTCCTGACATGCATACAGGTTTCTCAAGAGGCAGGTCAGGTGGTCTGGTATTCCCGTCTCTTTAAGAATTTTCCACAGTTTATTGTGATCCACACAGTCAAAGGCTTTGGCATAGTCAATAAAGCAGAAATAGATGTTTTTCTGGAACTCGCTTGCTTTTTCCATGATCCAGCAGATGTTGGCAATTTGATATCTGGTTCCTCTGCCTTACTAAAACCAGCTTGAACATCTGAAAGTTCACGATTCACGTATTGCTGAAGCCTGCCTTGGAGAATTTTAAGCATCACTTTACTAGCGTGTAAGATGAGTGCAATTGTGTGGTAGTTTCAGCATTCTTTGGCATTGCCTTTCTTTGGAATTGGAATGAAAACTGACCTTTTCCAGTCCTGTGGCCACTGCTGAGTTTTCCAGATTTGCTGGCATATTGAGTGCAGCACTTTCACAGCATCATCTTTCAGGATTTGAAATAGCTCAACTGGAATTCCATCACCTCCATTAGCTTTGTTCGTAGTGATGCTTCCTAAGGCCCACTTGACTTCACATTTCAGGATGTCTGGCTCTGGGTGAATGATCACACCATCGTGATTATCTGGGTCATGAATATCTTTTTTGTATAGTTCTTCTGTCTATTGTTGCGCCTCTTCTTAATATCTTCTGCTTCTGTTAGGTCCCTACCATTTCTGTCCTTTATTGAGCCCATCTTTCATGAAATGTTCCCTTGGTGTCTAATTTTCTTGAAGAGATCTCTAGTCTTCCCCATTCTGTTGTTTTCCTCTATTTCTTTGCATTGATCCCTGAGGAAGGCTTTCTTACCTCTCCTTGCTATTCTTTGGAACTCTGCATTCAAATGGGTATATCTTTCCTTTTCTCCTTTGCCTTTTGCTTCCCTTCTTTTCACAGCTATTTGTAAGGCCTCCTCAGACAGCCATTTTGCTTTTTTTCATTTCTTTTTCTTGGGGATGGTCTTAAATTCTGTCTCCTGTACAATGTCACAAACCTCCGTCCATAGTTCATCAGGCACTCTGTCTATCAGATCTAGGCCCTTAAATCTATTTCTCACTTCCACTGTATAGTCATAAGGGATTTGATTTAGGTCATTCCTGAATGGTCTGGTGGTTTTCTCCACTTTCTTCAATTTCAGTCTGAATTTGGCAATAAGGAGTTTATGATCTGAGCCACAGTCAGGTCCCAGTCTTGCTTTAAACAGCCTTGTCTAACTCAGTGAAACTAAGCCATGCTGTGTGGGGCCACCCAAGATGGACAGGTCATGGTGGAGAGGTCTGACAGAATGTGGTCCACTGAAGAAGGGAATGGCAAACCACTTTAGTATCTTGCCTTGAGAACACCGTGAACAGTATGAAAATGCAAAAAGATAGGACACTGAAAGATGAACTCCCCAGGTCGGTAGGTGCCCAATATGCTATTGGAGATCAGTGGAGAAATAACTCCAGAAAGAATGAAGAGATGGAAGCAAAGCAAAAACAACACCCAGTTGTGGATGGGACTGGTGATAGAAGCAAGGTTCGATGCTGTAAAGAGCAATATTGCGTAGGAACCTGGAATGTCAGGTCCATGAATCAAGGCAAATTGGAAGTGGTCAAACAGGAGATGACAAGAGTGAACATTGACATTCTAGGAATCAGCAAACTAAATGGACTGGAATGGGTGAATTTAACTCAGATGACCATTATATCTACTACTGCGGGCAGGAATCCCATAGAAGAATTGGAGTAGCCATCATGGTCAACAAAAGAGTTTGAAATGCAGTACTTGGATGCAATCTCAAAAACGACAGAATGATCTCTGTTTTTTCCCCAAGGCAAACCATTCAATATCACAGTAATCCAAGTCTATGCCCCGACCAGTAACTCTGAAGAAGCTGAAGTTGAATAGTTCTATGAAGATCTACAAGACCTTTTAAAACTAACACCCCAAAAAGGTGTCCTTTTCATTATAGGGGACTGGAATGCAAAAGTAGGAAGTCAGGAAATACCTGGAGTAACAGGCAAATTTGGCCTTGGAGTACAGAATGAAGCAGGGCAAAGGCTAACAGAGTTCTGCCAAGAGAATGCACTGGTCATAGCAAACACCCTCTTCCAACAACACAAGAGAAGACTCTACACATGGACATCAACAGGTGGTCGACACTGAAATCAGATTGATCATATTCCTTGCAGCCAAACATGAAGAAGCGCTATACAGTCAGCACTTCAACTTGGGCAACACCAAACTGACAATGATTAGGAACATTCCACCAATGGAAGCTTAGAGGGAAGTTTTTATAGAAAAGATGGGGAAACAAGGAAGGACACTATTTGATTTGCTGTAGATTACCTGGTTACCTTGTTTGGGAAATCTCCGCTGGCCATTTGTGATGGGTTGTTCTTAAATTCCTCAGATTTGAGCTCATTGACTCTGGCTTAGGTTTGTTCTGCATGCATAGGTACCAAGACGTTGGAGTTACCCTGGTCTAATAGTGCCTCATTTAACCACTTTAAGTCTTCCTAGGTGGTGCTCGTGGTAAAGAATCTGCCTGCCAATGCAGGAGACATAAAAGATGCGGGTTTGATCCCTGGGTCAGGAAGATCCATCCTCTGGAGGAGGAAATGACAACCCACTCCTGTATTCTTCCCTGGAGAATCCCATGGACAGAAGAGCCTGGATGGCTACAGTCCATAGAGTCTCACAGAGTTGGACATGACTGAAGTGACTTAGCACTGCAAAATCACTTTAACAGATGGATTCATGGCAAGTTTGAAAATAGAACTTTGGTTGGGTGCATTGTGTGGCTTTCAAGTAAACTTAGTTTCAGTCCTGTCCTAGTCTATTTTATAACCTTGGGGCAAGATATGAAACTCCCCTCTCACTAGTCTCAGAGAGGGTTAAGTATCAGGGAAGAGGACAAGAGAGTGAGGAAATGGGATTTCCCTCAAACTCAGGGCCTGGGTTGACTTGAGAATTTTCTGTTAAGCCCAGTGGTTGAGAGGGTAGCAGCTCTTACACTAGGAAAGCATCCCTTCTTGATCCTCTGAGCCCACAATCTCCATTGTCCTCTCCAAGCAAAGGAACCCTCAAGTGATTGGCTAGATTATGGAACACATTCTCTGGGTTCTAACTGGTCAGATTCACTAATAGGTGAGGTTACTCTGCTATACAAGGTTATTGGCTTGGAGGCCTCATTAAGTTTTTCCTTCCATGGGACTGGATGGACAAGCTGAGGCAGGGCATATTCACTGCATAAACTGGACCATCCGGCTTTTCTCTTTACTTTCTTCCTCTTACCAGCATGTTGCACCTTGCAGCAAGAACCTCTGACTCAGTGGCCAACAGGTGTTAAGATCTGTAAGAGACAATCAACAATTCCTCTTTGAGCCTTATGTTTAAGTTTTAAGTTCTATCCCAACTTCATTAGAGACCTAGTACTAAGGTTTATGTCACCAGCTAATAAAATAGTGCCTTAATTTTTAACTGACTTTTTTTTTTTTGCTGAATATCTCCCTCAGGAATCTCATAAACAACAGTCATTTTTGATGGTACCAGATTTGTAAATTTGGGGAATCTTAAGGTTGACCTATTGTCCTGGTTTGCTTGTGTCTGAAGAGTTTCCTGGTTTGTAGCACTTCTAGTACTAAAACCAAGAAAGTTTCTGACAAGCTAAGATGCATTAATCACTCTAGCTGAAATTCCATCTTTTTTTCCCAAACTTTATTAGACCTTTACTTCAGGAGAGCAAGATGTAAAGGAAGGAAAAGTGCTTATCAAATAGTCAATTATCAACTAGGAGGCTATGCATAATAACAACACAAAATATTTTATATTATCTAACATATAATTTTTTATATATGTTATAACATGAAAAAATAAAAAGCAAAAAAATTTGAACATAAATGTTTAGCTCTAACACATCAACATTTGTTTGTTTGTTTGTTTTTCTTTTTGGTCTCAAGCAAGATTTCCTCGAATTTTACAGCAAGTTTTCCTCACTCTCTTGAGTCATGGCTGTGGATTACAGCTGTGAAATGCCATTGTAATACCATTAAATCCAACCTGTAAATTTAATTCTTACAGGCTGTGAAAACTGGATATATTACCAACCCTCTCTGAGCCTTAAGTGCTTCACATATAGGTTTTCTATAAATATTATATTAAACTCAATTAAATTTCCCAGCATATTTCCTGGTTCGTGTGTGTCTGCATGCCAAGTTGCTTCAGTCGTGTCCGACTCTTTGCAACCCTATGGACTGTAGCCCGCCAGGCTCCTCTGTCCATGGGATTCTCCAGGCAAGAATACTGGAATGCATTGCCAGGCCCTCCTCCAGGGGATCTTCTCAACCCAGGGATTGAACCTGCATCTCTTACATCTCCTGCATTGTCAGGATGGTTCTTTACCACTAGCACCACCTGGGAAGCTCTTCCTGGATCATGAATATGTGTATGAAAGTTGCTCAGCCATGTGGACTCTTTGCGACCCCATGGACTATAGCCTGCCAGGCTCCTCTGTCCACGGAATTCTCCAGGTAAGAATACTGAAGTGGGTAGCCGTTCCCTTCTCCAGGAGATCTTCCCAACCCAAGGTTCAAACCCCGGTCTCCCAAGTTGCAGGCAGATTCTTTTCAGTCTGAGCCACCAGGGAAGCCAGGTTCATAGTAGATACCAAATTAATATGTGCTCCTAGTTCACTTTCTCATTTTTCTTGGCACAGAAGAATATTAAATGATATCCTGTGAGGAAAACACAATATAGGGGGAATTCAAATACTTTTCTGAATTGAAGAATTGGAAAAGATTCTTAAGTCTACTTTTCAATTTAATGAAAAGAAATTTTCCTGATGTTAAATAGTATCAGGATTAGACAATGGAATAGTGAATGCATTCCATTACTGGAATAAACCAGGGGCCACATATTCAAGTGACTGTGGAGGCCATGCAGGGAACATAAAAATGAGTGAAATAGGATGAATGGGACTGTGGCAGACAGGTACCCCTCAGCCCAGATTGTGGCCACATGAGAAGGAGTCCAATGTGACAGATCCTACCAGTTTTTCCTAGAGAAACCATGTGTTTGACTTTTTTTTATGTGAAACATACCTTTTTTCATATGTTTACATCAAGTTTAGGATTTTCTAAAACAGTGTATTAGCCAATCAAAACATTCCATAAGCCTTTAATCCTCTCACTGAGTTGCTTCATTGAGTAAGAGAGTGAAACTGGATGTTGTAATAAGACAACCAAAGAAAGTTAACTCTGCCCAGATGGAATAATCATCATTATTAAAAGTAGCCAAAGCAATTAAATGATGACAGAAAATTTTTAAAAAGTTACGAAATTGTCAAGTTTTGAACTTGGGTATCTTGTAAATCTAATAACTCAAGGCTAACTTTGTGGGTTTGCAAAATTATAAAGGTTGAACCTGCTAGCAAAGCTTGGTAAAATGCTTGCAAGCATTATCTGACAGATTTCAAAACAGTTTGAATATTAGTCATCACAAATAAGTCTGCCAAAAAGGGTAGTGTAAAACATCTGCAGCCCACATAAATACCCCCTGCTGAGTTAAACTCAGGAAATCAGCTTCAAAAGTTGCAGGAGGCAAAGAAGCTGAAATGGCAGAATTTTCTACTAAGTGGTTGATAGACTTTCTATGTGAGTAAAACTGTTGGGGAGGAACCAGTGAGCTTTCAGTATATCCTGTGTTTAAACTTCGGCTTTTGGTGACAAGATATTCTGAAGCTCTATTGGACTTATCCTACTTAGTGAATCCCTCACACGGTATAAACTGAATCCTAATTCTGTTGAGTTAGGGGATGTTAGACGACTATTAAACTCCTGAGCTACAATAATTTTATGAAATGATGAAAAACCTCACTTAACTGCATTTAATTGTACTGCAGAACCAATAAGGCAAACGTATCATCACAGTTATTAAGAAAACAGCAGAGCCTAGAGTCTTGAACTTTTTCAAAAAGCATAAAATTTTAATTCAAACAGAACTAACCTGCCAAAGGCAAAATGATCTGAAGAATCATCACTGTCCGTGTCCTGGAATCCTGGAAACTTCAGTGTTAGTGGCAGACTATTCCTCAGTGAGCCACATCGTTTTGCCATAAGACAGAGGAGGTTTGTGATCTGTGGCAGATTCTGTGAGTCCTGAATGTCTGGATCAGGAAGTTTATAAAGAGAAATCCACTAATGTGGCATTACTGGGAATGGCTGCATGGTTTCTTCCTTCAGAGATACATTTCTTTTCTTTTTTTTTGACTCAATACATAAAAACAGCACAGCTGTAGAGAGGAGGACAAAATTCTTTTTGTCTTGTGTTTTCATTTATTCTTGTTAAAAGAAAAACAACTGATTCAGGTTTAAATACTGTTGTGGTGACTACCAGTTATGTAAAACCAAACAGAGAGAGAGAGTGTGTCATATACAAAATTATTTTCTTCTCAATTAAAAAAAAAAAATCCTTATGAAATCATTTTCAATCAGTCCCCATCACATTGCTAGGCTTTGGTTGGAAAGGAAAAATCTTGCATATGAATGAGGTTATGATTCAGGAATTGGCTTTTTGAACTTAGAAAATGTTGCTGATGTAAGATGATCTGTTCTATTATTAATCTACAATTCACCAGTTATGCAGCTTAAGAAGACTTGTTCTAAATGATAAGATCATGATTCGATATTTCAGAACAACTGCTAGCAGGTTTGTCCAATATGAAAGTTAATTTCTTGGAATGAATCATTTAAAGACAGTAAGAGTCGATGATGAAACCACTCTCTGGAGTTTGAAAAGAGACGGGGCTGCTTTAAGAGAGAAACAGGAAGTTGTAACTAGAAGCCATCTGAATACTAAGCCAAGGCAGAATGCTCATGAAGTAGCAACTTAAGTGGCAGTGTTTATCCTGAAATCCTCAGGCAGCCAGACCGTCTTAGGCAAATCTTGATAAAATAGTCCTTGTCCAGGTTTTTATCTAAGGAATCCTGAGAAGACTGGAGAATGGAGAGAAAGCAAAGATTCATGTCAGAGAAGGATGAGTATCAGTTTCAACATCAGGGAGCGGTGGAGCTGCTTGTCTTTAATTTTTTGCTCATCCTTACCATTTTGACAATCTGGTTATTTAAAAATCATCGATTTCGCTTCTTGCATGAAACCGGGGGAGCGATGGTGTACGGTGAGTGCAGAAATTGTAGGATTGATGTGAAACTTGTTGCTTGGGCGTAATGAGAGACGTGCTCAGATGGCAAAGTACCAAAACTGGAGAAAATGTGCTGATTGAAATGTCATTAGCTTGATGAAAGGTGCTGCAGCATAATGAATGCTCATCTCTTTCCAGATGAGCTGCTGAAATTTGCCTTGTCACAAAAGTAAATGCCACAGTCATGTTCTCAAGAGGCACATAATGCGAGTCTGTTGACAGATGCGGGTCCATTGTCATGTGGGAAGTCAAACCGGGCTAGTTGTTTGTTTTTGTAATGATAGATATTGGGAAGTGATGGCTCTGCAGTCCGCTCTCTCTGGAGGGGCTGATGAGCATTATAAAGTTCTAGAAATAACATCACTTAAACATGTATTGAGAAAAACTCGGAGAAAGCACAGAGTTTCAAGAAGAAAACTTGCAGAAATGTATGTATTCCTCCCCTCCTATTGAAGCAATTTTGTTCAAATCTACTTAAATTATATGAGTGTTTTATTTTCTTAAAATACCAAGAGTTTCTTTATGCAGTGCTCTTTATTTCTTAGCCTGATTTCATACTTTCTAATTAACAATTATTAGTATTATTTGCTAAGTATCTTCTTTTTTTTTTTGGAGGTACGGACAAGATGTGGAAAAACATTTAACCTTTAAACTCCCGAGGTATTGCTCTTTCTGTGCAATTTACCATATCATTCCTTTCAGAAAGTTTATTAAAACATGACAGAGATTATCTAGTCTGTATTCTCATCTTTTAAAGTAATGGGTAAGACACTGGTAGTTTTAAAACTGATTTGGTTTATGAAATAGTTTTCTGTACCACTCTTATCTCTGCCTGATAATGGATAGGAAATTTGAACACAATGGAAATGGCTGAGGTATTGTTATAATTCATAAAAGAATATACTTTTATATTTCACTTCCCTTATTTTGGAAGTTCTGAAGCCTTTTACACTCCTGAGTTTCAGGGAATAGGATCAGTGCACATCTTACATGCTAACAACGTGACGTCCTGATAATAACAATATACAGTCATGATTTGAGACCATGAGAAACCCTATGCCTTAATTGGATCCAACTGTGAGATATTTGAGCTAAGTAGTTTTAGGCTAAGCAGAGTAATTTCTTTCAGGAGACTGATGTGCTGCTCCATTCAGAGAACAGTTAGGTTCTTTCCATCGAGGGTCTTAAAGCACACACAAACTCTCATTTGAGGAGAAAAAACTCACACTCAGGTTTAAGAGAAATAGTCAAAGAAAGTGATACCACTCGATGTAAAGCTCTGGGTGCCAGTCACTGCCCTCCTCCATCATCACTGGACCAGGCTTTCTCCTGACTTGTCTAATAAATAATCAATGAGGATGTGGGATGTAATCTGAGAAGTTAGAAACAGTGTAATACCTAGCATTAAATTATAGGGCGATTTATAGTTTAGAAAAACAGCCCAGGTTTTAAAATAACAAACCTTTATTAGAGGGAAGGATTTCTTCACAGCCCTGAATTTGATTGGCCATGACTCATTTACCAATTAAAGTTTATCTATAATGGAGATACTGTTTTGTAAAAGTTTTGATTAAATTTTGGTGACCTATTAAAATTCAACATACTTTGTACTCACAACACGTAAATGTAACTTTTACTTTGGAACATGAAAATTCCCAGGTTAACTTTAGTACTTAAACAGCTCCCTGAAGTACTTTTAAGTTATGGTTAAACTCATAAAATATTAGCACATTTACTGCATAGCACAGGGAGCTATGTTCAATATCTTTTAATATGCTATCCTGGGAAAGAATCGAAAAAAAAGAGTATATATACAAGTCACTTTGCTGTACATCTGAAACTACCAATATTTCAAATGAGATGTAGTTTAATAAAAAGAAAAATAATTATCATATTGAACATTAGTTGAGATAGCATTTCTCTTAATTGCTATTCCTAAGGCAGTTTAAGCTTAAGGTTTGTGGGAGATTAAGTTGAGCTATCTGATTTCTGTCCTTCTTTCATAAATTTTTTATACAAAAGTTATTGAAAGCAAGTTCTGAAACAGTGCAATGTATAAGGATATAAAAATTATGGAGACATGCACATATATGTGTAACTATCCCATTACTAGAAATTTTAGTATCCTTGAGTTATCTTGAACTGTATAAATCAATGAAAAGACTTTTAGTGTTGCTTAATGTTTTTGTTGTTGACATAGAATTATAATTGTTGGAATTTAAGGAGATCTTAGAGGTTATTTTCTCTAGCCACCTCATTATACAGAGGAAGAAGCTAAATCTCAAAGAAGTGAACTTCCCCCAAACTGAATAGCCCCTCATAATAGCACCCTTGTGTTTTTGAGTACTCAAAAAAGCCTTAACTGATAATCCATGAAAATAGTCCATATGGATAGCACTGGTAATATCTGTGTTCTTTTTCAGGGATGATATAAATGTTATAGGTAAAATAATTCATAGGCAGTTTCTCTCAACGATGTAATAAAATCATTTGAATCTACAACAAAGAAACAAGATGGAACATTCTGATAAACTTTTTTAAATGGTAAGGGGAAAGGAGGTACCAAGTGAATGAATCTCCCAGTAGCTACAAATGAATTTGAAATTCATTTATTGGGAAGAAGTCAGAAATTATAAGTTCAGTATCTTCATCTCATGGATGAGGAAATTAAGACTTAGAGATGTGAAAGTCATGAAAGTAGCCAATACACCTGTAGCTGTAACCGACCTATGGCTTGGTTACATATTCACGTAACTGAGCTGATAGGCCTCTATCTCTTTTAAGAGATGCTGAAGATGCTTTAACATAAATTCTTTCAATGATTGTCCTAGAGAGAGGATGTATCTGTGAGATCCAGATGCATCCTCACATTGTTTACACTTTCAACATTAGTCAGAGAGATTCTATTTTCCAGGAAGTCCAAGAGAATGAAATTTCAGAGTAAGACCATGTAAGCCCTCATCGTCAAAGTATGGAGACCAGGGTTCTTGCTAGAGTCCTGTCAGAGGCATGGTGATAATCAATGTGGTAGAAAAGAAACAAAACTGTGGTTGAAATCAACTTTGAACTTTTTTTTTGGCTATTCTGAGTCTTGAGGCTCTTGTTGTATGCAGGCTTTCTCTAGTTGCAGCAAGCAGGGCCACTCTAGTATGAGGGCTTCTCATTGTGGTGGCTTCTCTTGTTGCAGAGCCCAGACTCTAGAATGTATGAGTTTCAGTGGTTGTGGGACACAGGGTTAGTTGTCCCACAGCATGTGGGATCTGCCTGGACCAGGGATCGAATCTGTGTCCCTTGCATTGGCAGGCAGACTCTTAACTACTGGACCACAAGGGAAGTCCCCACATTGAACTTCTAAAGGTTTTTTTGTCTTAGATGAATACTTGATAGTAAACTGTACTTTAGTCATCTCCATCTTTCCGACAGATATACTTGTAATGAAACATCTAAGATTGCTTGGTCCTGTATCTGATGCTTATCAATGAATTTGACCAGTAGTTCCCCTACTGGACAGAGTAGTGCTCTTACTCTCATCAACTATCTGTATAATGTGCCATTTTCCTCTGTGTCAAGAATCATAAATATTTTCTAAGGCACTGGATTTCCTCTAATACTTTAGCCCAGCCAGCATGTTACCTTTCTGCAGGCATCCCACTGATATGTATCTGTTATCTTTTAGAAAACACAATAGATGTTGGTTCATTTTATCTGTATATTGTTGTTCAGTCGCTCAGTTGTGTCTGATTCTCTGTAACCCTATGGACTGTAGCAAGCTAGGCTTGCTTATCCTTCATTATCTCCTGGAGTTTGCTAAAAGTCAAGTCCATTGAGTCGGTGATACCATCCAGCCATCTCATCCTCTGTCTTCCCCTTCTCCTCCTGCCCTCAGCCTTCCTGGGCATCAGGAAATGAGTCAGGTCTTTGCATCAGGTGGCCAGTGTTGGAGTTTCAACTTCAGCATCAGTCCTTTCAATGAATATTCAGGACTGATTTCCTTTAGGATGGACTGGTTGGATCTCCTTGCAGTCCAAGGGACTCTCAAAAGTCTTCTCCAACACCACAGTTCAAAGGCATCAATTCTTTGGCGCTCAGCTTTCTTTATAGTCCAACTCTCACATCCATACATGACTACTGGAAAAAGCATAGCCTTGACTAGATGGACCTTTGTTGGCAAAGTAATGTCTCTGCCTTTTAATATGCTGTCTAGACTGGTCATAAGTTTCCTCCCAAGGAGCATGCATCTTTTAACTTCATGGCTGCAGTCACCATCCACAGTGATTTTGGAGTCCAGAAAAATAAAGTCAGCCACTGTTTCCCCATCTATTTGCCAAGAAGTGATGGGACCGGATGCCATGATCTCAGTTTTCTGAATGTTGAGCTTTAAGCCAACTTTTTCACTTTCCTCTTTCACTTTCATCAAGAAGCTGTTTAGTTCTTCACTTTCTGCCAAGAGGGTGGTGTCATCTGCATATCTGAGGTTATTGATATTTCTCCCGGCAATCTTGATCCCAGCTTGTGCTTCATCCAGCTCCGTGTTTCTCATGATGTACTCTGCATATAGTTAAATAAGCAGGGTGACAATATACAGCCTTGACGTACTCTGCCGGGGTCCAGCCCCAGTGGATCCAAGGGTTTCGAAGGGGAGACGGCTTCGGCGATCAGGAAACAACAGCTTACTTAAATGTTAATTAAAGATATAAAGAGTGGTTAAATAAGGATAGCTCAGTGAGGAAATTCAGTGGAGAAAAGAGGCTGAATAATTCAGCCAGAAGGTGAGAGAAAGAACGACATGGGGAGACCAAGCTTCGGTGAACAAGGCCCGCACTTTATTTTTCAAAGTAGTTTTTATACCTTAAGTTATGCACAGAGGATAATGGGGGACGGGGTAGAGTCATGCAGTAAGCCAGGCTTTCTTCCTGCAAACTTATCATATGCAAAAGATTAGGTGATTTGCATCATCTTCTGGCCTGGAGGCCTATTAACATTTTAAGACCCTTTCTTCAGAAAACTTATTTCTCTCTAAAGGTGATTAGTCAAGCACCACCCTCCAAAAGCACTAGATAAAGTTGCATTCCTACAGAGCAAAGGTGTGGTGGGCTATAACAAGAAAAAGAATTAACTCAAGGGTCCAAGGTTACAAACATTAAAGCTACTACTTACACCAATCATATTAATCAATACACTGCCAGGGACACAGCAGGTAAGGGATATGGAGACTTAGCAGTAAACATTGGCCCAAGAAGTGAAAAACTCTTCACCAATACAATTTCTAATCAATCTTTTAACTGCTCAAAGGAATCTGTATTTAGACAGTTTAGAACATCTCATGCCTCTCACAGTTGGGAGGCTCTGAGCAATCACCTGTGGCCGGAAAAACTATTCAGGCAGGCTAGAGGACTTCCAAAGGAGTTTGTAGGTTGAAACACTATCATACCCAGGAACTTGATTAACTGGAACTGTAAGTTAACTCTTTTTGTCAGAGAGAGGTAGTGGGGGACAGCCCCCCGTAAAGTCAGAGGTGTAGGTGAGAGCACAAAGCAGAAAGTAGGCAGACTCTGGTTTTGGGGGTAGATGCTCGAGAATTTCCAGGGGGACTCCTGAGGCTCGATCTCGCCTTTGCGTGTGCCGAGCCTCCTTCCTCATGACCTTTGCCGGGGCGGAGCTCCTGCTCCCAGCAGTACTCTTTTTCCTATTTGGAACCAGTCTGTTGTTCCATGTCCAGTTCTAATTGTTCAAGGGTCCTGCTGCTGCTGCTGCTGCTGCTGCTAAGTCGCTTCAGTCGTGTCCAACTCTGTGTGACCCCATAGATGGCAGCCCACCAGGCTCTGCTGTCCCTGGGATTCTCCAGGCAAGAACACTGGAGTGGGTTGCCATTTCCTTCTCCAATGTATGAAAGTGAAAAGTGAAAGTGAAGTCGCTCAGTCGTGTCTGACTCTTAGCGACTCCGTGGACTGCAGCCCACCAGGCTCCTCTGACCATGGGATTTTCCAGGCAAGAGTACTGGAGTGGGGTGCCATTGCCTTCTCCAGTTCAAGGGTCCTAGGATGCTTTTAAAAATTAATGGTAACATTTTAACAATATTTTTGCTTCACTGATAACAGTGGTTGGTAATTGTGTCTCATGACATTCTACAATTCTCATTATTTCAAAATTGAAGGATTAAAATCCATAACTGATTTAACGTATAAACCGTGATGATATTCATTTAAATTGGACTAAAAGCTTAGAAGACTACTAATGGTCAAATATTGATTGGCAGCAGATGGTGCACTTAGCGCTGCTCACTTAGGGCCCTGTATCCCCTTCTCATTGTTCATAAAAGAAAAATTGCTTCTTGTTCTCTGATAGCATTAACAATTCCATTATACATCACTGGCAGCTCCCTTACTTTGTAGGACATTCCTAATGCCATGCATTTGAGGGGTGGGATCTGAACTTAGGAACAAAATAGTTTAAACCTCTTAGAATTCTGCCTTTGATTTCATGGCCTTACAATATAAGAAACAGTTTCTAAATGCACATGGAAATCTTGTTTAGCGGGCTGAAGGGAAAAATTAAGCTACAAAATTTAGATTTTGAATTCATTAAAGTATGTTAAACTATTGGGCTTCTCAGGTGGTTCAGTGGTAAAGAACCCACCTGTGAAACAAGAGACACAGGGCCTATCCCTGAGTTGGGAAGATCCCCTGGAGAGGGAAATGGCAGCCCACTCCAGTATCCTTGCCTGGAGAATCCCATGGACAGGGGAGCCTGGCAGGCTAAAATTCATGGGGTTGCAAAGAGTTGGACATGACCGAGTGACTAAACAACAGCAACATATTAAACTACTGACCTATGTTCCTCTAAAAAGATATTTACCAGTTTAATAGGTCCCATTGAGTTCACTCAACATCCTGTTTTTCAAGATTTAAAGAAAATATAGTTCACAGTCAATCACTAACCCTATCTTTCTTTAACAATCACAAGGCATTCATTTTACCCTGGCACTGCTTGGAGGCTCCTCAGGACAAGGCCGGGCTGTTGGACATGGTGTGGCTGTCCCCTACTGATCCATTTCACTCTGCTGCGGTCCAGCCCTGCCTCCATGACCTCCAGGCCCATAGGAGACGTTGACTGCCACTTTATACCCTTCTCCCTGCCTGGAAGCCCCGTCTGAGGCTTTTTCCTTATTCAAATGTGGCCTGCTTTATGGAGAAAGCGTTGGATGCTCTCTTGTGGATTTGAGTTTTAAATCCTTATGATTTTCCTTCTTTCTTTCTTTCTTTTTTTTCAGTAGCTAAATGCATTACTTTGGGCAAGTGACTTAATTTCTAGCCTTACTTTTCCCACCTATAAAATGAGGAGGAAGTGAAATAGATGATCACTAACCTTCCTTCCAGCTGCAAAAGTCCTTCAAAATTCAGGTCAAGGCTGACTTTTTCCATCAGGCATCTCAGTTACTCCAACCCAAATCAAGACCTTTCCTCCCAGAACCAGCCTATAGTGACATCCAGGTCCTTCTCCCAGGCAGAATTTTAGTTAGTGTTATATTGTCATTCTTAGTTCTTCCAATCCCTCTCTGATTTTGTATTGCATGCTCAGTAAATCCTGTTGAATTCCTGTTAGAAAGTTAAAGAGAGAAAGTTATCCTGTCAGAACAGTGAGGGCTGGCTGTGGATTTGAGGGTCTGTGGATGCATATCCTATGAAAGTCAGAGTGGCTCTGGTTTAATCTGAAAGGGTCTGCAGGAAAGGAAATTACGGTTAAGAGCCTAAGGAAGGAAACTTGCTTTCCCCTTTCGTTTAAAAAAAAAAAAAAAAGGTTGGTTTTAAGGACGCCAGAGATCAGGGCAAGGTTTTCCATGCTGTAAAGTGTTAGCCAGAGAAAGTTTGAAAAAGTGGAAAAAATTGAAGGCAAATTGCTCTGTGTAGGTTTCTGAAAGTTGATTTTAAGAAATTAACCTCCTATGTATTCTGCTGTGCTCCTGAATCAGCAGGGAGCTACAGAGAAAGCTCTGAGAGCAAACTGTGTTGCCTCAAAGAATCTTGTCTCAGGTTCTAAAGACTAATGGGCGAGCACATCAAGAAAATGAATTTATGATTTGAACTGTTTATGGAGATATTATATGTAGTCTGAATTAAAATTATATGGTCAGCAAGTGGGGACATGAAGAACAAACATTTGTTAGGGTTTATTATAAAATCAGTCAGTTCAGTCACTCAGTTGTGTCCGACTCTTTGCGACCCCATGAACCACAGCACACCAGGCCTCCCTGTCCATCACCAACTCCCAGAGTCTACCCAAACCCATGTCCATTGAGTCGGTGATGCCATCCAACTATCTCATCCTCTGTCGTCCCCTTCTCCTGCCCTCAATCTTTCCCAGCATGAGGATCTTTTCAAATGAGTCAGCTCTTCACATCAGATGGCCAAAGTATTGGAGTTTCAGCTTCAGCATCAGTCCTTCCAATGAACACTCAGGACTGATCTCCTTTAGGATGAACTAGTTGCAGTCCAAGGAGCATCAATTCTTCAGCGCTCAGCTTTCTTCACAGTCCAACTCTCACATCCATACATGACCACAGGAAAAATCATAGCCTTGACTAGATAGACCTTTGTTGATAAAGTAATGTCTCTGCTTTTTAATATGGTGTCTAGGTTGATCATAACTTTCCTTCCAAGGAGTAAGCGTCTTAATTTCATGGCTACAATCACCATCTGCAGTGATTTTCGAGCCCAGAAAAATAAAGTCAGCCACTGTTTCTACTGTTTCCCCATCTATTTGCCAAGAAGTGATGGTACCAGATGCCATGATCTTAGTTTTCTGAATGTTGAGCTTTAAGCCAACTTTTTTCACTCTTTGCTTTCACTTACTTCATCAAGAGGTGCTTTAGTTCCTCTTCACTTTCTGCCATAAGGGTGGTGTCATCTGCATATCTGAGGTTATTGATGTTTCTCCCGGCAATCTTGATTCCAGCTTGTGCTTCTTTCAGCCCAGCATTTCTCATGATGTACTCTGCATATAAGTTCAATAAGCAGGGTGACAATATACAGCCTTGGCGTACTCTGTTTCCTATTTGGAACCAGTCTGTTGTTCCATGTCCAGTTCTAACTGTTGCTTCCTGACCTGCATACAGGTTTCTGAAGAGGCAGGTCAGGTGGTCTGGTATTCCCATCTCTTTCAGAATTTTCCACAATTTATTGTGATCCACACAGTCAAAGGCTTTGGCATAGTCAATAAAGCAGAAATAGATGTTTTTCTGGAACTCTCTTGCTTTTTCAATAAATAACATATAATAAAAAACAATAAAACAAATGACAATAATAGCTACCACAAATGGCATTTGCTGTGGGAACTATGCTCTCATAAGTACTTATATATATATTAACTCATTTAACCCTCACAATCACCATTTTATAGATGGGGAAACTGAGGCACCCCAAATTAAATAACTTGCCTAATGTCACACATCTACTAGATGCCACAGCTGGGACTCAAGCCTTGGTAGTTTGGCTCCATGAGGCCACAGGGTATCACAAACATGGGTGTGTGTGTGTGTTACAGGGAAAGATATTATCATTTTTTTAAGTTACAGATGCTGAAACAAACATTCAGAGACATGCTGTGACTTGCTGGTAACCACCAGGGCTGAACTTCAAACCATAAAACCCATGTTCTTTTTCCTGAATCACACATTTAGTTCTAGGAAGGTTGCTGTTATTCAGTTAAATGTCTACTCTGTGCCAGGTGATAGTTCCTTAGAAAGTTTATAGAAGTAAGACAGAGAATGAGAGATCTAACTTTATACTAAACCTCATTGCTAGTCATCACTGTATCCATGCCAAAATAGGCCTGAAGACCTTCAGTTTGTATGTTAGGAAACAGAAACTCAAAAAATTTACAACTATGGCCAAGGTTTCCCACAATAATTGGCATGAACACCATTTTTGGAAGCTAGTGCTCTCAAATTCTGGCCACAGTTGACTACTCATCGAAGTCTTCTGCTGATATTTAGCTCTCCCATGAAGTCAGGAGTGGGGAGAAGTAGGGGAAGGAAGGTATTAAGTTTTCTTTTTTACCTTGAGGCCTCAGAAACAGTATACTGTCCATAGCAAAAAGCCCAGGATGGAAAACAGATGATAAATCATTTCAGTCATGTCCAACTCTTTGTCACCCTATGAACTGTAGCCCACCAGGCTCCTCTGTCTGTGGGATTCTCCAGGCAAGAATACTGGAGTGGGTTGCCGTGCCCTCCTTCAGGGGATCAGCCTGGGGATTTAACCCATGTCTCTTACTTCTCCTGCATTGGGAGTTGGGTTCTTTACCACTAGCATGGGAAAGACAGTGGGAGCAACATTGTGAAAGTGTGTTATGCCAAGTAGCTAGGTTGCAATGTCCCAGGGAGAGTGATAAGGCTGACCAAGAAACACTTGCTCCAGCATCAGGGTGGGTGGTGTTGCAAGTCCACAGTCATTCTGGTTTTAAATGCCTATGGTTGTTGGAATGGGTGGGGAAGATCCTGCAAATGCCTTATTTATGTGGAGTGGGCAAAGTAGGCTTTCATAATATGTTAGGTTAATTGAGTTAAATTTTTGGAAGAGATTGAAGATAAAATTGATTATACGTCTGGACTCTCCAAGCTTGATGAAACCTATGTGCATGAACCTGAGGTGACATGGATATTGATAGAGTTCTATGACTGTGATGTCAATCAGACTGGTAGAAACTGTTGTCTTCCAGGATAGTACTTGTCACAGTAGGGTCCCAGGACCAGCAGCATCAGCATTATCTGAAAACTCACTTGAAATGCTCATATGTGGGCCCCAGCCCAGACTTATTAGGTCAAAAATTTGGGGCAGAATCCAGCAAAGCAGTTTTTCAACAGACCTTCTAGAGGGTTCTGATGTGCCAAAGTACAACCACTTCATGTCACTCCTACTTTTGTTTCTTTTGTTTTCTTTTATATTTTTTTCTTTCTCACTTCATTACCCTATTGTGACAAAAAGGGGAGTTTGGGAGACAATCTCCATGTATTGGAGAGTCTGTTCCTCTTTCACTATCTATAATACTTCATGAAATTTCCACCTGTGGTCTGAGAAAAAAAAAAAGAGACTGTTTTTGTGTAAACATTATAAAGTAAGAAATTAATTTATTTTAGTCAGTGTGTATCTAGTTTGATATCTCTATTTTCGTATTTCTTCTGTAAACTTGCAAAGCTGATTTCATGGAAGCATGTTAGCTCTGTATAAGCTGGTGTCTGAGATAGTTTCTAGAGAAAAGTTACCTATAGTGCTGTGTTAGGAATCCAGAGTACTATGAAATGTGTGTGTTGTGTGTTTGTGTGCTTGCATGTATGTGTTTGTGTATGTTGTGTGCATGAGTGTGTTTGATATACACCAAGGAAGGAAGTGTGCTTTGAACAGCCTACCATGGTAGAAGATCTCATGGTTGGAGTTCTGTCATTTCCCATATGACTCTAACCTGTGAGGAGACAGAACTTTGAATGGATGAGGCATCCCAAGGTGGAACAGCTTCACAGAGACCACTTTCCCACCTTGGGATATCATGGGATACTGTTGCTGGCAGATGCCCCAGACAGACTTGTTCTGAAATCCTATGGGATGCTTTTTCTCAACAAGTTGATAATGAGCCAGCACCAAGCAATAAATTATGTCCCTTTTAGCAGCACCCACACTTTCTTTTAGTCCTTTGAATTTAGGAGGTTGGTGGGAGGGCAGAGAGAGAACAAAAGCCCTAAATAACAGAATGCACTGTGTATTTTTACTTTTGGTCCTATCCCTGACTAATCTTAGTGTAAAATTAAACTGCTAGAGGAAAATGTTAGGGAATGCATTTAGCATTTGAAACTCAAACCCACATCATCTCTCTAAGTCAGTGTTCTGACAAAGACTTTGATAAGATGGTAGAGGTGGACAAATACCAAATAAACAGTTAAAAATTGTGGAGATGCCAGGTAATGTCTAATATTTGTGAATCTCCACATTTGGATCCCTAGTTCATACATATTTGTTTTAATCTGAGTGACTAAAATAACATCTTACATTCCCTGCCTTAAAGAGTCTCCTGCTGTAAAAAGTCTTAAGATTGGTAAAGAACACTCTTTCTTCCTTGGGCTTTATTTTATTCCTGTCATCTTGAAATTCCTCTACTCAAATTCCTTTGCTAAATTCTTTTTCACATAAATATACACTGATTCTGATGGTAACTTTCTCTGCAGTTGCCCACTGTATCTCATTTCTCTTTTCTCTCTTCTGATAATTGTCTCCAAATGCTCTTTCCTCTGCTCCAAAACAGAGCAAATCTGCCTCCCCCAAAGCGGGTTACCCTGCCTTTCCTCAGGATCTTCTCGGGAACCATTTCTCCTTCTTGAACAGCCTCTGTTTCTCAGTTGTGCTGGGGCCCTTGGCCTCACGTGCCTGAGTGGGCCACCCCAATTGCTCCAGGGTCCTGATTAGGACCCTGCTCATTGATTTCCATGGGCTTCTCCCTAAAAAACTCCACACCCTCTTCTCTACCTGGCAAACCCTATGCATCCTTAAGAACCTTTTCTGTAAGGCCTTCCTTAATGCTTTCATGGGGCAGAGTTAGGGTTCCTGGGGACTTTTATATTCACTTAAAAATTATGTCTGTTAGCATGTATTCAGCTGTATAGTCACAGAAATCCTGACTCAAACACTCTTAAGCAGTGTGGTCATTTATTATCTCACATAGCTGAAGCCTAGAGGAGAGTAATCTTCAGGGCTGGTTGACTCAGCAGCCTGCTATTGTGTTCAAGGACCCCGGCTCTTTCCTTTACTCTGCTATTCCTGGTGCTGACTTCCATGTCAGACTGAGAGTGAAGTGGACATGGCAGTTTCTACTGTCCTAACCAGGCCCAATAATAGTCTGAGGCAGAAGACAACTCATCTCTCTTCTGCCTCTCTCTTAGGATGACAAAGCTTTTCTAGGGAGCCTCCTAGCAAGCTTCCCTTCACATCTTACTGACTGAAATAGAGTCACATGCCTTCTAGTACCAGTGGCTCAGATGGACAAGTATCCTGCTGCAGGCAATGCAGGCGATCTCCAGGTTCAATCCCTGGGTCAGGAAGCTCCCCTAGAGAAGGAAATGGCTACCCACTCCAGTATTCTTGCCTGGAGAATCCCATGGACAGAGGAGCCATGGGATTAGCTGAACAAATCAGGGTTTTATTGGGATAAAGGGGAGATGGACATGAGTTGTCAGTCAACAATATCTGATACCCTTATCAAGTTGAAATATTATATTATACACCTTAAGGATTCATCTTTTTTTGTAGGGGACAATAATTCATTTATCTAGATTATTCTTAGAAGCCACTCAGTGCATAGAGTGAAAGAAATATAAAACTTGATTCTTCTTCAGACTTCATGTATTAATTGCATTTTCTTTCAGTTCAGTTCAGTTCAGTTGCTCAGTCGTGTCCGACTCTTTGCAACCCCATGAATCACAGCACTCCAGGCCTCCCTGTCCATCACCAACTCCCAGAGTTCACTCAGACTCACGTCCATCGAGTCAGTGATGCCATCCAGCCATCTCATCCTCTGTTGTCCCCTTCTCCTCCTGCCCCCAATCCCTCCCAGCATCAGAGTCTTTTCCAATGAGTCAGCTCTTCGCATGAGGTGGCCAAAGTACTGGAGTTTCAGCTTTAGCATCATTCCTTCCAAAGAAATCCCAGGGCTGATCTCCTTCAGAATGGACTGGTTGGATCTCCTTGCAGTCCAAGGGACTCTCAAGAGTCTTCTCCAACACCACAGTTCAAAAGCATCCATTCTTCGGCACTCAGCTTTCTTCACAGTCCAACTCTCACATACATACATGACCACTGGAAAAACCATAGCCTTGACTAGATGGACCTTTGTTGGCAAAGTAATGTCTCTGCTTTTGAATATGCTATCTAGGTTGGTCATAACTTTTTTTCCAAGGAGTAAGCGTCTTTTAATTTCATGGCTGCAGTCACCATATGCAGTGATTTTGGAGCCTCAAAAAAAGTCTGACACTGTTTCCACTATTTCCCCATCTATTTGCCATGAAGTGATGGGACCAGATGCCATGATCTTAGTTTTCTGAATGTTGAGTTTTAAGCCAATTTTTTCATTCTCCTCATTCACCTTCATCAAGAGGCTTTTTAGTTCCTCTTCACTTTCTGCCATAAAGGTGGTGTCATCTGCATATCTGAGGTTATTGATATTTCTCCCGGCAATCTTGATTCCAGTTTGTGTTTCTTCCAGTCCAGCGTTTCTCATGATGTACTCTGCATATAAGTTAAATAAGCAGGGTGACAATATACAGCCTTGACGAACTCCTTTTCCTATTTGGAACCAGTCTGTTGTTCCATGTCCAGTTCTAACTGTTGCTTCCTGACCTGCATACAAATTTCTCAAGAGGCATGTCAGATGGTCATATTCCCATCTCTTTCAGAATTTTCCACAGTTTATTGTGATCCACACAGTCATAGGCTTTGGCATAGTCAATAAAGCAGAAATAGATGTTTTTCTGGAACTCGCTTGCTTTTTCCATGATCCAGCAGATGTTGGCAATTTGATCTCTGGTTCCTCTGCCTTTTCTAAAACCAGCTTGAACATCTGGAATTTCACGGTTCACGTATTGCTGAAGCCTGGCTTGGAGAATTTTGAGCATTACTTTACTAGCATGTGAGATGAGTGCAATTGTGAGGTAGTTTGAGCATTCTTTGGCATTGCCTTTCTTTGGGATTGGAATGAAAACTGCCCTTTTCCAGTCCTGTGGCCACTGCTGAGTATTCCAAATTTGCTGGCATATTGAATGTAACACTTTCACAGCATCATCTTTCAGGATTTGAAATAGCTCAACTGGAATTCCATCACCTCCACTAGCTTTGTTCGTAGTGATGCTTTCTAAGACCCACTTGACTTCACATTCCAGGATGTCTGGCTCCAGGTGAGTGATCACACCATCATGATTATCTGGGTCATAAAGATCTTTTTTGTATAGTTCTTCTGTGTATTCTTGCCATCTCTTCTTAATATCTTCTGCTTCTGTTAGGTCCCTGCCATTTCTGTCCTTTATTGAGCCCATCTTTGCATGAAATGTTCCCTTGGTATCTCTAATTTTCTTGAAGAGATCTCTAGTCTTTCCCATTCTGTTGTTTTCCTCTATTTCTTTGCATTGATCACTGAGGAAGGCTTTCTTATCTCTTCTTGCTATTCTTTGGAACTCTGCATTCAGATGCTTATATCTTTCCTTTCTCCTTTGCTTTTTTTTTTTAAAATTTTATTTTATTTTTATTTTATTTATTTATTTTTTCTTCATATATATATTTTATTGAAGTATAGTTGACTTACAGTGTTTCAGGTGCACAGCAAGGTAATTCAGTTATACATATACATTGTTTATATTATTTTTCAGATTATTTTCCATTATAGGTTATTACAAAATATTGACTATAGTTTCCCGTGCTATACAGTTAACCTTTGTTGCTTGTGTTGCATATCTATTTTTTTCTGAATTTTAGATATAAGAAAGAGGAGGATTATACCTCAACACTTTATTTTTTTTTATTTATTTATTTTTTTATTTGATAAATTTAACGCCTTTTATTGCCATAGCTCATTTTACTGTGCTTTGCTTTAGTGAGCTTTATAGATACATGTTTTTTTTTTTTTTTTCCTTGTTAATTTTCTGTTTAGTTGATCTATCCATAAGTGTGAGTGGGGTATTAAAGTTTCCCACTATTATTGTGTTATTGTTAATTTCTCCTTTCATACTTGTTAGGATTTGTCTTACATACTGCGGTGCTCCCATGTTGGGTGGATATATATTTATAATTGTTATATCTTCTTCTTGGATTGATCCTTTGATCATTATGTAGTGACCTTCTTTGTCTCTTTTCACAGCCTTTGTTTTAAAGTCTATTTTATCTGATATGAGTATTGCTACTCCTGCTTTCTTTTGGTCCCAATTTGCATGGAAAATCTTTTTCCAGCCCTTCACTTTCAGTCTGTATGTGTCCCCTGTTTTGAGGTGGGTCTCTTGTAGACAACATATGTAGGGGTCTTGTTTTTGTATCCATTCAGCCAGTCTTTGTCTTTTGGTTGGGGCATTCAACCCATTTATGTTTAAGGTAATTACTAATAAGTATGATCCCGTTGCCATTTACTTTATTGTTTTGGGTTCGAGTTTATACACCATTTTTGTGTTTCCTGTCTAGAGAATATCCTTTAGTATTTGTTGGAGAGCTGGTTTGGTGGTGCAGAATTCTCTCAGCTTTTGCTTGTCTGAAAAGCTTTTGATTTCTCCTTCATACTTGAATGAGATCCTTGCTGGGTACAATAATCTGGGCTGTAGGTTATTTTCTTTCATCATTTTAAGTATGTCTTGCCATTCCCTCCTGGCTTGAAGAGTTTCTATTGAAAGATCAGCTGTTATCCTTATGGGAATTCCCTTGTGTGTTATTTGTTGTTTTTCCCTTGCTGCTTATAATTTTATTTTATTTTTAAACTTTACATAATTGTATTAGTTTTGCCAAATATCAAAATGAATCCACCACAGGTATACATGTGTTCCGCTTTTCACTTCTCTTCTTTCCACAGCTATTTGTAAGGCCTCCTCAGACAGCCATTTTGCTTTTTTGCATTTCTTTTCCATGGGGATGATCTTGATCCCTATCTCCTGTACAATGTCATGCACCTCAGTCCATAGTTCATCAGGTACTCTATCTATCAGATCTAGTCCCTTAAATCTATTTCTCACTTCCACTGTATAATCATAAGGGATTTGATTTAGGTCATACCTGAATGGTCTAGGCTCCTAAATTCTCTCCAATATCTTGTGGCATTGAAATATACCTGTGTAGTCATCTGATTATCAGATGTATGTGTATAGTTGGGCTTGTTGCTTTATGTTACTCCAGAGAAGTACCACCCCTACAGAATAAGAATCTGAAGGGAGCTTTCTGTGTGTGCCATGCGGGTGGCAGTGTGTGTGACAGTGTGTGAACACAACTGTTGGTCTGAACGTAGCCAAAGAGGTTTCAACATGTGATGTTTTCAAAACCATTCTGTAATCCATTTTATTATATATAAATATAACCATTATATGTCAAAGTAAATCCCCATCCATATTTCTCTTAGAAAACACCCTTTTAGGAGGACATTTCATCATCATGTAGAATGACTGTCAGTAAGATGCAGGGGAACTGGTTATGAAACGCAGGCTTAATATAAGAAGACACTTAGGAAACACCTGTTGTACCTTCTTCTTACCAGAAATTAGGATCACAGGACTGGGCAGAAGGTAGATTAAAGTATTTTAATATTGTATGATCAGAGCCATATTTTGTTCATTTTTATAACTCCTACAAGTCCTAGAACAATTCCTGTCATGTCTATAGCATGAAAGCAGAAGGAGGAAAGAAGGGAGCGTGTTTGTTTTTTTTTTCATATTTTCAATATGAAGAGTGGAGAGTCAGTTTGGAGAGATGAGGCTCACGTTTCTAAATGCTTCTCATTTTGAGTGCTCATGAGGCTCTTTTTTGTCCTTCCCTCTTTTCTCCCACAAACATCACCATGTCCACTGTATGTCAGGCATCTGCTATGAGAATTATACTGCAAGCAAGCTCTGTAAGGATGGGAACATCACAGCATTTGGTGTGATGCTCCTCACATGTGACATTTTAAAATGCTGGTCCCGACTGACTACATAAACTCAGAGGAGTTTTCTTCTTGAAATCTCCCTTTTCGTCTTGAATCCAAGGGAGTTTGTGAACTTGGAGGAAGTTGGGCTGTAACTGCCTAAAGTGTTTGGCATTTCAAGAGGGAAAAATAGAGATGAGAAATAGCACAGCTTCTGCCCTAAACCATCTCCTTGTCTAGTGGTGACAAAGCCGAAGTCTGCATAGCAATGCTGAACAGTTTATGTCTTTATATAACATTGGACCCAAAAGGGTGTGGTTCAAACTGTAAGTATTTAAAGATTAGGGAACTTAGTACAGGCCGCATCAGAGCCCAGGTCTCCCTGCTGGGACCTGGGATGTTCTTTGTTGGACTGTGAGTACTTTAGGGATGAGGACTGTTTGTCCAGCTCTGACTTGGGGGTTGTATGCTGCTGGAGCAACGCCAGGGCTCACTTGAGAACAGCTTCCCACCGCTGTCACTCTAGTTACCCAGAAGCTCAGACTTGTAGACCCAGGGGACACATTTGGACTAGAGTTTCTGCTTGAAGAAGGTAATGCCACCAGCCGGCCAGGTAACAGAGCTCAGCAAAGTGTCATACTTGGAGGATAAACCTGGGACCAGGGCTGTGTGCACATGTGTTGGTGATATTGTTTTGCTGGGAGAGGCTGCCTTCTTTTCTCCCTGGGCAGGTGGGGTCAGCTTCATGACTTACCAAAGAGACTGCTAGTTTGTGTCTATAAATCATGGTAGATAGTCTCCTCTTTCCTTCTTCTGCATACAAGTGGCTGATACTTTCTTTATCCTGTATCTTTGTGGGGGTGTAAAAACGATCCCTTTTCATTAGCATTTTCTTCTTAGCAGTCCTTCTTTATCTGTCACCTACTCTAATACTGGGTAGGAGCGTGTTCACTCAAGACTCCACATTTGTGTCAAGATACAGCTAAAGCTGTGAGTGATTTAGCTAGAGCTAAAATTGTGAAGCTCTGTGAGTAAGTAGTCTGGCCTCCAACATTAAGGATTTTCTAGTTGCTGCTACTGCACACAGATGGGTGGATGTGTTTGTTAACCAAGTTCATAGGGAAGCTGCAGCTCCTCCACTGATCCTTATCCTAGGCTAAGATGACTCCTCTCAACCCTTGGGGTAGGGGAGAAGGAGGGCCAGGGTCTTTTGTCTAGTGTGTTAATTTGAGTCTTCCAAGAAGCAGATACTGGAAAGAGATTAGTTGTGCAAAAAATTTATTAGGGGAAATTCTTTTGAGGAAAAATGGGGAGGGAGACTGAGGATGCTGGGCCAGCTGTCAGGCCTTGGTGCAGCCCCAACCAACTCCTGTGGAGAGAGGGAAGGACAGGAGGCTGGGGAGGAAAAGGTTTAAGCTGCAGTCCAGCTTTAAAAAAGGTTTGACAAGGCTGTTAAACAGTCTTTGAGCCTGGGGCCTTCAGAGGCCTGCTTAGTGCCCCTGATGAGATCAGTCATTGGCTGATTTCTTAAGTGCCTCCAGTTGCCTCTTCTCAAAGGCTGGACCCAGGGATGGCACAGAGGGCCAGGCACGGCCATTTAGGTTTTGATTCACTTGTTTTTATGACAAATTCTCATTTTCCCTGCTTAGGAAAGAATGATGGACACTTCATGTTTACTCCCTGTTATTGTACCGAAAGCACATTGCAAAAATAAAACGACTCACCCTTTGGGAATTTCAGCCCTTATCAACAATATAGTTTCTCTCTATTCAGGTGCACATAGTACCTTGTTTCTCTTCTATATTTTCCACTAAGCAGAAAGCTTAAGAGGTCATAGTATCATGGTACTTGCCAAGTGACACTTAGAGAATAAATTCTCCCTGAGATTTCACTAGAGTGTTGGAAAAGTGATGTTCTCACACAGGCATCCTAAGCCATGCACAGCGTATATGGTGTGTCTTCCCTCCTCTTTCCCGACTAGTTTTATTACAGTCATTTGACGCTGCACGTGGAGGGCTGCTCACTGCTCTGTGATAGGTCAAGTGCTCATGGTGGTTACAAACCCATCACTTATTTTTTTCTTTCTGACAAAAGTTAGCATTAAATATTTCTCACTATTATGGGGGAGTGGACCAAATAGCGAAGCAGGAATAAGTAAGATAAAAATATTCTTGACAGAAATCTGCTTTCATTCTCACCTCTCACTCAAGTTTTCTGCTTTATCACCAGAGTGATGGCTCTTACATGAAAATGTGATTTTACTGTCCTGCCTAAAATTTTACAACACTTTCATATTACCACTGGGTTAGAAGTAAGAACTCCTTAGCAGGACAGAGGAGCCTCTTTATAACCTGGCCCCTGTAGTCTAGTTTCTCTCTCTTTCTCTCTCTCTCCCTCTCTTCCACTTACTCTCTTCTTACAATCCACTGCTGATTTCCTAAATCCATCAGATTTCTCAAGTTCCTTTGTATTTATATGGTATAATGTTAGGTTGTCCTAGTGATCGTTAACACAGAAGCACTCACATTTCAGTGAGTGCACAAGAGAAGTTCACCTTTCACTCACATAATGGTCCAGTGCAGGTTTTCCTGGTTTGTGGATGGCTTTCCCCCACCTGGTGTCTCAGGGACTCAGGCTTCTTCAGTGTCGTGACTCTGTCTACCTACAGTATTGTTTTCCCCCCTCCATGTCCATCTGATAGATGGCGAAAGAGAAGGGAGAAAGCACACCTACTTCTTCAACACTTCTGTGGCACACATCACTTTTTCTTATAATCCATCGGTGAGAACCCATCCAAACTCGAGACAGCCAGAAACACAGTCTCTGGGTGAGCAGCCACTCCCTGACAACTATTCCACGCGCTGGTGAATCAAAATCCTGGGGAACATTTAGTTGTCTCTGCTGTTACTCACGTGCTGCTACCAACATGTGCAGCCTGGATCCCAACTCATTCCCTGATTCAGCTCATCTGGACAAATCTTATGTGACCTTTTAAGATTCATCTAAAGCTTTGCAGCATTCAAAGGGCTTTGGAGTGTCTCCTCTCTGTACTCATATAGCACAGAATCCTTACCAGCTGTCATAGCGCATGTCATGTTGTATTATAATTGTTTGCTTATGGATCTTCATTTCACAAACTTCAGCTCCTGTAGGACTGGGAACTGTATCTTTATTTTAAATCTATAAATGTCTGGCACAAAATATGCACCCAAATATCCACATTCATTTATTTAATGTATTATTAAATAAATGAAAGGCAATTAGATGACTTGATTCAGAGAAGAATGGCAAAACCCCCAGCATTTGATTTTTTTTAAAGAGTAAACTGTGGATTTATCCTAAAACAAATACATCAGTTCTAATTTTAAACTGAGGAATGTGTACACTTCTAAAGTTTCTTTGCTTTTTTTGTTAATAAATCCATAATATTAAGAGAATTCACATTTATCAGATTACCGTGAGCATCCAAACAGTTTATAAACTTAAAAGCCAAAGATTGTCACTTGAGTCCGACACTTTGCTAAAGGAATATTGTGTCATTAAAATGTGTTTGGCTGCAGGTAAGGATAAACTTGACTTTAAATAGTTTGAAAAAAATTAGGAAATGTGTTATGTCACATAATAAGAAGTCTAGAGTTAGGGTAGGGCTTCCCAAGTGGCACAAGGGTAAGGAATTCTCCAGCCAATGCAGGAGACATGGGTTCAATCCCTGGGTGGGAAAGATCCCCTGGAGTAGGAAATGGCAACCAACTCTGGTACCCTTGCCTGGAAAATCCCATGAACAGAGGAGCGTGGTGAGCTACAGTCCATGGGGTCGCAAAGAGTTGGACATGACTGAGCGCCTGAACACACACTCAGATTAGGCTCCGGGTAGGTTGATCCAGGGCTCAGTGAAGTTATTCAGGACCTAGATTCTGTCTATATCTCAGTCCCACCATCCTGAGTGTTCTGACTCTGTCCATGGACTGTATCCCCTTAAGGTGACAGGATACCTGCCAGCAAAATGTGGAGAAATGTATTGCCTTGATCATGTCCTGAGGGCGAGAGAGAATAAGAAGACTTGTCCCCTAACCGTAGTACATAAGTGCTGCCTACTAGGCTGATGGGGCTCTCTCAGATATGTGCTCATCTGTGGACCAGAAACTTTCTCCAGGGGAATTCCATCTCCTGACTGATGAGATTACTCAGTATCTGTCACAGAGCCAAGGTTTTCTTGAAGCAATTGGATGGAAAAAAAGAGGTGGGTAGCTCTTCTCTCCAAAATCTGTGGGTCCATTAGGAAGGGAAAAAAGGAGAGGTACTAAGTGTCCACTGCAAATACTGTAAGAATACAATCTTATCGACTCACAAAGAGTCAGACATGACTTAGTGACTGAACAACAAAAATCTAGTGGATTGGTGCCAATGGAAGGGTAAACAATTTTCTAAGCCAGGTAATGATCCTTCCAAATCGTATATTTGAAAACATGGAGTAATAAACATTTTAGATTATGTTCTCCAGTACAGTTATTTATTCTTTATTTTAGGCCTCGTAATGGGATTAATTTTACGATATGCTACAGCACCAACTGATATTGAAAGTGGAACTGTATATGATTGTGGAAAACTGGTCTTCAGCCCATCAACTCTTCTGATTAATATCACTGATCAAGTTTATGAATATAAATACAAGAGAGAAATAAGCCAACACAACATCAATCCTCACCAAGGCAATGCTATACTTGAAAAGGTAAGGACCCTTTCTATCTGGTCACATATTTTTGCTTCCCAGTGTAAATAATTGTGTCATATATAAGCCATCATAGAGAGTGCATTCACACACATACATATGCCCCCTTAAACACCATACTCATGGGGCAATTTCATTTACTAAGTGGTTAATGTCTTGATATGCTCTTATTGTAAGCTCGGTTGTCTGTATGTTTCTTCTAGAAGTTGAGAAAGAGTGCTTCTTATTATAACTGTTTTGCAAACCACAGTTATATTAGGGAAAAAGATAACAATAAAATTCAGCTGACTCTACCTTTAATGATACTTGATTCAAGTTTTCACACGTGTGTTTTAAGTGTCACTGCATATATATATATTGTGGTTGTTGTATATGTTACCAGCTGGGTACGAAGTTTAAATCTCCCTTAAGCCAAAGGGAAAATGAAGGAGAACGAAGACATTTGCACTTGCAAACCTTGATCTAGAATCTGACTTTTAGCTGCCAACATAAAACACTGGCCCCTTGGCTGTTTATAAATGCACTGACACACAGTCGCTCTCAAAAGATCTTGACTCCATCTGTCTAGTTAGAGAATCTTAGATTGAAAAAAGAAAAATCGTGAAGTTATTCACCTTCTAAAAATGGTTTTATTATTGCAAATGTGTTAACCGCTTCAGTTATTTTGGAAGAGAAAATTTCTTTTGCTCTCAGGACTCTGGGTTAGAAAACAAGTGAGGTGACCTTTCTGCTGCCTTGAGTGTGGCTCAGTCTTTGTAATAAAGTGAATTTGTGTTTAATAACACAAGTGCATGCTAAGAATCAGGATCTCGCATGACTTATTCTAGCTCCTTTTGTCAGAGCTGAGTACTTCCTTGAAATTATGGAAGTGCATTTTATCACTTTTATTCCATACAGATTTAATTTTCTTTTAAAATACACTTTTTTTCCCCTCTCCATTTTGAGAGATCTGGGGCGGGAGGGAGATACATGACCTGCCATTTTTCCTCATTCAAGAGGAGTAATCTTTAGTATTTTTTTCACACTATCTCCCAACTAGCAAATTTCTAGATTAACTTCCTCCTAGCACATGGAAGGGCTCTGGAAAGTCAAACTGATTATAATACTAACCTAAATCATGCTTAGGGAAGTGAAGCGAAGCACAAGAAAGAAAATTAAATAATGTTTCTGAAGTAAGCAGGAGCAACTTCTAGATCTTTGACTTTCTTGAGTGATCTCTTCTGTGAGATTCTTTCTATTCCCGTGAACAGTGGAAAATAATCTATCTTGAAATAAATAATTTTTTAAAGTGACCTTGTTAGCAGCATAGGATTTAAACAGCCTTGTCTGTTTTAATTTTCTTAGTACCAGAATTTAACTTATTTCCCTTCTCACTCTCTTATCTGGTTTTTATCTGCATTTCTAAGCAGCACTACTTCTTCAAACAGGTTTGAGTCCCATCCCCCACAAAGGTGCTGATAATTATCTCTGTCATTATAGCAATTTGTTTTATAACAGGACGGCCAACGAGCACCTGTTCAGAAATTCTGTTATGGTGTTACTGACATATTGATTTTTATCAACAGCCAATTACAGTGTTTGCTTTTAAAAAATTAAGGCAAGAGATGGAGAAAAATATGGAGCCTTCTTGGTTTTTCCTCTTGGTTGGATTTTGAGTTCTCACATGAAATGTTGAATTGACTTTGAATGGTTCAAGTATTTTATAGACTAACTTCTAAAGCATGTGACTTATTGAATCACAATTAGCATTTGTTCCTCTGGGCATTCCAGGCTGGCCATGGGCAGCTCAGTACCCAGGGTAAATCCCCAACAAGTCCCTTGCTGGTGGAACAAGGAGCATCTACTGATACACTTACCTTATTAGACAACTTTAAGTAGAAACGATGTTTTTAATAAATAACCAGAGTATATTTTAACATACATTTGTTGCTTATGTGCTAATGTTGGGGGACCCTACTTAGTCTGTGAAAAGGAAATGCTCATAGTCTGTCTTCCTTACTGAGAATTCTCCACTGCATGCAGTTATTCATATGAATCAAGCAATTGCTCAGTCTATGTCAGATGCAAAAGAATTCCAAAATGAGTCCAGTTTTTGAAAGGTTTAACATGGAGTTACAGAGGTAACATGGAATAATGGGGAAGAAATTCAGGACCAGAAAGACCTGTCATCTATCTTTAGTAAGTTCTTTGAACTTCCTAAGCTCCAACTTTCTTATTTGTAAGGTGGGTAGATTAGAACGGTTTTGTAGGTTGTTTCAATGTTTAAGTGAGATGATGTATAGAAAGTGCCTGACTGCCATGGGCCTTTTATACTGCATGGCCCTCACTCCTTGTTACTGTTTCCACTGCCACTTCTAATACCACCACCGATACGATCACCACTGCATGACTTTTAAGACCATTTAAGTGCTACCATTGCTACTTCTAGATAATATTGGAATGCTTAATGTATTCCAGGGATTAATGGAATATATGTTTTTTCCCTCATTTATTTAATATCTTTGGGGGAGATAAGACCAACATATAGTATATGTTAGCATATGATTCAGTTCTAAATTATATAGACTATGAGTTTTCTTAAAACTTTACAGATTAGTTGTCATAGATATTTGAGCTTGTTAGGGAGGCTTCCTGGAGGAGGTGGCACTTGAGAGGGCTTTCAAAGGTGGGGGTGGCTTGGATAGGCAGCAGGATTGAGTTCAGAAAGATCTGGGCAGGATTGGAGGATGAGGCTGCACGAAGTGGTTAACTAGGTGGGAAGGGAAGAGGGTCTCATGGATTCTTTGGGTCAATAGAATCTGCTTGATTTATAGGAAGAGTGTGAAGAGAAGAATCTAAGGTTCCAGGGTTTCAAGCCTGGCTGGGAGAATATGAGGGTCCCCGGATAGTGGGAAGGGAGAGAAAGATTTGTGGAAAAGGATGGGTGAAAATGACCTGTGGATCTGCAATTAGAGAGAGATCATCTAATTCAGAGCAAGAAAAAGACCTGATTTCATGATGTTGAACTCCGTCATTTAATAGATGAGTAAACGAACTTGAGCACTAAAATTGATTTAGTGCTTTATTCGGTAATTTTCAAATTTGTCTGAAATTTGGAATCACTTGAAACTTCAAAAAATTCTGACGCTTGTATTCTGTCCCTGGAGTTGGCGATTTTACTGGTTTGGGGTGTAGCCTGAGCACTGGAAATTTTGGAAGATCGCCAGATGAATCTAATACACAGGCAAGTTCTGGAGCCACTTATTTAGGTCCTATGTTATGTTTGGGTGAATATAGTGAGGAAATAAATGCCGTGTTTCTGCTTCTTCTCACTTCTACTGCTGCAGATCTAACAGCCCGCTTTACACGCAAAGCACTTTTCTCACTTCAAGACCTCTACACATGTTGTTCTTAGCATATGTTGTTTAAATTGGTCTTATTTCTGCTCTTTGGATGTCAGAGCAATGACAGGAATACTTCCTATTCCTGGAATCTTGAAATACCATCTCTTCAGAGAGGGCTTGTCCTGTGATTTTCTCACATTGCATCCCCTCTCTCTCTTTTGCCCTCTCTCTTATTTCAAAGTACTTTTAGCACCATCTGAAATTTTATATGTATTTTCTTGCTTATTAATTATAATTCTTACATCATTTGATGTCCACTAGATGGTATACTTCACAAAGCAGGGTCCATGCCTTTTTTTATTGACCAATGTGTCCCCAAAGCCTACCATAAAGCCCAGTGCATACTGCTGCTAAATAAATAGTTTGTGAATGAATGAATGAATGAACGGAGGAATCTGAGTGCTTGGTAGAGTATATGCTGCTGCTAAGTCACTTCAGTCATATCCGACTCTGTGCGACCCCATACACGGCAGCCCACCAGGCTCCCCCGTCCCTGGGATTCTCCAGGCAACAACACTGGAGTGGGTTGCCATTTCCTTCTCCAGTGCATGAAAGTGAAAAGTGAAAAGTGAAAGTGAAGTCGCTCAGTCGTATCCAACTCTTAGCGACCCCATAGACTGCAGCCTATCAGGCTCCTCCGTCCATAGGATTTTCCAGGCAAGAGTACTGGAGTGGGGTGCCATTGCCTTCTCCAGGTAGAGTATATACAGCTGGAAAAATTGAAAGATATTATCTTGGAGTTGGTAGGAGAATGTCCTAGACACTTAGTGGTTGAAGAGACTAAGATATTATATAATCTTAGTTGTGTTCATTGCAGCCATGAAATTAAAAGACGCTTACTCCTTGGAAGGAAAGTTATGACCAACCTAGATAGCATATTCAAAAGCAGAGACACTACTTTGCCAACAAAGGTCCATCTAGTCAAGGCTATGGTTTTTCCAGTGGTCATGTATGGATGTGAGAGTTGGACTGTGAAGAAAGCTGAGCGCTGAAGAATTGATGCTTTTGAACTATGGTGTTGGAGAAGACTCTTGAGAGTCCCTTGGACTGCAAGGAGATCCAACCAGTCCATTCTAAAGGAGATCAGTCCTGGGTGTTCTTTGAAAAGACTGATGCTAAAGCTGAAACTCCAATACTTTGGCCACCTCATGCGAAGAGTTGACTAATTGGAAAAGACTCTGATGCTGGGAGGGATTGGGGGCAGGAGGAGAAGGGGACAACAGAGATGAGATGGCTGGATGGTGTCACCGACTCGATGGACATGAGTTTGAGTGGACTCCGGGAGTTGGTGATGGACAGGGAGGCCTGGCGTGCTGCAATTCATGGGGTCACAAAGAGTCGTGTCTGACTGAGCGACTGAACTTAACTGAGTTGTGTTCATATAGATATAAATTCACATACAGAGAAATTACATGGTGGGCCCAGGGTCCCAGTAATTCTATTACTGGTCAGAGGCAGAACTGAGGCCCATAGCACTTTACTCTGAGTACTGAGTAGTTTATCAAATTGCATACCACTGGACAAGCTCCGGAGTGGCCTTGTGGACAGAGAAGGGCTGAGGCCTGAACAATCTGACACTGAGATGTGTGGGGGGAGATGAGGACCAGTACTAGAAAGGGAAGATTTACAGAATTGCAGAAACAGGCCTAGCACAAGGGTGTCACGGAAGCCACTGGTGTGGCTGCACTGGGTCCTTTTCTTTGTGGTGCAGGTTAAAGGGAGTACTTGGCCTTTGTCTCTAAAAGTTACAGGATGAGGAAGTAAGTTTTACTCTCAAGATGCAGTTTAGGGGCTTGGATGAAATTTCTGACTTCAGGATTTGAAGAGGCTGGAATAAATTCTTGAGCTATATAATCATCTCTTGGAATACCAATAAAAGCACATGTATTTCTGGGATGGTTAGGCCTTGACGTGCTTGGAAACAGCACTGGGCTTGATGGCTCCCTGGGTTTCTTCCAATAATATGGTATAAAACTGGAAAATAGGAGAGCTGTTGGCATCTATATAAGCAGCAGTGTACTGTGCTTTCATACCACATTGTAAACATATAAAATTTTTAAGAATTACCATATGCCAAGCTTCTTTTGTTCATGCTCAATACAGATAAAAGTGTAGAGAAGAAAAAATATTTTCACTTAAAGATGTGTGAGAACAGTATTTTTCTATATATTACGAGCAGCTGATGATCTCAAAACCATCTTCTGAGAGACTAAAACTAAAATTATGTTGATTTATATCTATTCAATTGACATTTCCAGAACTGTTTGTCAAATTGTTCTGTGGATCCACTATATCCTTTAGTAATTTTAATTGAGTGGGGCCTATATTCTATTATATAATATCTTTACAGACATTAATTTGTTACAAAATATTTAGGAATACAAAAATGTCTACTAAGTATTTTCTGAATTTAACATCAATAGGAAGTTAAAACTTGTTTTTGAAAAAAGATCTGTCTTTCATTCCTTCAAAACAAATGAACTGATTTCCATCAGTTTTGATTCTAAATAGGAATGATCTCAAGGAGTTTATTAGTAAATCTGGGGGAAATGCAGCATATGAATAAGTGAATAAATATACCACAAGACAGCTATCAAAGGAGTGGGTCACATACCATAGACGTTCAGAGTGGGTGACGTTATTTCTTGTTAGGGTGATAGGTTAAGCACCGAAGAATTTATACTTTTGAACTGTGGTGTTGAAGAAGACTCTTGAGAGTCCCTTGGACAGCAAGGAGATCAACCCAGTCAATCCTAAAGGAAATTAACCCTGAATATTCATTGGAAAGACTGATGCTGAAGCTGAAGCTCCAATACTTTGCTGCCTGATGCAAAGAGCTAACTCATTAGAAAAGACCCTGATGCTGGGAAAGATTGAAGGCAGGAAGAGAAGGGGATGACGGAGGATGAGATGGTTGGATGACATTACTGATGCAATGGACATGAGTTTAAGTGAGCTCTGGGAGATGGTGAAGGATAGGGAAGCCTGGTGTGCTGCAGTCCATGGTGTCACAGAGTCAGAAATGACTGAGCGACTGAACAACAACAAAGGGTGATAGGAATGATTTTGCGGAAAGATTGACTCTGGTAGTGATGTATGTAGTGTTTGGAGGTTGGAGAGTCATTCCAAGCATGGGTAGGAAAAGGGGTAGAGACTACTCCGAGAAAGAAAGTCACTTCTAAGTTGTTGAACTATGGAAGATCAGTGAAGCATAGGGTGGGATAAGGGCAGAGTCTGGCTACAGAATCACTTAAATTCCAGGCTGAGTAATGCCCACTGTATTTGTAGTCAGTGGGAGAGTGCAGTGTTGACAAAAGCAAAGAAATAGGCTGCTGTGTACAAGGTAGAGAGTGAAAGCAAAGGGACAGCTAAGTTTTAAGGTTGAATGGTAACCAAGGGGCAGATAGAAGAGAAACAAGGAAGGAAGACACTGTAAAGTTTAGATCGGTTGGGCACGAGGAGGAAGGATGAAGAGCTAATTCTGCTGTTGTGTCTTGTGGGTTCATAGAAAGTGGCAGGACAGAAGTGGGTACCTTAGAAGTTAAAGGAAGGAGCTGTTTTATAGTGAAAAATCACACATATAGTTTAAAACTATGATGAATGAATGAATCAATCTTATTTATTTATTTTTCATTGATTTAACACATTATGATTTTTCTACATTGAATTGGAAAGGTCAGCAGACCATTTGGCTAGAAAAGTCTTGCAGACCTAGTAGATTTTCAAAAAGTTGTCAGCACAGTTAAATTTATACTTCCTATAATTTATAAATCAGTTGACTGTAGTGTCAAAAGTCAAAGGAAACCCCAGTGAAAAGTTTGCCAAACCTTCACTTCCTGTGTGACAAATGACACTATCATTTGGTAACGAAAGTTATTTTAGGGCAAGTTAAACTTCCAAACAATCTGTCTTGTCTACTGTTTCAATGAAGAGAATTATCAGGGAAATAGGTAACACTGAAGCTATTATCAATTGTGTTCATAGTACTGTGTATTTTTGAGATATTGACGTGAGTCTGAGTGAACTCTGGGAGTTGGTGATGGACAGGGAGGCCTGGCATGCTGCGATTCATGGGGTCTCGAAGAGTTTGACACGACTGAGCGACTGAACTGAACTGAACTGAACTGAAGGAAGTCCTTACAGCAACAGTAATTATATGACTTTAAAAAAATAACTTTGTATGTGCAGTATTAAAATATCAGTGTCTGATATTTTCTCACTGTCCGACTTTTTCTGAAGATGATTTTGACTGTTTGTGGTTCAGAGTCTTAATTCTCACATATTTATTTGTAAACTACTTTTGTTCTTTCCAGTCTTTCTTTTTACTTGATTATTCTGGCTGCAGAGTCCAGAAGGCAAAACTCTTCTGCTAACAGGGACAGCTTGATCAGAAAGAGTTATTAGACCATGAGATAAATATGTGCACTTAGTGCTGGGACACTTTGGGGGAGGATAAAGTAAAGACAGGAAAGGAATGTCTAAAACCGTTCTGGCCACAATGAGAGAAGCAAGTGTCACGATGAATCAGCACTTGGGGTTTGGAGAAACCCTTATAGAATACTATCAATTATTTCTCCACTCTGTAGAGATCAGGGATTCATGATGTATGTTTCTCTATCAAGACCAGTCTTGATTCTTACACATGAGGTGGTTGCAGGGAATCTCAAGTTTAGCAGTGCATGGGATGAGTCTCTTTGGATAGACTTAGATACTTTTATCGTAAACCTTCCTTAAGAGATTTATTGTTAACAAAGAAACCTAACATTTTTAATTCATTTTATCTATTTTCTTCCACCTTTGCTCAACTTTCTTTGTAGAATTTTGGCCTGATACATGATTTCAGAAATGTCTCAAGACTCAGTATTCCGTTAAACTTTTTCCAGTTCTATTGAGATAAATTAACATATAAGATTATGTTAGTTTAAGCTGTACAACATAATGATTTTATATAGCTACATAGATATCTATCTATAGGGCTTCCAAGGTGGCGCTAGTGGTAAAGAACTCATCTGCCAATGCAGGAGATCTAGGAGATAGGAGTTCAATCCCCTGGAGAAGGAAACGGCAACCCACTCCAATATTCTTGGCTGGGAAATGCCATGCACAGAGGAGCCTGGTGGGTTACAGTCCACAGGGTCACAAAGATTTGGACACAACTGGAGGGACTTAGCATGCATGCACGCATGCATATATATCTATGTATGTGTCAAATGCAAAATGATTATCACAATAAGGTTAGTTAACCTTCATCAAGTCATGTAGTTACAAATTTTTTGTCTTGAGAACTTTTGAGTTCTTAGCAACTTTTGAATATACAATGCAATGTTATTAACTATAGTCACCATGCTGTACTTATATCCTCAGGATTTATTTATTTTATAACTGGGAATTTGTATCTTTTGATGACCTTCAACCTTTTTTCCATCCCTCTTCTCTCACCTCTGGCAACAGTCAATCTGTTCTCTGTTTCTATAGTTCTTTTTAGACTCCAAATAAGTGAGATGATATAGTTTTGCCTTTCTCTATCTTATTTCACTTAGCATAATGTTTTCAAGTTCCATCCGTGTTGTTGCACACAGTGGAGTTTCCTGCTTTTGCATGGCCAAATAATTCTATTGCGTGTTAATCCAATTATCCATCAATGGACACTTAGGTTATTTCCATGTCTTGGTTATTGTAAATAATGAGACAGTGAACATAGGAGTGCAGCTATCTCTACAAGATTGTAATTTCAATTTGGGGGGATATATTCTCAGAAGTGGGATTTCCGGATCATAATGTAGTCCTATTTTTCATTTTTTTGAGAAACTGCCATACTGTTTTCCTTGCTGGCTGCACCAATTTACTTTCCCATAAACAGTGTGCAAGTGTTCCTTTTTCTATTCCACATCCTGTGGAATAGAAAGATAACACTTGTTACCTCTTGTCTTTTCTATGATAGGCATTTTAACAAGTGGAAGATGGTATCTCCTATTTCTTTGTGCTTCTGACTTGCATTTCCCTGATGATTAGTTCCATTTGGTTTTAATTTAGTCATTGAACAACATAAATTTTCTGTATTCATTTAGTCATTCAACAACTATTTATTGGACACTATTCATATGCTAAGTACTCGTTTTAAGTGATGCAGATACAATAGTGAACAAAACAAAGCCCTCACTCTCATGGTGCTCACATCCTAAGGGGGAGCTAGAAAAGGTACAGTTCAGTGTAAGTATTTATAATCTAATGTCAGGAGAAGACATGTGCTATGAAGCCAGGTTAACAACATGAGAAGATGTCAAGAGAAGTGTATTTAGATATGCTTTGCAGGGAAGCCCTCATTGAAAAGGTGAATTTGGAGCCTAAATTATGAGGAATGAATGAATGAATGAATTTGGGAGTAAGCCACACAGAGAACAGGAAGAAGAGAACCAAACTAAATAATAGAAGATGTCTTTACTTTCTTGAGGTCAGTTTTTCCCTTTGCCAGTTCTTTGCTGTATTTTCATGAATATCCAAGATCATTTTGTCTATAATAGAAGTTCTGGAAAAATTATATTCATTGTGATTGAGAAAGGTGGAGGGGAAGTAGAGAGATGTCAGCTTGGAATGGGCAGTGAAAATACAGAAAATGCAGAAATAAGAGGAACGTCATGCCCCAAAGGCTGGCGCTCTTGACCTAACATCCAGGCCACTTTTGCAGTCTTGGCTTTAGAATGCAGAGTCCAGATATGAAGTTGTTTTGTGACAGTTTAGTTGTAACTTGGAGCACTCCAAAGGCGAGATTAGTAATTACCCTTGTTGTTGTTTAGTTGCTAAATTGAGTCTGACTCTTTTGTGACCTCATGGACTGTAGCCCCCCAGGCTTCTCTGTCCATGGGATTTCCTAAGCAAGAATACTTGAGTGGGTTGCCATTTCCTTCTCCAGGGGATCTTCCTGACCCAGTAATTGAACCCATGTCTCCTGCATTAGCAGGTGGGTTCTTTACCACTGAGCCACCAGGGAAGCCCAAGAATAACCCTAGACAGCTCTGTTAGACAGTTTGGGTTAAGTCCTTGCCACCTGGAATGCAGCTTGGCTTTTTCACACAGTGGTATGGACGCAGCACTCAAAAATCCTTCTGACTTCCTATCTTCTTCACAGTTCATCACACATCATCACTCAGTGTTCTAAGGAAGCTGACTACTGGGACATTTATTTGTAGCAGGATTGAATTCCAACCAGATGTCTAGTTTTATTTCTTAACAAAAAACCTAGCTATTCAAAATAATGTAGAAGCTGCTGGTGGCAACGATCTCTTGGATGTCATGTGATTAGAGCACAGATTGTACTGATGTCTCTCACACTCACTCTTGGATGGCAAAGAAAAGGAGTCATGTGAAAGTGTATGAGCAGGATGAACACTGGCCTTGGTGTACTTCCTAATGTGACAAAACTGGATAAGAGGAGAGTGGCTATGGAGTAAAGGGAACGCGTCTCAGGTTCTGGACTTTGAGCCCAAGAAAGTACCCCTGACCACCGTGGGGAGAAACAGCTGATATGCCCACCCATCTCCCAATCACGCCTTCCTCCCGACTGATGCCTGGTTTTGGACCATCTCAGGTCATCCATTTGCCTAGTTCCAGAAAGGCCTTAGTGGCATCACAGACACTTTTTAGGAACTACAGGAGCCAGCATGGCAGACTGCAACATGGACTAGCATTTTGGGATGTTGAGTAGCCGTCCACTTAGATATCAAAGTTTCCTGGTAGCTCAGATGGTAAAGAATCTGCCTGTAGTGCAGGAGACCAGATTCAATCCCTGGGTCAGGAGGATCCCCTGAAGAAGGGAATGGCTACCTATTCAAAGGATAGGTTTCCAAAGCTATTTTAGGGAGTTGTGGGTGACTGGGGGCTCTAAAGCTATTCTATTCCCCTGTCCTACTCAGTTCAAGATCGTGGTGAAACATGTTCCGTGAGAGGCAATCTTTAAAAACTGACTTAAAACTTGTTATTTGATACTATTTTCTGTATTTACTAATGTTTTATATTTATTGTGTGTTATCTCAGAACAAAGTATTCCTCATAAGAGACCTTTCCAAAAAACCACAAAATATTATTCTTTTAAATATCAACACATACATGATAGGAACTGGCATGTATGAGACAGCATAATATGTTAAGAGCCCCATTCTGCAATCAAAATCCTTGGGTTTAAACCTCTGGTCTACCTTTAACCTGCTGGGTGATCTTCAGCATCTGACTTAATCCTTGATGCCTTTGTTTTGTCAAATGAGGCGATACTAGTACTAACCTCAAAAAGTTATTATGAGAACTAAATGAAATAATTCATATAACCAGCTAATGAGCTTTAGCATTAATAAATCCTCAGTAAATATTACTTGTTATTATTGAGCATCAGGTACTTGCCAAGTAATTTAAAACACTGATTTCCAAAGTTTGATACATGCATCAGTTAAACTATTGAGTATGTGGACCTTATATTTGCCCATTTATTTATAAATGACTTGCAAGTGCTATTGTACAATGTATTGTATATATTATAAAGTGAAAGTGTTAGTCACTCAGTCATGTCTGACTCTTTATGACCACATGGTCTGTAGCCCACCAGGCTCCTCTGTCCATGGAATTCTCCAGGCACGCATACTGGAGTGGGTAGCCATTCCCTTCTCCAGGCAATCTTCCCAACTCAGGGACTGAACCCCGTCTCCTGCATTACAGTCAGATTCTTCACCATTAGCGCCACCTAGGAAGCTCAGGTAATACTGCTATGAGAAAAGAGTATCAAACTAGAATTTTTTAAAGGATGAGAAAAAATACAAAAAGTTTTTTGCACACTTAAGTGGATAACATATATTCACCTCAACTTAAAGAGCAATAAACAGGTCATATTTTATTAAAATTTTATTTTTACTTTATTTTTGATATTTTTCTTGAAAATAATTTTCTTGAAAAATTTTGCTTTTTTCTGAAATCTCACTGTATTCTGAGTCTCAGCAGTACCGATATACACATGGGCTCTAGGCCTGAGGCAGGGATGCTTTTAGGGGTTGTGAGCTTTGTGGAAACATTCAGTCCCACCCCAGGAGACCCCACATTACTATACTTCAGTGTCTAGTTCTAACGTCTTAAGGCTCCAGCTGATGTTCGCCCACTATATCTTAGCTCAGATGTAAATTAATATTTATGTCTATGATGTTGGGTTACTGTCTATCTTCTCACCAGACTTCAGGAGGGCAGGGACCAGCTCTGTCCATGGTCCACTGTATTCCCAGCTCACAGCAGCGTGCCTGGCACCTGGTTGATACTCTGTGGACCCTGGCAAGTGAGTGGATGATATAATGAAGTATCTGTCTCTGCTTGTCAGTTGCTACTTCTCAGTGCCACTCTGTCCTGTCTTCGCTGTTGGCCATTTTATTCCCAAGCATCTATCACAGATTTCTCCTCAGAGTGAAGTATCAGGGCTCTGTGATGGTTTTTTAGCTACTCAGACAGTTGAATTGTTGGCAGTCTTTTTTTTTTTTTTGGTGGTTGTTTATTTATTATTGTGGTATAATTCCTTAACAATGTTGTGTTGGTTTCTGCTGTACAATGAAGTGAATCAGCTATATGTATACATATAGTCACCTCCCTCTTGAGCCTCCCTTATCTCCTCCCCCATATCACCCCGCTAGGTCACCACAGAGCACTGAGCTGAGCTCCCTGTACTATACAGCAGGATCCCATTAGCTATCTATTTTACGCACAATATTGTATATATGTCAATCCCCATCTCCTAGTTTATACCCCAGTCCCAACCCTCCATGTCCACTCATCTGTTCTCTGCATCTGTGTCTCTATTGCTGCCCTGAAAATGGCTTCCTCTGTACCATTTTTGTCTAGATCCCATATATTTGTGTTAATATATGATATTTTTCTCTTTTCTGACTTATATCACTCTGTATGACAGACTCTAGATCCATCCATGTCTCTACAAATGACCCAATTTCATTCCTTTTAGATGGTAGCCTTATCTCCAAATAATTGATCAAGGATAGAAGGAGAGGGAGACAAGGAGCTGGGCACAGGAGAGACAGAGAAGGAGGGAAAAAGGAAGGGAGAAAAAGAGATTTCTCGTGAAGATTTATAGTATGAGTACATACAACTTAAAATGGATCTTTCAATTCCTTTCCTGTTTGCTCTATTCCTTCTAAAACATTCAACTTAGGCAAGACTGCACATTTATCATCGCTGGTCTCTCGCGAGCAATTATATAAGGGTCCATCCAACTGCATTTCCTGGTTCTTCTCTAAGGTCACTAAGAAGCTCCTCATTAGTAGCTTACACAGCCTGAAGGCAGGGTAAACATAAGTGGCACAGAGGGCTGAGAACAATCAGAAGGAGTGAGGACCTTAAAGAAGCTGCGCATTTAACTGGCTTGTCTCCTGATGCTATTTAAGCCTGTCTTGTGTTAGGGGTCTCCCAGCTGCTCCTCTCAGATCCATTTTTAGTTATACTAAGTCTCCTACATACGAACCTTCAAGTTGTGAGCTTTCAAAGATATGTATGTGCATTTGTGTGTCCAATCATGTAAGTTAGTTCATGTGTCTGGTGTACATTGTCGCATGTGTAATCCTCTGCCAGAGATTGTGCTTTTGTATACTTTATAGTACTGTAGAGAGTATAGTAGTACAGTATCTTTATGTCAAGCCCAGGGCTGTAAGCAAGCGTAAAAACAGCAGTGATGTATCTGGTACTACTGTGCTTTTCAGGGTACTATACTGTAAGATTAAAAATGTTTGATCTTTTGTGCTTTTTATGTATTATTTGGGTGAAAAGTATTCTAAATCTATTACAGTACAGTACTACACAGCTGGCTGTGGTAGTCGGGTATGTATGGGCTGTGTGCTCAGTCATGTCTGACCCCTTGCGACCTCATGGACCGTAGCCCACCAGGCTCCTCTGTCCATGGGATTCTCCAGGCAGGAATACTGGAGTGGGTTTCCATTTCCTTCTCCAGGTAGTTGGGTACTAAGTAACTTTGTGTACTTATGAACATGCTCTCAGAACAGGACTCAACTATATGTAGGTGACTTACTGTATAAGGCTAACTGGACATGGTCTGATTTACAGAGTTCTGCCTCAGGTGGAGAAGGCAATGGCACCCCACTCCAGTATTCTTGCCTGGAAAATCCCATGGATGGAGGAGCCTGGTGGGCTGCAGTCCATGGGGTCGCTAAGAGTCGGACACGACTGAGCGACTTCATTTTCACTTTTCACTTTCATGCATTGGAGAAGGAAATGGCAACCCACTCCAGTGTTCTTGCCTCGAGAATCCCAGGGATGGGGGAGCCTGGTGGGTTGCCATCTATGGGGTCGCACAGAGTCAGACACGACTGAAGCGACTTAGCAGCAGCAGCAGCCTCAGGTGGAGGTGTGTTGAATGAGGATGTCTCACAGATTCAGTTTCTTTTACTGTTGTTGTTGTTTGTTTGTGTCACATGGCATACAGGGTCTTAGTTCCCCGACCAGGGACCAAAGCTGCGCCCCCTGAAGTAGAAGTGCAGTACCAATCGCTGGACCACCAGGGAACTCCCCTCTACACCATTCTTTCTGACCATTGAGTTCCTAGAGGACTCCGAGGTAGAGTTTAGTGAGCAGAATGGTTAAGTGAGCTTGAGATCAATATCTTATGAATGGAAGAGGAAGGAAACCAGAGAAGGCCAAGGGAGAAGTTAAGCTATGATGCAGGCTTGACAATTTTGTCTAACTCCTTGGCAAGTTCTGAAGTTAGAGTGGCTCTTCAGAGTCCTCTGCCATTGGACTGAGATGGCCTGGACTCTAAAACACCAAATCTTTTTGTCTTTGGATGTGGGCCTCTCTGGAAAGGGCATGACTTTGTGTGGGGCAGTTCTTTTCAGTCTTACCAATCTCTGAAGGTAAGCAGCAGAGGTGACAAGGCCTTCATTGGAGGAAAAGCCCAGTATCTAACATATTGTAACCCTAATAGGGGAGGAAAATCTTTCTTTCTACCTGTCTAGGTTTTTGCCTTAGGGCCCTTGTAACAAAAGACAGATGAACAAGAGAAAGACACACAGAAGTTTATTTCATATAGGCCTGAGAGAAATCTAGAGAATGAGCAGTCCAAAGAGCTGGCTTAGAATTCAGGCTTCAATACCATCCTCAGCTAAGATAAAGAAAAGTGTATAGGGGTGGCAAGTTTTAGGAAGGTGACCTGGAAATGTCTGGTGAACAAGGGTAAAACTGTTGTGCAGATTTAAGTCTGTGCCTTTTTTATTGATAAATTTCATATGATTTAGACTTATCTTTCTCTTCCTGGTATCAAGCAGGGGACACCCTTACAAATGGAGGTTTCCTTGATGTAAATTTCCCTTGCTGTTGTTGTTGTCCAGTTGGCCAGTCGTATCTACTGTTTGCGACCCCATGGACTGCAGCACGCCAGGCCTCCCTGTCCCCCACCATCTCCCAGAGTTTGCCCAAGTTCATGTTCATTGCATCAGTGATGCTGTCCAGCCATCTCATCCTCTGACATCCTCTTCTCCTTCTGCCCTCGATCTTCTCCAGCATCAGGGTCTCATCCAACGAGCCATCTGTTTGCATCAGATGACCAAAATCCTGGAGCTTCAACTTCAGCATCAGTCTGTCAGGCGAGTGTATGCTCCTCGGTTCTGTCTCATCTCAACAAAGATTTGGAGTGACGGACATTAAAGCCCTTGGTGCGTCACAGCTCTTGGGTCTTGGACAGACCATGTTATAGCTCTCAGGTCTCGAACAGACAAATCAGTGTTACAGCTCTGTGTTACAGCTCTATTTTATTTAGAAAACAGCAGGAAAATCCATCCTCGAGGCATGAGGGCACGTTGACCCAAAGACATGAAGAGAAGAGAGCCTCAGCACACGAGAAAGAGAGATCCTTGGCTCTTTGGCTCCTCTTTTTATATGTTTTTTTCTCCCCCTGGGCCTGCCCTATGTAAATTGGGCTAGCCAGGATTGTTGTTTGTTCTACCTGAGGTCTTCACTCCGGTCCTCGGATCTTCCTTTGTTCTGTCTTCGCAGGCTTTTCTCTTCCTTGTCTTTTAGCCACCGCCATTCTGGACTTCTGTTTCCTATTCTAACTGCCTAACAAGTCCTTCTAGTGAATATTCAGGGTTAATCTCCTTTACGATTGACTGGTTTGGTCTCCTTGCAGTCCAAGGGACTTTCAGGAGTCTTCTTGTGCACCGCAGTTCCAAGGCATCAATTCTTTGGCATTCTGCTTCTTTACAGTCCAGCTCTCACCACTGTACGTGACCACTGGAGAGACCATAGCCTTGACTCTATGAACCTTTGTCAGCAGGGCAATGTCTCTGCTTTTAAACCACTGTCCAGGTTTGTCATCTCTTTCCTTGCAAGAAGCAATCATCTTCTGATTTCATGGCTGCAGTCACCGTCCGCAGTGATTTTGGAGCCCAAGAAGAGGAGGTCTGTCACTACTCCACCTTTCCCCCTTCTATTTGCCATGCAATATAGGGCTAGATGCCATGATCTTAGTTTAATATTAAGTCTTAAGCTGGCTCTTTCACTTTCCTCCTTCACCTTCAGTTCAGTTCAGTCGCTCAGTCGTGTCCGACTCTTTGCGACCCCATGAATCGCAGCACACCAGGCCTCCCTGTCCATCACCAACTCCTGGACTTCACTCAGACTCACATCCATCGAGTCAGTGATACCATCCAGCCATCTCATCCTCTGTCGTCCCCTTCTCCTCCTGCCCCTAATCCCTCCCAGCATCAGTCTTTTCCAATGAGTCAACTCTTCCCATGAGGTGGCCAAAGTCCTTCACCTTACAAAAGGGTAATTTCTAGTCTGTTTTCAGAGCATCTCCTTGTCTACTCTTTCTCAAAATAATCAGTTCAAAATAATTCTATGTCTAAAAGGCAAGTTTTTTTGGGAGGTTATGTAATAGATTCTGGTCTCCTATACCCTCCACAGTGTGAGAAGCTTTATATATTTACGTAGGTCATGTGCTCAAGCTGCTAAGTCACTTCAGTCGTGTCCGACTCTGCGCGACCCCATAGATGGCAGCCCACCAGGCTCCCCCGTCCCTGGGATTCTCCAGGCAAGAATTCTGGAGTGGGTTGCCATTTCCTTCTCCAATACATGAAAGTGAAGAGTGAAAGTGAAGTTGTTCAGTCTTGTCCGACTTGTAGCGACCCCATGGACTGCAGCCCACCAGGCTCCTCCATCCATGGGATTTTCCAGGCAAGAGTACTGGAGTGGGGAGAGTACCCAAATGATGAGTTAACACACAGCTGAAGTAAAAGAATGCAGTGGAGTACTAGAACAGGCTTGTCTGTTCTCTGAGAGCTGATTATTTATTTAATATCCATAATCTTACAAGCCAGTTGACAAACATTGGCAGCTTGAAATGGGTCATGGTGGGAGTATTTAGAAACCATCAACTGCTGCAAATCCAGGCTTGTAGGCTTTTTTCTCTCTCCAGAGAGATGATTTACTAACATACCACTGAATATATGCCTACTCTTTGCATTTTTAGGAGAACTGGAAATATCCACACACCTCATGTTTCATCTCACAAAAAAGTTTTTTCTCACATGAGGCTTGTCTTAAAATCCCACTGTTAGAGATTCCTATCTTTAGCTTGAACTAACTGCTTCTACGGTGATACAGAGAAAAGCATAAGGATTTTGTCTTAGTCCTTTTTGTCACCTGTAACAAAAATACCATATCCTGGGTGACTTAAACAACAAACATTTATTTCTCACAGTTTTAGAAGCTGGAAAGTTCAAGATCAAGTCATCAGCATATTTGGAGTCTGGTGGGAGCTAACTTCCTGATTCATAGATGGCTGTCTTCCTGCTGTGTCCTTATGTGGCTGAAAGAATGAGAGCCCTCTCAGTTTTCTTTTATAAGGACATTAATCCCCTGTATGAGAGTTCTATCCTCATGACCTAATCACCTCCCAAAGGCCCCACCTCCTAAGACCATCATCTTAGGGGTTAGATTTCAACATATGAATTTTGACAAGACATACATATTCAGTCCATTGCAGTTTTGCAATTATACCTTGGGCTGAATCCTATCTCTGCCACTTCTAGCACTGAGACCTTGGAGAAGTTAACCTCTCATATTTTTCTTTATAAAACAGGGATCGATCATATCCACTTTACAAAATGAATGAGAAAAAGTTGTTAGAAGTGCTGTAAATATTACTCTTCTTCCTTAACATCTGCCCTTGGCAAGCATGGATTTCCCCCTTGGGACAAAGTTTGAAGTAGTTATGTTGAAGGAAGTTTGGTATTGTTTTTTAATGCATCATTTTTAAGGTGAAAGCACTGTTTGAAAAACACATCATTTTAATTTTAAATCAAGCTGTTTGGCATCTATTTTCTGCTGATTTCAGCTCATCCCCTCTACTTCCCCCAAATCCCCTCAAGCATGCCTGCTGTGACTGGTCCTTGCTGATTCAGCCCTTCCCTGTCCAGCTTCCCCAAGCCAGTTGCTCCCTGCTGAGGCCTTATGATGGGGAAGCTGCATGCACAATTCAAAGCTAAGGACCGAAAAAGATAATGGAAACTCAGAAAATTGTAAGGCAAAAAGAAACTCTGTGGGACTGTGATATTCCTATATATAATGAAGGTCAGAAAGCAGTTTCTTTTGCTTTATAATATTAAGATGGGCCAAGATGAATATCAATTCCAGATGGAGAGGGAATCATTCTTGATGCACAGGCTTGTCTTTCCTTTTGAAATCCTCACCCAGGTATTGAGGGATGAATACTCTTGGTGAGATGAAGAACCAAGCCCTTCTCACATTCACCTGTTATTTTCTCTTCCCTTGTTGATATGAAGCCAGGAAGTCCCCTTGTCATGTTAATACCACTTCTAGTGGGGTGATGGGAGGTAGGAAACTCACAGCAAGGGGCAGGCCTATAGGGGACCAGCAGCCAATCCAAGCTATGGATAAGGAAATAAAGGCCAGGAGTCTGTCCAGAGTTAGCAATAGAAAACCTTATCATTTGATTTTCAAGCTAGAACTCTTGTGTGTGAATGAGGGGCGTGAGTATTAATTAAGTCAGGACAACAGCTACTACCTGGGACTGTTCTGGTTAAGCTGGAAGGTATAGTTACCTTAGTAAAGAGTCACAAAGGTAACAGAGGTAAGTTCACGTGTCAAGAATCTTGTTCCGAAACATAGGAGACTCTGGCCATTGGTGTCTAAATGCTGTAGCAATGACTTGGAAAATGGAGGTGGTCTTTTTGTATTTGCAGCTAATGAGGACACATCCAGTAGTGGGGTGGGTAACCTGAACCCATAGGTGGATGGAAGATGGAATATTTTAGTTAAGAAGGTAGTCCCTGGAGCCATATTACTTGGTTCAGCTGCTTTTTACCAGCTAAGTGATATTGAGTAAGATGATTGGTTTCTTGGTGCTTCAATTATCCGTTCGTAAAATGGGATATCCCTAACTACTTGGTAGGATAATTGTGAGTTGCAAATGAGAAAAACTTGTAAAGCACTTAGACTAGTGCCTAGCTCATAGTAAGGGTTCAAAGTATACTATTAGTTTTATCATTATTGTTATCAATAAAACAATGGACTCACAATTAGAAGCTAAGATATGAGTACAGGTCTTGATACTTACAAAGTCTGTAACTGTAAAAGTCATGTAACTGTGTGGGATGTTCACAGTACTTACCTCAAACAGTTGTTGCAAAGAAAATATGAGAGTCTATGTATGAAGGTGCTTTTAAAAAATATATATATATTACTTACTGTTACGATTAATTGACAAGTGGTAATAGCAATCTATTAGTGAGGAAGACAGACTCTGAACTTCAGCTCTGCTTAAATTACAATAAATATGCCTTCCCTTTTCAAAGATTGTTATTTCCATTTTAGTCTCACCATGTTTCCATGAGGTGAACAGATATCACCCCCATGTCTCAGAAACTGAGACTCTGAAAACTTATGTGACTTGGTCATGATTGATCTGTGGCAGAACTGGTCTTAGGAAAAGGTCTTCTGGCTCTGAGTTCAGTGTACTTTCCACAACTCCATGCTGCCAAGCTAAATATTTAGAATTATATGAATGTTTTATTCTAAATTCTCCAGTTAAATTTGCCTGGGTTTGTAGACATTACCTGGGCTTCCCAGGTAGCGCTAGTGGTAAAGAATCCACCTGCCATAAGAGATACGGGTTCGATCCCTGGATTGGGAAGATCCCCTGGCAACCCACTGCAGTATTCTTGCCTGGAAAATCCAATGAACAGAGAAGCCTGGAGGGCTATAGTCCACAGGGTCACACAGAGTTGGACAGGACTGAAGCAATTTAGCATGCCTGCACACACATAGACATTACCTACCTCCGATAAAATATCAATGTTTATATCTGTCATTTTTGCACGTATAAATTTCACAATAGTGTATTTCTAACTTCTGGAATTTCAACTACTTCAAAAGTCACCATGGTTTTGTGGTATGATAGTCTCATAATTTCTCAGTGATATTAATAATTCATGATTATCATTACAAGGAAAAGTATTTACATTCATTTTACATTTTTCCTATGTGATTTAAATCAGGTGGTCTCTAAAACTTTGTAACTTGCTTTATTTATATTCAAACCCTAACCTTTCCTCAGGCTTTTAAAAATTTAGGGTAAATAGCCAATTATAAAACCTTAGGAGAAAATATATCTAGTCATAAATATAAATATAGTCAGGATAAGGAAAGATTTTTTAAAGATGTTACCAAAAGCTGAATCAAAGTAAAAAATGGAATAAATTTTACTACGTTAAAATGAAAAAAATCGGCATGAAAAAGACACCAGTGACAAATTTAAAAAAATGTTAAAGGTTTAAGAAGGTAAGAGAATAGAAGAATATATTTGAAATGTAAATAACCAAAACTGAATAGTAACCATATTGTGTGAAGCATTAATAAATGAGAAAAAGTCATACTGGGTAAAAGGTATGATCCAAAAACTCATTAAAGAGATGTCACAAAAGACCAAAAAAGACACAAAATATACTTATTTCGTTAGTAATGGGAAATGCAAAGAAAACAGTAATATTAAGCAGCCCTGATTGGTAAAAATTGGAAATTTGTTAATACTAAGCATTGGTTAGAATGTGGGAAAATGCTCCTACACTCTTCTATAGAGTGTAAATTGGTGTGACCACTTTAAAGTAACTTCAGTCTAGTAAAGTTGAAGATTCAGCATCCAGCAATTCTACCTTTAGTGTTTTCCACTTCTAGAGAACTTCACAAGCATTATATGCAAAGGCTTAAGTGCAGGAATATCTACTGCATTATTTCTAGTCATAGTAAAAAATAGGAAACAACCTAATTGCCCTCATTCTCTTGTTAGAGTAGGGAAAAAAACAATCATGATATATTCTTCCTACAGAAGGCTATACTGCAGTTAAGCACATGGACAAGATCCACTTGTAGTAATACAGATAAGTTGTAAAAAAAAATTCTAAATGTAAAAAGCAGGATATAAAAGGTTGGTGTTGTGTATTTAGTCACTTTAAGCCATGTCCAGCTCTTTTGTGACCCCATGGACTATAGCTCACCAGGCTCCCCTGTCCATGGGATTTCCCAGGCAAGAATACTGGAGTGGGATGCCCATTTCCTTCTCCAGGGATCTTCCTGACCCAGGGATACGACCTACGCTTCCTGCATTGCAGGCAGATTCTTTACCATTGAACCGCCAAAGAATCCCATATAAAAGGCTATTTATAGCTAAAATTCTGTAAAACTTAAAGATGCACAAATAATAGTAATCATTGCTATGGATACCTGTATATGAAGTATAAGAACACAGTCATGGAAGAAAAGAACACTCTCTAACTTCAGGGTATTGGTCACTTCTGGCGAAGGGGGAAAGAAGGGTCTTTAACTCTGACATATCATTTAAAACTTGTTTAAAGCAAAGTTAAGAATATACTATAATAAAAAGAGGAATAGCTCTGGTCTAGAATTTTTAAGTTCAGTGGTGCCTCTGAGTGACACCTTGACATTTCACATGTTCCTTGAACTTTCTAGGGGACAATATTAGGTCAGGGTCTGCTTCAAATGAAGCAGAGGAATGCTTCATTCAAAGAAAATCTTAAAACCCTTCTCAATGTGTAAAACAAATCAAAACTGCTCAGGCAGAACCGGAGGGCAGAGCCAGGGTGGAGACCAACACTCTTGTTCCCACGTCCCATCACCACCACTCCCTCCGCAGAGCCCAGGAATTGACAGAGATCAGTTTGCAGACCCCTAAAACAGGGGACCTCTCAGGCAGGTTCTCCCTTTGACTGCCTGTGGCTCTGTGTATTTCTTAATAAACAGCCTGCATGAGGTAGAGCCTGTTTCACTGAGGAGTCCCTGCCACATATATGGGCCCAGCAGGAAACCATCTGGGGAACAGAAGAATACTTTTCACTGTGAATAACTATCTCTTAACCTGGCTGCTCCACAAATTTGAAGTTTGAGAGAAAGATTTCTTTCCATATTTTTTTTAAATTAATTCATTATCATTTTGCTGCTTATATTGCTTCCTTGGGGCTTCCTTGGTTGCTCAAACTTCTGCAGTGTGGGAGACCCAGTTCAATCCCTGGGTTGAGAAGATCCCCTGAAGAAAGGAATGACTACCCACTAGTATTCTTGTCTGGAGAATTCCATGGACAGAGGAGCCTGGTTCAGGCTACAATCCATAGGGTCTCAGAGTCAGATACAACTGAGTGACTAGCACACACACACACACACACACACCCCACTTCCTTACCTCCCTAAACTTAAGCCTTCACCATTCTTTGTCCTGATCTGCTCCTTTGCTTCCTTCTTTCTTAGCCTTTATCCTTTTGTTTTTCCTTCATCTCCTCCTAGAGCAAGTTATTGGACTCCTGAAAGTGCTTGACACTCAATCTCCCAAATGAAGGTTCTAAACCCATTGCTTCTACATTCCCATCACTCACTTTTTCCTTTACTCCCTGTATCCATTTCTTGATTGGAATCAATCGAAAAGGATTGACAACCACTTCCTAATTAAGAAATTCAAAGGATTCTCCTCAATCTTTGAAATTCTTTTCTTAGTCATTGATATTGGGCTGAAGAGTCAGTGGCTCCTTGGTTATTCATCTCCTCAGTCAGTTCAGTTCAGTCGCTTACTCGTGTCCGACTCTTTGGGACCCCATGAATCGCAGCACGCCAGGCCTCCCTGTCCATCACCAACTCCCAGAGTTCACTCAGACTCACGTCCATTGAGTCAGTGATGCCATCCAGCCATCTCATCCTCTGTTGTCCCCTTCTCCTCCTGCCCTCAATCCCTCCCAGCATCAGAGTCTTTTCCAATGAGTCAACTCTTCGAATGAGGTGGCCAAAGTACTAGGGTTTCAGCTTTAGTATCATTCCTTCCAAAGAAATCCCAGGGCTGATCTCCTTCAGAATGGACTGGTTGGATCTCCTTGCAGTCCAAGGGACTCTTCAAGAGTCTTCTCCAACACCACAGTTCAAAAGTATCAATTCTTCAGCACTCAGCTTTCTTCACAGTCCAACTCTCACATCCATACATGACCACAGGAAAAACCATAGCCTTGACTAGACAGACCTTTGTTGGCAAAGTAATGTCTCTGCTTTTGAATATGCTATCTAGGTTGGTCATAACTTTTTTTCCAAGGAGTAAGCGTCTTTTAATTTCATGGCTGCAGTCACCATCTGCAGTGATTTTGGAGCCCCCAAAAATAAAGTCTGACACTGTTTCCCCATCTATTTGCCATGAAGTGATGGGACCAGATGCCATGATCTTCGTTTTCTGAATGTTGAGCTTTAAGCCAGCTTTTTCATTCTCCTCTTTCACTTTCATCAAGAGGCTTTTTAGTTCCTCTTCACTTTCTGCCATAAGGGTGGTATCATCTGCATATCTGAGGTTATTGATATTTCTCCTGGCAATCTTGATTTCAGCTTGTGCTTCTTCTGGCCCAGCGTTTCTCATGATGTACTCTGCAGATGCAAAAACACAGGTTCACTTTTGATTTTCTATTTTTTGTTGTTTTCAGTTGATCAGTTATGTCTGAATCTTTTGTGACCTCATGGATGGTAGTCCTCCAGACTCCTCTGTCCATGGGGTTTTCCAGGCAGGAATACTGAAGTGGGTTGCCATTTCCTTCTCCAGGGAATCTTCCTGACCTAGGGACTGAACCCACATCTGCATTGCAGGCAGATTCTTTACTGCTGAACCACCAGGGAAGCCCCTTACTATTTTTGCTTCTCTGTTTATTGAGTTTCAGGTAAGTAACAAATAATTGAGCAAAGCATATCCCAAATGCAGTGCTAAGAAACTGTTTTGAAAAATTATTGCTTATCTGAAGTTCCCATTAAACTGGGTGTATTTTTACTTGCTAAATCTGCAGTCTTGTACAGGGAAGAACACCTCCTTCTTATACCACACTTCTCCTTAGTTTTCTGTGGCCCTGACCCTCATTCTGCTTGTCTCGTGATTGCTCACTCATTGTCCTTTCCCATGATAGTACCACCTCTTCCCATCCCAGGGTCTGTTCTTGATTTTCTTCTCTTTCCTATAGTACTTACTCCTTCAAAGGTCCTGCCTATACTTGACAACTCCTTTCCTCTATGCTGATGATTTTGAACCGTTTCTCCTTGGCCCACCTGTCCCCAAGCATGTATTTCCAAGTGTGTCACAGACACCTCAGACTCAGGGAACCAAGACTTCAATTAGTCCTGAGCTTTCCTGACTCCTCTTACCTCTGCCAAGTCAGCTTCTCTTCAATCATTTTTTATTCATCCATACTCCTAAGTGCAAAAATATGGGTTCCTTCTGTTCTTTTTTATCATTATTTTTGCCTCTCTATTTTACCTGCAAGCTCTGCTGCTCCTCCTTGCCATGTGCCTGGCTTATTCTCAGTAAATATTGTTGAATGGATGAATGTCTCCTGGGTCTGTTTCTTTCTTTCCATTCTGTGATAAACACCTTCATTCACATTGTTGTTACCTTGTGCTCATTCTGGCAACCGTGGCCTGATAATGGTTTCCCTTCATCCAGGCCAATACTTAGGGCCCTTCAAACCAATCTACCTGAGACATCTTTTTGGGGGGGAATTACTTCAATTTATTTTTTGAGTAGGTAATGCATTCATGTGGCTCACATTCAAAAGGTACAAAAGGGTATGTTGAAATCTTAAAGTTAATGATACTTAAAGTTATTCAGTATCATCTCTTATGCCAATCTGAGTTTTTAGTTGATAGTATTTATTAAAATTTTTGTTGTTGCTGAGGTAGAGTTGCCCATCTGATTTTGAGCTAGTTGAGACATAGATACAGCAATGAGAAAGATGGAGATCAAAAGCTAGGTAAAATAATGAGGCTCAGTTTGTAAGCTGGCTTGCTCATCTTTAGCCCCAGAATTAGAAAGACTTATCAAACCAGCCGCAGATCCAGCTGGACAGAAAGCCTTCCCTATGTTTGGGAGGAGCTAGGGGCATCCACTTTGAGCAAACAGGCTGATTTCAACATGGAGAGAGAGGAGGCTGAGATGCACACTCTCAATTTCTTTTCTCCAACTTAGATTGGTCACTCTCTGTGTCCTGGGGAGGATGAGTGAACTGTGATGAAATGAGGGCCAGGAGTATTCAGTTCTGTATGGCGCTCCCCAGCTGATGTGCTAATGGATTACAGCTGCTCCACAGGCTTTAAATCCCTTCATCCTTGGGCTGAGAATGGTCAGAGTCCCAGTCTCATCCTTTTAGCCCTGAATTGTCTTACCAGGACCCTAATTTCCCCACAGTTTCCTCCACTGACCAAATATAATCACTTTCTGTGTGTATGTAATGATGGCAAAAATCCTGGATGCACTGCACTAAGCAGCAGTCACTCTGTATCTATAGATAAAAGCCAGGGCGAAGAGAGTCATCCTTCCCTAAGTAAATACAGAAAAGCCTTCTCCAAGCCACCACCCTTCCTGCCACCAAGTTCTAATCCCTGGTCTCCCCAGAGGCAACTGATTGTGTATATATATATATATATATATATATATATATAGAACATGGTAACAATGGTGGTTTAGTCACTAAGTTTGACTCTTGTGACCCTATGGACTATATAGCCCAATAGGCTCCTGTGTCTGTGGAATTTTCCAGGCAAGAATACTAGAGTGGGTTGCCATTTTCTTCTCTGGGGGATCTTTCTGACCCAGGGATCGAACCCAGGTCTCCTGCATTGCCCATGAATTCTTTACCATCTGAGTCACCAGGGAAGCCCCATATATAACATATATGATAATATAGATACAATTTACAATAGTATGTGTATGCACACACACACACATATATATAATATGCAGGTAAATATTCTACACTTCCTCCTTTTCCACATAAATCTTGGAACAGGCCAAATACTTTAACAGACTACCCCCAAATCTCAATGTGAGGTGGAGTGAAAGTCATTCAATCATGTCCAACTCTGTGCAATCCCATGGACTATACAGTCTATGGAATTCTCCAGGCCAGAATACTGGAGTGAGTAGCCTTTCCCTTTTCCAGGGGATCTTTCCAACCCAGGGATTGAATACAGGTCTCCCACACTGCAGGTGGATTCTTTACTAGCTGAGCCACAAGGAAGCCCAAGAATACTGGAGTGGGTAGCCTATCCCTTCTCCAATGGATCTTCCCAACCCATAAATCAAACCCAGTGTCCCCTGCATTGCAGGCGGATTCTTTACCAACTGAGCTATCAGGGAAGCCCAAATCTCAACAACTTAGTACACTGAAGTTTATTTATTGCTTGTGTTCAAGTCCACTGTGGCCTTTGCAGTCTTTTCCAGAGGCCAGTAATCATTTCCAGCTTCCTTTAATCTAGTGGCTCTGCCACTCCCTAGTATTTGGGACCTCTGCCAGATGTTCTCTGGGAACCAACAATGGCAGAAAGACAGAGAACATAGGAGATCTAGGGGATTTTATAGACCAGGGTTGGAAAGGTCTCTAAAGACAGAGAACATAGGACATCTAGGGGATTTTAGAGACCAGGGTTACTTATATTACTGTTATCCATATTCAACTGGTCAGACCTTTGTCATATGTCACACGTGATGACAAGTAAATGTAGTCTAGGTATCAGTCCAGAACAGAAAAGAAAAGAAGTGTGGTGAGAACATAGCAAGTTTTATTACACATGCCAGATGGACTGTTTTACACCTTGCTGTTTTAGCTTCACAACAAATTTTAGAAAGCAGCCATATCAGTTCCTAGACAGTTTCCTCAGCCTTTCTAACAGTTGCATAGTATTCAGTTTTACAGATTGTAGTTGACTCTTGAACAACACAGGTTTGAACTGTGTGGGTCCACTTATGTGCAGATTTTTTTCAATAGCAAATACCACAGTCCTACATGATCCACAGTTGGTGGAATCTGCAGAGGCAGAATCATAGATAAGTAGGAGTTGCAGAAAGAGAAGAATCTCGTATATAGAGGGACAACTGTGAGTTATACCCAGATTTTCGAGCATGGGGAGTCGGCACTCCCCTACCCTGATCAAGGCTCAGCTGTATACTGTGATTTTTTAACCAGTCTGTGGCTCAGCCATCCTCAATGTTTTCTTTTTTTCCCATTCATCCATCTGCAATGAATACTCTTGTCCTTATGTCATTCCACACATTTGCAAGCATATCTGTGGGATAAATTCTCAAATTAGGTGTTGCTGAATCAAACAGTATGGATATTTGACATTTTGATAGCTGTCGCTAAATTACCCTACTAAAAAGTTATACAAATTTATACTCTCAATAGCCATTTTATTGTTTAATCTTGCTGGGTAAAACATTTCTACTTTTCTCTGTGTTTGAATGAATATTTCTGTGCCTCGTGCTTCCAATCCTCAATCCATTGTGTCAATAGTTTCTTTCATTTCAATTCAAGAACAGTGACAATTTCTTGAGAAACAATCAGTGTTGGGTACCACGTAGACCCCTTTACATCTCTTATTACATCTAATCATAAAAAGCAAGTCTAGGAGGTAGGCAAATTACAAATGAGGAAACTGAGGCTCAGAGAGATTAAGTAGACAAAGCTCATCTAATTTGTAGGTGGTATATTTTCATTATATATTCTGAAGTTATTCATCTTTTACCCCCTCTGGTACTTCTCACACCAAAGCATAACCTAGGGCAGAGGAAAGGAAACGCTCATTCTTATGTTGTCTAGAGCTGCCTTCCCTAAGCAAGCCAAGATTTCTTTGAAGTCTTCTATATATATTAAAAATGCATGCAAGTTTTGATTTTCACTTTTAAGTATATCTGCATGCTTAAAATATTCAAAATATTTCAAACTACTTGCTCTTAAGTATAACTGAAACTTCAGGAAGCCGCCAGTTTCCCCTGTGGCTTGGTGAACCCTGGCCCAGTGCTCCCAGGGCAGACAAGGGAGCATGGTTTTGTATGTTGGTGCCCCATGGAGAGGCTTCTATTCATCCTTCAAAACCCAGCTCATGTGCTGCCTCAAGATCAAGGCTCCCTGCAGGGTCAGCAAGCCCAGAGTGCTATCTGTCTTCTAAAGAACTCTGGATTGCAGCAGAGAAGGGGCTCACTAGATTTCTAATGAACAAATCATTGCAGATAAGCAAACACATTATTGTGTTAACTACTTTTATTTTTCCAAAGGAGTCGGGAATTGCCAAAATAATGAAGCCTATTTCTGAGTGCCAACCTCTCTTAAACACTCCTAAATCTTGGTTTAAGCAGTTGTGTTAGCCCGGTTCTCAACTGAAAAGCACACGTTTAGTTTGCCCCTGCATACATACTCTGTTCCCAGTGATATCCCTGTCACATTGATTGACACCGGGCATGCCTTTCATTTCTTCTCCTGTCTCTGGAAAAAGGGCATAATTGCATCTGCCAGCTACCACGCAGGAATGCTGTCAGAGTTGATGAAACAATGTTTTTAAAAGGCCTCTTTGGAAGGAATATGCCACATAAATCACAGTCCCCCATTAAAGTGGTTATTTTAGTGCTTATTTAGTTAGTAGTTGCATAGAACACATACTTTTTCCCAGGTAATTCATATTGAGTCACTGGATACCTTAATACTTAAGCCCAAACAGAATTTTGTATCTATAACCTTCTGATGACCTTGAGAGTTGAACTTGGTAGCTTTCCTTTCTACTCTTGGAAGTTTTCAAGTTGATTATCTCTCTGAATGTATGTCTGGGCCATTCCTAGCCAAACACTAGTGCATATTTGAGATAATAGATAAAACTACTGCACCCTTGTAGTAGTTGGACATATTGGTATTTTTATGTCTCATACTATCTGATGTTTTAAGAATTGAATCCCAATATTTTAAAATCTCAGTTTTCATGACGCAGTCATAATTCTACCATCTGAGTGGCAGGTCTGTTGCTCCAAATTAATCATTCCTTATGTAGGGCGATAAACCATCTAAAAACTGAATGGTCTGAAGTTTTAAATTCTAGTACCTGTCTGTAAATATACTGTCCCATAGTTACTGGCCACAGAAAAATAAAAATTTCAGTCCCTCCGTTCCAGTAGTCTCCAGTTCAATTGCTCAATAGATCATATGACCCATGGCTACTCTATTGGGCAGGACAGTAACAGAATACTTCCACCATGACACAAAGTTCTGTTGGATGGTAGGGTCTCTAAAACTTGTATTTTAAGAAAAGTGTATTTAGCTTTCTGTCCTTCCATTACACACCTCTCTTAGATTTTTTCCCCCCTCATACTATAATGAAAACTTTTAATTGTTTGGGCTTTTAAACCAGTCTCACCTCCAAGGCCATGATTTGAACACAAAGTCTGAAGAAGATGGCATGTGGAACCGCCATCTGGAGGCTGGTGCAGTGGCAGATCCAGCCATTTCTGAGAAATTATCTGGGTTTGGAGATACTCCCAGAACTCTGATTTAGCAGTTCCTAAGCTTATAGCAAGTCTGAAAGGAACACAAATCTGTTTTGTATATACAAATAAATCCTCGTACTCTGCATGCCATTCTCAGCCTGCCAGTTTCATCTGGCTGCTCCAGAAAATATAATTCAATAGCACATTAGTTAACCTGCATGCAGGGAATGGGGCACTCTGATTATTGAAATGTTCTGGTTGAGTGATTAACCTTATTTTTGCAGAAAAACTGCAGAGGCGAGGGATTTTCTGCCCAAGATGTTGTGCCACTGTAATCCTCTCTTCCAGATGATCACAGATCACAGCTATATGGCTTCACTCCTCCAGAACACAGAAATACATCTCTTTGCAAAAGCCTTCAAATATGCAATTGATAGACTCTTGAAGAGGCCTCAAAAATAGATCAATAATGGTGTTTTAGATAATCTTAGAAAAAAAGAGTAAACTTAGAAGGAGAAGTAATCTCTTTGCCCAAATGTTGCACGCTGTAACACTTAAGAGTTCCTGACAATGGGGCAGTTTCTTCAAATCATATAACTTTACCATATCAATTCAGATATTTCCTTTTCTTTAGTAATGAATTCTTAAAAGTGCTTGCTAGATGTTAGGCAATGCTGCAAGAGCTTTACAAGTATTAATTCACTTAATTTTTCCAACCACCTTAGAAATTAGGTATAAAATTATTGTATTCATCTTAAAGATGAAGAAACATGAGAGGCACAAGAAAGCTATGGATGGGCCAAGCTGATCTACCCGAATACTCACTGGTCCAAGAGGTTGTGGCATCAGTGAGAGAATAACTAGGTTTATAAGTGGGCACCCAACTGAGTTACATGGCTCCTACTTCCCCAGCCTACCCCTTCCCGAATATTAGATGGGTAGAGTCAAGGAGCCAGTGTGGGGAAGGGAGAAGAGGGACTCTGGCAATGCTCAATTAGGCCCAAAGTAAATAGTGGAGTTAAGAAAAGCTTTTCTTAATTTTTACTTAAGTAATTCATACCTGTGATATGTAAGGTTTTTAGGGATATATATATATATATAAAATTAATTCCCTGGTGGCTCAGATGGTAAAGAATCTGCTTGCAATGTGGGAGACCTGGGTTTGATCCGTAGGTGGGAAAGATCCCCTGGAGAAGGGAACAGCAACCAGTGTTCTTGCCTGGAGAATTCCATGAGTAGAGGAGCCTGGTAGACTACAGTCCATGGGGTCGCAAGAATCAGACACAATTGAGTGGCTAACATTTTCACTTTTTCATAATTCACTCTATTTTACTAGATTTGACTTTCAAAGGCAATTAATTTTTTTCCCAATTGAGAAAAATGTATCGAGCAATAAGCTAGCCCTGGGAGGGTGAAAGCAACACGGAATTGACCAAAGCATCACTGTGATCCTTGATGGGTCCCCAGTCTAGTGGAAGAGACAGTCAAACAGAAACTGATAAATTATGTTATGAAATATATGCTACAAGGGAGGGTATAGAATGCTGAAAGAGCACAGAAGAAAGTACAGTCGGTTTTAACTGCGGAAATCAGCATGCTTCAGAGAGAAGTAGTTTTTGAGAATCAGCTTCAGAATGAGCAAGAATTCGGGCAAAAAAGTATAGAAAGTGTAGTTGTAAGACCTGTACGTCTGAAAGGTTTTGATGAGTGTTGTAATGGTAAGAAGGCCTTAGTGGAGAAATAATGAATGGCAGTGTGTGTGTGTGTGTGTGTGTGTGTGTGTGCGTATGAGAGCGAAAGACAGAGTGTGAGAGAAGTAGAGAAGAGGATGAATCTAAGGAAGCTTTTAAAGATTAAATTAGTTTTCATTTTCAGACTACTCAGCACAGAGCATGTATTGGATTCAAGAATTTCTACATCTCATTTCATCATACTTCACACTAAGGAATTTTTGCCAAGTTTATTTTACCATTTAAGTAAAAGCCAATAAACAAACACTAGAAAAATCCTGTTTCTCTTTCAAATGTGTTTTTCCAGAGTCTGGAAAATATTTTGAACTTTGGAATAGGATAAAGTAGGGAAAACTAAGACTAAATTTCTAAAAATGTTTTTATTTGGGAAAATTTTAAATAAATCCTGTCAGAAGCTAAAATGTTTGAACGCTACCAATCCCCTCAACCAGAAAAAAATAAAATAGAATAAAAGCTTTTAAAATATGAAGAATGAATAGCTAATCAAAATAAAAGCAAAAAATTTTCTTTGCCTAGAAAGGTTTCATTCAGATTTTATGTTGTTCATATTAGCTACAGAATGGAACATAAGTTTTACATTTAATATATTACTTTATAAGTTATACTCAATCATAAATTTCTAAGTTTGCATTTTCTCTTATTTTTATCTCTACTAATTTAATAGCATGTTGATATGTCTCATACAACTTTAGCAAAGACAACTGTAACTTTTTTTAAATTTATTTTTATTAGCCCAAAAGAGCATCTTCCTAACTACATATTTGTCTTTTTTGGCAGATGACATTTGATCCAGAAATCTTCTTCAATGTTTTACTGCCGCCAATTATATTTCATGCTGGATATAGTCTAAAGAAGGTAAATATACATTGATTGTTTTCTTCTTTTATCATTAAGTAGAGAATCTTGCCAGCACTAATGAAAAAAAAAAAAGCATCATTTTATTTTACGTGTTTACCTATTTGGTAAAAATACCATTATCTTAGATTATGTGATGCAGATTCAAATCTGACATGCTTAGAATTCTAAACTGGCTCTGTCCAGTATACTGATTGATAGTCACGTGCAGCTATTTAGCCCTTGAAACTTGACTAGTCTGAATGAAGATGCACTTTAAGTATACAATATGCACTGGATTTTGCAGGCTCGGTATAAAAAAAGAATGTAAAATATTTCTACAATGTTTTATATTTATTTCATGTAGAAATGATAATTTTTGAATACATTATATTATAAATGTTCATTTTACTTTTTAAAAACTTAATATGACTACTAGAAAAGTACATATGTCATTTTATTTTTTTACATATGTCATTTTAAATGACATATATGGTTTACATTATATTTCTATTGGGCAATATTATTCTAGATGATTATAACCAGAGTTTGCTTTTAATTAACATTGAGTTTATAGAAAGTTGAGTCTTGCATTTTTTGCATCTGCAAAACATGACTTATGTGTAGCCTCAACATGTACATTTCCTAAATTAGTAATTCACACCAACGTCTACATGCTAGCCTCCCCAGGGCCAAAGATCAAGGCTCCAGTCTGAATGAGTTTTGAGATGCAGAGTTAATGTGGTTGCTTTCCTGCTGCCCACTCCTAACTCCAGAGATTCCTAGGGCTCTCCTCCCTTTGGCCTGTGGGCTTCAGCAGCCTTTACTTGTTCAGTACAGACTTGATTTTCTTGTGTACTTTGGGCTCCCTCTTGCTGTCAGTTCTGGCTACTTAGCTACCATTTACAGAACTGGAAGGGAGTTTTTCCAAGCAAGCGTTTGAAAAGATTTAGAAAGCTGGATTTATTCCGCTCATCCTTCTTCATCCAAGCCCCAAGACTAAGCATCATTTTGTGTGATTCATTAAAATAAACTGTTGTAGGTGATTAAGGTTTGGTTTCATCACTTTCAGAAAAACAGTAAATCAGAGATCCAATAAAAGTCAAACGGCAACTTAAATCTTTTAGAACAGTATATTTAAAGTGCTAAAGGGGTTTCAGTGACAACAAAACTTCTTAAAAACTCTGTCTTCCTTTAATCATTCCAGAGTCCTGCCTGACCATTGCCCCAATCCCTTCCTCCTCTCTCAGGGCCAGCCAGTTCTGGCCTGTCACTTTCCAGATGTATTTTTTCCCTATTTGTTGGCAACCTCTGTCCTTTACAGTGTAAATCAGTTAAGTTATCTTTGTACAATAAGGCCAGCAACTGAGGCTCCAAAAACAAAATCGGCCTTAACAGTGAGGAAAGGGAGAGGCTGTGAAAACACATGCATTTGTTTTTATTTCTTGTTATGCTAAGAAGAAAAAATCTGATGTACTATATGAAATCTATCTTTTCCTCCCCAGAGACACTTTTTTCAAAACTTGGGATCTATTTTAACATATGCCTTCTTGGGAACGGCCATCTCCTGCATCGTCATAGGGTAAGTGACATTTGGAGCTTAAGTTCCAGAAGGCTGTGGGGCCAATCTCACATTTCCTGGCCTCACACTGTGTGGGTGAATTTTTTTTTTTTTTCAGTATATCACATTTTGACACTTTTTTTCTGACTCAATTCCAAGGCTTGCATGTCTTCTGAGAAACACAAGGCTTCAAATCAAAGCAAACTAGAATTAGATTGTTGGATTTTCTCTGTGAGTTTTGAACTTCTGACTTAGACAATGTGGCTAATTTGGTTTGAATTATGTGAAGCACATTGCCTTTTTTTGGCATAAATAATGCAGATAAGCACACACTGTATTCTTTTTCCATCTTTGCAGGATCTTACCTGTATTTGACAGGACTACAATAGTAATATATATCAGGGGTTTTCTTTCTAAGGGAAAGTTAACAAGAGAGCAGTCTGAGACAGACATTTCTAAATATCAGCAGAGTTGTTTAATGCTGGGATGGCTTTTTGGTCGATACACTGTAGAATGCAGACTTGTTTTTTTCTCATTATATTTTATTGGTTATGCTGTGAGCCCCAAACTCTGGCTTGCAACTCATCATAAAGCAGAATGTGGTGCAAAATGGTGAAGCCAATCCAATTCACTTACAATTCTACCCAATACATTAAATCTCCACTGTAGAAAACACATCCAGCTGCTCTGACTATGATGGTGTGGATGTCTTAAATTGTCTAATACAGCCAGTTCTACCCTGAAATTTTACTGCATACAGCTGTTATATCCCTAAAACAAGAAACTGAGGCTAAAAACACACATTAGTCACTCACCCAGCCCTTTCCTTATGAAGTGTTTAGTGTGTGTCACTGGAAGGCTAAGGAGCTATCATTACTTGGACCTGAAAATGGGGAGTAGGGGGGGTTATGTTGAATTCGCTCTTAAATTTTTATTGGTTCAAGCCTAGAACAACTCAGGCTACATTATATGAAAATGTCCAGCATGGTTAAGTTAGTGAGGAAGCTGAAGATTTTAACAGCTGAAGCTGGAGGCTTGCAGAGATGTAGACTTGGGACCCTCATAAAGTCTGGACAACTAAGGGGTCTATCAACTGTTTGTGATTGAGAGTCACAGTGCATTGGATCCTTCTGGAAGCTTGTTCAAGGGAGGGCTTTTCTGCTCTGTGAGTATGCCATAGCTAAATATTCAAACTTCAAAGCTGGCAAGGGCCTCAGAGATCTGTGTGATTAAACTCTTCCTTCTGAAGATGAGAAATGTAACATCTTGAAAGGCTAATTAATTGTTTCAGTCTCACCATCTATAAGTAGTAGGACCTTGGTCAGGACAAAATTAAAAACTGCTGCTCTTGATCCAGCAGCTCTTGCTATCACCCTCTCTTTATTTAACAATTTATCTTTAATTCCTACACATCCCTAATCATTGTTCCTATACCTCGACTCAAGACTCTGAGATGTGTAAACTTTCAACAGATACTTATCAGTTTATAGCAAAGATTGATTTTTATCAGTTCTATAATATGGAAATCTGAAATTTATAATAGATCTAAATTCTAAACTTGTAGCCAAAATTATGGCATAATCAGTTTCATTATTACTCTGTTTCCTTGCATAACTGACTTCAAGTATACTTGTTTGTGCATTTACATAACATGCTTTTGCTATTATTAAAACTCTATACATCTCTTTTGTAAAGCACAATATAGTGTGTGTGTGTGTGTGTGTGTGTATACTAACATGCATGCATTGTATGTAATTGACTTGTTCTTAAAAATTTCAGTTCAAGAGATCCAGTAATATGTATTTATTGGAGCTGAGAAACTCTTCTAATTGATTTTTAAGGCCACAGTTAACCATTTATAATAGAAAGTGATTTGAGTAAGATATGCAGCTTGGCAAAACCTTTAGAACCATGTTCTTTGCTTGAACAACAAAAACTTATAGGGTGCCTTCCTAATGTGGATCATTAGATTGAAATGCAGAAGGGATAGATAAGTTAAAGATTTTAGGATCTTATGCAGCAAGGTAAGGGAAACCCTTAAAGAGCTTTAGCTCGAGAGTGACAAGATCAGATTTACACTTTGGGAAGGTCATTCTGGTGGCCATGTGAAGTGGGAAAAAGGCAGCAAGGGGACTATTTCTTGAGACAATTTCCAAGCTAGGTTGGAAATGATGAGGGCTTAGTATCAGGCAGTGGCAGTAAAGATGGATATCGAATCATCAATTTATTGAAATCCTGAGAGAATGAGGTCATACAGAGCAAGTATGTGGAGTGAGAAAGGTAGGTATCTGGGCAACAGCACTATCTGAAGAAGGGGAGAGGTTCCCACAAAAGACTACGAAGTACTGGGCCAAATAAACAGGAAGCAAACCAGCAAGGAATGTCTGGAAAACAAAGAAAAAGGTAGACGGAGGGTGGACCGTGTCTAACACAGGAGTGGTTAAGTGGGACAGAGGTAGATCTCCATTGGATTCAGTCCCTGGGAAATGATGGGTGACTCCACACTTGTGCGATGGGCAGAAATAGAGGAAGAACACTGGCAGGTTCGATTGCTCAGGGTATTGTATGATGACAAACAATCATTGTTTTATGCTGCTCTCCAGAAACAATTTCAAAAATTTTGAAGTGAAGTTAGTGGTGGTTTAGTCACTAAGTTATGTCCAACTCTTGTGACCATATGGACTGTAGCCCACCAGGCTCCTCTGTCCATGGGGTTATCTAGGCAAGAATACTCAAGTGGGTTGCCATCTCCTTCTCCAGGGGAACTTTCTGACTCAGGGATCAAACTCACGTCTCCTGCATTGGCAAGCACATTCTTTAAAACTGAGCCACCTGGCAAGCCCCAGCTTAATTTATAGGTATGCTCAAAACATTCCATAAGCAGCACCTAAGATAAATTTTATTTATGCTTAAAGCAACTAAATTACATAATAAATCCCACGACAAACAATATGGGTCTCTTAGATAAGGAAATCCCCCATTTCCTTCTTCAGGGGATCTTCCCAATCCAGGGATTGAACCCAAGTCTACTGTATTACAGGTGGTCTCCTGCATTGCAGGCGGATTCTTTACCAACTGAGCCACCAGGGAAGTTCATTGAAGGAAAGGCACACACTTAAATTCAGTGATACTTTCATAATTTGGTAACTCCCATTTTGTGAATCACTCGAATTTAAACTTAAATCTTAGAAAACAACCAGTTCTATTCTCCTGATAAATTAATAGTGACAAGAACAATACAACAAACATTTATTGAAAGCTTGATATGTACCATGCCCTTTTAAAAACTGCTTTACAAGGATTATTTCATTTAATTCTCCAAATAATCCTATTAAGTAGATACTATTATTACCCTCATTTAACAGTTGAGACAGCTGAGGTTCAGAGAATAACACGGTATAAGTAGTAGGGCTGATATTAGTAACCAAATAGTTTGGCTCCTGAGTCATATTCTTCATGCCAAAAAATTGCTTTACTTCTATTTTTATTAGCACAAAACATTTAAAATATTAAAATAAAAAATAAAATGGTAGAATAAATATTTACTAACATGCCACATGTTTCTTTATTTATCCCCTTAAAAGTTCTCATAGACATGAGAGATTTTTATCAAGAATCCCATCTAAAAAGAGTCCACATTTTTAAGGGGAAGAAGGAATGCCTGAGTTTATGCAGATATATTTATATTTGGATAAAATAGGCAAGAGGAGGGACTGAGGACAATCAGTTAGAATGGAGGCTGAGAATAATTTTAAAAAGTGGGTAGATCCTGGGTAGTGATTTAGTGAAGAGGGATGAAGAAGTTGGATTTTACATACTATAAAGTGTGTTAGTCCTGGTGGGTATTAGGAATATTGTGCAATTTTCCATGTTGGAGATCAGTCTCACAGAGTGATGTAAGAGAATGTGGGAACTGGAGTGCTGGAGAGTCAGCTGACAGATGCCCGTGAATCTCAGGATCAGAAATGTATGAGGATGTGAAGATCATGAAGAGTGATTGTGGAATATGCATGAAAACTCAGCCTGTGGGCCATGATCTTCTCCTGGTAAACCCTGTAACCAAACTACAGGTTAGTACTAGAGCTGGACTCAGATGTTCTATAGGATTTGAGATTGTTGAGTCCATTTAAATGAAAAAGCTCTTAAGTTTTATTAACTTCATTTCATTTAAAAAAATTAGGTGTAAGTCATCTTTCAATTTACATGGGAAAGTTTAACAATATCCCCCTGGGAATAAAGTCGAAGAAATTTTTAAACATTTTTTTAAGGTTAAATTGTTCATCTTTTCTAGTTGTCTCCCCCATTTTATCACTTAAGAAATATTTAAAATATGTCTCTGCTTTTAAATAAAATCCATGTATTTGAATTATTTTGCTATTCGTTTCCTCCAGCTTTGAGAGCTATTCCTTTACTGTTGACTCAGTGTCTCCACTTTCATGGTCACATAGGTGTATCATCACAATGCCAACCTACCTAGGGTTTACTGGCATCATGTTTATTTTTGTCCTAAGAACTGATCAGTGTCTGTGAAACACTTCTTTAAGAGAATTGAAAATGATATACTTTTAGCTTCTCTGTTAAGGACAAATTAAAACAAGTACCACAGCTTAAAAAAATATTTTGAAAAAGGGGGTATGGATCTAAATGATGAAGAATGGGGTGTTAATTTTAAGAAAAGCTCACTTTTTAAATTGCATTCCATGTGCCAGACATTGACCTATGCTTTTTACAAGTATTATCTCATCTTATTCTCATAGTGCCCCTATGAGACAGGTACTATTATCATCTTTCTTTTACATGCAAGGATGCTGAAGTTGAGACTTGCTCAAGGTTACATAGCAAGTAAGTGGTAATAAATGGCACAGCCTGTCTGACTTGAGAACAATACTCTTAGAGTCTCTTTGTCTTCCTCCTAAGATGAGGCATTATATTTCCTATAGTGTTTTGCAATTAATAATTAAATATGCAAGACAAACCAAGCCCTCAGTAATTTTATATTTTCACATTTATCGTTGTTGCTATTTGTCACTCAGTCATGTCTGACTGTTTGCAACCCCATGAACTGCAGCATACCAGGCTTCCCTGTCCTTCACTATCTCCCAGAGTTGCTCAAACTCATGTCCATGAGGCAGTGATGCCATCCAACCATCCCATCCTAGCAATTATGAAAAATATGAATGTTTGATAATGAGCTATGAATATAACTGCAGTGTAGAAATTGAACCTGTCCTTTCTTACTGGAGATAGTTGGAAGGATGGTATGACTTCATTTTACTTCCTTAGAATTGCTGGATTTGGGGTAACTCACTCTGGAAAGCCTGGATTCAGGTGTGAGGTTGTTTATATTATTCGTATCAACATTCTTCAGGAATGTTGTTTTACCTGCTGGACTCTCTAATACGCCACAGAAGCGTGCCTGACACAACCCTCTTGTGTGATCATGCCCGCTGAGCTGGGGCCTGTAGGCCTGAGTGCCCATGGAGCTAGTTATGGAATCAGTGTTTCTCTGTCGTTGAAAGGAATAAGGTTTGTTGATGTTCAGCAGTCTCAAAAGGCTGACTCCTAAACCTGGAAGAAGGGACAAGGGTCTAGAATCAAAACCTGAAGAAGTATGGTTCATGGATGGAGGCCAATATGTCAGTGCCTTAAGCTCTAACGCTGTAAAGAGAATGATTTACAGCAGTTCTTAGTTACTAATCCAGTTCTTAATCCAGGAAACACAGACCATTAGATGTGCATAGAAGGACTTCAGCAAGGCAGTCAACCCCCTTAAATCATCCATGAATTTTTTATGAGAGAGAGTCTATATAGATTTCACTGTTTCATCAGCTTTGCTAGGGAGTTTTTTTTTTTTTTTTCTAATTTTATTTTATTTTTAAACTTTACATAATTGTATTAGTTTTGCCAAATATCAAAATGAATCCGCCACAGGTATACATGTTGCAGTTCCCAAAGAAGATGTTTTTCAAGAACCTAAGCAAAGAGAGAGCTGGGAAAGGAAGGATTTTACACATCTCCATGTTTAATTAGAACTGAAGAATTCTCTAGACTGCATTCAGGGTAGCTCTAAAGTCCGAAAATATGTGTGCTATTATTTTATCTGGACTATAGAGTAATAACAATAAACCAACTATTAGGTATTTGCCTGTGTTCCCAGACTTGGTGGCCATTCTGTATCCATGCCTAAGACTGGAAGTGCCGGTGGTAGGGTCTACAAAATGATATTCATTTTTACAAATGAAAAATCGTCTCCAAAGCAATTGTTCCTTGTAATTTTTGGCAATTTAATTGGAATGATATGAAATTCTACTGTAGTCTTTATTTTTATTTTCCTGATTGTTAATGAAATAGATTATATTTTCATATGATACCTGACCAAACTTTTTATCCATTTTTCTAATGAATTGTTTTATTATATTTTTATTATTGTTGTTTTATCATATTTTCATTATTTTGCCTGGTTTCCTTATATATTCTACATGATGATCTGTACTTAGTTACGGATGCCACAAATATTTTCTTCCAGTTTGTGTCTTATGCTTTTACTTTTTTCATGATTCTCTTAATGAACAGAATTTTTAAATTTTAATGTAGTTAAACTTATAATGTTTTTCTTTTACAGCTAGCATCTTAAAATTTTATTTACTAAATCCTTCCTGGCCAACAAACCAGAAAGATATTTTCTTCTAAAGTGTATTCAAGTTTTACCTTTTGTAGTAAGTCCATTTTCTGAAATAGATTTTTGTGTATAATATGCAGTAGACATCTAATGAATTTTTTTCTCTCTCAAAGTGACAACTAATTATTCTAACGTCATTTATTGTTCTGCCCCACTTTCCCCCCAGATCTGCAGTGCCTCCTGCGCTGTGTTGTAGTTTCTGTTTGGGGCCATTAATTCTTTCTAATTGATCTCTAATCTCTCCCTGCACCAGTACCACACTGTCCTAATTATGATAGCTTAATAATTAGTCTTTACCCTTCTTCACGAGCACCTTGTCTAATATTATTTCTTTACTCTAGAATATAAATTTATTCCAATGTTTACATTTATGAGTAAATAATTTTAAAATTTATAAATACATTCTTACATACTTTGTACATATTTGTATATCTTATATTTCTTTTTTTTAAATTTTATTTTATTTTTAAACTTTACAATATTGTATTGGTTTTGCAAAATATCGAAATGAATCAACCACAGGTATACATGTGTTCCCCATCCTGAACCCCCCTCCCTCCACCCTCCCCATACCATCCCTCTGGGTCGTCCCAGTGCACCAGCCTCAAGCATCCAGTATCGTGCATCGAACCTGGACTGGCGACTCGTTTCATACATGATATTCTACATGTTTCAATGCCATTCTCCCAAATCTTCCCACCCTCTCCCTCTCCCACAGAGTCCATAAGACTGTTCTATACATCAGTGTCTCTTTTGCTGTCTCGTATACAGGCTTATTGTTACCATCTTTCTAAATTCCATATATATGCATTAGTATACTGTATTGGTGTTTTTCTTTCTGGCTTACTTCACTCTGTATAATAGGCTCCAGTTTCATCCACCTCATTAGAACTGACTCAAATGTATTCTTTGTAATGGCTGAGTAATACTCCATTGTGTATATGTACCACAGCTTTCTTATCCATTCATCTGCTGATGGACATCTAGGTTGCTTCCATGTCCTGGCTATTATAAACAGTGCTACAATGAACATTGGGGTACACGTGTCTCTTTCCCTTCTGGTTTCCTCAGTGTGTATGCCAAGCAGTGGGATTGCTGGGTCATATGGCAGTTCTATTTCCAGTTTTTTAAGGAATCTCCACACTGTTCTCCATAGTGGCTGTACTAGTTTGCATTCCCACCAACAGTGTAAGAAGGTTCCCTTTTCTCCACACCCTGTCCAGCATTTATTGCTTGTAGACTTTTGGATCGCAGCCATTCTGACTGGCGTGAAATGGTACCTCATGGTGGTTTTGATTTGCATTTCTTTGATAATGAGTGATGTTGTGCATCTTTTCATGTGTTTGTTAGCCATCTGTATGTCTTCTTTGGAGAAATGTCTATTTAGTTCTTTGGCCCATTTTTTGATTGGGTCATTTATTTTTCTGGAATTGAGCTGTAGGAGTTGCTTGTATATTTTTGAGATTAGTTGTTTGTCAGTTGCTTCATTTGCTATTATTTTCTCCCATTCTGAAGGCTGTCTTTTCACCTTGCTTATAGTTTCTTTTGTTGTGCAGAAGCTTTTAAGTTTAATTAGGTCCCATTTGTTTATTTTTGCTTTTATTTCCACTATTCTGGGAGGTGGGTCATAGAGGATCCTGCTGTGATGTATGTCAGAGAGTGTTTTGCCTATGTTCTCCTCTAGGAGTTTTATAGTTTCTGGTCTTACGTTGAGATCTTTAATCCATTTTGAGTTTATTTTTGTGTATGGTGTTAGAAAGTGTTCTAGTTTCATTCTTTTACAAGTGGTTGACCAGTTTTCCCAGCACCACTTGTTAAAGAGATTGTCTTTAATCCATTGTATATTCTTGCCTCCTTTGTCAAAGATAAGGTGTCCATATGTGTGTGGATTTATCTCTGGGCTTTCTATTTTGTTCCATTGATCTATATTTCTGTCTTTGTGCCAGTGCCATACTGTCTTGATAACTGTGGCTTTGTAGTAGAGCCTGAAGTCAGGTAGGTTGATTCCTCCAGTTCTATTCTTCTTTCTCAAGATAGCTTTGGCTATTCGAGGTTTTTTGTATTTCCATACAAATTGTGAAATTATTTGTTCTAGCTCTGTGAAGAATACCGTTGGTAGCTTGATAGGGATTGCATTGAATCTATAAATTGCTTTGGGTAGTATACTCATTTTCACTATATTGATTCTTCCAATCCATGAACATGGTATATTTCTCCATCTATTAGTGTCCTCTTTGATTTCTTTTACCAGTGTTTTATAGTTTTCTATATATAGGTCTTTAGTTTCTTTAGGTAGATATATTCCTAAGTATTTTATTCTTTCTGTTGCAATGGTGAATGGAACTGTTTCCTTAATTTCTCCTTCTGTTTTCTCATTATTAGTGTATAGGAATGCAAGGGATTTCTGTGTGTTGATTTTATATCCTGCAACTTTACTATAATCATTGATTAGTTCTAGTAATTTTCTGGTGGAGTCTTTAGTTTTCTATGTAGAGGATCATGTCATCTGCAAATAGTGAGAGTTTTACTTCTTCTTTTCCAATCTGGATTCTTTTTATTTCTTCTTCTGCTCTGATTGCTGTGGCCAAAACTTCCAAAACTATGTTGAATAGTAGTGGTGAGAGTGGGCACCCTTGTCTTGTTCCTGACTTTAGAGGAAACACTTTCAATTTTTCACCGTTGAAGATAATGTTTGCTGTGGGTTTGTCATATATAGCTTTTATTATGTTGAGGTATGTTCCTTCTATTTCTGCTTTCTGGAGAGTTTTTATCATAAATGGATGTTGAATTTTGTCAAAGGCTTTCTCTGCATCTATTGATATAATCATATGGTTTTTATTTTTCAATTTTTTAATGTGGTGTATTACATTGATTGATTTGCAGATATTGAAGAATCCTTGCATCCCTGGGATAAAGCCCACTTGGTCATGGTGTATGATCTTTTTAATGTGTTGTTGGATTCTGATTGCTAGAATTTTGTTAAGGATTTTTGCGTCTATGTTCATCAGTGATATTGCCCTGTGGTTTTCTTTTTTTGTGGGATCTTTATCAGGTTTTGGTATTGGGGTGATGGTGGCCTCATAGAATGAGTTTGGAAGTTTACCTTCCTCTGCAATTTTCTGGAAGAGTTTGAGCAGGATAGGTGTTAGCTCTTCTCTAAATTTTTGGTAGAATTCAGCTGTGAAGCCGTCTGGACCTGGGCTTTTGTTTGCTGGAAGATTTTTGATTACAGTTTCAATTTCCGTGCTTGTGATGAGTCTGTTAAGATTTTCTATTTCTTCCTGGTCCAGTTTTGGAAAGTTGTACTTTTCTAAGAATTTGTCCATTTCTTCCACGTTGTCCATTTTATTGGCATATAATTGTTGATAGTAGTCTCTTATGATCCTTTGTATTTCTGTGTTGTCTGTTGTGATCTCTCCATTTTCATTTCTAATTTTATTGATTTGATTTTTCTCCCTTTGTTTCTTGATGAATCTGGCTAATGATTTGTCAATTTTATTTATCCTTTCAAAGAACCAGCTTTTGGCTTTGTTGATTTTTGATATGGTCTCTTGTTTCTTTTGCATTTATTTCTGCCCTAATTTTTAAGATTTCTTTCCTTCTACTAACCCTGGGGTTCTTCATTTCTTCCTTTTCTAGTTGCTTTAGGCGTAGAGTTAGGTTATTTATTTGACTTTTTTCTTGTTTCTTGAGGTATGCCTGTATTGCTATCAACTTTCCCCTTAGGACTGCTTTTAAAGTGTCCCACAGGTTTTGGGTTGTTGTGTTTTCATTTTCATTCATTTCTATGCAAATTTTGATTTCTTTTTTGATTTCTTCTGTGATTTGTTGGTTATTCAGCAGCATGTTGTTCAGCCTCCATATGTTGGAATTTTTAATAGTTTTTCTTCTGTAATTGAGATCTAATCTTACTGCATTGTGGTCAGAAAAGATGCTTGGAATGATTTCTATTTTTTTGAATTTACCAAGGCTAGATTTATGGCCCAGGATGTGATCTATCCTGGAGAAGGTTCCATGTGCGCTTGAGAAAAAGGTGAAATTCATTGTTTTGGGATGAAATGTCCTATAGATATCAATTAGGTCTAACTGGTCTATTGTATCATTTAAAGCTTGTGTTTCCTTGTTAATTTTCTGTTTAGTTGATCTATCCATAGGTGTGAGTGGGGTATTAAAGTCTCCCACTATTATTGTGTTATTGTTAATTTCTCCTTTCATACTTGTTAGCATTTGTCTTACATATTGCGGTGCTCCTGTGTTGGGTGCATATATATTTATAATTGTTATATCTTCTTCTTGGATTGATCCTTTGATCATTATGTAGTGACCGTCTTTGTCTCTTTTCACAGCCTTTGTTTTAAAGTCTATTTTATCTGATATGAGTATTGCTACTCCTGCTTTCTTTTGGTCCCTATTTGCATGGAAAATCTTTTTCCAGCCCTTCACTTTCAGTCTGTATGTGTCCCCTGTTTTGAGGTGGGTCTCTTGTAGACAACATATGTAGGGGTCTTGTTTTTGTATCCATTCAGCCAGGCTTTGTCTTTTGGTTGGGGCATTCAACCCATTTATGTTTAAGGTAATTACTGATAAGTATGATCCCGTTGCCATTTACTTTATTGTTTGGGGTTCGAATTTATACACCGTTTTTGTGTTTCCTGTCTAGAGAATATCCTTTAGTATTTGTTGGAGAGCTGGTTTGGTGGTGCTGAATTCTCTCAGCTTTTGCTTGTCTGAGAAGCTTTTGATTTCTCCTTCATATTTGAATGAGATCCTTGCTGGGTACAATAATCTGGGCTGTAGGTTATTTTCTTTCATCACTTTAAGTATGTCTTGCCATTCCCTCCTGGCTTGAAGAGTTTCTATTGAAAGATCAGCTGTTATCCTTATGGGAATTCCTTTGTGTGTTATTTGTTGTTTTTCCCTTGCTGCTTTTAATATTTGTTCTTTGTGTTTGATCTTTGTTAATTTGATTAATATGTGTCTTGGGGTGTTTCTCCTTGGGTTTATCCTGTTTGGGACTCTCTGGGTTTCTTGGACTTGAGTGATTATTTCCTTCCCCATTTTAGGGAAGTTTTCAACTATTATCTCCTCAAGTATTTTCTCATGGTCTTTCTTTTTGTCTTCTTCTTCTGGGGCCCCTATGATTCGAATGTTGTAGCGTTTAATATTGTCCTGGAGGTCTCTGAAATTGTCCTCATTTCTTTTAATTCGTTTTTCTTTTTTTCTCTCTGATTCATTTATTTCTACCATTCTATCTTCTAATAAACTAATCCTATCTTCTGCCTCTGTTATTCTACTATTTGTTGCCTCCAGAGTGTTTTTAATTTCATTTATTGCATTATTCATTATATATTGACTCTTTTTTATTTCTTCTAGGTCCTTGTTAAACCTTTCTTGCATATTCTCAATCCTTGTCGCCAGGCTATTTATCTGTGATTCCATTTTGATTTCAAGATTTTGGATCAATTTCACTATCATTATTCGGAATTCTTTATCAGGTAGATTCCCTATCTCTTCCTCTTTTGTTTGGTTTGGTGGGCATTTATCCTGTTCCTTTATCTGCTGGGTATTCCTCTGTCTCTTCATCTTGTTTAAATTGCTGAGTTTGGGGTGTCCTTTCTGTATTCTGGCAGTTTGTGGAGTTCTCTTTATTGTGGCATTTCCTCGCTGTGTGTGGGTTTGTACAGGTAGCTTGTCAAGGTTTCTTGGTTAGGAAAGCTTGTGTCAGTGTTCTAGTGGGTGGAGGTGTATTTTTTCTCTCTGGAGTGCAATGAAGTGTCCAGTAATGAGTTATGAGATGTCTATGGTTTTGGGGTGACTTTGGGCAGCCTGTATCTTGGAGCTCAGGGCTGTGTTCCTTTGTTGCTGGAGAATTTGCTTGGTATGTCTTGCCCTGGAACTTGTTGGCCCTTGTGTGGTGCTTGGTTTCAGTGTCGGTAGGGAGGCATTTGATGAGCTCCTGTCAGGGTTTGGACTTAAGTCTCCTGCTTCCAATTATCAGTCTTATTTTTACAGTCGTTTCAAAACTTCTCCTTCTATACAGCACCATTGATAAAACATCTAGGTTAAAGATGAAAAGTTTCTCCGCCATGAGGGTCACCCAGAGAGGTTCACAGCGTTACATGGAGAAGAAAAGAGGGAGGAGGGAGTTAGAGGTGACCCAAATGAGATGAGGTGGAATCAATAGAGGAGAGAGTGAGTGTGTTTTCCTTAGGCACCCTCTTGCACACATGCACCATGTATAAAAATGTTTGTATCAACATTATTCATAATAGCAAACACTTTTAGACAACTCATATTTCATGAAAAAAAGGAAAATAAATGTATATAATATTATACAGCACTGAAAACAATGAAATAAATAAAACTGCTGATGCCAATGTAGGTGAACCTTGGAAACAATGTAAGATCAATAAATCAAGCTCCATGTTACCTTTTTATAAAGTTCATAAATGACCAAGATTAAACAATGTTGTGTAAGCATACATGCATATAGGTGAGAATGCATATATGTATATGTGTAGCAAATAGGGAATTAAGATCACAAGATTCAGCAACGTGGTGATTTCTGGGAAAGAGGGAAATGAATGGGATGGAAAGAAACACACAGAGGAAATAAGTTATTGGTAATATTCTGTCTCATGGCTTGAAGTGGGTTTCCTGGTAGTCAGTATGCTATTATAATTTATAATTTGCATATATATTCTATATATTCTCCTCCATGTGTCAATTATATTAAAAAGAAAATAAAAGGGAAAACAAGTTGAGGGGGCTATCTAATAGGTTTATGAATATAAGCAGCTTGATTATGCTGCTTACTTCAAGAAACTCTGATTCTTCTATTGTTTCTCTTTGTGTGTGTTTTAATAAGAAGAACTCTGGTTGGCCGGCAATAGCAGAGATGCAAAGTGCCAAAAGTGTATTTGCCAGTATCCCCTGGTTAATTCTTATCAACTACAAAGCTCTCTATTTTCCCTCTCTCTTATCTGTCTCCACCTTCTCTCTTGTTTCTCCCCGCTCTCTTCCCCTCGTTCCCAACCATGTTTGTCTCACTGTCCCCTGAGACTCTGGGCTGCTGCTCTCTGAGACTCCATGTTCAGGAGGCTGCAGCCCAGCAGAGCTCAGGAGGCTGTGGGGAGTCTGACTAGAAGGCCCCATGCCTCTTCAGTGCATTCATTTACTCTCTGGATGTGGAGCTGGCACAGTAATAGCTGTCACTGCTGTCAGAGAGTAAAATAAATAATGCTGCTGCCCTGACACAACCAAATAAGAAAAAAATAATCTCTAATCTGTCAAGGACAGCCTGAGCTGCTTAGCAGTGTGGTTTCTCATATCCATATCACAGCAGGCACGGGCTGTATTTCTGGCAGCAAAGAGAAGAGTGAAGTTTGTTAGGAAAAGAAACACAAGGCAGGTTAGAGGGGATGCTGGAGAAATCAGAGATGTAGTTTGGAGGTATAGTTTGGAGGTGATGTCTTACAGCCGTATGTGTTAGTCCATTTAGTCCTTCTATCACAAACCTGAAGTTGTGGGCAATAAGGATGACAGCACAGGACAGAGAAAATAAACAGATTCTAAAAGGAAGAGAAATGTGGAAAGTCATGTGGAAGGAACAGAAGGATGTGTGAGATTGTTGACATGAAAGAAGAGAAATGTCTTATAATAAGAAAGCATAAAAATAATTCAAACAAAAAAACATAATAATTCAAACATACTCTATTCTGAAAAAGAATTTACCTGACAAGTCTCATTATTAAATAACTCATTCTAAAGATCCTAACTATGGGATTCCTTTTAAATGAAATATTTAAGTCTTTGAATTATCTAGTTTATCTTCATCTCCAGGACCCTTGGGTACAATGTCAAACATTTTTTTCAATTTGACCAAAATCTGATGGAGGAGCTACAGTAAATGTGGCACACATACACATACCCCACATCACATGCAGAAAAGGGTTAAAAAAAAAAAAGCTAAGGGAACTGTATCAGTTATCTGTTGCTTATATAACAAACCACTCTCCAAACTTAGCGGCTTAAGACAGCAACTGTTCTCTCTATGTGTGCTCAGTCACTTCAGTTATGTCCAGCTCTTTTCGACGCCATGGACCATATCCCACCAGGCTCCTCTGTCCATGGATTTTCCAGACAAAAATACTGGAGTGCGTTGCCATTTCCTCCTCCACAGGATCTTCCCAACCCAGGGATTGAACCTGCATCTCCTGCATTGCAGGTGGATTCTTTTACCACTGAGCCACTGGAAGCCCATTAGTTCACAGTTATGTAGCTCAGCCATTTAGGTTGGAATTGGTTGGGCAGTTCTCAGACACTCATCTGAGGTCATTCATGTGACCAGTCATCTGGGATTTGACAGGGAAAGGGTGGTCTAATATGTGCCTCCCGGTAGGCTAGCCATGGCTTTTTCCCATGGTGGTCTCAGGGCGGTATTCCAAGATGGTGGGAACTGAAGTGTAAGACTCTTAAGGCTCAAGACCAGAAGTCCTGCAGTATCGTTTTCACTGCATTGTCTTGGTCAAATTATCATAAGAGCAGCCAAGATTCAAAGCAAGGGGAAGTAGGCTCTTGATGCAATATGTGATAAAGTCACATTACAAAGGGATATATATATACAGGGATGGAAAAATTATTGTGGTCATTTTTGTGAATAATCTAGCACAGGAAGGAGCTATAAAATATCTTCAAGATAAGAGCTTGCATTAAAAAATGGGGCTCAACTCATTGCTATTTACCTGAAACTATCACATTGTTATGGAGAAGGCAACAGCACCCCACTCCAGTACTCTTGCCTGGAAAATCCCATGGACGGAGGAGCCTGGTAGGCTGCAGTCCATGGGGTCACTGAGGGTCGGACACGACTGAGCGACTTCACTTTCACTTTTCACTTTCATGCATTGGAGAAGGAAATGGCAACCCACTCCATTGTTCTTGCCTGGAGAATCCCAGGGATGGGGGAGCCTGGTGGGCTGCCGTCTATGGGGTCGCACAGAGTCGGACACGACTGAAGCAACTTAGCATCACATTGTTAACTGGCTCTACCCCAATACAAAATTTAAAAAGTTAAAAAAAAATGGGACTCAAAACTTGTTATGAAACCTATGGCTATGAAATGAAAACATGGTGGTGAATCAAGTTGACCTTACAAGAGTTAACTCATTGGCCTCCTCTGTTAGGCTTCCTGATAGCCTGAAACCAGTAACAATGAATATGTACCCTGATGATCTGAGTGACTTACGAAGAAGTATCTTACAACGTTCTTTGTTTGTACATAAAATGTCTATGGAAAAATATGCATAAAGTTCAAAGAAAATAAAGTGGAGAACATGGCTCACTAAGATTTTATGCTACCAAAAAAACGGCATTCATGTTAAACTGAGCCTTACTCAGCTACAGTGGGGAAGTATGAAAAATTTTTATTTAACTTGAGAATTTCAATTTCTCCTTAACCACAAGTGATGCAGAAAATGTGGAGGCCATGTTATCTGCAAAGGCAACAGTCTCTGTTGAGGAGGTTTCTCTCATGACTGCACATCCTTGTGAAAGGCTGTCATGTCAAGCCTGGTTTGTATCCTTGTTTGTCTGGCTGGTCATGGTGCTTTGGGAAAGGGCGGCGCTTTGGGGATGACTAAAGCTTGATCTTGGCAGCTTATTCATTTTTCTTGAACAGCTTAAGAAAAAAATAGGTTAAGGAGTTATGCCACATGGCCTTTATTGCACTTTTTCAAGGCCTGGAGGATTACCTTAGAATGAAAACCCATGAATTCTTCACTGACTGTAAGCTCCATTGCCAAAGCTGTCCAACTTTCCTGGGCTCCTCCCCATGGTCCTTTCCCCGCATCCCCAGAGGTAGATCTTATACTGAATTTTTACTTATAGTTTTTCTATATGCTTTCAAAATTTATGAGAACTGTATCATACTTTGTCATCAAGCCATTTTTTCTTTTTTTTGCCCACTCATGATTTTTCTAAGATTCATCCATTTTATGGTTTTCAGCTGTGGTTCATTCACTGTCATTGGTAATATGCAAAAGTGGGAATATTTCATGCTTTGCTGCTGCTAAGTTGCTTCAGTCACGTCTGACTCTGTGCGACCCCATAGACAGCAGCCCACCAGGCTCCCCCATCCCTGGGATTCTCCAGGCAAGAACACTGGAGTGGGTTGCCATTTCCTTCTCCAATGCATGACAGTGAAAAGTGAAAGTGAAGTCACTCAGTTGTGTCTGACTCTTAGAGACCCCATGGACTGCAGCCTACCAGGCTCCTCCGTCCATGGGATTTTCCAGGCAAGAGTACTGGAGTGGGGTGCCATTGCCTTCTCCGATTTCATGCTTTACTTATTCTCTTATTGATGGAGTTACTTCCATCCATGAATGTTCTTATACAAGTCACCTGGGGCCCTTGTAAAAGATTCTTTAAACAATGAACTTAGAGTGATATGTGCAATACCAAATTCTTTTTCCAAAGTAGTATTCCTACTCCAGCTGGTCCTGTTACTTCATGGCAAATAGATGGGGAAACAGTGGAAACGGTTAGAGACTTTACTTTCTTGTGCTCAAAAATCTCTGCAGATGATGACTGCAACCATGAAATTAAAAGATGCTTGGAAGAAAAGCTATGAACAACCTAGACAGCATATTAAAAAGCAGAGACATTACTTTGCCAATAAAGTTCCATCTAGTGAAAGCTATGTTTTTTTCCAGTAATCATGTATGGATGTGAGAGTTGGAGTATCAAGAAAGCTGAGCACTGAAGAATTGATGCTTTTGAACTGTGATGTTACGGAAGACTCTTGAGAGTCCCTTGGACTGCAAGGAGATCCAACCCGTCCATCCTAAAGGAAATCAGTCCTGAATATTCATTGGAAGGACTGATGCTGAAGCTGAAACTCCAATGCTTTGGCCACCTGATGCAAAGAACTGACTCATTTGAAAAGACCCTGATACTTAGAAAGATTGAAGGTGGGAGGAGAAGGGAATGACAGAGGATAAGATGGCTGGATGGCATCACCAACTCGATGGACATGAGTTTGAGTAAGCTCCAGGAGTTGGTGATGGACAGGGAAACCTGGCTTGCTGCAGTCCATGGGGTTGCAAAGGGTAGGACATGACTGAGTGACTGAACTAAACTGAACTGATTCCTATCAGATGGTATAAATGTTTCCATTGCACAGCACGCTCACCAAAGCTTATTATTGTCAGACTTCATGATCAATCTGTCTAACCCTGTGACAATATCACACTATTTTAATTATCACTGCCTTCTACTAATTAACTCTTGATATTTAATAGGAATAATCTGTCCCCCCTCCCCACCACACACACCCTGCAATATTCTTCCTCAGTGTTGTGATAGCTATTTGGATCTTTTTTTACTGTAAACATTTTAGAACCATCTCATCAAATTCTTTGACTCACTATATCAATATTTTGATTAGAATTACATCAAATCTATAGATCAGTTTAGGGAAAATTGATGTATTTATTATATTGTTTCTCTATTCTTAAACTTTTATATCTCTTTTTACTTAGGTTTTCAAGACTCTTCCAATAAGAGTCTTGAATAAATTTTACAAAATTTATTCCTAGGAATAGTGTATCATATTATAAATTGTTTTATTTTCAACATTTTATTTTCTTGGTGTTACAATTTAGCAATCTTGATGAGCAGGAAAATGGCCCAGTCCCAGCTGGCCTGGAGCTAACAGTCTATAAGGGAGGCAGACATTCATGAGGGAGTCACACATTCATGAGGGAGTCACACACACACGGAAGAGCACAACTGCCATGTGTGTGAGCAAGGAGAAGTGAATGGTGCAAAGAGATCAGAGACTTGGAGGATCTGCTTGAGGGTTGGGTCAGAATGATATGACTGTGATGCGAGAGGTAAGGGAGCTGTGGGAGCACACTGAGGGGACCAAGAGAGGCTTCTGGGAAAATGACCAATAACCTGAGACCTTACATTTATTCAGAGGACACCAGGAAAAGATCTGGGAGAAGGCATGCCAGGCAGAGAGGATGTTATGTGGGAGGCCAGAGTATGGATAGGAAGCAGTAGGAGATAAACAGGGAATTTATCCCAGGGACTAGAGACCTTGTTCTGGAGGTTGGACATAACTCTGTAGGCTGTAGAGAACTACAGGAGATATGCCCTTTTATATTTTTACTCAAATTGGAATATGAAAATGGGTGAGAGAAGGTCAAGATGGGAAGCAGAACAGTTAGGAGGTGATGCTACTTTAAACCTGGGCTGCTTGGGAGATGGAATTGATAGTACATGGCTATTGCCAGATTTAGAGACATAAAGGCCATCATGGTAACTGTCAATTTTCTGGCTTCAGCCATAAGCTCACTCTGAACTTGTCAAACCTAGCACAATTTGTACTTCATGTCCAAATGAGTGCTATCCCCTTCCATCCTTATTTTATGTTCCCTGGTAGAATTAAACTCTTGGTTATTATGCCCTTACTTTTAGTAAAAGTCAAGAACTATATTGCCAAGTGAATTAATGAAAAGATTTGGAAAATGTATATCATTTGGCTGACAAAGGGGTCATAAAAATGACAAAAGTTACAACAAAAGCTAGCTTTTGGTGCATTTTTTGTTGTTGTTTCTGACCTTGAACTGACCATTCTGCATTTATTATCTCATCTAATCTTCACAGCAAACAGCAGAAATGGGTAATTTCTATTGTTCCCTTTTTGTAAGTGAGAAGCTTGCAGTTTGCATCCCTTAAGTAACTGTTCCAAAATATGACTGACTCCAGTGCTTGTATGCTAAACTCATCCTTGTAACTTAAGTTGCATCTTTGAACCTGCAGTAGCACCTGGAGCTTGTTAGAAATGCAGAGTCTTGGGCTTCATGCCAGACTTCCTGAATCATAATCTATATATTGGGCTTCCCTGGTGGCTCAGACAGTAAAGAATAAGCTTGCAATGCTGGAGATACAGGTTCGAACCCTGGGTTGGGGAGATCCCCTGGAGAAGGGAATGGCAACCCACTCCAGTATTCTTGCTTGGAGAATTCCATGAATAGAGGAACCCGGCGGGCTACAGTCCATGGGCTTGCAAAGAGTCAGAGATGACTGAGCAACTAACACTTTCACTTTCAACCTGAATGTATATTAATGAAGTAAAGTGAAAGTTGCCCAGTCGTGTCCGACTCTTTGTGACTCCATGGACTATACAGTCCATGGAATTCTCCAGGCCAGAATACTGGAGTAGCCATTCCCTTCTCCAGGGGATCTTCCCAACCCGTGATCAAACCCAGATCTCCTACATTGCAGGTGGATTCTTTACCAGTTGACTCACCAGGGAAGCCCAATATTAATGACAGCCCTGAGTAAATTTGTTATACCTCACTTCCAAACCAGTAGTGAGATTTAATATCTTACTTAGGGATTTAGTAAGAACAGGCTATAGGAATCAAGATGATTGTAACTTATGTTTAATCCATATTACCCAGGTGTCATTGAAACAACCAAGTTAATTTTAATTTCATAATTCATGTCCTCAAGATTTATATAGCTACCTATGTCAGTGCACATGTTCAGGGCAAATATTGTATGTGTGGTATGTAGAGTATAATTGGTAGATTACTGTTAGTTGGGCACACAGAGCCATCTCAGTGAGAAACGCTCAATGTGCTGGTCTAAGAGTTTCAGTGTGGGAGGTGCTCAAGCTGATTTAGCAATTACACTCTGATGTCATTAAAATGAAATGGCTCCAATAAAAGGAATAGAAGTCAATCTTAACTACAGTTCTGAGATGCTTTATTGCTCTATCTCATCCTTACTTACTAATTCTCACTGTGTGAGAGGTAGCTATAAAGGTTTCCAATAGGCAGGCTACATTATCAACAGAATCATGAATATGAATGATGACATCATTGTTTTAGCTTCAGTGAGCTATTTTAAACTTGAAGGTCACTGCTACTGGATGATAGGTACCTATCATTTATTTATACACAATTCTTGACTACTTGCCCTGTGGTTGCACCTCCTTCCTGCATGTGATTTCAACATCTATATGAATTTGACCTGCTTTTGACTGGATTTTTCTTGAAGCCTCTGTTCTAGTGTTTGGTGAAGTGGATTACTCAATCTTTTCTTTTAATTTCTCTAGGATAACATTTCATTTGGTCCCCTTCTTTGAATAAGGTTTACAACTATGAGAACTATCAACTGTAGTGATGATAGATGCTTGCACTGAAGCGAGTTCTGTCCCTGGGTTGGGAAGATCCCCTGGAGGAGTGCATTGCAACCCATTCCAGTATTTTTGCCCGGAGAATCCCCATGGACAGAGGAGCCTGGTGGGTTATAGTCTATGGGGTCAAAGAGAATCAGATACAACTGAGCATGAGCACCTCACTGAGTATTTACTTTGTGCCAGTTACTGAAATGCACTCTACACACATTAAACTTATTCATTACCCCAATCCCCCATTTAAAGGTTTTTCTCACCACAAGAATATATGTTTTTATATTGCTTATTAAAACAATTTAAAATTTTCCTTAGAATGTTAAGAAGTTTAGCATAATATTTTTATAAATATTCTTATTTATAGAATAGATTTTGCTGAACTTTTGCTAATACACAGTAGAAACTTAGGGTTCTTAACGAAGAAAGTCCTCAAGGATGAAAAGAATGAAGCCTATTATAGACTATAGACTTTAATAATAATGCATCAATATTGACTTATAGTACTGGAAACTGGAGGAGAGTTATGGGATATATAGGCACCTATTTTGAGATTTTTTTTTAGTACTTTCTACTCAATCTTTTTGTAAACCACTCAAAAATAGAGCCTATTAATTTTTAAAGCATCCACATTATTAATCTCTTACAATCTCTTTCTTCTATAACACACAGAATATACCAAATATTTCCCAAGGCCCCAGTGGTTCAATGTTGTATGAAAACTAGAGGTTCTTATCCTTCTCTAAACCTAAGACTCTAACTCTTTTTGGCTCCTGGACTCTAAAAGCCTACTCAGCCTGTTTTAATGGTAGCATCTAGGTTTACCAGTTTGGCAGTGGCCCTACTATGCTTCATCTCTATTACAGTATCAGGGTCCTAAGAATAGCACTAAAAGCTGAGCTCTTTATGGCTACTGGGAAACTTTCCCTCTGATAAGTTTCCATTATATGGTGGCCACCTTCCCAATCCCTTAGAATAGTACTATGAGGATGATGCTTTCTTAATCGCCCAAGTTATATCATATTTCTTCTATTATTTTTGTTTTATTTTTACATTTTTGAATTATTTTTTAATTGGAACATAATTGCTTTACAATGTTGTGTTGGTTTCTGCTCTACAACAATGTAAATCAGCAATAAATGTACCTACATCCCCTCCCCCTTGAGCATCACTCTCCCATCCCGTTTCTCTGGGTGATCACAGAACACTGAGCTGAGCTTCTTGTGATACACAGCAGCCTCCCACTACCTATTTCTTTTACACGTGATAGTGTATATATGTCAGTGCTACCTTCTCAGTTTGTCCTACCCTCTCCTCCCCACGCTGCGTCCACCACTCTGTTTCTTCTTACTTCTCCTCTTTAAGTGTCCAAACTACACTACGGACAAGTCATGATTGAATACAAGCTTTTCATGGGAGTGATCATAGTGTATCATCAATCCCTGATTAACTGTGATTCACTAATCCCATTTCTCAAGATCATTTTCTCCATGGCTATGATCATAATATCTTCATTATGTTTTTTGGTTGCATGTAATGTGCCAATGTTTTCTTCTGTCCAAAATATTAACTGTAATTTAATCATCTGTTGCTAATTGATTCTCTCTCTGTGTGTAATGCATGCTTTCTGTTTCCAAGTTTACTTATGTATTTAATTTTTCCTGTTGATTTTGAACCACTTGGCTTCTGTTATTGGGCTGTCCTCTATTCAGGTAACCTAAGGGTTCTAACATATATAGATAAATCCCTTACATGATTGTGAAGGCATTGCTTTTAATTTGCAGCAAAAATGTATCTATACTAGGTTGTGAATTAAAGGCTTCTACTGGAATCAATAACCTGATTATTGATAACTTATCTACTGTGCTTCACAGCGCTAAATACAATTACAGCCTTATTCCAGCGGAGAGAAATTAAGAGTATAGGAAAAGGCAAACAGTATCCTCTAAGAGTGGAAAGTAAATGGAGACTCATTTGGAAGAATGTTAGTGGTTATTGTGGATGGCACAAGGTTTAGGAAAGAATTTTACTTTAAAATGACCTGTTTTTATAGGACTGATATGTTAAAAATATGGACAAAATTTACTATTTTCATAGTTCCCTCCTCACAAAATGTATTCATTTGCATTTTATAACAACCACACCAGACAGGCAGGAACAGAAATTATCCTACTTTATGGATAAGAAGTATTTGTCAAAACTGGTAATAATACCTATTTTTTGTAATTCCTAGATCTCTTCAAATGCTCTTCATTCTTGGTTAAGGTCTATCCCAGTTTTGAAACCTACTCTCTTGTTGATCATTCAATACAACAAGGAAAGTTTGAGATTTAGAACAAACATGATAAATAATAATAGTATATTGCTATGCTATGCTAAGTCACTTCAGTTGTGTCTGACTCTGTGTGACCCCATGGACAGCAGCCCACCAGGCTCCCCCGTCCCTGGGATTCTCCAGGAAAGAACACTGGAGTGGGTTGCCATTTCCTTCTCCAATGCACGAAAGTGAAAAGTGAAAGTGAAGTCGCTCAGTCGTGTCCGACCCTCAGCGACCCCATGGACTGCAGCCCACCAGGCTCCTCCGTCCATGGGATTTTCCAGGCAAGAGCACTGGAGTGGAGTGCCATTGCCTTCTCCGAATAGTATATTACATATACTTTATGTATATATGTGCATATATATGCATATATACACATACTTATACACACACACACACACACATAGACACACCACGTTCAACTTTTAATTTTTTTTAACTTCCCATCAAGCCAGCTGGGATGTAAGATTTTGCCCCAAAGACATCCCTAAGCCAGATGCGGAAATGAATATAAATCCAGTGAAATTGTTTAGGACATTGGAGGTGTAATTTCATATCATTGCAAGAGTCCTACATTAGAAATAGTCCTCTGTTCACAGAGGTTTGGAGAACCGTATTTAGTTAATCTCTGGAGGAAATTACATACACAGAGCATGCAAGTCAACCAGCATTAACTCACCCAACTGCAGCCCAAATTATACTTTTCAGGAGCTGTGCCTCTAATCTTTACTTAGATTCAACTGTTCTATTACTTCCACTGATGTGCAGTTTAGCTTGGCTACTTCGAATGAATAACTCTTTGTAAGCAAATTGATTTTCCTGTTGGAAAAAAGTACAGAAGTTTCCCCAAAGCTTTTTCTCTTTTTCCTTCTAAATTTAACTAACTTTCCACAAATCAGATTAGGGAAAATACAGCTTTTTTAAAGATATTTTCTTTAGAAAATAGAGTTGCCTGATGATTTCCAACCCTCTTTTTTCTCTTCCTCCCTGCCTCCCAGATGGATATGTTTACAACGGACATACTTAGGCACTGATATTCGGTTCCAAAAGCTGTTCTCTGACTCCATTCCTCCCATATTGAATAATTTCAGCATTCAGCAAGTTATGGGGTTTTTCTTTTAAAGTTTACAAGATGAAAGGGACTTTACTTAAACCTTGAGTCATTCATAGCTATTTAGATACTTTGAAACATATTTTGAGCAGTGTTAGTACTCTTCCAACAATGTAGTTATGAGAACATATCAATTTTTTTACAACCTTGGCTATAAGAAGAAAGACCATGAGCAAAATTCTACTGAAAGTGTTGTCTGCAGACCCATACTAATCTGTGAGCTGAGTGCTACTGGATTGGGATTAATAATTGCAAAAAGTGAGAATAAGCATATAGGAACATTAACAGTCACTTGATATCTGTTGAATAATAAAATATCTGGACTTGCATTTTGTGCAATGTAAAAATACAATTTATGGAACTCTAATTTTTATTGCATTTTATAAAATCAGTAGCAATAACTTAGAAATAAGAATAATAGGCTAATTAATTAATACTCATTTACCACAGAGAGTTTAAGAAGTAGTGCTCAGGAAGGTCAATTCAAAGATGTCCTTATGGTAGGGGTATTTCATATAGGAAAAGAAAGTGGTTAGAAAATGATTTCTAGGTTATGGTTAAAAAGAAGTTTGGTTAAAGTTCTCTGGGCTTCCCTGGTAGCTCAATCAGTAAAGAATCTGCCTGTAGTTCAGGAGACCTGGGTTCAATCCCTGGGTCAGGAGGATCCCTTGGAGAAGGAAATAGCAACCCACTCAGTGTTCTTGCCTGGAAAATCCTATGGACAGAGGAGCCCAATAGGCTACAGTCCACGGGGTGGCGAGAGTTGGACACAACTTGGTGACTAAACCACCACCAAAGTTCACTAGGTGGATAACTAGTTTCTCAGAACAAATCTTAATTCTATTAAAGTTTATCAGAAAATTACTTAACCATTTTTAAGATGTGGCATTTATTTTTATAGGAGATTTTCAATTATATACACACACACACACACACACACACACATATATATATATATATATATATATATATAAAATTCAGATAAACTTTGCTTCAAATTTTCTTTTATCAGAATCAGGGAGGAAAGAGGTCAGTTTTGCTGAATACTTGAAATATAACTTAAGTATATTTCCTCCTGACATAAGCTTCCCATATTGACTGAGTTTCTTTGAGGCAACTGGGCTTGCTTCATGTAATTCTGGCTATCCAGTTTTTACTGAAAATGGATGCTTTCTAGGTAGGGCCCAGTAGAACTGAGCTGTAGGTACAATCTCTGATGGGTACACCAACAACAGTCTAGATTTTTAAGAAAGACAGAATGGGGCCAAGGAAGAGGTGACAAAGTGCCCTTTAGGGACTTACCTGATGGTCCATTGGTTAAGATTCTGTGTTCCCACTGCAGGGGGCCAGGGTTGGACCCCTGGTCAGGAACTAGGATCCCACATGCTGCAACTAAGCACGTGTGCCATAAAGAAGACTCGCTGCAACCTAAACAAGGGAATAATCAAAATAAAATTATTTTTTTAAATGCTCTTTAGTAACCTCCTTGGTACCCCAAAGAACTAAACGAATGCACCATTCACCAGGTAGATATTCAGTTCCTGAATGTTATAAGTTGCTTCCCCAAAAGAAAAACTTTATATTGAGAATATATCTTAGCTCTCTCTTAAGTGAGTTTACAAAATTCTTATGATGAGAAGTGTTCAAATTTTTCAATCTTTCTAAAATGACAAACATACTCAGGGATGGTTTTTTTCTCAGTAGAAGCAACAATCCTACCAAGGTGTGAAATTCATCATATTGAAAGGGAAATAAAATATTGCTTTAGAACATCACTTATAATTAAAAAGAAATTTGATCTAGAAAATTATCCCCCTCTCAATTTTTATATTTCAACATCTAATGATATTTATGAGACTTTTTGTTTTATTACTATGAATTTTAGTCTTTTTTTCTTCAAAGTCCCAAGAAGAAGTTATAATTATGGAACATAGCTTTTATTTTAAATGGCATATCCCTACTCTGTCCTTTGGAGAAAGAGAGGTGAAAACTATACAAATTGCATTCCTTAGAATGGAAGAGTTGATTTTATAATTCTTTATAATTTATTTTCATCACCAGCCTAGCTGTTCACATTGTTCCAGGTGTTCAGATGTTTTCGTATTAGTTTGCAACTTCACTGGATAAGTCCATTAAATCACTTTGAAAAACATTTCAATACTAGGGGAAACTCCAGGGTTTGGTGATGGACAGGGAGGCCTGGCATGCTGCAGTCCATGGGGTCGCAGAGTCGGACACAACAGTTCAGTTACTCACTCGTGTCCGACTCTTTGCGACCCCATGAACCGCAGCATGCCAGGCCTCCCTGTCCATCACCAACTCCCGGAGCCCACCCAAACCCATGTCCATAGAGTTGGTGATGCCATCCAACCATCTCATCCTCTGTCGTCCCCTTCTCCTCCTGCCCTCAATCTTTCCCAGCATCAGGGTCTTTTCAAACGAGTCATCTCTTCACATCAGGTGGCCAAAGTATTGGAGTTTCAGTTTCAACATCAATCCTACCAATGAACACCAAGAACTGATCCCAGGGAAAAAAACCTTTTAACATAATTTGATTTGAAGAGATGGAAAAAATTATACAATTGGCACAAAGATATACATAAAAGATCTAATGATGATCTTTATACCTGCTCCTTTTGAAGGATAGGATTAATACATAGGATAGGATAATACATTAACACATTATTATATGTGTTAAAATCCTTTCAAACCATGTTAAATATACACATGTTTTGAGAAAGCAGAAAATATAGTTTTTTTTTTTTAAATTGTGATGTTTTATATTTAAAGAACATACATTTGAATTTTGAAGATTAGATTTTATTTAGAACATGATAAGGATGTGTATTTTTTCAGTGTCCTAAGAATTTACATATAAACTAGATTCACAGCACAAAACAAATTGATAAAGCTTCATCCTTTGCTTTTTAACCAAACACCCACGCCGAGTTGAAGCCAGATTTTAGCAGTGTTTAAAGGCAACACAGTGTGTTATTGTAAGTTTAAATTTCAAATTCATCTCAAAGTTACAATTTTTTGCCTATTGGAAAGAAGAATTGGAACTTTAAAAAGGTCTGTTTCAATAAGCAGATGTGAAAAGCCATTTTGGTAAATTTATTTGCAGATTTCAGACTCAGGCAAACCTTAAACATGAGAAGAATGGAGTGTGGATTATATTAGAATGGATGTTAAACAGGAGGGGGCAACTGTCACCACCTAGGAAGCTGAAACTCCATTCCAAAATCAACAGAATGAAATAATTATATATGGTAAATGAAACACCAGCTGGAGCTCCACAGTCATTGGCTTTTATATTGTGCCCTCTGGTGGGAAAATGTATAAATCACAATTTTAACAGTTACGAACTGAGAAAACATGTTTATTGTTTCTTACTTCTGAGCTTTATGTATAATCAAACTTTAGCTTAAGGGAGATTGCATGATTTTTTTTTTGTTTTTTGAGGTAGAGTTGCCTTAGGTATCAACTAATCCAACCTCCAAGTTTTACCTGGAGATAATAAATAATTTAATCAAGGTTAAAAAAAAGAAAAAAAATTTTTATTATTTAGGTCTCCTGTGTCCCAGGAAAGTATTAATTATTGAATATCCTTTAAGTGCCAGACCCTATATAAGCATCATTTCATTTAACTTCATTAACATGGAACAACATGGAACAACAGACTGGTTCCAAATAGGAAAAGGAGTACATCAAGGCTGTATATTGTCACCCTGCTTATTTAACTTATATGCAGAGTACATCATGAGAAACACTGGGCTGGAGGAAGCACAAGCTGGAATCAAGATTGCCGGGAGAAATATCAATAACCTCAGATATGCAGATAACACCACCCTTATGGCAGAAAGTGAAGAGGAACTAAAAAGCCTCTTGATGAAAGTGAAAGAGGAGAGTGAAAAAGTTGGCTTAAAGCTCAACATTCAGAAAACAAAGATCATGGCATCTGGTCCCATCACTTCATGGGAAAGAGATGGGGAAACAGTGGAAACAGTGTCAGACTTTATTTTTCTGGGCTCCAAAATCACTACAGATGGTGACTGCAGCCATGAAATTAAAAGACACTTATTCTTGGAAGGAAAGTTATGGCCAACCTAGATAGCATATTGAAAAGCAGAGACATTACTTTGCCAACAAAGGTTCGTCTAGTCAAGGCTATGGTTTTTCCTGTGGTCATGTATGGATGTGAGAGTTGGACTGTGAAGAAGGCTGAGTGTCGAAGAATTGATGCTTTTGAACTGTGGTGTTGGAGAAGACTCTTGAGAGTCCCTTGGACTGCAAGGAGATCCAACCAGTCCATTCTAAAGGAGATCAGCCCTGGGATTTCTTTGGAAGGAATGATGCTAAAGCTGAAACTCCAGTACTTTGGCCACCTATTGTGAAGAGTTGACTCATTGAAAAAGACTCTGATGCTGGGAGGGATTGGGGGCAGGAGGAGAAGGGGACGACAGAGGCTGAGATGGCTGGATGGCATCACCGACTCGATGGACGTGAGTCTGAGTGAACTCCGGGAGTTGGTGATGGACAGGGAGGCCTGGCGTGCTGTGATTCATGGGGTTGCAAAGAGTCAGACATGACTGAGAGACTGAACTGAACTGAACTGAACGCTGCACTTAGCCCTGCCCTATTACCTTAAGATCTTTCCTGTGCTAAAACATCACCTCCAGTCTATTCATATTTGCCAATACAAATTTTAAATGTTATTTGTTTCCTTTCCCCTTTCAGAGAGGGATCAAAGAGGGGCAAGACCAGCAGAGCAGGAAAGGGTCCCAGGAGGTGCTACTCTTTTCAGCTAATGAGACTAGAAGCCTGAGACCTGGGGTCCTTCACACAAATTAGCAGTGGGACTGGGAAATCCAACTCCAGTCACTTATCCTGGGCCAGATATGGACAAAAGTCCATGGCAATGACCCACAATGAGGCTTGTGAGCTGAGAAAGCTGAGCAGGCAGGTGAGAGGAGGCTGATAGGGTCCAGGGATCAGGGACGGGGCCGCGGGAACACCATGGGGCATTTTCACCCATCCCTGGGCTTGTCCACATGTGCTAGGTCAATTTGGAAGGCTCAGAATTGGCCAATGTGTATATACTATGAACATTTTTAGAACTAGAAAATGTTGCAACAATATGTAGTTCAACTTTTAGATTTTTTAAAATTGCCTTTTTTTTCTGTATAACATGATACATGTATGATACACATAATAATATAATAGCTCACCTTACAGGCCATCTTTTGTGCATGTATTTTATTCCAAGTCTTTCATGTATCTTAACCCATTCAGTCCTCATATACATCTCATGGAGTGGATGGCATTTTCGTCCTCAGTTTGCCAATGAATAGATCAGAGCCCAGCCCATGACAGACATCACGTGGACAACACTTGTGAAGAATTAAGGCTCAAACTCAGGCCAGCTGGCTTCAACCTATGCTCCTAACGAATATGCCATGCCTACATGAAATTATGAAGCATAATAATAAATCAGCTATAACCCTTGGTTCAACTTTTAAAATGGACGGCATCACTGGTAGCAGGGAAGGCCCCAACCAGTGAAGATGCTTTTCTCAGAATGGCTAAGTGACTGTCCCACAACTCGTTATTATATCTTACTGAGTTTAAAACTCAGCTGTTGAGTTTATATGGATGCTACATAGTAGCTAAAGTAGAAGTTTACTAGTTGATTTATTATTTACTGAAGCCAAGAAAATAGAACTTTTGTCTTCCATGCCTTTCTGCCTGGAGAAGGGAATGGCAAACCACTTCAGTATTCTTGCCTTGAGAACCCCATGAACAGAATGAAAAGGCAAAAAGATAAGACACTGAAAGATGAATTCCTCAGGTCAGTAGGTGCCTAAAATGCATCTGGAGATCAGTGGAGAAATAACTGCAGAAAGAATGAAGAGATGGAGCCAAAGCAAAAACAACACCCAATTGTGGTTGAGACTGGTGATGGAAGCAAGGTATCATGCTATAAAGAGCAATATTGCATAGCTACCTGGAATGTTAGGTCCACAAATCAAGGCAAATTGGAAGCGGTCAAACAGGAGATGGCAAGAGTTAACATTGACATTTTAGGAATCAGCAAACTAAAATGAACTGGAATAGGTGAATTTAATTCAGATGACCATTATATCTACTACTGTGGGCAAGAATCCCTTAGAAGAAATGGAGTAACCTTCATAGTAAAAAAGAGTCCAAAATGCAGTACTTGTGTGCAATCTCAAAAACGAAAGAATGATCTCTGTTCATTTCCAAGGAAAACCATTCAATATCATGGTAATCCAAGTCTATGCCCTGACCAGTAATGCTGAAGAAGCTGAAGTTGAATGGTTCTATGAAGACCTACAAGACCTTTTAGAACTAACACCCAAAAAAGATGTCCTTTTCATTATAGGGGACTGGAATGCAAAAGTAGAAAATCAAGAAACACCTGGAGTAACAGGCAAATTTGGCCTTGGAGTACAGGATGAAGCAGGGCAAACACTAACAGAGTTTTGCCAAGATAACACTACTGGTCATAAACACCATCCTCCAACAACACAAGAGAAGACTCTACAAATGGACATCACCAGATAGAAGGTCAACATCAAAAGCATGTTGATTATCTTCTTTGCAGCCAAAGATGGAGAAGCTCTATACAGTCAGCAAAAATAAAACCAGGAGCTGACTGTGGCTCAGATCATGAAATCCTTATTGCCAAATTCAGACTTAAATTGAAGAAAGTAGCGAAAACCACTAGACTATTCAGATATAAAAGATCTAAATCAAATCTCTTACAATTATACAGTGGAAGTGAGATATAGATTTAAAGGACTAGATCTGACAGACAGAGTGCCTGATGAACATTGTACAGGAGACAGGGCGCAAGACCATCCCCAAAAATAGAAATGCAAAAAAGTAAAATGGCTGTCTGAAGAGGCCTTACAAATAGCTGTGGAAAGAAGAGAAGTGAAAAGCAAAGGAGAAAAGGAAAGCTATATTCATTTAAATGCAGAGTTCCAAAGAATAGCAAGCAGAGACAAGAAAGCCTTCTCAGTGACCAGTGCAAAGAAATAGAGGGGAAAACAATAGAATGAGAAAGACTAGAGATCTCTTCAGGAAAATTAGAGATACCAAGGAAACATTTCATGCAAAGATGGGCTCGATAAAGGACAGAAATGGTATGGACATAACAGAAGCAGAAGATATTAAGAAGAGGTGGCAAGAATACACAGAAGAACTATACAAAAAAGATCTTCAGGACCCAGATAATCACAGTGGTGTGATCATTCACCTCGAGCCAGACATCCTGGAATGTGAAGTCAAGTGGGCCTTAAAGCATTACTATGAACAAAGCTAGTGGAGATGATGGAATTCCAGTTGAGCCATTTCAAATCCTTGAAGATTATGCAGTGAAAGTGCTGCACTCAATATGCCAGCAAATTTGGAAAACTCAGCAGTGGCCACAGGACTGGAAAAGGTCAGTTTTCATTCCAATCCCAAAGAAAGGCAATGCCAAAGAATGGTCAAACTACAACACAATTGCACTCATCTCACATACTAGTAAAGTAATGCTCAAAATTCTCCAAGCTAGGCTTAAGCTATATGTGAACCATGAACTTCCTGATGTTCAAGCTGGTTTTAGAAAAGGCAGAAGAACCAAAGATCAAATTGCCAACATCTGCTGGATCATCGAAAAAGCAAGAGAATTCCAGAAAATCATCTATTTCTGCTTTATTGACTATGCCAAAGCCTTTGACTGTGTAGATCACCACAAACTGTGGAAAATTCTCAAAGAGACAGGAATAGCAGACCACCTGACCTGCCTTTTGAGAAATCTGTATGCAGGTCAGGAAGCAACAGTTAGAACTGGACATGGAATAACAGACTGGTTCCAAACAAGAAAAGGAGTACATCAAGGCTGTATATTGTTGCCCTGCTTATTTAACTTCTATTCAGAGTACATTATGAGAAACACTAGGCTGGATGAAACACAAGCTGGGATCAAGATTTCCGGGAGAAATATCAATAACCTCATATATGCAGATGACACCCTTATAGCAGAAATTAAAGAAGAACTAAAGAGCCCTTGACAAAAGTGAAAGAGGAGAGTGAAAAAGCTGGCTTAAAGCTCAACATTCAGAAAACGAAGATCATGGCATCCAGTCCCATCACTTCATGGCAAATAGATGGGAAACAGTGGAAACAGTGGCAGACATTATTTTTTTCGGCTCCAAAGTCACTGCAGGTGACTGCAAAACCATGGAATTAAAAGACACTTATTCCTTGGAAGAAAAGTTATGACCAACCTAGACAGCATATTAAAAAACAGAGACACTACTTTGCCAACAAAGGTCCATCTAGTCAAGGCTATGGTTTTTCCAGTGGTCATGTATGAATGTGAGAATTGGACTATAAAGAAAACTGAGCGCTGAAGAATTGATGCTTTTGAACTGTGGTGTTGGAGAAGTCTCTTGAGAGTCCCTTGAACTGCAAGGAGATCCAACCAGTCCATCCTTAAAAAAATCAGTTTTGAATATTCATTGGAAGGAGTGATGTTGAAGCTGAAGCTCCAATACTTTAGCCACCTGATGCGAAGAAGTGACTCGTTTGAAAAGATCTTGATGCTGGGAAAGATTGGAGGAGGTAGGAGAAGGGTATGATAGAGGATAAGATGGCTAGATAGCATCACCGACTCAATGGACCTGAATTTGAGTAAACTCTGGGAGTTGGTGATGGACAGGGAGCTCTGGTGTGCTGCAATCCATGGGGTCGCAAAGAGTCAAACAGGATTGAGTAACTGAACTGAACTGAACTGCCTTATATGTGGGGATCATCCCATCCACCCCTTACTTGATTTTAAACAGACCTGAATCTTACTGCATTTGCATTTGGAAGACTTCTAGACTCAGATAAGTACTCACTAATGAACCAGTTAATTCACCAAGCATATGTATAACACCTACTAGGTGGCAATCACCATGCAAAGGACAGGGCAACAATTAGTAGTGCACTCTAGTGGCTTGTACTAGTTCCCAAAAGCCAACTGTTAACAATTCAGGACTTTTGTGAGTCAGTTGTCAAGTATATCCATTATCAAAAATTAAATTATATGAATGTACAAATATATAAATTATAATAAAACAAAGTTAATAAATGGTGAAACTTATCAGTTTCTCATCTTTTGCTACATTTTTATTATGCATGCTCTTGAGGTTATTTAGAATTGTATGGTGGAAAGAGTATGCTAGCAATTGTGCTTTTTTTCCTACTCTACTTCAGAAATCTTACACTGGTTGCTTGAAATTCCCCATTGTGCGTTTATGTCATAGAAATCATCAGATGCTATAAACCAGGGCTTTTCTTCTCAAATAGCTACTTTTTCCACTTTTAGCAGCACACCATCAGATACAGTGAAGATTAATATACAATCTCTACTAAAAAAAGTAGAGATCTAATATAACTAGTTATTTGAGCAATGTTAGTGTTAGTCGCTGGAGAAGGCAATGGCAACCCACTCCAGTACTCTTGCCTGGAAAATCCCATGGGTGGAGGAGCCTGGTAGGCTGCAGTCCATGGGGTTGCTAAGCATCAGACACGACTGAGTGACTTCACTTTCACTTTTCACTTTTCACTTTCATGCATTGGAGAAGGAAACAGCAACTCACTTCAGTGTTCTTGCCTGGAGAATCCCAGGGACAGCAGAGCCTGGTGGGCTGCCGTCTATGGGGTCGCACAGAGTTGGACACGACTGAGGCAACTTAGCAGCAGCAGTGTTAGTCGCTCAGTTGTATGCGACTCTTTGCGACCCCATGGACTGTAATCTACCAGGCTCCTCTGTCCATGGTGATTCTCCAGGCAAGAATTCTGGAGTGAGTAGCCATTCCCTTTTCTAGGGGATCTTCCGCACGCAGGTATCAAACCCACGTCTCCTGCATTGAAGGCAAATCTTTACCACCTGAGCCACCTACACACACTCAATATGAAAAAAGAAAGGAAAATAGCTGAACAAATTAAACACCAAAATCCACCAGGGTCTCCAACAATGATAATTTTATACTGTTACCTTTTAACATAGTTAAAATCAACTTCATTTCCATATTTCTCTGGAATTTAAAGTTGGAAATACAGAACTGATGCCATGCTTCCAAAATTGAAATCTGTTGGGCAGGACCTCTGAAGGGCAGTGGTAAACATTTCTAGTCACAGCTCCAGTCACAGTTTTCCACAGACTGGACTTTGGAGCAACCAGTGAGCTTGCTAATTAGCACTTCACAACAGTGGTCACCACTCTAGTTTTGAAGTGAAAAGACTTTCTGAAGGTTTTAACTAAAAACAATGGGGGTTAAGTGCTACAGTTCCTTCCAGAACTTGTTCTCCCTTCAGGTTACACCCGGCAGAGAGAATGCTCGGAAACATCCACTCGGTCTGCGAGCTTACAGGATGAACTGCTCGTGACCAATCTGGAATTTGAGGTCCTTCTAACTAGAACTTTCCTTCTTAAATATCTATATTCAATTATACTGACTGTCCTTAATCCACAAGCTTTAATGTACCAGAAAGAAACTTTTTTTTTCATGGACTTTGGTTGCTTTACTTTTGGCCCCAATTTTTCTCTGGTGTGTGTGTGTGTGTGTGTTTCTTTCCATTGGAGGATAATTGCATTACAGTCTTCTGGTGATCTCTGCCATACATCAACACACATCAGTCATAATTAGAAATATATCCCCTCCCTCTTGAGCCTCCCTCCCGCATCATTCCACACCTTTAAGGTACTCACAGAACACCAGGCTTGCCTCCCTGTGTTATACAGCAGGTTGAATGTTAATGCTGCTTTCTCAATTTGTCTTACCCTTTCCTTCCCCTGCTGTGCCCACCAGACCATACTCTACATCTGTGCCTCCATTTCTTCTCTGTAAATACGTTCATCAGTACTATATTTCTAGGTTCCATATATATGCATTAATATATGATATTTGCTTTTCTCTTTCTGACTGACTTCATTCTGTATAACAGGCTCTAGGATCATGCACCTCATTAGAACTGACTCAAATTCAATTTGTATGGCTGAATAGTATTCCATTTTATATATATAATGAAATACTATATACATCTGTCAGTGAACATCTAGGTTGCTTCCATGTCCTGGCTATTATAAATAGTGCTGCAATGAACATTGGGGTGCATGTGTCTTTCTGAAAGTAGTTTTCTCAGGGTATATGCCCAGTGGTGGGGTAGTGGGTCATATGGTAATTTTATTCCTAGTTTGTTAAGGAACCTCCATACTATCCTCCATAGTGACTATACCAATTTACATTCCCACCAGCGTGCAGTAGGATTCCCTTTTCTCCACATCCTCTTAAGCATTTATTGTTTATATATGTATATTTTTTATAATGGCCATTCTTTTTTCTTTAATAATTCTTTTAAATTTTTTAAAATTAAGTTATGAAAGTATGATAACACAGTTACAGGAGACTTGGAAAATACAGAAAAAAAGTTACATTTAGTTCCACTATATGTTACAATTATTTTTAAGTGGATAAATGAATATTTTTAGTTGGAGTTTCAATATCAAGCTCTCTATTAATTCTAGAATTAATAGACAGAAAAGCAGAAGGATATAGTATTCCTGAAAAGCTCTATGAACCAATTCAACACAAATCTTAAGATTTATACAATTTTCACTCAACAGCAGAATACAAATTCTATTCAAGTTCCCATAGACTATAAGCCAGGAGACACTGGAACATATCCAGGGACATAAAACAAGGTGCAAAAATTTCATGGTATCTAAATCATATGGAGTCTATTCTCTTATCACTGTGGGATCATGTTAGGAATCAACAGGTGATGGCCATTCTGATTGCTGTGAGGTGTTCCCTCATTGTAGTTTTGATTTGTATTTCTCTAATAATGAGTGATGTTGAGTTTTTTTTATATGGTTATTGGCCATCTGTTTGTCTTCTTTAGAAAAATGTCTGTTTAGATCTTTTGCCCAGTTTTTTTTTTTTTTTTTAATTAGACTGTTTTTCTGATATCAAGCTGGATAAGCTGCTTGTATATTTTGGAGATTAATCCTTTGTCAGTTGCTTCATTTGCAATTATTTTCTCCCATTCAGAGGATTGTCTTTTAATCTTGTTTATTGTTCCCTTTGTTGTGTAAATGTTTTTAAATTTAATTATGTCCCATTTATTTTTGTTTTTATTTCCATTACCCCAAAGATGCTACCAGAAAACTACTAGAGCTCTTTATATAGTTAAGACAAAAGATATAAAATTAATACACAGAAATCCCTTACATTCCTATACACTAACAATGAAAAATCAGAAAGAGAAATTAAGGAAACAATCCCATTCACCACCACAACAAAAAGAATAAAATACCTAGGAATAAACCTACCTACCTTCCCTGGTGGGTCAGACAGTAAAGAATATGCATGCAATGTGGGAGACCTGGGTTCGATCCCTGGGTCTGGAAGATCCCCTGGAGAAGGGAATGGCTACCCACTCCAGTATTCTTGCCTGGAGAATTCCATGGATAGAGGAGACTTGTGAGTTAAAGTCCATGGGTTCCCAAAGAGTCAGACACAACTCAATGACTAACAGCAATAACTAAGAGCAGCAACAAAAAGACAAAAGACCTGTATTCAGAAAACTATAAGACACTGATGAAGGAAATCAAGGATTACACAAACAGATGGAGAGATATATCAAGTTCTTGGATTGGAAGAATCAATATTGTGAAAATGCCTATACTTCCCAAAGCAATCTACAGATTCAACACAATCCCTATCAAACTACCAATGGTATTTTTTACAGAACTAGAACAAAAAATTTCAGTTTGTGTAGAAACACAAAAGACCCTGAATAACCAAAGCAATCTTGAGAAAGAAAAACAGAGCTGGAGGAATCAGCTCTGACTTTCTGACTTCAGACTGTACTACAAAGCTACAGTCATCAAAAGAGCATGGTACCAACATAAAAACAAAAATATACACCAATGGAACAATTTAGAAAGCCCAGGGGATAAACCCACCTATGAGCGCCTTATCTTTGACAAAGGAGGCAAGAATAACAATGGAGAAATTCCAGCTTCAATAAGTGGTACTGGGAAAACCGGGCAGCTGCAAGTAAAAGAATGAAACTATAACACTTCCTAACGCCAGAAAGGCCAGAAACTATGTGTAAAGCTCTTACTGGAGAACATAGGCAGTATACTCTTTGACATAAATCACAGCAAGATCCTCTTTGACCCACCTCCAAGAAATTTTCTTTACTTTTTCTCTATAACTAAAATTAGTTTCTATTTTGAGGTTTTACTATCCTGTCTGGATGGCTGAAACTAAATCTCTTCCCTATGATCATGTCCAATACTAGGAGACTTTGGAGCCCTAAGGTATCGTGGGTGGGAGAGCATCCTCTAGGCATACTAGCTTTCACAGAGACACCATAGGCTGGACTTCAGGCATTGGTCTACACGTTTCACTTGTATATTCTCCCTGTCCTAGCAGCAAAGTCTCACTAAGACTGCCTGCAATCTGAGTCATGTGTGTGCCACCCTGGAACCCATGAAAAACATTCTGCTGCCCCCATCCCCAACACACACACACACACACACACACACACACATTCTAGGGCTCTTCTGAGGCTGCCTTGGACCATATGACCAGGTTGGAAGCCTAGCTGTGGTTTAGCAGACCATCTGGCCATCCACTAGCACTTCCTCTTCCATTTCTGCTGCCCAGAATGGAGGCTAGTCTGGAAAGGAAGCTGGTTCTTCCTCTCTTGTCAATTCAGGAACAAATGTGGTCAGTTCTCCAAGTGATGACAAGAGGCAAAAAGAGTCTGAGGAGTTTCCACTACTTTCACAGCCAAAAACATGACAAGGAATGGCAACAAGAATAGAGAGGAAATCATAATGTCTTATTAACTGAGTCCACTCCAATGTCAGTAAAATTCCTCAGTTATAACTGAGGAGTTTCCTGGGTTTTCAATGACACGTTAGCCTGAAATGGGACAGTTCAGAGTAGAGGATAAATTTCCATTCAGTGTCGTAATTCTCGAGCTTGAGATCTTAGCCTTTCCCCCATGGCACCTACTGTTTGCAAGGTCAGAGTGTCTGTCTATGTGTATGTGTGTGTGACTAATAACAACCGTATTTGTCTTTAAAAAAAAAAACAACAAACAAGCTTTATTCAGTCTAGTTGCTCCATCACTTCCCTTCCTTGGTACACACCACATACTACATGCAGTTGAATCAGAATCCCACCTAACATGTCATAAGAAGAAAATATATATCATAAAAATATCTCCTCCTTAACCTGACTGACATTCAATGAGCATTGGTTGTATGTAGAAAATACTCCTTTTCCAGTTCCCTACAGATGTTCTCATCAGCTATTATAGTTCAGGCCTGTTCTGAGATCTCTTTGCTTCTTTGCATTGTTGTGTTGTATGAACAGAGTATTTGTGTCCCCCTCCTAAAATTGATATGTTGAAACCCTACAATGCCCCAAAGTGATGGAATTTGGAGGTGGGGTCTTTGGGAGGTAATTAAATTTAGATGAGAGCATAAAGGTAGGATCCAATGATGCAGTTCTTGTTTTTATAAGAAGAAGAAGAGAGATTAGAGCTTTCTCTGCCAATGTGAGGAGAGTGAGAAAGCAACTTGTCTGCAAGCCTGGAAGAGGTCTCTCACCAGGAATGGAATCTGCTAGGACCTTGATTGTGGACTTCCCAACCTCCAGAACTATGAGAAATAAATGCCTAAGCCACCCAGTGTATGGTATTCTGTTATAGCAGCCCAGCTAGAAGATTATATAATGTGTGCTTGGAATCAGGTCTGCAAGTGAAACATAATAGGGAAAGCATTTTCCCTCTATAAACCTTTTGATCTGATTGTTGACATTTTGATAGGTGAAAAATAATAACTTTTAGTTTTCATTTATATCTCTTACTGTGAGTAAGGCTGAGTATTTTTACATTTGTTTAAGAATTGTTTATATTTCCTTTCAGGAACCATCTTCATAATTTTTATCTATTTTGTCTTTTATTAAGTTGTATGGGCTTCTCCGGTGGCTCAGATAGCAAAGAGTCTGCTTGCAATGCAGGAGATCTGAGTTTGATCCCTGGGTCAGGGAGATCTCCTGGAGAAGGGAATGGCTACCCACTCTAGTATTCTTGCCTGGAGAATTCCATGCAGAGAGGAGCCTGAGGCGGCTACAATCCATGGGGTGGCAAAGAGTTGGACACAACTGAGTGCCTAACATTTTCAGGAGCTCTTTATACATCAACAAGACCATCTTCAGTGATGTGAGCAGCAAATAATTTTTCCAGCTTGTCATTTGTTTGTAATAGGGCTTTCTTTTCCAGGAAAATATATATATATTTTTAATGTCACTAATGTTATCAATACTTTATTTTGTGGATTTAGGTCATTCTTACAAAGGCCTTTCCCAGTCTACATTTTATTTCATTTCTTTGTTTTCTCTAAGTGTTTTCATGTCTGTTTATTTGTATTGTAGTAATTATTTGGCCTATCTTCAATTTCTGGAATAAAAGTTGTGATGTAAGGCTCTAACTTTATCCACCCTCTACCCAACTCCCCGCCAAACACACACACAGTATAGTTACTCATTTATTTCTAAGGCATTTGTCTAACAACTCATCTTTTGCCCACTCATTTTAAATATTATTTTTATTAGATACAAAATTTGCACATTTATTTGGGGTTAATCCTGAATAGTATACTCTGTTTTATTTGTTGTTTTTTCCCTAAGAATGAGTACCTCACTATCTTAATTATTATGGCTGTAAAATATGTTTTAATATATGTTAAGGTTAATGTCTTTTCTTATTTTTCCCCAAACTTTTCTGACTATTCTTGTTTGCTTATTTTCAATATTAGCTTATGAATCACCTGTATGGTCTTGAATCAAATTCATCTAGAATCCCACCTGTTCTTACTGGAATTGTATTAAATTGATAAATTAACTTGTGAAAAATTTACATATGAGGTCTAGTCCTCATCTTTGAGAAATATGATATATTGCAAGTATCAATAATTTATTATGAATAGTAAAGTATCAATAAGAGGAAATAATTTATATCTTTATGTAGTTAGAATGAATTTCAGGCTACCCATAAGCATGCATGCTTACTTGCATGCAGATACATCTTTTCTTGAGTTGGGGAAAAAGACCACCGTTGCAACTAGTTCCCTAAGAGTTCCACACACCTCTTGACATCTCTTATCTCTGTACACAAGAGTGTGTATTCTTCATGTAAGCATCATCCATCCTTGTGTCACAGTGGGGAGAAAAAGGTTTTGAATTTTAGCCAGGGCATATGCTCTGACTTATCTAACACAGATTGCTCTGCTTTCTTGACCTTTTCCTTGAGTACTACCTTTTTCAGATCACCATTGTCCTAACTAGCCACTATATTTTTATGTTTTTGCATGTTTGCACTTTTTATTTATTAGCTCACATGGAATTTCAAGTTAGCATAGCTTCTTGGAAATTTGGCAGCTACAAGGCTACCTTTAGAAAACAGCAAAAGACAACATTTTTAATAGTGTGGAAAAGAAACGGTTCTTATCATTTCTAGTGTTTTTGCCCAATTTTGCTTTTGTTTTAGAGGAGCAAAGAATCGGACATGACTGAGCGACTGAACTGAACTGAACTGAACTTAGGGAATGAAGAATGAAACATTAAATAGACTAGGCTAGTATCAGCAACTGAATTCAGTATGGGCTTGTTTTCACTAACATTAACATGGATAAGGATGGTATAAATGCCCTGATTCACATAATAGTAAGAGCTGAAGAAGCTATTCTCTATTTTTAAGATTATAAATACTATTTTATTTTCATTAACTTTTACAGCTTCTCGGTTCCCCTTTAATTACTAGTAGTAACAATATTTCTTATCTACTGTGTGTCAGTTGTGAGTAAGCATTTTACTTACATTTTCTCCTTTAATCTGATAACTCTATCATGTTGTTTCTTCCCACTCTGTAGATGAGGAAATCTAGGCTTAAAAACGTTAAGTAATTTGGTTAAAGTCACACAGACAGTAAATGGGAAAACTTGAGTGAATACTTGAACTCTTAACCACTAATCCATGCTTAACCTTTTATAACAGAATAAAACACCTTATTATTTTAAAGTATTTATATTTTAATTTGAAATATTTACACAAAGTGCCAAAAAATAAACATTTGTACTAAATGTTGCATAGAGGTATATAATCTCATTTTAAATAACATTAGTACTTTGGAATTGGAAACTTTACCAAGACATCCCATTTCCTTTTATTTCCCTTATTTTACTGAATGAAGACATTCATGGAGCATTAATATGCCATGCCATTTATTCAGCAGTTACTTTTAAAGCATGTATATAGATCTTCCCTGGTGTTTCAGACAGTAAAGAATCTGCCTGCAGTGCAGGAGACCTGGGTTTCATCCCTGATTAGGAAGGATCCTCTAGAGAAGGGAATGGCTACCCACTCCAATATTCTTGCCTGGAAAATTCTATGGACAGAGAAGCCTGGTGGGCTACAGTCCTTGGGGTCTCAGAGTCAGATACCACTGAGTGACTTACACTTTCACTTTTTTTCATCATGTATAGAGCACTGGATATCTCAGTAGCCTCACTGTAATGAATCTGTGTCTATGTGTATGCACGCATGTTTGTGTGCTCAGTCATGTCCGACTCTTTGCAACCCGATAGACTGTAGCCTGGCCAGGTTCCTCTGGCCATGAAATTTTCCCATCAAGAATACTGAAGTGGGTTGCCATTTCCTTCTCCATTTGCATGCAAGAGTAGGAGTTATTTCCCTTGAAATTGCCCCTTGGTATCTGAAACACATTTCCTCCTGTGTTTTGTTAGATGAGATACACTCCATCCACTTTCAATACCTCATTAAGTAGCGTTCTGTTACTAGATTCATATGCTCAGAGGAATGTGTTGCATCTGATTCTGAGAGAACAATGCTTCATTCTCTTTAAAAAAAATGGAACAAATTTTCTTCAACATCTCTAATTTGGGGACAAAATACAGGGCAGTTTGTTGTCAAGATTAAATGAACTAGTATATATGTAGTTCTTAGAATTATGTGAGACTCATTTTGTCCCCTCAGAGAGTAGTGTTCTGATTGCTTATTAACATGGCCATCACTGTTATTTATAAGTAGAAATGTTTATTTTTTTTCCTCTTGACTGAGAGTCATTGAGAGACAGCAGCCCTTCAGGTGTGTAACCTTAGTTAGTGTCTAGCAGTTAATGGGTGAATGTTGTATGAATGCAAGAAGAGGGCATGGTGTGAAGAATAAGAAGGGGAAGGAAATGGTAAGAAATGTGGAAAAGTCTAGCTGGAGGAGGGGTAGCAAGCAGGATGGTTATAGAGAGGACCTGTACAGCTGCCATCTATTTACCTTTAATTACCTGCCAGAAACTTTGCAAGCATGAGAATTTATACCAGCTCTCTTCAAGAGAATATATATTGGTCATTAAAAAATTCTGAGGGAGTGAGAGGCTTGAAAGATATAATTACTGTCTGTGTAGTTAATTCTAAATCATTAAGCTTCCCATTTATAATCATTTAGTTATAAGATAGAGAGGTGTCACAGAAATGCATGAAGTGATAAAGATGATTGGGAAACCAGCCATCTAAATGGCCATTTCATTAAGGAAATAGGCTGTTATTTTTAAACAGTCAATGAAATTTTTTTTAAATCATGCTGTGAAGGATGAAGGAAAATTCATACTTACTATTGAAAAAATTCTAAACCTTTCATGGGTATAAAAACAAGGCTGCACTAAAAGTTTCCTGCTATGAAAGAATAGAAACAATGGAACATATTTGTTGAGAGTCCATGATGTTCATTCCAATGGGCTCAAATGCTACAGGTATTTAAGAGTTAAGATGAGTTCCTGGCCATAGTGAAGTCACTCAGTCGTGTCCGGCTCTTTGTGACCCCATGGACTGTAGCCCACCAGGCTCCTCCATCCATGGAATTTTCTAGGCAAGAGTACTGGAGTGCGTTGCTGCTTCCTTCTCCAGGGGATCTTCCCGACCCAGGGATCGAACCTGGGTCTCCTGCATTGCAGGCAGACGCTTTACTGTCTGAGCCACCATAGGGAGCTTTCTAATTGAGGTTAATGAGATGTTTGTTTATGTAACTATCCTTCCAAAAAAAAACAAAACATGATAGTCAGTTAAGGTAGCCCTTGAAGTCAATTTGTTTTTTCACTTTCTTGCTCTTTCTGTTTGAGTAACAGAATCATATGAAGGGCAGTGATGGAGGATCATCCACATAGTCAAAGGTCTCATTGCCCAATCTTGTCTGAAGATATCCTGGCATGAATAACATGCATGAGGTTTGATCAAGTTATTCTAGTTAAACATCAATTCTTTCCTTCTGTCCCCTGCAAAAACATCTAGAGATCTGATCAAGGGGCATACCTCCTGAATGGGACATATGCTTTCAACATCCTAACCATGTTATTAGCATAATTCTCATGAAGTATTCCTCAGCTCAGACACACTCAGATCATGATAGTATTAAATGCTACAGACATGACTTTCTAACTGCATACAAGAGTTGTGGGCATGACTACCATGCATAGTTTCTCAAAGCAATTGGTATACTGAAATAATAGTTATGGGACATGTGGATAGACTCCTCTAGCCTATCCCTCCACTTACAGCCAAAAAATCCCAATACTTACTTGTAGAAATGCAATTTGCAGTTCCTTAATATTAGCAATCATCCCACTATTTTTAAATGTGATGAGAGGGAAATCCTGTTTGGTAGCCATTCTCTTCTAGCAGAATCCCTCCCTTCCATACATGTTAGTTAATAATGGTTTTATTGATTCTGGTCTTGTGGCCTGATACTATATCCTTTTCAACTTTCTTAAATGTCAGCTTAGCTTCAGCATGGAGGATTTCCTCACTTTTGTTCCCTCTAGTTCTCATTTTTCAAACTCCCATGCTGCTACAGTTCTTCTTTGCCCTCAGGAGACCATTTCTCAATAAGAACTTCCTCTGGTTAACCCCTAAACCATCTCAAAACGTAGTGTGCATCCTCTATCGGTTACCTATTGCCTCATTAATGCTGCATAATGAACTACTACAAAAACCAGTGGCTTAAGGTACTAGTAGCTCAAGAATCTATAGGTCAGTGATTCAGGCTTTGCTCTGTTGGCTGGTTCTTCTTGTATCACTTGGTCTCAAACATATGTCTGATATTCAGCTACGGTGACAAGAATGATTGGGCCACTTACCTCTCATCTTTGAGCAGGCTTGCCTGATACATCTTTTCATGATGGTGGCTGTGATGTGAGAGAGCAGAATTGTGCAAGTACCTTGTCAGGCTTCTGTTTGAGCCAAGTCTACTAACATTCAATTGGCAAACAAGTCACAGGGCTGAGGCTATAGACAGACTGGAGAGCACTGCAAAGTGACGTGGCAGACAGATGGGAAGGTGAGCAAGTAAGGCCGGTAATGTAATCATTACACCATAATATGACAGGAAAGTAATACTGAATTTGACTACACAGAGCTCAGGGTGACTATGAAGCACAAATTTATGTCAATGATTTATATGAGCAATCACAGACATATCTTTCAGAGATAGCAGTCTTTTTACCAACTGCCAACTAATGCTTTCTGGTTTTGGAGTAAAAAAACTATTACTATATGAATTGAATGCCAATTTATTTAATAAGCATTTATTTACCAAATATGATGTGTTGGTCATGAATAAATGGCTAATCTGTTGAACAACATACTTAAACAAGATCCCTACTGAACCCCAAATGGATAGTGTGACAGACTCATAGAATCTAAACTCAAGGTGTTAAAAAAGAGGGAGCCCTCTTGGTTCAATGAACTCTCAGGGATCACTGGTAATGAACACAAGTGCCAGAAATGAAATACCAGACATGAAGAAGAGAAAATGGGAAATTCAGGGAAGGAAGTCTTAGTCTTTCTGTATCACTGGGGTGGCCATGAGGCAGTAGCTACACCTAAAGGTTTTCTGGAAGTTACTCTGAAGGCAGCATTTAGCTCTGCTTGTAGAAGTGTAATTTGCATTGCATATGTTTTACCTTTAAAGGGAAAAAAGATCATAAGTGGTCTGTCTGGAAAATGACATGCTATCATTGAAATTTCTTCAGTTGGCTGCACAGAAACAGTCTGTCTTCATCCTGAGAAGTAGATGAGAACCCATGATTTATTATGTCTCCTTAACCTATCTGAGAGTACTCACATCATCTCTTAGATACCATATTAGCAACTTTCTCCATCAAACTTTTGATGAGAATTAATGACTGGGAGAAAAATGACCTTTCCTGGGCAACTGTCCCCTTATCTTTCCCTAACCATTCGAAGTGGATTTTTTTAAAAGTAGTGCCTTCCAATATAAACTTGGCAAAGGGAAGAAAGACCCCAACTATCTTGCTTAGTCTATGACAAAGAATGGTTTTCAGAGGTTAGAGATCTTAGTAGAAAAGATCTCTTAATAGTAACCTGGGAAATGTGAACTCTCCCAGTTAAAAAGAAGCAATATTGACTTATCATATCAGACTCTCAATAAATATATTCTGTGTAGAAAAAAAAATCACTCATCTGATTTGATGGCCCCATTTCCTCAAGTTTCTTCTGTTTTAGAGCTTTTACAACAGAGTTATCATCTTAAACATTCCACTAGGTGGAGATCCTGAGCCATATTCCACGCTTTATGACAAAAATGAAGAAACATGAAAAATATTTTATTTTGCTTTCTACTTCATTTTTCATGGCTTTTTTCCTTTTGAAAGATTGCAGAGTACAACTATTTATTGGTTGCTATATTAAAGAAAATCTGGCATGTACAAACAAGCTCTCCAAAGACTTTTAGTAACACCTATCACACAAGATTGAATTGATACCAGAAACTAGAAGTATAAAATACCATGATGGTATTTTTTTGTGAAAAATAAGACAGGTTTTTGTTCTTTGTTTTGGAACCACAGTGACCAAATCACACACCTACTATTTGAACTTATCTGTTTATAAAGACATTTACCTTAAATCAGATTAAGGGATTTTTTTTTTTAACTCAAAATTTCTCTGTCCAGAGTCTAGTAAGATGAAGTCAAGATGGAAAAAAAGTAGACGGGTGTAAATTTCCAAAGCTTGTGAACTAAAGGCTCACTTTGGTAATTGACACAGCTATCTGAATGTCATTGTGGGTTATATCTCATCACATTATCCAGGTTCTGAAGGAAGAGGGTGGGGAACTCCCATGGCTCACAAGAAGAGAAAATGAATTTCCATTTCTGCCCACTGTATAGGAAGCCAGTAGAGAAGCTGCCACCGAGAGCCCCAATGAAAAGCTAGCTAGGTCTTCTAGAAGCATCTGTTCTGTGCTATTCTAAATCATTTCAGCAGTGTCCAATTCTTTGTGACCCTATGGACTGTAGCCTGCGAGGCTCCTCTTTCCACAGGATTCTCCAGTCAAGAATACTGGGCTAGATAGCTATGCCCTCCTCCAGGAGATCTTCCTGACCCAGGGATTGAACCTGCGTCTCTTACATCTCCTGCATTGATTGTCAGGTGGGTTCTTTACCACTAGTGCCGCCTGGGAAGTGCAGAGCCATCTGAGGACTCTCCAAAATATCAAGAAACCTTTAGGACTAGTTTTATCTCCTTTCCTTTTTTTCAAGTGGAACCCCAAAACAGCTCTGTAAATGGCTATTCTACTGGCTGCTTCTCATGTGAATTGATCTGAGTTTCTCAACCGTAGGTTACCTCTTAATGTTATGAAACTCGTAAAAGCCACAAAGCCTCTTCAAAGAAGTGAAATGTAAAGAGCTTTAAATCAGGAATGTCAGCTAACTCAGGATCCAATGCTAACCATGCCCCTAAACTGTGTGACCTTGCTCTTTAGGCCTCAGCATCCTTATCTGCAAAATGAGGACAATGGGGAGAAAGTCTCTTTGTTCTATCTGTTTATCCACAGGTATATTCATTGCTTGGGCAAGTTCAGGTCAATTTGAGAAAATAACCATGGTCAGTATCCTTGCTTCCATCTCCCTCATAACAACATAGTTCATGTGGGAAAGTTGCCTTGGAGAGCATCACACTATTTAAGCAAACCATTGCAGTTTTATTTGGGGGTATAAAAGTCAAGCTTCTATCTGGCTGTTTTAATTATTTATCAAGGATTACAGTAGAATTCCATTTTAATGAAACTGGTAGACTATCAAAATAGCCCAAATACCACTAAAATTAAAGTCCACTCTACAAATAAAAAGGGTATTTATGGTATTAGATGTGATGGTGGTGATGACTATTGTTATCATTTTAAAAGCCATTTCTATAAAGCAAAAGTGTAGTGTACACCCTGTTCCCAGTATTTCTAGTAGGAAGTGGAAGTCTACTAGTGTCTGTGATATTATTATTGTCCTAAGACTAAATCTCAGAGGGATTTAGCAAAGTGTTCCTCGTCTGAAAGAAGACAGAAAATGTCGATGAAAGGGATACATGCTTAAGGCAGTAAAGCGCATAAGAGGAGATCAAAACTACAGATTGGAGGTCTCTTTGTTGTTTTAGTTATACCTCTTTGGTTGTAAGTGACAGAAACCAATTCAGGGCAGGTTTGGCAAAAAGTCGGTGCTCATTATGAGAACGGAAGGTATCTCATCAAATCTGATGGCAGAAAGGAGCTGGTCTGGAAAAGGGGACTGGACATATACTAAGGACCTAGGCAATGCTCCCTTCCTATCTCTGTTCTGTGTCCTTCCAGTCATTCCCCATCTTCTGCCTCTAAGTAGACCTGAAGGGAAGGAGGCAGACACCTGGTAGTCCCTGCACTGCCATTTTCTCAGCATAAAAGACTGATCCAAACTGACTGGTTATTTCTATCTGAATTCCAAATGATTGGGGCAGGGGAAGAATCTGAATGGATAACTTGGTGCCAGGTGCCCACCTTGACTTGAACAATTCTGTCCTGGGGAGGGGCTAGTTGTTGTACCCAAGGCTTCTGGGGTGTCCACTCTTGGCAGAGGGTAGGGATAATTCTCAAGGAGTCTGTCATCCTGGGAGTAACAGAGAGTGTGAGATGTGAAATGAGGCAGGGTCACTTGACAGTTAAAAGCGGAAATTTGGAACCAGATGCCCGCCTTCAGATTCCCATTCATACCCATGTGACTGAGTTGAACAAGCTTTTTAACCTTCTCCGCCTTAGTTTCTTCAGCTGTCAAATGAGGATGCCTGTAGTGTTGAGATGAAAAAAGTTAATTCATCTATTTATGACATAACATTGCCTACAGCATAACTAATGAATATTAGTTGCTGATATTATCATAATTATTAAAAGGTACTGAGGTCTTAAAAACACATCCAGAGTAATTTTGAATCAGTTCTGAAGCTGTTAGTGACCTCTTATTTTGCAATCCTCCCTTCTTTGTCAATAAGCAAGGACATTACATTTAAAAGCCCATCTTTATAACAAGGCTTAGAGGGTTCCTTCCTTCCCCCTCTTCCACCCCTCTCTCATGTCCCCTCTCTCCCTTGCAATGCATATCCAGAATACTAGTCTTTGCTTCTTTGCTAGAACCAAGCTTAGTATCAGTTATACCTCCTGACCTTTCACTGTCCTGGTTATTCCACCTGGCTTTACCTATATCTGACACTCCTCTATTTTGAATTTTTGAAATTGTCTTGACCCAGAGGGATGGTATGGGGAGGGAGGTGGGAGGGGGGTTCAGGATGGGGAACACGTGTACACCTGTGGCAGATGCATGTTGATGTATGGCAAAACCAATACAAAAAAAAAAAAATACAATATTGTAAAGTAAAAAAATAATAAAATTTTTAAAAAATACTAAAAAAAAAAAAAGAAATTGTCTGACACTTATATTCCCACCCCCTCCTCGGTTCATTTCCTATTCTCTGTTAACAATTTTATTCCAAACATCTTCAAATCTGCATATCCCTGAGACCCTTTTTTTTTTAAACCTTTTTTAAAGATATGAGTTTCTCTGGTGGCTCAGATGGTAAAGAATCCACCTGCAATAAGGGAGACCGGGGTTCAATCCCTGGGTTGGGAAGATCCCCTGGAGAAGGCAGTGGCTACCCACTCCAGTATTCTGGCCTGGGGAATTCCATGGACAGAGGAGCCTGGCAGGCTAAAGTCCATGGGGTTGCAAAGAGTTGGACATGACTGAGCAGCTTTCACTTCACTTCACTTCAAAGATGTGAGGGTCATTACTCCAACAGGGAGACTCTCAACAGTCATTAAGTCCTTATAGGCAACAACATTCTCCACTCAGAGAGAACGAAAAACTGTACTTTGAGAATTGATGCCAGATTCACACAGGATATTATAACATGCGATCATTCAAAAGTAGTTTCTATTTCTGAATGAAACAGTATATCAACAGATGTGTTAACTAGGTTGACTGGTAAATGAACAATGATTTGGGAATACAAAACTCTGTCTTACATGAGTTTTTCATTTAAAGAAGCTAATTATATCCATAACAGCAACCTTGGGTTACTGTGGGTTGTTGACCATGAGTTGGCAATGGCCTCATTATGTAGAATTGGATGTTATAAATGGTAGTCATTAAGACAGGATTCTAACTTAGTTTAGGGACCAAAGATATGAATGCAAAGTTTCTCAAATTGGGCATTCTGGGAAAGTTCCAAGGTGATGGAAGAGGATGAAAGGGAGCAGCTTTGAAAAACTGTGCAGTGGTAGCAATAATAAAAATCACTAGTCCAGCCTCCTTCCCCACATACTTTCCCTGCTGTTTCCTTTGCCTAGTGACTGCATTGACTTGTCCTTTGATCAGTTTCTCCTCATCTCATTATCTTCATATTTCCTGCCAACCCCTTTATAGTACCCTTTCTAATCTAATGTAAAACAAAGGAAATGATCCACTATTGTACTGTTCTCCTTAAATCCTGAAAATCATGTTGTGAATAAGGAAAAATATGAGGTCAGATATAAAAATATAGAGAGGCAGAATAGTTTAGCCGTGGAACCAGACCCTGGTTCTTACTTTTGGGGTGAGGTGGGAAATGCATTTGAAATTTGGGATGTTGAGGGGAACACTCTCATTTGCCTGAATGCTTCTATAGCTTTTGATTCCTGGGAGACCTGCATGTCCATAGACATGCAAAATCCTGCACAGTGAAAACTTATTCCACTCCAAGTGCCAGCATTTCCACTGTTGAGCAACTTTAGTGGGGTGAAATAGGTTGATTATTTAGAGCAGGAGTCACAATATAGCCATTGAGCCAATAACCGTGGTCAACAGGTATGTTTTGTCTGCCTTGAGGCTTGTTTTATAAAAAAATTAAATGTGAATGGTGGGAAGGAATATTTTTCATTTCCCCATAAGACCCACCCTCTACCCCACCTGCTGTGGTTTTTTACCACTTCATTAATAGCACCCACTTACAACTTGAATTTGCTTGGTGATTTTGGTTTAGGTGTCACAAATCTGTATTTTTGAAAAGAAAAGAGAACCCCAAGTTCTCCCAGTTACTGTTTTGATTTTCCTCCTCCAGCATCATAAACTGTTTGGCCCTGTGGACCTGACATTGTTCCTGGAGACAGTTTTGGGGATATCAGAGGAGCTTTTATTCTCTCGTTTGTCCTGTGCCCTGATATGGATCTCTTGGTTCATCCTGCATCTTACCTAAATCCCTGTAGGAAGCACTTGTGTTTTATTACATTTGCTTATACATTATTTATATCTTTTAAAAAAGACTTTGAGTCAGCTTACAGTAGCAAGACAAAAACAGAAACAGGACCATTTAAGAGATCAATTAAAAGGAGAACTACTAGGATTAATTTGATACTTGAGTCAGACATTTAATTTAAGTCTGTGCTTTGGATTAATCAAAGAATAGATTATAGAATTCTCTTGCCCAATTAAGGGAAGCACGCACCTTTGTTTGGAGAGACAGACCTCTTGTGCTGATACTGAAGTCTACAAATATGTTATTGCACAAATTCTTATAATGTGGTAATTCCTATGAATATTTTCAGCCTGTCTCTATTTATTATTACAAAAACAGATTATCCATTCAATAAACCAACAGTCTCCCCAGAGTGCCTTGGTTTCTTAGGTTCGAAGGTGTGGAGGACCAATGAATGGTTTTGAAAGTAAGCACTTTTAAAAATCTTTGCCTGCTTAACATACACAGGGTAACGATTATAAGGTAAATGGATGTTTGTTCTAAAATTTGTTAGGCAACAGAAGCATAGATATTTTTAAGAAAGAACTCTAAATACACGGGACTAGAATGAGACAATGTGTGAGAATGACAACTGTAAATCTCTTTTCATGTAAAGCCCTTGCCTGGTGAGTCAATGGCTTTAATTGGCTTATTCCAAGGATTTATAAAACCTGGATACTGCCACTGTTCTGTGAAGAAGAGCTTTTCTTTCCTGAATACTGAGGTCTAATTATGGGATTGTGGCCTTCATGTTTTGTAACCACAGGTACAGAAAGGCCTGTATATATTTTCTCTTTATGAGACAGTGTGATGGATGAAAAGTGATTTGTTTGACTTTGGGTGCAGAGATTAGAAAGAGGTCCCAATTGGTAGCAAACGGTGATTTAGAGACTTGGTCCCTGGAGTCCCCACTGCATCACCAAAGACATGCCACTGAGCAGGTTTCTCAGTTCTCCCAATAGTGTCCTTTTGTCTCCCCCATTCCCCTTTGTCTTTTTCTTGCAAAGAGAAATTTACAGCCAAATTACTTTAACTTGCATCTTAATAGCCAACACAATTCTCTCCTGCTCATTCTTTGCTACATTTTAAAAATTACATACACATACATGCATTCATGCATATTTGCACATGTATAATAGATATATTCGGCATAATATAGATTTGACATTATATTCTAAGTGACTTCAAGCTATTTTTGGAAATCAGAGGAGTATATATTATAAATACATTAGATACATAATAAATTATGATTTTTTAGTACGTTTACGTTTTAGAGATCCTGCCATATTTCTGTCTCCCACCTGACTGTTTAACAGGACTGTTTAACATGTGGGCACCTAGGAGGCTCACAATAAATATGTCTTGGATTTCTTGAACCCCATTGCTTCCAATAGGAGTCTAACACAGTTTCAAAACAGGTCTTATAAATTTTACTTTTTTTTTTTTTTAGTTCTACCAGTTTATTGTTACCAACTCATCTCCCTCCACCCTCATGCCTGCATGCTCAGTCATGTAACCCCGAAGACTGCAGCCCACCAGGCTCCTCTGTCCATGGACTTTTCCAGGCAAGAATACTGGAGTGGGTTGCCATTTCCTTCTCCAGAATTTTACTATTAAATTACCATGACCTAGGTTGCATACTCATTTATGCAGTCCCTCTTTCCCTGTGTCCTTGACTAATCTGTAAAGCTCCTCTTTGCTCAGAGATGCCCATGAATATGTTAAATGCTTGAGAACACACTTGTAGTCATTTCAAGGAGTACCCTTTTGGAAGAATCAACAAATCTCATAGATGTGTATACTAATGTGGATATAAATGTGTTCACCTTGAGAAGCCAATGCAGTGAGCCTTGGCATTCTATGGAGAGGGGATGTGTCTTCAATTCATTCAAGGGTGGCCTGGGGGCAGCTGGAAAGAGCCCACAGGCTCCCAGTCCTCCCTGAGAAGGGCTGGAAGCTCCTAAATCACCCATTGTACAAACACCTATTCACTGGCAAGATGTGGTTATAAGATTCTATGTCCACAGCAAGGTTTTGATGGTGTTGTAAACCACTCAAGCTCAGCTCTTGTAATTTATAGAAACATCAATTCCCCTCAAGGGAATTACAGGCTGATAATTACCATTTGTCCAGGTGCCATAAACGTCAAAAGACCCGGGTTTCTCCATGGCAGAACTAAATATTATCCTATGTTGCAATAATAGTGTGTAGGGGGGGCAGAAAGCTTTTCTAAAAACTAAACAGCCTAACAGACAAGAACTGTGCCTCCCAGATGAGGTTCTTTTGCTACACATATTCCCTCACCTTTCCTCTTTCCACCCTTGTCTTAATCCCTGAAAATTCCTTCTTTTGGAGGAGCTTCTGTGATAACCAGCTCTCCTTTGAACATCTCAGGAAGCTTCTGCGTTCATCACAGGCTTTGTCTCAGGACTTCTGGCCCCGTTTCCACCCCTCTGTTTTCCCCTTGTCACTTTGCTCTCCGGCGCCTGCCTCTGTCTGACTCGTCCTTTTCAGTGGCTCAGCCTTTTCAGCCACTCGACCACATGGGGAAAAGCCTATTCTGTTCAGGGACCCACTGAGGCTTCCACATCAATAAGGCAAATTGATGGCAGGTTTAACACATTTCCCAATTATTGTCTGCAGATGCTTTTCAGAACAAACAATCCCCAAAACCCTTCACATGCAAGAAAACACTCCCCTGGCAAAATGATCTTGTTGGGAGCTTGAAAAGGAAAACCCCGACAAAGGAAGAATAGAAAATATTCATTGGCAAGAGTTTCCTGGCAATAGACCTTACTCCTGTTCAGAGGGATAAGAGCAGGAAAACACCCCAAAGCATCACAGCCTGACACTGGGGTTGCCATATTGGAATTAGCTTTTAATGAGAGAGGGAAGCTGCAAGAACACTTTATTTCATCAGCTCAGTGGCTATGTTTTTCTATATTTTCTATTTCCTTGGTCTCACCTTTCCACTACTGTGGATTCAGGTGACTAATCCTGACAGCTGGTCCTCTCTTTTCCATACTTCTATCTTGAGTCTTGCAGAGATGATTTCTGAAAGGTCTGTCCAAAACTGTGGAGGATGGTTGGGCTTCAGGCCCTTCCCGTGGCCCCTAGGAAGAGAAAGAGAGATCCTGAGATATCCAGACACGCTCGATTACGGGGGAATGTTCAGCACCTGTGTTGGTCTGTTCCCTGGTGGCAGGCAAAGTCTTGGGAGTTATTTGCTTTTTCTCTTTGTAAAAAATCAGTAACCCTTTTTCCTTCCTCACTCTCCATAAAGAATTAGAGCATATACTTAGACAAAACTACAATTCAAAAAGATACATGCACCCCTATGGTCATAGCAGCAGTATTCACAATAGCACGGAAACGACCTAAATACCTATTGACAGAACAATGGATGTTGTACATAAACACAATGGAATACTACTCAGCCATGAGAAAGAAAGAACGTCATTGGCAGCAACATGGATGAACCTAGAGACGCTCATACTAAGTGAAATAAGTCAGGAGGAGGAATACAAATCCATACGAATTTACTAATATGTGAAATCTAACATACCATACAAATCGACATACTTGTGAAACAAAAACAGACACCGATATAGAGAACAGACGTGGTTGCTAAGGGCAGGGTGGTTTAAGGGAGGGAAAGAGTGGGAGTTTGGGAGAACAGAGGCAAAAGATTATATATAGGACGAGTAAACAAGGTTCTACTGTATAGCACAGGGTACTATATTCAATATCCTGTGATAAATCATAATGGAAAATAATATGAGAAAGAATATATACATATTAGTGAGTCACTTTACAGAAGAAATTAACATAGCACTGTAAATCAACTATACCTCAATGAAATTTTAAAAAAGATCAACTCCTAAAAGAAAAAAAAAATTGTTTCATGATCTTTTTTTATATCTGTTATTATTACACACCTTTCTGGGAAGCAGTGGTATGCAGGTAATGCCAGCAAGCCTGAGGATCAACAAGACTGAAGGTCTGAGAAGACTGAGTCCCCTCCCCGCTCAGCGGTGCCCATGTACAGCAAGCGGCCACCAGGGTTTGAAAAGCTCTAGGGGCTGCCACAGTGGAGCGTCAGTCCTGGAAATCCTCTAATGTTGCTGTGGGTGGTCACTCTTCTGAAACTCACCTGTAATAACCTGTTAGGGTCCTAAAGGAAACCAGGAAAGAACAAAGACCAGTGGTGCACCAGGCCCAGGGGAGAGCCTCCATCAGCTTCCTCTCTCTTCCTCTCTTGGAAGAAAAATTCCACCTTATTTTCCCACCCATCCAAAGAAGGGGCTGGAGCTCTATATGGTTACAATTAACAAAAATGGTGTGTGTGTTGGGGGTGTGGGGAAAGTAAAATTTTCAATCGATATTTGGTGTCTCTGCAAAGTTCCACAGTCTGTTACTTCCTAACTTGCATGCATGTAGAATCAGTAAAGTAAAAGATCCACGCTTTTTTTTTTTTCCCCCACATAGACCAAATCCTAATTTCAAGGAGACAGAAAAAATCTTCCAAATATGGCAAAATGCAAAGCGAAACTACAACCAAGGGGTGGATGTGAGCTTTCTAAAAGCAGAGCAAAACTTCTTGGAGCCATTCTGCTCAAGGGAGTGGGGCAAGAGAAGGAATGAAGGCCTGAACTTCAAAGAAATGTAAATAAAACATTCCTCCTGCTCTGATTTTAATCTCTTTGTTGGCCGCTTTCTGTGAGAGGGTGCCTAAGTGACTGTATTTGCCTACCCCTTCAACAAATCAAAGCTTTTCAGAACAGGATCATCAGTGGGGACTCCTTACCCCAGGCAACTGTAATAGGTGGTAAATATTAATTTCAGAGGAAGGCCTTTGAGCCTAGAAGTGCAGCAACAATGTGCCTCCAAGGAGCCACTTCTTTTCTTTTCTGTATCCATTGGAAGCAGGTTGTGGGAGCAAAGCTTATCTCCCATTTTTTATCCATTTTAACAATGCTCTGCCTACTGCTAGTTAAACTGAGCTGCCTTAAGCTCAATACAAAAAGCTCTTTTCAGAGCATCTAACAGATAACTTAAAAAAAAAAAAAAGGAATCTTTTCACACAGCCTTCCTGGTGCCCTTTCAAGAGATATGGCTGTGTGCAGACAGCAGGCCTGAGGTGGCTTTTGGGGACAAAGGCAACACCAAGAATTAAGTCTACGCTTACTCTTTAAAGTTGTCACCATCTTCTTGTCTCTACCTTCTGCTTTTCCTCCAGTGCCCACCCTCACTCCCCGCAAGTGGGTAGGCCCATGCTGGCAGATTTGATGATGGTTTTTCTTTGCACATTGGTCAGTCACGCCTGGTGAGGTGAGGATCTCCTGTTTTAAATCATGTCTCACCTTCAAGTTGAAGTGAAAGTGAGTTGCTCAGTCCTGTCTGACTCCTTGAGACCCCATGGACTGCAACCTGCCAGGCTCCTCAGTCCATGGCATTCATCAAGTAATTGTGTCTAAAACCCACAGTGTCATCTGGAGACCCACTAGACCACCTGTAGTGAAGGTGATAAAAAGGAGAATTCATAACAGGCAGGGTGGTGGCTGGATTCTGCTAGAGGTCTGTGAACAGTTTGTTTCCATACCAGCCTTGCTGAACGTGGATTTCTGTTCTCTCTGCTAATGAGACAGACCACTGGACTGCCATTTCCCTTCTCAGGTAAGGGCAGGAGAGGAGCCCTTTCTGCTGCTGCTGATGAGGAGATTTCTGAGAACACTGGAGTTTATTTTAAAATCTCTGAACCTCCCTTTGAAGTAAGGCTTCTTTGAAGTCACTCTGAAGTTGTTTCTGAAGAGCTTGATGAGTGTCTGAGAGGTGATTAAAAATACTGTGGATGGAGGAACAGCCTTTCCTCCCAACCTGAGTTGTCCTTTTCTCTCAACAGCAGGCCAGGTTGGCGAGAATGATTTTTCACTAGTCAGACTCATTGAGGATGCCCCTGGCTCTGGTCCAGAATCCACTTGACTCAACTCAGTCTGAGGGGAGAGGAAGACATTGCCCACTTCATTTTGGTCTTCAGTGTGGCCTCCTTCTCCCCCATACTTCCAACTACTTTCCCTCATATCCATCAACATGTGCTTACTGATGCCATGCCCACCTTGTTAATCTGCCTTTGATCAGTGTCATGCCATTTACTTCTTCTGGAAAGGAATTTTCTGTCATCTCTGTCACAGGCCAGTTTCTCAGGAAGCCAACTCTGCAGAAGACGTTAGTGTTATGATGCAGGCCTGTGGAGAAAGGATGGGGTGGAGGGAAAAGCTGAGCTACAACACAGTTCCAAGAAAGGTCTCACCTTACCTTAGAGGATGGGAGGCCCTGGAGCCAGGATGGCCCTTCAGAGTTGTCCCAAACTGACACAAGGAGGCCAGGCCTTTATCCTCTTTATATCATTAAATGCAAGCTGCCCCTGGAAGGAAGTATGCCCTTGCAAAAGGTGGGTCTCTTCAACCAAGGCGATCCCTGTAGGGGCCTGACAGCAGCAGGAAAATAAGTCCTGCGTTCCTGAAGGGATATGAGGCCGTGCCTCACATCTACTATAGTCTCCATGTTAAACCATCACGTGGGCCTGCCAGAAACATCCTACTAGTGATTTAAAGGCGATAGGTACTTAGAAAGAAGGATGCCCTCCAGTAGCGTGCATCCTCCTGTTCATATAGCGGGAACCTGATTGAGCAGTGGCAAGAAGGGCAACCTCGATACAGTGTCACATTGGGGTCCCAGCTAGCCTGGCTTCAAACACAGAATTGTCCATAATGATGACTTCCTATTTTATTGAAGTAGCATCTGCTGTGCATCTCCTCCAGCAGCCCTGGAAACCGGTTCTGCCAGCTGCAGAGGAGAGAGCCAACAGCTAGACACAACAGGAAGCTTGGATTTCAACACAGAGAAAAAAATATAAATATTTATCTAATCACATAATTAAAGAAAATCCACTGTTCCTGTACAGTTGCTATCTAAATGGCCCACTTCATTAAAATGCAAAAGTTTTGTGAATTACTTTAAAATATTTCCTGAAAATGTTCTTCCCTTCATGGATTTATTTTTTTTAAAAGAGGAAACAAACCAATATATTTAAAAGAATACATTTTTATTTAAGTATATATTTTGTGTGCCATATGTATATGTATATGATTATGTTTTGCTTTTACTCTGTACCTTCTTCCCACTTTACTACAGAATGGTTATCAGTTATTGGCACTTAACAAAAACGTTACCAAACAGTATTATGAAACATTTTCTTCTCTGCTGTATTACCAGGTAGCGGGTAGATTCATCTACACAGGTGAGGAAAGTGGAGAGCTGAATTATTCAATGACTTTGATTAATGTTTATGTCAGAGCCGGAACTAATGTATCAGTAATGGGGAAGTTCAATTAGTGCTTTAATTAATTAGATTCCTGTTTTTAGCTCTATTGTGAAGGATAATTATTTGTTAGATTTGCTTAGGACCTGGGTGAAGGCCTTGATTACAGGTATCACCAAAAATATGGCGCTGAGTTTGGGGCTCTTTGAAGAAATGTGAAGCTTGTGAAAATAGAAAATGTCAGTGAAAATTCAAACACATTGTCATTTGCTAAGCCATTAAAGGCTTAGAACAAAGTTCAAAATAAATAATTTAACTGAAGATAGGATTATAAGCAAGACCTCTTAGATACAATAATTGTCTTCTATTTGAATTTAGGGCCACTTTGACTATAGTATCAAGACAATACAGTCTTATGCACTTAACCAAGAAGCTGACTTGAGACACTCTCTCTCCCTCTTTCTGTTGGCTAGGAACTTTTATCCTTACAATGATAAATCTACTAACAAATATCAAGATCACAGAGGTGTAGTCTTAACAAAAAATGGAGTAACCCCTGCAGAGGAATCTGCATGATTTAGATTTCTCCCGGTTCTCGCTGCTAGGATTTAATCACATCTGAAGGGCAGAGTAATTTTGATGCCTAAGCATCTACATAGATTCCCCTTTGTTCCTTATTTTAGTCTGACCAGTATTTCTGAAACATTAAGGTGTGCTCAAAGATTACTGAAGTATGTTCTTAAAACTAGGATAGTTGTACCTCATGGACCAATTAACAGGCATTTAGGACAATTTTGGCTGAGAATTATAATAAGAAGCACATCAACGATTTAGCCACTTGGGTCTAATGTGAACTAAAGATCAAAAGTGTTGTCCCAACTAACTAGCTATTCTCCTCAACTCTAGCTTTCAGATGTAACACAAATATTAGGCTTCTGATAAAGTATTGAGCCTTATGAATGATTTGCTTTTTACTTTTGAATGAAGTAGAGAACATTAAATGTTAGACCCATAAAGGAGCATGCCTAATCTCTGGCATCTAGGAATGTTTCCCTAAGTGGGAGAAAAGGAATTCCAACTAAGTCTCCAGAAGTAGAATTCTTAGCCTAGTTCTTTAATGCTGTGGGTTGTCTTTGAAAGTACTGTAGTGTTTCTGAAATGTGATTTTGCAGTGAATTTTCTTCTTAACTCTTAACTGTGGATACATTTTTCTAAAAGGAAGAAACAAAGAATAGAGGAAGAAAACATCTTGATTGTGTGTGATAAAGAGTGACACCATAGCTATCTGTTTTTAACATCTAAAAAGTTTCAGTTCTTTTAAAACAGGGCAAAGAGATTTATGTAGCATTTATGAATATCAATTTAAAATAACAAGCAAATACATGAAAGTATGTGTTCACAATATTTACAGTAATAAAATACTTTCAATTTTTAAATAGTCTATACTTGTCTTTGAGAACCACATGAAAGTCTAGAAGGAAACCAAAATTTAAAAACTTAAGTTCAGGGAGAGGGAGAGGGTGGGGAGATTTGGGAGAATGGCATTGAAACATGTGTAATATCATGAATGAGACAAGTTGCCAGTCCAGGTTTGATGCACGATGCTGGATGCTTGGGGCTGGTGCACTGGGACGGCCCAGAAGGAGGGTATGGGGAGGGAGGAGGGAGGAGGGTTCAGGATGGGGAGCACGGGTATACCTGTGGCGGATTCATTTCGATGTTGGGCAAAACTAATACAATATTGTAAAGTTTAAAAATAAAATAAAATTTAAAAAAATAAAAAAAAGAAAAATCATCAATTCAAACTAAAAAAAAATACATATGCCATATTTAACTTTTTTATAAAAATGACACTTCTATTATTTGTGTGCTTGTGTAATGCTACTAGGTACATCTTTATCTTTATGTTTGTTTTTTTTTTGCTCTACAATTTTAGTTTTATTCCTGTCTTCAGTTAGTACATTCCTTTTTTTAAATATCTTCTTTTACTGCTCTTTCAACTATTTTATATAGTTGAAATAAATCTCTCATATTTTATATTACCCCTTTAAGACTTCTGAAAACTTTTTTATGAAGAAAGTGTGTATATGTTTGTGTGCATGTGGGTATATTTGGGAAGGAGGATAGTGGCACCAAGCAAGCAAGTAAATAAACAAAGACACCTTAAAATATTTTTGTTGTTGTTTAGTTGCTAAGGCATGTCTGACTCTTTGCAATGCCCTAGACTTCAGCATGACAGGCTTCCTTGTCCTTTACTATCTCCCAGAGTTTGCACAAACTCGTGTCCATTGATTCATAGATGCCATCTAACCATCTTATCCTCTTGTTGCCCACTTCTCCTGCCCTCAATCTTTCCCAGCATCAGGATCTTTCCTTAAACACACACACACACACACACACACACACACACACATATATATATATCTTTTCTATGTTATATATATATATGTATACATGGCCCTGCATCTCTTACACAGCTATACTTTGATAAACAAATTAATGCAAACAAGAAGAAAGGCTGTTCTTAGATTTCATATGTATTACATGTATGTAATTAACATACATATTCTTGGGGTTATTAGATGTGCTTCTCACTAACAGGAAAAAAATGATTGATAAGATGTGACACTTGCTTTCAGGCAGCTCATGGTCATAGGAAAAGACAGAACAGTATACAACCTATCACTCACTGTTCCATGAGATAGTGAAAGTCACTCAGTCGTGTCCGGCTCTTTGTGACCCTATGGACTGTATAGTCCCTGGAATTATCCAGGCCAGAATACTGGAGTGGGTAGCCTTTCCCTTCTTTAGGGGATCTTCCCAACCCAGGGATCAAACCCAGGCTTCCGGCATTGTAGGCAGATTCTTTTATCAGCTGAGCTACAAGGGAAGCCCTCCAATGAGATAAGTTCTGGAAATACTTGTGCTTAGGCCTGAAGGAATTGGAGAAGGAAATGGCAACCCACTCCAGTGTTCTTGCCTGGAGAATCCCAGGGATGGCAGAGCCTGGTGGGCTACCATTTATGGGGTCACACAGAGTCGGACACGACTGAAGCAACTTAGCAGCAGCAGCAGCAGCTGGCCTGAAGGAAGAACAGGAACTCCCCATTAGAAAGGTCCTCTCTGTTATCAAGGCAGCAAAATCCAAAGCAGCAAAAGTATAATAGTCAAGTCTCCGAGGTCCATTGGAGGAATAGGTTCTTTCTGTTTATGATGGGAAAGAGAAGCACCGGGGTACCAGTTAAGGCATGAACATTCCTGAAGCAAGGAAGAGGTAGTGAGCCCGGAGAGTCATCAATCACATATCTTGTCAAAGGGATGAGGGTGAAGAAGACTGGCATTTATTAAAAATCTCATGTGAGATGACTGACAGGCTCATTGAGCCCTCAGAGCAAGCCTATGATAAGTGTTCATTCAGGATATAGTTATGAGCACAACGCTATGCTAGGCACTGAGAATACAGCTGGGAAACAGCAAATCCCTGTCCGCACAAGGCTTCCACTTCATCAGGAGAATCAGTCAATAAGGAAACCGACAAGTGAACATGTGATAGCATGACCCTGGGAGGGACACTCAGGAAATGATAGTTGATCTGGGAAGTGCTTGGAAGAAGGGGTCTAGGCCTGAGGCAATGTGACGGAAGAACATTCTATGCAAATACAAAGGCCCCCAAAATGGAAATGAACAGAGAGTCTTCAAGGAACAAAGGAAGGAAGGTGGGTCTAGAGTAGAGACTCTGAGGTCACTACAATGGGGAGGTGACAGGCAGGTGAGGCTTCATGAACTTACAGGATGTGCCCAGTGGTGGAGCACAGATTTGAGGCCAAGTCTGACTCCAAAGCCCCAATTCTCTCCTATTGGATCCTCTCCCCTGTTAGTTGTAGTAATGTGCCAGGAACTTGTACAAGCACTCTGATCACGGAGTTCAAGAACGCAGAATGCTTTTTCAACTGGCTATCCAACACTAGGACTTGTGCAAACCAGAGGAAGTCCCAGACCTATTCCTGGGTCTCTAACATTTGTGGGGCCCAGGACAAGAGCGTAAAGAGACGCTCATATATGTGCTTAAATATTTTAAGTTAAAAGGCAAGGAAATTCCCTGGGGTCCAGTGATTAGGACTCCAAGCTTTCTCTGCCAAGGGTGTGGATTCAATCCCTGGTCAAAGAACTAAGATCCTGCGAGCTGTGCAGTGTAGCGAAAAAAGAAGAAAAAAAAAGGAATGGTTAAAAATAAAATTAGTAAAGTTAAAAGGAAGGCCAGAAGACTGCTAAATACACATTCACACTTAAGCCTTGACAAATATACCTTTATAATGACCTAGAAGATCTGTTCCAATTTGCAGTTCTCAAGATGCCAAGTTCAGGGCCAGAATACAGGGGCAGTGAGAGTGTGAGTCTCTGACCTCTGACTCCCAGCCTACTTTAGGTCCATCTCAGACTCAGGAAAAGGACCCACAGAATCCCAGGAGCTGGCTTGGCACCATTACTGGCAGGGGATCCTGGGAGTCAGAGCCAGTGTGTACCCTAGACATGGGGGTTATGTGTTCAGTGTGGTCACATCTTCTTGGCCTGTGAGCCTTTCACCATGTGAAAGGAGAAGAGACAAGGTCGATAGCTGGGGCTCTAGATCACGAGTGCTTCCTTGGCCAGAGGATCATTTTACCAGATCTGAGAGCAGTGCTGCCTGCCCAGTGAGCCTAGAGGTGAAGTGGGAAGCTACGGAAGACAGAAAGCAGACTAAACCCCCAAATATAATTCTTTAAAAATGTAACTCAAAGCATGCTGCTGCTGCTAAGTCACCTCATTCCTGTCCAACTCTTTGCAACCCTATGAACTATAGCCCACCAGGCTCCTCTGTCCATGGGATTCTCCAGGCAAGAATACGGGAATGGGTTGCCATGCCCTCCTCCAGGGGATCTTCCCAACCCAGGGATAGAACCCAGGTCTCTTGTGTCTCCTGCATTTCCTGGTGGGTTCTTTATCACTAGCACCACCTAGGAAGCCTAACTCAAAGCACATTTCTGTATTGCTTTCTATGACTGCTGTATGAATTTCTACAAACTTGGAAGCATAAAATAACAGAAATCTATTCTCTCACAGTTCTGGAGGCCAAATCCGGAAATCAGTTTCCCTGAGCTAAAATCAAGGTCTCAGCAGGCCTGCTTTTCTGCTAGGAGTTCTAATGGGGAATCAATCCTTTCCTTCCTCCAGTTTCTGGTTGTGGTAGCGGCTGGCATTCCAGCTTCCTGTGGCTGCACCACTCTGATAGTCAAGGCCAGCATCTTCGAATCTCTCTTCTCCATTTTCACCTCTCCTTCTCTCTGTGTTAACATCTCTCTCTTCCTCTCTTATAAAGATATATGTAATTGCATTTAAGACCCATATGAATAATCTAGAATAATCTCCCTACTTTGAGATTTTTAACTTAATCATAACTTCAAAGTTCCTGTGTCCATATAAGGTAGTTACCAGGTTCTGGTCATTAGGACCTGATCTAGGCCCATGGTTCAGCCTACCACAGCACTGTCTTTGATGGTTCAAGTTGTAATATTGGTCAAAAAGAATTAAAAATATTACTTTTGAGGTAAAAAGCAATTAGATTTGTCACATAATTTAATGTTGTGTTAGTTGCTCAGCCATGTCTGATTCTTTGTGATCCCATGGACTATAGCCCACCAGACTCCTTTGTCCATGAAATTCTCCAGGCAAGAATACTGGAGTGGATAGATATTCTCTTCTCCAGGGGATTTAATATAGAGAGATAAATATTTTCATTTTGAATATTGTCAAGACCATCACCAGGGAAGACAAAAATTTTCTATTTGGTCATCTTTTTCCGTGGTTAGGGATGATAACTGATAGCAGATGACCAAGAAAGCAAAGATTTCTAGCCAGTTGTTTTCCAGTTTTTTGTTTTTTTTTTTTATCAGCACTATTTTTATTTAGAATAGGCAGGTGACAAACCTGTCTATTTCCACCACATTGGAAAGAAATTATTCAAACACTTAAAAAAATGGTGAATGTACTCAAATAGGCAGGGCTTGATGGCAAAGCTTTTTCCCTGAGAATTTGAGATAGGAGTCTTGAATTCCGTTCAACATTTTAATTAAACCAAAAACATTTGAGACACTACTAGATGCCAGGCGCTGGGCTTTGGAAAGAGAAAGATAAATTATATCCCATACATGTCCTCCAAGAGCTCACAATTTAGTATGTGTGAGAGGCACAGAAACAAACAATTAAGAAAATGAAAACACAATGTGTTATGTGCTATGAGAGGGATGATTGAAGTGCTGAGGCTAAAGGTTCAAGAGGAGAAACAAGAGAACTCAGGAAACTATCGGATATACAAGGAGCACTCAATAAATATCTGAATGATTGAGCCACTGCTATCTCCTTCCCAACACCTCCTCCACCAGCTCTGAGTTTAAGTTACCATCATCTCTTGTCTGAACCACTCTATGCCTTCCAAATTAGTCCACCAGATCTATTGTCATGCCAGAAATCCATGGCTTCTTTGCTTAAATCCTCTAATTTTTTCTCACCAAATTGAGAATAAGATTCCATCTATTTGCCATGGTCTGAGCAACATAGTTTAGCCCTGCCTACCTTCTGATTGTTGCTTCTGTTCAGCTGTCTCCAACCACACCAGCCTTCTTTCTCTTGCTGGAAACTTAATTATTCCTGCCTCAGAGCCTTCTCTTCTTGAGGTTTCCTTTGTATCTTGGCTTCTGTTTAACCAGTCTCTGCTCAGGTATTCTCTATTCCCTGATAGAGGAATTTGTCTGATCACCCATTGTATGGGTTTCCAAAGTGATTTCCTGTGTTTATTTATTTTCTTTCTTTTCTTTTCAATTGAAATGCAATTTCCATGAGGCAGGACCTTGTTAATCTTATACAACGTTTTTCCCCATTGTTTGTCAGAAGATAGATGTAAACTTTGACCCCTGCCATAATATGAAAACTGTAAATCTATACTGCCCCAAATCAAGGCCTTAATGACAAGAATTGCCAGAAAAATATACAGCAAACTCCAGTGTTCTAGGTATTGGTGACAGTATTATCCTGATCCTTTAAGTAGGCTTAAGAGTTAATCCCATAAAGGCTGCATTGCACAGCTGTAAAGTTTTCATGAAAGATGATTTTCGTTTTCTTTCCAGACTTCTAGGCTAGTCATTGGGCTAGAATTATGACACAAAAGTAAATATGGACTTAAAAAAATACAGGATCACTTTAAAATGAGAATAGTCCAGGAGATAAAATTGTGACAATCTGAATTCATTATTTGAAAATCTCCTTGTTTTCTTTCTCTGGAGGCTTTTATCTGCAACAATAAAAATATCTGTAAATGCTTTGCAATCAGAGAAGCTTATTATAAAAACATATCTCGGTTACTTGAAAATGCTCACTGGTCAGTACTTTTCATTTATCAGTCTCTATGCAGTGCTTTGTCTGAAAGCTCCATCTCTCTCTCCTCTGAGTTGTTGCCTGAGCATCAGACTAGTATATTTTGTATGCCAGTTATATTAAATTGGGGGTTAAACTGAAAAAGCTCCTTTGTGGAAAGGTCAAGCTCTCTTTAAAAAGCTCTGGCATTCAAAGCTAAAGCAGTAAACAACAAAAGAGGATGGCAAAGTTGAACAAATGGGGCTTAATTGGCTGTTAGACTTGGACTGATTTAAAAAAATAAATGCCTAACTTTGCATTCTGGGTATCCAACTCTAAGGTAGTCCCCCTTAGTGGGCTCACTTCAGATAAATATCACCTAATTCCTTTCTCATTAAAAACTTCCTCTGGATATTGGCACAGTGAATACCTGCCATAAAAGGCTACCCCTGGCTCATCCCCCTTGCCTCTGCTTCTCCACTTAATCAGACTTAATCATTATTCATTTGCCTAATTCAGGAAACATTTAAAGCTGTTTTTCTCTTAATCATTTTGACTAAAATAGCTACAAGACCAGTGGAGATTTTTTTTTTAAGCCCGTTAAAACCTTTAGAGCATAAAATGGTGAATTCTAATTATTATCTAATAACAGGGGAAAAAAAGAAACAGGAAGTTCTTTTTAATGGCAGAGGAACACATGCAGGGCCTGGGCAAGCTGCGGAGCGAGTGGGGTCCTGGGGAGAGAGGAGCCATTTTCTATTCTTGTGGCGGAGCTCTGCAGGGGTTTTGAGTTAGGGACACCTGTGTGGGAATGACTATGCAGGTCACTGTCATTTTTGATTAGCACTGCCTAGAGTCCTGCGACGAGGGAGACACATTCAGGGCCTGGAAGAGTCGGTCTCCCCAGGCAATAGGTGCCACGAGGGATGTCTTTGACAGGTGTGAAGTAGCCATTGCCAACGTTCCTAAAGAGGATGGGGCAGCAGCAGGTTTCTACCAGCTGAGCGGACGTCTGGGAGCACCAGAGCCTAGAGCACAACTGGGACTCTGGGATGCTCTGAAGCAAAATTGAGAACTGGCATTAACTTGGAGGCATGAAAGACTCTGAACTTGTCAAAAATTGCCTTGAATTCTATATGGCTGGTGCCTGGGACTTGGTTAAGTATTTAATTGATGTTGCTATTATTATTACTATTAATCATATTAGCTACTCACCACCTGCATCCACAGAATCAGAAAGCCTAGATGGTCATCTGGTCCATCAAACCTCTGCCTTTAGGGGCTTAAAAGTGTCAGAATATATTAAAGTTAAACTTCTCACTTGCATTCATGTCTAAAGAATTACACAGCCAAAGGAAAAAAAAATATTCTCCTCACCGTCATGCTTTCTGTCTCAAAACAGGAATGCCGCAGGAAACGGACACAGGAACCAGCACGTACTAACGCCTTTCTACAAATTAAACAGAGCTGACCCCTGTGAAGGGGTGCAGTCTCTTACCTAGGCCATGGACTATGTAGGCAGAGTGGGAGTTGGGTTGCAGCCTTGACTCACCCACCTAAACTGGTATAAATTGGAATGAGATGAACAGAACCTCCTGGGAACAGGCAGCAGGCTCTCTTAGAGAGCTGCGATATATTTATTTTCATTTTTTAAATAATAGGCTATATTTTAGAACAGTTGCAGAGTTAACAGAAAAATTGAGAGACAGTACAGCGTGTTCTTATTATGTCTCCCGCTATGCTCCCCACTTCGAGGTTTCCCTTATAATTAATGTCCTAGCATTAGTTTTGTTAAATAACAACAATTCAACTGAGTAAATTTTAAAGATCTGATTGACTTTATTGAATGAATCATGAGTCAGGCAGCAACCCCTCTAGCAAATAGAAAGGACTCTGAGGAGCTGTACAAAATGGAAGGCTTTTCTAGGCAGAGGGTGGAGAGGAGGAGGTTTCAGGCTTAGGTACCTACCTGTGGGGGATGGAAGGGGACACGTGGCACATCACTTCTTTGGTTCTCACTAGAAAATTCCAGACTGATTGGTTGAGACTACATTCCTGGGAAAGGTTGCAGCTGCAATTAGGGTAGGTATTAAGTCTTTTTTCACAGATGTGAGGCTTGCCACAAGTGACTCCATTTTGGGCCAGTTGTTTCCTTTATAATAGTTTGGTACATTTGTTACAGGCTTTCCAGGGGGCACAGTGGTAAAGAATCCACCTGTCAGTGCAGGAGACACAAGAGACATGGGTTTTATCTCTGCATCATGAAGATCCTCTAGAGTAGGAAATGGCAGCCCACTCCAGTATTCTTGCCTGGAAAATTCCATGGACAGAGGAGCTTGGTGGGCTCCAGTTCGTGGGGTCGCAGAGAGTTGGACATGACTTAGCAGCTGAACAACAATGAACCAACACAATACTGATATATTCCTATTAACTAATTTTCTCTCCAAAAGGGAGAACCATTTGCTTAATTAATTCCAAAATAAGTACAGCAGTATCAGAGTTTTTAATTCATATGTCCATGAAACAATTTTGTCAGCCAAAGTATTTATGTACAGTTCCTTTTGCCTTTAGTTTTAGGTCAGCCTTTTCCCCCTTCTTTTTTGAGTGACTTGTTTCATGTTTGTGATACAGCTAGATACTCTTATCTCAGTCTGCATTTTTTTCCTGGGATTCTTTAATGAAGAGATGTGATAATTTAACACATTAATTAATCTCATGTTTACCAAGCATATCACTGGTGGTATGCAAGATGATTTTTAAATAGACCTTTTTATTTTAATAGCTATGCATTTATTTTAATTTGTACTAGAAAAAAGTATTTAGCCTATCAAAGCTATGATTTCATGACTATTATTGATTAGAACAAAGGTAAATATATTTAATTTTCAGACTGGCTCATACTAATGAAAAATAGCAGAGACAGGGAAAGGCCTAAGTTGGGGAAAAACTGAAGTAATTTAGTTTTTTAATTTTAGTTTTTTCACCAGGCCCATCTCTATCCTACCACAGCCAATTAAGAATTCTACTTCAGCTTCAGATTCTCAACCTATAACAACCTATAACATTCTCAACAGTTCGAAACAATAATCTGGTGTACAGATAATAATGATCTGTTACACATTCTATACTTTCTCTTTTATCTCAAGTAGTGATGCTGCTTTCTCTGATCTGCTGCTGCTACTGATGCTAAGTCACTTCAGTCAGGCCCGACTCTGTGAGACCGCATAGACGGCAGCCCACCAGGCTCCCCTGTCTCTGGGATTCTCCAGGCAAGAACACTGGAGTGGGTTGCCATTTCCTTCTCCAATTCATGAAAGTGAAAAGTCAAAGTGAAGTCGCTCAGCTGTGTCCGACTCTTCCTGACCCCATGGACTGCAGCCCATGAGGCTCCTCTGTCCATGGGGTACCAGAATGGGGTGCCATCACCTTCTCCAATGCATGACAGTGAAAAGTGAAAGTGAAGTCGCTCAGTCATGTCCAACTCTTCGAGACCCCATGGACTGCAGCCTATGAGGCTCCTCCGTCCATGGGATTTTCCAGGCAAGAGTACTGGAGTGGGTGCCATCGCCTTCTCCACTCTCTGATCTAGTCTCATATAATTTTATGACACATGAGGCAGCTCTCAGTTCATAACTCTGGCCAACTTCTCACTAAGTTCACAACTTCTTCAAATGGTATAACCTATAGAACTCCAGGATATTGATGTGGCAGAAGCTGGATTTCATCTGACTCTTAAAGAAGACAGCTCTGATTGACAACACTAGCTTTCTAACTTACCTTATGGAAACCCAATTGAGAGAAATAGCATCTCATTGGAGCATCAATAGGACCAAGATACCTTGACATGAATAGGAATAGAGATGTGAAAACTAGGCAAAAAAACCTTAGAGGATTTATTAAACACAGATTTCTAGGTCCCACTCTCGGAGAAGGCAATGGCAACCCACTCCAGTACTCTCGCCTGGAAAATCCCATGGACGGAGGAGCCTGGTAGGCTGCAGTCCATGGGGTCGATAAGAGTCTGACATGACTGAGCGACTTTACTTTCACTTTTCACTTTCATTCATTGGAGAAGGAAATGGCAACCCACTCCAGTGCTCTTGCCTGGAGAATCCCAGGGACAGGGGAGCCTGGTGGGCTGCCGTCTATGGGGTGGCACACAGTCGGACACGACTGAAAGGACTTAGCAGCAGCAGCAGCAGGTCCCACTCCAGAGTTTCTAATTCAGTAGGTATAAGTGGGCCCCAAGAATTTGCATTTTTAACAAATTTCCAGGAGATACTGAAGTTTGGGTTACAGGAACCACACTGTGAGAACCATTGGTTCAGGTGCTCAAGCAGTGGCTTAATGGAAGCAAAAGAACAGATTAGCCCTTTATATGTTATTATGTGCTAAGTTGCTTCAGTCATATCTGACTCCTTGCAATCCCAGAACTGTAGTCTGCCAGGTTCCTCTGTCCATGGGATTCTCCAGGCATGAATATTGGAATGGGTTGCTATTTCCTTCTCTTCTATGTTATTATAGAAAATATAACTGCTTGAAGGAAAATACAATTTTAAGTATCTAAATGAAATTAAACTTGAATTTGGAATTTCCTTAATTTTATTGTGGCCATTGATCTCAAGACCAGGTAAGGTTAGTAAGAAAATATTAACCTATAAATTTAATAAATGTGACAGTTATCAGCATCATCATCTTTGATTCCTTTCATGACAGATTTTAAGTAAGTATTGGATAGTTATTCTATTTGGGTTTGACCTTTTTAAAATTAGGAATATTTTTGTTGTATTTTTCAAGAGGATTGATTAATAGGAGCAAGTGGTTTGGGCAATAAGAATTTTTTTTTCATTTTTCTAAATTTTGTTTAGTTTGAAAACATACTTCAAATTTGCTTCATTTTCTCATTTGAAGATTTTTTAATACAAGTTAAATATCAAAGAAATTTGTTGCCTGAGATATAGTAACCTAATTTGTAGGCATCTCTCTTTATGGTACAATACAAAATGCAGGTAAAGTTTGGGAGCATTATTTAAGAGTAAAAAATGGAATTTGTCTCAATCTCCAATATTAAAGGAATGTTTAAATATGTTAAGTAAAATGAAATGTCCTGTGACTCTTATAAGTTAAGGTATAAATAAAGAAAATCATGTACCATATGAAAAAAAGCAATTTGCAACATTTTGTAAATAGTATGAGTCACAAAGGGGCTATCCAGGTGGCACTAATGGTAAAGAACCCCCCTGCCAGTGCAGGAGATGTAAGAGCCTCCGGTTCCATCCCTGGGTGGGGAAGATCCCCTGGAGAAGAAAACAGCAACCCACTCCAGTATTCCTGCCTGGAGAATCCCATAGACAGAGGAGCCCGGTGGTCTACAATACATGGGATGACAGAGTCAGACATGACTGAATCACTTTGGCACAGCATGATGACACATGGGTCACAAATGGGTTAAAATACATAAAAATTAGATTGGTATAAAATGTATTAAAGTTATATACAATTTTCATAGGGCTTAAAGTGCTGCCTCTGGATGCAGACTGTATGAGCATAAACCTCAGCTCGAACACTTGGTAGCCATGTGCCCTTGAATGAGGCTGTTAGTCTTTTTGTTCTCCACCATGAAATGGTACAATGGGAAATATATATTTGATCTCTGTCTTGGGTTTCTGGCACACAGCTTCTAAAACCTTTAGAAGTTTTAGAGTGATAGGCGTGTCTTTCATTATTTATAATAAGCTCGTTTCAACTGTACCTGTGTTTGTGCTTATGAGGTAACTCTTGCCGTCCTCTAGATAGTTTCAGGATGAGGGTTGATTGACAGAAAGATCAAGGCATGATTAGAAGCCTGGACTTTCAGCTCTGCCGCACAACCTCCAGGGAAGCGAGAAGGGCTAGAGATAAAGTCAGCCACCAAAGGCCAATCATTTAATCAACAAAGTCTTTGTAATAGAACCTCCTTCCAAGCCCTAAATGATGGGTTTCAAATATGTGTTCCAGGTTGGTGAACACACCAAGGTACTGCAGGGCGCTGTGCCTGGAGACAGCTTGGGAACTCCGTGTCTTTTCACCCCAGCCCCTATCCCCTGCCACCCCACTGCCATTACACCCGCTGCCATTACACCCACTGCCATTACACCCGCTGCCATTACACCCGCTGCCATTACACCCGCTGCCACTATCCTTGCCTCGTACATCCCATTTGGCAGTTCCCAAGCTGTGTCTTTTATAATACATCAGTATTAGTAAGGAAAAAGTTTTTAATGTGTTCTCTGAGCTATTCTAGCATGTTATTAAACTGAGAGGGGGCTGTGGAAACTCGTGATGTGTAGCTGGTCAGATCAGATCAGATCAGTCGTCAGTCTTGTCCGACTCTTTGTGACCCCATGAATCGCAGCACGCCAGGCCTCCCTGTCCATCACCAACTCCCGGAGTTCACTCAGACTCATGTCCATCGAGTCAGTGATGCCATCCAGCCATCTCATCCTCTCTCGTCCCCTTCTCCTCCTGCCCCCAATCCCTCCCAGCATCAGAGTCTTTTTCAATGAGTCAACTCTTCGCATGAGGTGGCCAAAGTATTGGAGTTTCAGCTTTAGCATCATTCCTTCCAAAGAAATCCCAGGGCTGATCTCCTTCAGAATGGACTGGTTGGATCTCCTTGCAGTCCAAGGGACTCTCAAGAGTCTTCTTGTATAGCTGGTGGGTCAGAACTAAAAGTGACTCAGGACTTGTGACTGGTATTTGAATTGAGGAGTGTCTTGTGGAACTGAGCCCTTTAACTTGTGGAATTTGATGCTAACTCCAGGTTGATAGTGTTAGAATTGAATTGAGTTGTTGGTCATCCAATTGGTGGCCAGATAATTGGAGAACTGGTTATTGACCTTGTAAAATACCCCAGGAGTCATATTATTATTTAGCTATAACACTAACCGTTCATTTAAGAAAACAGATCCACTCTAGATATTTCAAGCAGAAAAGATGTAATAATATTTGGGGTTTACAAAACTGTTCAAAGGGCCAGAGCGGGAAGTCAAGAGGGTGGCCACTAGATTTTACAGCTGTGTCCCAGAGATCCCACCCAGTGGTGAGGGACTGTAGGAAACCTTGCTATTATCCAGTTACGCATATGTCCTATGGCATGTGACTGGAAGGGGATTCAGAAGACATTGAAAGATCACTTTCTCTCAAGGCTCACATATCTGTCATTGAAGGAGGAAGAAGAATGAATTCTGACTCCTCTTGTCTCCCAAATCTAGTGCTAGAGTATTTCACTAAATTGCAAAATGTGAATTACATGTAGAAGCCAAGTGATAATGGAGTCTAGGACACGTAGTTCTTGGTCTTCCAACCCCTCAGACAAAGGGATAAACACAAAGATCCATGGGAATATTATAAGCTAATCACTTAAAATAGTTTTAAAAATCCAGCATATTATCTCCAAGGGTTTTGGGGGGACTAAATTTAGAGAAATTCACGAAAAGTATTAGCATGAAGAGCACGTGAGCACATTTTAAGTATTAAGTTAGTGTAAACATTCTTGATAATGATAATGATTAGGAAGTGAGGGAGATGATGGATAATCTCTTGCTCTATACTTTTCCCATAGTTTCACATTTTCTATAGTAAAAACTTACTATATATTTAGAAGAAAACTAAATAAAACCAGCATAAATGCTAGGAAATTATATTTTCTGTAGGTATATATAAAATATTAGTATAGAGTACCATATTAGAAGAAATTATATATAAATTCATAAGCAAAGTATATTTTCTACACAAACCAAATACATTGACCTTCACTCCTGCACGTATTTGAAACTTGAGATTGAAACATGCCATCAGCACAATCTTTACTAGCTTTGCCATGCATGGGAGTTTTCAAACTCTCTTTGGTAGGGTTCTTATTTTAGTTATTGAGTGAACTCTGAATCAGGCCTTTATTTCTGTGATTCAAACTTAATTATTCTACCTGCTGTCTTCCAAAAATAAAAGTGCATCCAATTCCTGTGAGAACATCTTGGTAAAAATTGGAAAAGGCAAATGACTAACAGGAAGAACATCAAATGTACCTGGAACATAAAGAGTAATAGGAACATGAAAATAGCTAATTTTTCAGTGAACCCAGGGAGACAATTCCAGTTAAAGGACTAATTAAAATACTGGGACAGAAAATGTTGTTTTCATGATGAAATGATGTAAAGACTTAGAAAGAATGGTGCTTCCAGGGTAAGTCTTAAAATACAACCTTCTGCCTTGACATTTATAATGTGGTGAAGTCTACTGAGTTATTATTATCATAAATCTTTAATAATATAAAATATTATAACCTGGCATTTTAATCAAAGAGTATTATTAGAATGACTCAATATCTGAGCTTTGCTCTACTTAGTGCATTAAAATAATTCTTTCAAATACACCAATTATGATTGTTGGAGTAAGTGGAAAATAATTTATTTAGGAAGTAACCACATTCTAATGTTCCCTATCCACTGACTCAGAGCTGATTAATACTTTACAAACCAGATGTGATTAGCTGGCAGCCTGGCTCAGAAGATTCATCTCATTACTGGCCCATTATCCTGTTAGCCCTTTGCTCAAAAACTGATTAGTGAGCCAATTAACTATCCTCTCCTTAGTGTACAGGAGCATAGCATTATGGTGTGTTCATCTTTTACAGATGTCACCTACCATCATCATTTATTTTGCATGTCATGAGAACTAAGAACAATGAGAAGAGAGATTTCTCAGTCTTAGACCTTCTTGCTATGGGTTAAAACAAAACCCCAGAAATTTAGATAAAACTTGAAACAGGGAGTAAATAGTTACTTCCACAGAGCCCCCTGTTTAGAGTATGCTCTGTGTCTGTTCAACATCTATTGAATATTCACTTCCACTAAAATATTGCTTCTAAGAGGGTAGGGTTTTATCCTGATTACCTTGGAATCCACATGCTGAGAATTTTGCCTGCCATATAATAGATGTTCAATAAACATCTGTTGAATGAGTAAATTAACACTTGACATGATGCTAGTGTATAATGGCAAAAATTATTAGAAGAGAAACACATGAATTTACTTAAATATAGGGTAGTAGGTGACAAATTATAATAAGATAGGAGCAAGGAAGACTGTGAGTCAGTTCAGTTCAGTTCAGTTGCTCAATTGTGTCCAACTCTGTGACCCCATGAATTGCAGCATGCCAGGCTTCCCTATCCATCACCAACTCCTGGAGCTTGCTCAAATTCATGTCCATCAAGTCGGCGAAGCCATCCAAACATCTTATCCTCTGTCGTCCCCTTCTCCTCCCACCTTCAATCTTTCCCAGCATCAGGGTCTTTTCCATTGAGTCAGTTCTTCCCATCAGGTGGCCAAAGTATTGGAGTTTTAGCTTCAGTATCAGTCCTTCCAATGAATATTCAGGACTTATTTCCTTTAGGATTCAGTAGTTGGATCTCCTTGCAGTCCAAGGGACTCTCAAGAGTCTTCTCCAATGCCACAGTTCAAAAGCATCAGTTCTTTGGCACTCAGCTTTCTTTATGGTCCAACTCTCACATCCATACATGACCACTGGAAAAACCTTGGCGTTGACTAGATGGACCTTTGTTGGCAAAGTAATGTCTCTGCTTTTTAAAATGCTGTCTAAGTTGGTCATAGCTTTTCTTCCAAGGAACAAGTGTCTTTTAATTTCATGGCTGCAGTCACCATCTGCAGTGATTTTGGAGCCCCCCAAAATAAAGTCTCTCACTGTTTCCATTGTTTCCCTATCTATTTGCCATGAAGTGATAGGACCAGATGTCATGATCTTAGTTTTCCAAATGTTGAGTTTTAAGCCAACTTTTTAACTCTCCTCTTTCACTTTCATCAAGAGGCTCTTTAGTTCTTCTTTGCTTTCTGCCATAAGGGTGGTGCCATCTGAATATCTGAGGTTATTGATATTTCTCCCGGCAATCTTGATTCCAGCTTGTGTTTCATCCAGCCTGGCATTTTGCAGGATGTACTCTATGTATAAGTTAAATAAGCAGGGTGACAATATGCAACCTTGTTGTACTCCTTTCCCTATTTGGAACCAGTCTGTTGTTCCATGTCCAGTTCTTTTGCTCCTTGATCTGCATACAGATTTCTCAAGAGGCAGGTCAGGTGGTCTGGTATTCCCATCCCTTGAAGAATTTTCCACAGTTTGTTGTGATTCACACATTCAAAGGCTTTGGCATAGTCTAAAGCAGAAGTAGATTTTTTTGGCACTCTCTTGCTTTCTTGATGATCCAATGGATGTTGGCAATTTGATCTCTGGTTCATCTGCCTTTTCTAAATCCAGCTTGAACATCTTGAAGTGCACAGTTCACAAACTGTTGAAACCTGACTTGGAAAATTTTGAGCATTACTTTGCTAGCATATGAGATGAGTACAGTTGTTTGGTAGTTTGAACTTGCTTTGGCATTGCCTTTCAATAGGATTGGAATGAAAAGTGACCTTTTCCTGTCCTGTGACCACTGCTGAGTTTTCCAAATTTGCTTCCATACTGAGTGCAGCACTTCCACAGCGTCATCTTTTAGGGTTTGAAATAGCTCAACTGGAATTCCATCACCTCCACTAGCTTTGTTCATAGTGATGCTTCCTGAGGCCCACTTGACTTCACATTCCAGGATGTCTAGTTCAAGGTGAGTGATCACACCATCATGATTATCTGTTTCATGAAGATCTTTTATATATAGTTCTTCTGTGTATTCTTGCCACCTCTTCTTAATATCTTCTGCTTCTGTTAGGTCCATACCATTTCTGTCCTTTATCGAGCCCATCTTTGCATAAAATATTCCTTTGGTATCTCTCATTTTCTTGAAGAGCTGTCTAGTCTTTCCCATTCTGTTGTTTTCCTCTATTTCTTTGCATTGATCGTTGAGGAAGGCTTTCTTATCTCTTCTTGCTATTCTTTGGAACTCTGCATTCAAATGGGTATATCTTTCCTTTTTTCTTTTGCCTTTCACTTCTTTTATTTTCTCAGCTATTTACAAGACCTCCTCAGACAACCATTTTGCCTTTCTTTTCTTAGAAATGGCCTTGATCACTGCCTCCTGTACAATGTCATGAGGCTCTGTCCATAGTTCTTCAAGCACTCTATCAGATCTAATCCCTTGAATCTGTTTGTCACTTCCACTGTATAATTATAAGGGATGTGATTTAGGTCATACCTGAATGGTCCAGTGGTTTTCCCTACTTTCTTCAATTTAAGTATGAGTTTGGCAATAAGGCGTTCATGATCTGAGGTGCAGTCAGCTCCCAGCCTTGCTTTTGCTGACTGTATAGAGCTTCTTCATCTTTGGCTGCAAAGAATAAGATCAATTTGATTTTGGTATTGACTATCTGGTGATGTCCATGTGTAGAGTCTTCTCTTGTGTTGTTGGAAGAGGGTGTTTGCTATGACCAGTGTGTTCTCTTAGTAAAACTCTGTTATCCTTTGCCCTCCTTCATTTTGTACTCCAAGACCCAACTTGCCTGTTACTCCAGGTATCTCTTGACTTCCTACTTTTGCATTCCAGTCCCTTATGATGAAATGACATCTTTTTTGGGTGTTGGTTCTAGAAGGTCTTGTAGGTCTTCATACAACCATTCAGCTTCAGCTTTTTCAACATTACTGGTTGGAGCGTAGACTTGGATTACTGTGATATTGAATGGTTTGCTTTGGAAATGAACAGAGATCATTCTGTCGTTTTTGAGATTGCATCCAAGTACTGCATTTCAGACTCTTTTGTTGACTATGAAGGCTACTCATAGTCCTGTAAGTCAGAGAGAGACTAAATTTAGTGTCAGGAGGAGGTGTTTGGGGTAGGGGCAGAGCAAACTTTCCAAGGATGAGGATGCATAGATTTTAAATAATTGTCAGGAAGTCCACAAGCCAAATGGAAGGTTCCAGGGAAAGAAGACTACATATATAAAGGTATGGCTTCCTGGCAAAGAATCATCTATTAGAAATATCTCAAGGGAAATTATCAGTATAACCCACACTGTTTTGAGGTTTCATGGTTATGATTTTCAAAAAGAGAAATGATAAGATCTAGAGAAAGAACAAATAAGTTGTAAGGGGAATCTGAAAATGGCACATTAAAATCATTTTTGAAGAAACTAAAGTTTAGAGAGACTAAGTAACTTGCTCAGTGTTAGACAGGTAGCAAATGGGAAATCAGGAATTTGAACTCATCTCTAACTCTGACCTTTACTGACAAAGGTCCCTATAGTCAAAGTTATGGTTTTTCCAGTAGTCATGTACTGATGTGAGAGTTGGACCATAAAGAAGGCTAAGTGCTGAAGAATTGGTGTTTTCAAATTGTGGTGCTAGAGAAGACTCTCAAGAGTGACTTGGACTGCATGCGAATCAAACCAGTCAATTCTAAAGGAAATCAACCCTCAATATTCATTGGAAGGACTGATGCTGAAGCTGAAGCTCCAATACTTTGGCCACCTGATAAGATGAACCAACTCATTGGAAAAGACCTTGATGCTCGGAAAGATTGAGGGCAGGAGGAGAAGGGGGCATAGAGAATGAGATGGTTGGATGGCACCACCAACTCAGTAGACATGAGTTTGAGCTAACTCTGAGGGATAGTGAATTACAGGAAAGTTTGGCATGCTTCAGTCCATGGGGTCATAAGAGTTGGGCATGACTTAGTGACTGAATGACAGTTACTCTCCAACCCATGATCTTACTAACTCTTGACAGCATCTGTGAGGCATCTGCTTAGTTCATTTTTTCCTTGAATTACTATATGCCTGAGAAATCAAATTAGTTATTCAAAGCCTTATTTCCTGAGTATGAAATGTGTGGTTTTTTCCCTAAAGGAAGCCTACTGTTTGAATGTTTTCTAGAATCTGACTTTCATATTAGCTTTCCACAGGTTCATTGCTTCATTCTTTCAGTCAGCAGTCCCTAGCTCGTGTATGCCGGATGCCGTTGAACACTGACTCATAACATTCTTTGTCCTGGGCTTTATGCAGCAGACAATGAGAAGAGTCTTAATTTCCAACTTTACTTTATCAGGCTCACTGGAGTGTTAATGCAAATCTAATTTGGCAGATAGCATATCTTTTAAATCTACAATTCCAAGGTTGAACGAAATATAAATTGAGTAATTCTTGGAGTTCCCCAAAGGGCAGGAGTTCTTTTATTTGAGGCCTTTGGGGTCTAATGTCTACTTTGCTGCTTCACATTATTGATTGCAGAAGCTTTAATCATTATTAAGATTTTCATTTAGGTAGTTGGTCCTCAAAAGTCATTCCAGTGATTGCTTTCTCACTGAGGAATGGGGAGAAAGAAGAGAGCTTATTTTCATTCTTATATTACCAGCAGGGCAAGAGATATGGCTCTCAAATGTGTTAAGGTTAATTTTGTCAGGAATTGCATTCTGTATCCTAGCAAACAGGTCCTTCCTTCTACACAAAACAAGTGTGTGACTCTGAGTCCACTAATTATTGTCATTTGTTAAATGAAACTGATTGAGCTATAGCCAGATTAAATCGATGCATCTTTACCAAAGTGCTGGCCATCTTTAGCCATTTAGAGAGGGAAAGTAGAGCAGAGTATGGTCATGTTATTCCACCTTAGTTTATCTCCTAACTCTGTCACCTCTGTGTCCTTGAAATGTTACTGAATCTCTCCATGATAGAGTCTGCTCATTCACAAACCTCCCAGCAGAGTATTTATGAAGATTAGAGACAGTGCCTGCATGTAAAGTAACCAGAACATAATCAGTAGTTAGTGAGTGCTTAGTGCTGATATTATTATCTGGGAACTCATTAGGGTGGTAGCACATATACATGGGAAAACATGAGAACATTGAAAAAGAGTTAGAGAAGAACCACAAGATTAATTTGAAGGTTGAAGAATGAGCTTTGAAATAGAAGGCTAGGGAGACTGAAGTTTGTGATGTTATAGACAAGAAGGAGAAAGATAATTCATTGTCTTTGAGGTGTTGAGCAATATGAAGTGTTATTATCCTAAAGACAGCTATCAGCTATTTGTTATTTAAATGAATAAAAAGTAGGAAAATTGGAGTCTATAGTATAGAATGGGGACTAAAGGTCAGGTGAACTGTTCCCACAGTGTTTGCACACACTAGACTCTTGATACACTGGTTGAATGAAAACTTACACGAACTAATGAGCAAATTTAGAATAATTTTCTAGCACTTATGTTTCTTGAACATAGATTATTACTGAGAGGGGTTAAGGAACTCTTCTATCTGGTGAAATAAAGAGATCAGAGATGTGATTAAAGAGAGGCCATCAATTGTCTTGAAAACATTGTTTGAGCTGTGTGCATATGTATTCACTATAGTTGTATATTGATTTATTCATTATTTTTTAATATGTTAAATATTGCATAATACATTTAGAAATAAAATATTATTATAGATTCAGGTGTCTTACTCTCCAATACTTTGGTCATCTGATGCAAAAAGTTGACTCGTTGGAGAAGACCCTGATGCTGTGAAAGACTGAGGGCAGGAGGAGAAGGGCACGACAGAGGGTGAGATGGTTGGATGGCATCACTGACTCGATGGACATGAGTTTGAGCAAGCTCTGGGAGATAGTGAATGACAGGGAAGCCTGGCGTGCTGTAGTTCATGGGGTCGCAAAGAGTCGGACACGACAGAGTGACTGAACAACAACGCAGGATAGTCTTTTGGCAGTGAGGCTTAGTGATGAGAAGGAATGATGGGAGAAAAGGATGCCAAAGTGCTCCTTTTGGCTGCATCTGTGGAATATTCTGATCCAGCTGTCCAGGATTCAGCATCCAGGGGCTGGGCCACAGATACACATTGTTCCACTGCTCTAGTGGTCTCTGCCCCAGGATGGAGACTGCTGTAAAGCAGGAAGCAAAAGCATCCTGCTGGAGACAGCTCACAACTCCTGAGGTCTTTCCCAGAAGCCAGGCTGGCTCTGAGCACATAACATGAGGGGATGTGACCTCATGCTCTCCTCTTGGCATCTCATTGGTCTGCAGTGGTGACAAGTATCATCAGGATTCTGTGTTTTCCTATCAGATTAGGAAAAATTTAAACTCATGCTCAGAGGTAGTTAAGTGTCAAGTGAATGAAAATAGGGCATCTTTCCAAATACTAAAAATAAAATTGTAGAGAAATATGATCAATTAACAGTTATGAGTATTATTGGTTCGAGTAGATAGACTTTCCTCCTTTTGTTTCCACTGGGCAGTTGCTTACAGCTTTGGCTCCAATTTGGTCTTTCTCCCAGAGTACCTTTTGGAATAGTCTGTTCAGTGATCAAAATGCCTGTAAGTTACAAGCAGTTATTGTGTATCCTGGACCCTTACAAATGGAGGGCCAAAAGGAGACCAGTTATCCCTGTTCTTCCTTCCTCTGAATTGTGAACCCCTAACTTGTGACCATCAGCTTGCTCTTCTTTCTCCCCTGATGCCTGTCAACATCTTCTTTGTGGCTATCCTGAGTATAAGACCCATGAGTGGTAGGCAGTAGGGACAGTGTTCCTTCATTTTTTTTTAATTGTAAAAATATATATATGTAACATAAAACCTGTCATTTTAAACATTGTGAATATACAGTTCAGTGGCATTAATTGCATGTCCAATGTTGTACAACCATGATCACTATTTTCAAATCTTTTTAAGATACCAAATAGAAACTTCTTAATCATGAAGTAATAACTCTCCATTTTCCCCCTCTCCAAGCACCTGATAACCTCTAATCTATTTTCTGTCTCTATGAACTTCAGTTCAGTGGCTCAGTAACATCCTACTCTTGGCGACCCCATGGACTGCAGCATGCCAGGCTTCCCTGTACATCACCAACTCCTGGAGGCTACTCAAACTCATGTCCATCGAGTCAGTGATGTCATCCAACCATCTCATCCTCTGTCGTCCCCTTCTCCACCTGCCTTCAATCTTTCCCAGCATCAGGGTCTCTATGAACTTACCTGTTCTATGATAGATATTTCATGTAAGTGGAATCACACAATATTTTTTCTTTGGTGCCTGGCTTATTTCGTTTAGTGTAATGCTGTCAGGGCTTATCCATATGGTAGTGCATGTTAAATGGAGAAGAAGATGGCAACTCACTCCAGTATTCTTGTCTCATCCTCTGTCGTCCCCTTCTCCTCCTGCCCTCAATCTTTCTCAGCATTGGGGTCTTTTCAAATAAGTCAGTTCTTCGCATCAGGTGGCCAAAGTATTGGAGTTTCAGCTTCAACATCAGTCCTTCCAATGAACACCCAGGACTGATCTCTTTTAGGATGGACCGGTTGGATCTCCTTTCAGTCCAAGGCACTCTCAAGAGTCTTCTCCAGCACCACATTTCAAAAGCATCAATTCTTCAGAGCTCAGCCTTCTGTATGGTCCAACTCTCACATCCAGATGTGATGACTACTGGATAACTACTGGAAAAACCATAGCTTTGACTATACAGACCTCTGTTGGCAGTGATGTCTCTGCTTTTTAATACACTGTCTAGATTTGTCGTAGCTTTTCTTCCAAGGAACATGTGTCTTTTAATTTCGTGGCTGCAGTCACCATCCACATTGATTTTGGAGCCCAAGAAAATGAAATCTTACACACCATTTCCAATTTTTCCCCATATATTTACCATTAAATGATAAGACTGGATGCCATGATCTTAGTTTTTTTTGAATGTTGAGTTTAAAGCCAGCTTTTTCACTCTTTTCTTCCACCTTCATCAAAAGGTTCTTTAGTTCCTCTTCACTTTCTGCCATTAAAGTGGTGTGCTCAGTTGCTCAGTCATGTCCAACTCTCTGTGACCCCAAGGCTGTAGCCTACAAGGCTCCTCTGTGCATGAAATTCTCCAGGCAAGAATACTGGATTGCCATTTCCTGCTCTAGGGATTAAAGTGGTATCATCTGCCTATTTGAGGTTGTTAATATTTTTTCCAACAATCTTGATTCCAGCTTGTGAGTCATCCATCCCAGTATTTCATGTGATGTACTTTGCATATAAGTTAAATAAGCAGGGTGACAATATAAAGCCTTGACACACTCCTTTCCCAATTTTGAACCAGTCCATTTTTCCATGTCAAGGTCTTACTGTTGCTTCTTGTCATAAATACATGTTTCTCAGGAGGCAGGTAAGGTAGTCTGGTATTTCTATAAATACATACCTTCCCATGTATACATATATATGTATTATATATACATATAATCTGTCCAAAATCTCATGTATAAAAGCTATGTAACTTTATTTTCCATAATTTAAATCAACATTAAACCTGAGGGCAAAAACAAAATCTTGACTAGTTATATTAATCTCAACTAATTCAAGGTTTCAATTAGTCAATCTAAGTTATCCTCAGTCAGTTCAAGATATTCTCTATTTTCTTGAGGATTCTCTAAATTCCAGGAGTTATGATGTTGGACTCCTGGAATTTAGGAGAGAAATGAAAAGTCAAGTCATGGGTATTTCATTGTTTTCTGTCCACAGTCCATGACTAGATCTGAACACTGGGTAGTTTCTCATCTTTGGTTCAAATAGATGACCACTATGTCTTCATTGTTTGTACACTAAGACCTCTTAGGTCTGTTGGTGATCATCCTGTTTGTTTATCAAGAAGCACACCAGGGTACCTAGCAAAAGTTGCCTTAGATAGGTACCTCATGCCCCTATTTCTACCTGACACCTCTCAAGGCAGGTTCCACCAACGACCACATCCATCCAGTGAGGTGGATGCCTTCACTAGGGCCTAGCTAAAAAACAGTCCATACAGCCTGTACTCTCGGATTGCCCCAAGTCTATCTGAAGAGTGGCATCTCTCTTCCCATCCCTACTCCTACCCTGCAGCCAGGGAAAAACCCAGGTGTAAAATCTTTTCTTCACCCTCCTCCCATCCCCATCTCTTCTCTCCTTCCAGTTTCTGTCTCTGATCTGGATTTGGTGCTAGGATATAGAGACTACAAAAAACCTGCCTGTGGCTGAGATGGCATCCTCCCACAACCATTCATTATGATTGAATCCCTCAAGGACTTGCTTTGGTCATTCAAAACCTCAGCTTCTGAGAAAAACTCAAGCCATTTTCTCCCCAGCCTTTGTCTATTTTAAAGTTCAAAATCTGAGAATTAGAAAGCCAAAAGCTGAGCCGAAGTGAGACCAAAAATAAATAATAATAGTTCATGGACAGACTATTTGGGGGAAAAAATCAAATATCCAGTTGATGTAGAAAATAAGACAAAATGTAGTCTTTACTTACTCATGGGTCAGCTGATGGTTGTGAAAACTTTTTAATCCTTGTTTCACCATTCCAGATGCTAGTTACCACTCAGTATATTCAGTCTAAGACAGCCATGTGTTCTCACTGAATTTTTTCTAAGGATAGTCATGCCATATTTTACTACTTCTCTTATCTCTGATCCAAATTTCATTTCTTTGAAGTTCACAAACTGGTCATTGTTATTTTCTATGTGTAAGGAAAGCTCCTTTAGAGAAGATAGCTCAGCAGTGCCTTGAATTCCTAGGAGGTGTGGCCAGGGAGGAGGTTAATGAAGTATTTAGATGGATTCCATTGAAGCATGGATTTATGTGTTGTAAACTGGACATTAAACATTTAAGGAAGGCTTTGTTAATGAGAAGTTAAAGTCAAAGTGGTCAGAGGCTATCTTCAAATCCCCACTCACAATCCCCATGGGTCTCTCTGAGATGTTCACATACAAAGCTGAAGGCAGTGTTGCATAAAGCTCTTTCTTTCAGGCTAACATGATAAACACATGCTTTCATTTATAAGAAAAGGGTTATTAATGGTACGTGTGGGGTATCAGTCACATAAAGAGAGAAGGATGAAGAGCTGCCCCACTCTTCTTTGTAAACTCTACATTGTCCATGATTAGATAACAGATTAGACACAAATTAAGACATTTACAGACAAAATACAGAATAGAATTTAGAAGGTCAAAATAAGAGGCTTATGGATTTTTCGCAGAGAGGCATAAACTGCCACCAAGTTTCAGACAAAGTGAAACACTTTAAATTCATAGCACAGCATGCTTATCTTTTGAAGTGTGAGATCTGGGCCTTCTGTTGTCGTCAAGTTCATCCTCTGAATCAGTGACACATGCTCCAATAAACATCAAGTGACAGCTCCTAGTCACTAACCAACACAGGGTTCCTGGAGCGAATCCAATCCTCAAGAACAGAAGCCATGTAAATAAACTCTGTTGGGCAGGTCATGCACTGAGAACGAACCAGACTAAGACATCAAGGAAATTCCTGGACAGATTGCTATAGCTGAACAGATGGCAGGCAAGAGGAGTGCTTAAAGGAGCCACTGGAGCACAATTTCAAGTGATGTCTCACATCGTTTGATGGCTGGAGAGTGATAGAAGCAAGCAGATCATGGGGATATATTATCACTTGGAAAGGAATGATTTCGTTCAAAGATGACCTGGGCAAAAGACACAGTAGATCTCCTCAGAAAAGGGCAATGGATATGGAGAGGTGACTGCAACTTGGACACCATGGACCTATCCTGGGTCAGAAGTATAGCAAGGGTGACTTTTTCACATCTCAAGAGTCTCATGTTCACTGTGGGCCACTGCATCCCAAATCATCTTAACTGTAAGAATATTCGATATTATCGGAGGCCAGGTATATTCAAGCACTTCCTGGCTCAGAAGTATGGTTGAGAACATGTTATGAGGTTGAGCCTGCAGGTAGGAGGATGAGTGAGGACAAATTGTGGAGCAGGAGAACCAAGACACAGAGGGAAGATAGTGAAGGCTGATGAAAGCAGGAGCACTGTCCTCATCCTGTGATGGACACTGCATAGGCCCGGGCAGGAGCAGTAGAACTGGGGATGCACATTGTATAAGGGAGTCAGTTGGGAATTATGACTGCCCAGCATCCTCTCTTCCTCCCCCCTGCTACCAGAACCTCTATTCTGTTTAGGCAGCTACGCATTATCCACATGGCTCTGAGGATGGTGATCTCCTCCCTAGTTCAAGAGTAAATCTCTGTAGATGTGACTAGACCCCTTGCCAGAGACTGGTTGGGATTGTGAACTAGTTCTAGCTGGTGAAACTTATGGGGGAAATCTCTGAAGAGCTTCTTTGGAAAGGTGTCCTTTCCCCTAAGGGGAGATAGCCCTTTCATCTATATTTAAGGGTTGGAGGGGCTTCCCAAGTGGTGCTAGTGATAAAGAACCTGCCTGCTAATGCAGGAGGTATAAGAGATGTCAGTTCAATCCTTGTGTTGGGAAGATCCCTTCATAAGGGCATGGCAACCCACTCCAGTATTATTGCCTGAAAAATCCCATGGACAGAGGAGCCTGGCAGACTATGATCCATAGGGTCGCAAAGAGTTGGATGCATCTGAAGCGACTTAGCATGCATGTGCACTTAAGGGTTGAAACACCTTGTTTCAACCATCTTGTGACCACAAAAGAACCAGCATATGTTGATCAAGTGAAAATGGCTGAGCAGGAAAATTACCAATATGAGTCAAGGGTTTTTTGGTCACTGTACCTATAGCATCTTAATTTCTAGTTTTTTTTTTTTTTTTAAAGTCAGGTTAACTTTTCTGAAAGTTTAGTAGAAGTCTAAGGGAGGGAAGCTGGCTTTGTTTGAAAGGCTCTATCTTCTGCTCTGCTCATCCATCCATCCATCTGTCATTTATTATGTGCTTGCAATATGCCAGACATTTAGATGATGACTGAAGATACGAAGATAAAGTGGAAATAGCCCTGCCCTTGCAGTGCACAATAGTCCTTTATTATCAGATGGTATTATTATATGTGTCTTGTAAGATAGGGATGTACAAAATATCTTGGTAGTCCAGTGTGGGTAGTGATGAGCTCTAATCTCCAGATTAGATGTAGAGTAGGACAGAGATGGATTAGAACTTGCCCAGCAGAAAGTATGTTTCAGGGAGTAGAAACTGAAGAAGTGAATAGAGGTAGTAAGGAAAGCCCAATCACTTCACTCCAAGATGTATATCCATGCAGAAAGGCAGGCCATATAGAAGTGGACTGTCTGCATCTTAAGGGAAGCCCAGAAAATGGTGAACAAAATAGTCAGTTTACTTATTTAGATGCTGCAAGAGGAAGAAGGTAGGTTTGAGAAAGTATGAGGGATGTTTTATAAGACTAATCCTTGCTCTTGAGTTACACAGTCACACCAAAGTCCCCCAAATACCCTCCTTTCAAAGGTGTTCCAACAAGTGAATATGCTTCATGAAGCCTTTGTGACCTCCTTTCTGCTTCTAATTTTCAGAATTATATAGGGCCACTCCCCTTGGCCTTAACATGTGCACTTCAGTTCCAAAAGCACTTATGTATTCAACCACTTGCTATATGTGATATAATTTTAAGAACAAGATACAAATACCAGGATTTGTACCCAAATAACTCAAAGGATTGAAAAGAAAACACACACATAACACACACCTATCATAAAATAGAAAGCAATTATAATAAAAGTATGTGCATAGGTGAGATCCTTGAGGGATACAATGGAGAGAGATTGACCGGGTACAGAGAATAGATTATATTTCTGTTGGTCCTGAATGATGAGTAATGGTAGGAGTTTCTAAGTTGGGAAGGGACTTTCAGATTAAAAGACCAACAAAAACAAGGAAGCCCATAAGAAGAGGACATTTAAAGTGAGAAGATAATCTTCTAGGGGACAAGAAGTTACAGTGAGGTGAACTGGATGGCGTTAACACAGAGGAGTGGATGAGCAGAGTACATCATGAGAAATGCTGGGCTGGAAGAAGCACAAGCTGGAATCAAGATTGCCAGAAGAAATATCAATAACCTCAGATATGCAGGTGACACCAAACTTATGGCAGAAAGTGAAGAAAAACTAAAGAGCCTCTTGATGAAAGTGAAAAAGGAGAGTGAAAAAGTTGGCTTAAAGCTCAACATTCAGAAAACTAAGATCATGGCATCCAGTCCCATCACTTCATGGCAAATAGGAGGGGAAACAATGGAAACAGTGGCTGACTTTATTTTTCTGGGCTCCAAAATCACAGCAGATGGTGATTGCAGCCATGAAATTAAAAGACACTTACTCCTTGGAAGGAAAGTTATGACCAACCTAGATAGCATATTCAAAAGCAGAGACATTACTTTGCCAACAAAATCCATCTATGGTTTTCCCAGTGGTCATGTATCGATGTGAGAGTTGGACTATAAAGAAAGCTGAGCACCAAAGAATTGATGCTTTTGAATTGTGGTGTTGGAGAAGTCTCTTGAGAGTGCCTTGGACTGAAAGGAGATCCAACCAGTCCATCCTAAAGGAGATCAGTCCTGGGTGTTCATTGGAAGCACTGATGTTGAAGCTGAAACTCCAATCCTTTGGCCACCTGATGCAAAGGGCTGACTCATTTGAAAAGACCCTGATGCTGAGAAAGATTGAGGGCAGGAGGAGAAGGGGACAACAGAGGATGAGATGGTTGGATGGCATCACCAACTCAATGGACACGGGTTTGGGTGGGCTCTGGGAGTTGGTGATGGACAGAGAGGCCTGGCATGCTGTGGTTCATGGGGCCACAGAGTCGGACATAAGTGAGCGACTAAATTGATTGATTGATTGAATTGAGTGGTTGAGAGAGGTGACAAGATGAGAAAGAGCTTACAGACTAGTGAAGATACTGTATATATTTTTGAGGAGTCTTCATTTAATTGATTTTGTATGTGTCAGGTGTCTCCCATGTACCCAGGAGTTTTAGGATCCACAGATACAAAGACAAGTCTTAGTCCATACTCTCGAGGACATCTGGACCAATGGAGGAGTCAGATGTATAGATAGCAGTAAGGGGAGTCATTGAAGAGCCTTGACCTTGTACCGCACTCTACTTCAGTTATATGATGTTTGCCTCACAGTGTACCATGAAGTAGATACTATTATTCGGGTTTTACAGACAAGGAACTGAGGTAAAGCATAGCCAAATAAATTTTCCAAGACCTGACAGCTAAAACAACAGGGAATCTAGATTCAGACTCAGGTCTGTTGGATTCCACGGTCAACACAACGATGGGGTTGCAAAGAGTCAGACACGATTGAGTAACTTTCACTTTCTAAGCTCAATAGAGTGGTACTTAACTCAGGCTGAGGATCAAAGGAAGGCTTCCTTAAGGAGATGACGTGTAAGCTAAGTTTTAAAAATTAGAAGCACTTGGCAAGGTGATGAAGGGAGGACATTCCAGGCAGAGGGAAGAGCATAGGCAAGGATGTGAAGGTGTGAATGTAGGGAACTATCTGGTGTTAGAGCGAATTAGGTGTTGGTATCACATATATTATGAGACAAGAGGGAAAGGAGATGAGTCTAAATATGTAAGCAGCAGCCAGATTATGGATGACCTGTACATTATAAGGAGGAGATGTTTTCTATTCTAACATGAGAAAAAACATTTCTTTTTCAACCATTTCACCATCATTGGCTTCCTGCAAAATATCTCCACCATACTAGTTATTGAAACCATTATGTACCCGGTTGTTAAAACTAGACTTTTATAGTCATCCTTGATTTTTTTCATACCCCAATCCCCTTATCTAATGAATCAAGAGTTAAGTGAGATCATTTCTCCCTTCTAAATATATTTCTAATCTTCTCCCCACTCCATCCCCACTGCAACTTCCCGAGTCCAAGCAACTCAGTCTTCACCTGGATACAGTGAGAGCCTTCTTTGTGACCTTGCATTTCTGCTCAGCAACCACAGCAGTTTTCTAAAAATATCACTCAGACCACCTACCTCCTCATCCCTGCTTGAAATCCTTCTGTGGCTTCTCTTACATTTCACATGAAACCCAGATACCTTACTATGACTGGCAAAGCTCTGCTTTCCTTTCCAAGCTGACCTCACCCCTCTGTCTCATCCATTTTGCTCTTCTTCCTTAAAGACTTTAGAATACGCTCTACCCCTTGTCTTGAGGCCTTTTTCCATGCTGGACTCCTGCCTGCAAGGATCACCTTCCAGATCTTGACATGACTTCCTCCTTGCCATCCTTCCGATTCCAGCTTAAACGATGCTTTTGTTGATGCATCCTTCCATTCTCCTCCATCCCACTTTGATTTCTTCTCCATTATTGAATATTGTGATTTTCTTAGCATTCCCACCACAAGCAGTCACCATATATTTTTCTTATTAAATATGTCTCTTCTGTTGCTCTCTAAACTTGCAAAATGACAGAAGTTTGTTATTTTGTTCATTCTACCCTGAATGCCTAGCCCAGAATAGTCACAGTCCTTAGAAGTATGGCTGTCTTCCATTGTTTAATAACAGCTCCACCAACTAACAACTGGAGACTTAAAACAACTTTAAGGAACAGTATGAGATATAGAAGAATATGGAGAAGAAATAAAATTTGTGTAGGAAATACAGGGAAGCATGATGATAAATTCAATTGACTCCTCTGGACAGTGCCTGGCACAAAACAGCCATCAATAAATATTTGTTAAATCAATTAATGTTAGTTAAATGATTGAATCTATTGACATAGATGAATAATCCAGTTCTAACAGACCTTATAATGACAAGTAAAAGTAACAGCCCAAGTTGTGCATGTATGCATGATCAGTCACTTCGGTCATATCTGACTCTGTACCCCTGTGGACTATAGCCCACCAGGCTCCTCTGTCCATGGGATTTTCCAGGTAAGACTGCAGGAGTGGGTTGCTGTGTCCTCCTTTAGCCTAAGGTGAGTCACTGTCAAAAGCATTTTCTTCATCTGTGATGGGAAAGCACTCAGTGAATTAATGTTTTATTTTCTCAGCCGTTTTTTTTTTTTTTTCTTCAATATACAAATCTGAAGCCAAGATATAAGTTGTTATGGAAGATGAGCCCTGCTGGCCATATCATTTTGGCAGGAGAGAGGCATAAGTCTTTTCCCTTGGTGGTAAATAGAATACAGTTCACTAAGAGTAATCTAACACAGTGACAGAAACAAGTGTCAAACCTAAAGAGTGTCCAGAGAATCTTTGGTTCTTGTAGGCTAATCATGGATGGGGATATATTTTAACTCTAAATTTTATAATTCAAACAGCACAACACACCAGGTCATTGGAGTTGGATTTGAAAACATAGCGACGGTTCCCTTGATGCTCCAAGTAGGACTTACAGAGAGAGTGTTTAATAATGCAGATTTTCTTTACTCTTCCCCTTTGATATTTGGATGTGCAGTCTATGTTTGAGCTGGCTTGGTTAGAAACAAAGATAAGATTTTAGACAGTTGTATCCTCTTCTTACAGTACTCAGAAAAAAATTTTTATCCCTGCTTATCAGACAAGTATTTATTGAATATCTGCCATGTGCCAGACAGTGTTAATTAAAATTTGTTTCTCCTTTGTCATGTTAAAAATCTAGGCCTTTGTCATTGTTTGCCCTATAATTACGAAGGTGATTTCTTTTCTTACTATTCATGGTTTTGTTTTTACAATTACTCAGGACTTTTTGTAGGGGTATGGGGCCTCATGTGTAAAATCTTTTAGGATTCATCTCAAAACTCAAGTGATTACTAAAGAGTCCCACAGATGGAGGAAGTCCAGTCTTCAAGCACTGGGATGAGACCTTTATACTTTCTGCTGGAATGATGGATTCCTTGAGAATTAAGTAAAGATAACTACTATCTTCACTATTGTATTTCCAGTTAAGCACATTCTCCCAGAGAATTCCCCTCAAGCATTTCAGAAAGGAGGTACTTTTTTTTTTTTTTTCAGTGTTTAAAGACACTGGCTCGATACTTTTTTAAAACTCTGACTACAAAAATATACATTCACCTCTCCCTGCCTCCTTCTCAACATACTTATAGCTTATTCATGGACAAGTAGCTTATCCACTGAAGAGAGACATCAAAGACTATATTCAGTCAGGGGCAAACACAAGTCCCATAATGATGAGACAGAAGATTAACAATATATGTGATTATCTTTTCTTTTACCTTTTAAGATGAACTTTATCATGTATAATCTTCATACAGTAAAAGGCACACATTGTATGTGTACAGTCAGATGAGTTTTAACAAATGTAAGCCCATTTAAATACCATCTCAATCAATATGAAGAATGTTTCCATCATCCCCAAAGTTTTCTTGGTGCCTCTCTGTAGTCAGCCACCCTCAACCTCGTCATAGGCAACATTGATTAGGGCTCTATTTCTATTATTCTAATCACTGGGCAGAATAAAGGACAAGACACATCTCCTCTACATCTGTGTCTCTATTCCTGCTCTGGAAATATGTTCATTCATACCATTTTTCTAGATTCCAATGTGTTAATATTCGATATTTGTTTTTCTTTTCCTGACTTCATTCTGTGTGACAGACTCTAGGTCCATCTACAGCTTGAAGCTCTGTGATGACCTACATGGATGGAATGGTGTGGAAAGAGAGGTCCAAGAGGGAGGGGATATATGTATACATGCAGCTGATTCACTTCATTTTATAGCAGAAACTAACACAACATTGTAAAGAAACTATGAAAGTGAAAATTGCTCAGTCATGTCCAACATTTTGCAACCCCATGGACTATACAGTCTATGGAATCTCCAGGCCAGAATACTGGAGAGGGTAGCCTTTCCCTTCTTCAGGTGATCTTCCCCACCTAGGGATCAAACCCAGGTCTCCCACATTGCAGGCAGATTCTTTACCAGCTGAGCCACAAGGGAAGCCCAAGAATACTGGAGTGGGCACCTATCCCTTCTCCAGGGGATCTTCCCGACCCAGGAAATGAACGGAGTCTAGTGCACTGCAGGTGGATTCTTTACCAACTGAGCTATCAGGGAAGCCATGAAAAGCAACTATACTCCAATTAAAAAAAAAGAGAGAGAGAGAGAAAAGAAATATCTCCTGCCTTAGAAGTCTTATAGAACAATGGAAATAATGGAAACCAAAAAAATTCAGTAGCAAGATAGTCATATACTCAAGAATCACTGGGGTAGGGAGCAGGCAGAGCTGGGCTGGGAGGAGGCCTAGACTAAGCAATCCAAGGCTTGGGTTCTTTCTTGTACAAACTCTTTTTCTAACCCCCTGTCTTAGTTTTCTACTTATAACCTGAGAAACTTGAACTACCTGACCTCTAAAGGCCCTTCTAGTGTCCCACCTTTATGTTTTACTTATAAGGAGGGAATGCTCGAGTCCCTGGGACTGCCGTTGGTGTGGAAGTCTGTAATTACTTTGTGACAGGTAAAAAAGTCTAACTTCACTTGCCAAATACATTTTCATAAAAGTTAATTTTTTTAATGTTTAGTATATTAGGCTCTTCTCATCAGAAGCAATCAATGGAGTTTTATTTAGTCTATTTACATAATTTGAAATAATTGAAGGAGCAACTTTTTGGTTCAGTTTGAGAAATATGTTAATTGATGTTTCCTAGCCAGGATATTGGCTTCCCTCATAGCTCAGTTGGTAAAGAATCTGCCTGCAACAGAGGAGACCGTGGTTCAATTCCTGGGTCGGGAAGATCCACTGGTGAAGAGATAGGCTACCCACTCTGGTATTCTTGGGCTTCCCTTATGGCACAGCTGGTAAAGAATCCGCCTGCAGTGCAAGAGTTCAATCCCTGGGTTGAGAAGCTCCCCTGGAGAAAGGAAGCTAGGTTCAATCCCTGGGTTGAGAAGCTCCCCTGGAGATCGGAAAGGCTACCCACTCCAGTATTCTGGCCTGGAGAATTCCATGGAATCTATAGTCCATGGGATTGCAAAGAGTCGGACACGACTGAGTGGCTTTCACTTTCATTTTCAGCCAGGATATAGCTGCTAGAGATGGCCTTAATTCCCCATGATCTCCCCTGCTGGCCGGTCTCCTTTACTCAGAGGTGGCTTTCCACAAAGTTAAATCTCCAGAAGTTACAACTCAGACAGGAAATGAGATAGGGGGTGAAGGAAGAGGTAAAGAGATCTCCACAGTGGCCTTCAATTCTAGCAAGGGTAAAACTTCCATCCCGAAAAGTGAATAAATAATTGGGCAATTATTTAAACATTGTTATAGCTTCTCTGACTGATAGGAGTGTTTTATTTTTCTTCAGTAGGCTTCTCAGACTTCCATGAGTTAAACTTCTCAAATTCTCATCACCTGGGAATCTTGTTAAAATGCACGTTCCAAGTCAGCAAGTCTGGGGAGGGGTCTGAGATGCTGCATTTCTAACACACTCCTGGGTGGTGCGCATGCTCCTGGATCAAGGACTTGGACAGGTGACTGGAGTGGTGAGATGTCAGATGGGTTACCTTTTCTGGATAACTGATCGACTGAGTCCAAGTCATAACTCCAAGTTACATATGTTATTCAAGGTGCATAGTTTGGAAATGTCAAATTATTCAGGAACCATGCTTCCTAGAAGTTGAGTCTACTATAGAATCAGCCCTCTGAAAATGTCATTGAAATACACATTTTTCCATTGGGCAACCAACCCACTAGTTTAACCTTTTGGTCAGAAAGTGTTTCATCCTTTGGATTAACATGAGAAATAGGAAAATTCTCTCCTGCCCTAAAACTTGTATTCAGGAAGTAGAGGCCTCATCCATTACCATCCTGGCTTTCTGATGGACTTAAACTTGAGGCAATGGCATGTTTGGATCCCTCTACCCAGGATACTTGTTTTTAGTGTTTAGCTTCTAACTCTCTGTGTGCAGGAGTCTGATCAAATTTTTGTCCTGACTGTGGTTTTCAGGAACACAAGTTTTTTTTTTTCTTCTGTTTATTGGTTTGTTGATTTCTAAAAGCAATCTTTGTCCCATCAATCACTTACCAGGGAGACATATTATTTTTATCACCTAAAGAAGACAGATACTGCAACTCAGAGCAGATTTATATGTTGTTGGATTTATTTATCTGCAGGGGTACCAGAACTCAATCAGCCTGTGACTAGTGAGGAGTGCAGTGGACAGTAATCAGCAAACTGTAGTCAGGAGGCCTGGGGAAAAGTTAGGAGACAGTCATGTTATTGGTGTCCTGAGCCCTGTTTGTACTCAGCAAATATTAAAATACCAATTTTCAAAAATAATTGGTCCTTGAGTATTTCTAAGTTATTTCTAAGGTATTCCTAAGAGAATGAGTAAATAAATAGAAAATAGTCTTGGAAAACATAATACAAATTACTGCCCACTGAAGACAAAATTGACCAAAATGAAAAGGACATTGGGAAGGAGTTGGGGAGTAAAAAGAAAATGTCCTTTTCCCAAGGAAGCCAACAAAAGGAAAAGAAAATTAAGGCCAGAGGACTTTGGATCAGGCAGAGAGAGAGGGAAGCGTACATTCTGTGTGATTCTACAGTTTGTATGGGACTTCAGGAAGCCAGATCTTTGGTACACTGGCTTGGCCCTGGGGTGTGCCATCAATTTTATTGATGACTACAATGGCACCCCACTCCAGTACTCTTGCCTGGAAAATCCCATGGACGGAGGAGCCTGGTAGGCTGCAGTCCATGGGGTCGCGAAGAGTCAGACATGCCTGAGCGACTTCACTTTCACTTTTCACTTTCATGCATTGGAGAAGGAAATGGCTACCCACTCCAGTGTTCTTGCCTGGAGAATCCCAGGGATGGGGGAGCCTGGTGGGCTGCCGTCTATGGGGTCATACAGAGTCGAACACGACTGAAGCGACTTAGCAGCAGCATGGCTCATTTTAACCTGCAGAAAACTGATGAATTTAGGAGGAAGGAGAGTGTTACCAGATTTACATCTGACACAACTTCACTTTATTTCCCAATCTTAACCCATTAAATTCTTTAAAACTTAACACGATACTGCCTTTCTTCATTCACTTAAAAAAATTGTTTTGGTTTACAAAAATCTTTGTAAAGGTTATGTTTTCAGTAATACTTTTGTTTTAGACACTGACTAGTCAGAATGCTGAGATGAAAAGTAAATCTTCTGTTGAAAAATTGATATGTTTTTCCTAGGCTCTTCTTCATATGTCTTTGTCTGACTTCCATCCAACCCTCAGTGTTAAAGGTCACCTCAGAAATGGCTCCCCACTTTCTCTCCTTGTATGGGCTGCTACTGTGTGGGGATTTCTCTCCCTCCTCCCCTGTCCTCTGTCTCCACTACTGCTGAGCCTTACAACCATAACCACCAGTGATTCAGTGCCTCACTTCTTCCCAAGGCTGGTAGTAAAGTATAGTAAAGTAACTATAAAGTTACTGGGGAAAAGTTAAGGGGATGGGGTTAGAGCAGAGTTACCCACCTCAGAGCCACTGTTGCAAAGCCTCTCCCCAGGACCTAGGATGGATTACTGGGGCAGCGCTTCCCCTCCACTCTCTTTATTAACCACCTCCTTCTCCAGAGACTCCCTTCCTACACCTTTACAGGCATCCTCAGATTCAGAGAGTGGAAACTCACCACTTCTAAGTGTTTCTTTATACCATTACATTAAAAAGATACATCAGTGGAAGTTGCTAGCATTTCTCCTCCCTATATCTGCCCACACAAGGAGGTTCTGACTTGGTCCTCTCCTGTAGCTCCCTCCCACCAGCTCTGAGGGAGCATGTGGTGGTAGCAGATGGAAGATATAAGGGAGAATTTTTAACAGGTATTGCTGGGACTTTTGAAGGTACAAAAATTATACCTGATGACCTGACTGTACTTTTTAGGTATAAAAATTATATCTTATAACAAAGATAAAGCTTAAGGAAAATACTTAAGAACTGAAATATATATGGGTTATTGTGGAAAAATATTAAGTCAGCCCTCCCTGTACCTAAACAGCTAACATGTTCATTTCCCAATTCTTCTGCCTGCCTAGACTGAACCTAGAAAAGAGATGAACATAAGAACCTAAGAAGACACTTTTCAACACTGTCCATTTTCATGTTGAAGGCTCAGGGATAGGTGGGTGGGGTGGAAAGGAGGGAGGAGATGAGACTGCTGGAAGCAACAGAAGGTGGAGGTGGAACAGGATACTTTGCAGTTATGAAGGGTGTGACAGGACACCCGTGGGCCCAGGAGGCATTTTGAGGAGGCTTCCTGACATCTCTGTGTGTATGGGTTGAATTTAAAAAATAAAAAAAGTAAAAACTCTGCACCTGCTCCTTTGCTTTTTCCTCAGCAAGTGAGGCCCGAGGCATTGGCAGCCAAAGCCATTCTCCTCGGGTGGCCTCCAGTCTCACAGTAAGTCCTGACTTCAATTGCCAGGCAAAGAACAGCAAAGAAAAACTCTAGGTCTGGGTAGAAATCTCTCTTGCTTTTTTCAAACTATTTATCGTGTGTATAGCTATATGGATAGAGCCTTTGGAATATCTGCCTTATACTTCCAGTAGAGCAGCCATACCCAACCTTTTTGACACAAGGAAATCGATTTTATGGAAGACAGTTTTTTCCACAGATTGGAGTGGGGGTGGTTTTGAGATGATTCAAGCTCATTACATGTATTGTGCACTTTATTTCTATTATTATCACATCAGCTGCACCTCAGATCATCAGGCATTAGATCCCGAAGGTTGTGGACCCTTGCAGTAGAGAACCCAAGTGTGGCATATTTGTGTGTGTGTATACTTGCATATCAGAATCTTTACAGATATCAATTAAGTTTAATTTAGAACGCTTATTTGGAAACCTTTTAAAAAGACTGCCAGATATTTAGGGTTAGAAATTACTGGCAAGCATGAGAAAAAAATAGATGAACTATTTAGTCGTATAATTATTGGCCATCTACACAGTAGTAGGAACAGTAGTCTAAGCAGTTTTTTCAAGATGAAACTTCAGGGAGTCTCCATGTAAGAGGGTCTCTGATTCTCTGATTAAAAGTATTACCCTTTTTTACCTGCATACATATGAGGGGATGAGTGAAAAAGGGAGAGTGATATCCCAGAATGACAAGAGGTCATACACAGAAGTAGGATTGGAGAGAGTTCAATATTGCTACCAGAGTATGGCTTTTTTTCATTTCATAATTTTTTTTTCAAGCAGTTCTTTATTGGGGTCCCTTCTACAACAGTAGGGAGCAAAAACAAACATTATTTACCTGTTTTCTAAAGGGGATGGGGAGCCGGTTCCTTCAATGTGGTGAGGGTAGGGTTGTGGCCAGGGGGTCAGGCTGGAAGGGTGGCTTAGGTATTTTGCCCACCCCTTAGGTAGTGTTGCTTGCAGGGGGCATGTGCAGTATCCTGCTTTTGTTCCCGACCCCCTTATCATAAATGTTTTCAACAAGCAATTATTCATCACCTCGTAAGTGCCAGGACCTGTGCTAGGTACGAAAATAAAAGAAGAATTAAATACGGTGCCTGCCAAGGGAATCCGCAGCCTGGTTACAGCAAGTAAACAAATGTTCCAAAACAGTGAGATAAGCTACACCTACCAGGGATCCCAAAGATTTCGACAGGACTGAGTGAGCGCACACCAGGGAATCATGGATGGGAAAAGAAAGGAGAGAACACTACTTTGGAAGACCCAGTGTGAATGGTGGATAAGTCCAGATGCCTTCCCAAAGATAGTGGCCCCTGAATTGAAACTTAGAGAATAAGCACCAAAGAAAAGATGCTTTGGACTGTAGTACTGCTGCTAAGTCGCCTCAGTCATGTCCGACTCTATGCGACCCCATAGATGGCAGCCCACCAGGCTCCCCCATCCCTGGGATTCTCCAGGCAAGAACACTGGAGTGGGTTGCCATTTCCTTCTCCAATGCATGAAAGTGGAAGTGAAAGTGAAGTCGCTCAGTCGTGTCTGACTCTCTGCGATCCCATGGACTGCAGCCCACCAGGCTCCTCCGTCCATGGAATTTTCCAGACAAGAGTACTGGAGTGGGGTGCCATCACCTTCTCCGAACTGTAGTACTAGAGCAGACTCTTGAGAGTCCCTTGGACAGCAAAGAGATCACACCAGTCAATCCTAAAGGAATATTCATTGGAAGGACTGATTGCTGAAACTCCTATACTTTGGCCACCTGATGCAAAGGGCCGTCTTTGGAAAAGACCCCGATGCTGTGAAAGATTGAAGGCAAAAGGAGAGGAGGATGGCAGAGAATGAGATCACTTGATGGCATCACTGACTCAATGGAAATGAATTTGAGTAGACTCTTGAAAATAGTGAAGGACAAGAAAGCCTGGCATGCTGCAGTCCATAGGGTCGCAAAGAGTCAGACATGATTTACCGACTGAATAATAACAACAAAGATTATTTCAAGGGCTGTTCAAGGGTAGGAGTGGTGAAAGTGGAAGGTATTCCATGTGAAGGAAACAGCAAGTACCGAGGTGCTATTTTATCAGCCCTACATGTTGTTCAGCAAGGAACATCATGTACATACTTGAAAATATTTTATTTTCAAGTAAAATATGGACCCTTGTATTTCTCTAGTACCACCACCTTCCACATTGTTAAGGCTCTTACCATCTCCCAATTAGGAAAAATAACCACTCAAATAAAATAGTAACTAGATTAATTAAGGCAAAGAAAATTAAAAGCTGAAGATCCCAAAACTGTCTTTTAAATGAATTTCTTCCATTCCTGAAAGGGCTTATTTGAAAGCTAAAGAATATATTTTGATTGCTTGTGTTTTTATTAAAGATACAAAAAGAGACTTTTTCCCAAGTGAAAACAGATTGTAAATTCACAATTGACTTTACCATCATCTAGCATCATGCCTGTGCATTTGGTGCCCCTGGGCTGCAGCAGCCCACATGCCTCCCCATAGGAATGGAGGTGCCTTGGGGGAGCTGTGAGTCCTACCCAGAGATCTTATAAAATAGAAAATGGCAAGTCACCTGTCTGCAGGAGGAAAATCTGAGCCCTTTATCTGCTCAGATTTGTATTCATGGAATACAAATTCCCACAGTTGGAACCTCTCAGTAGTGTGCATTGTGTTCTATAAAGAAGCAAACATGAATGGAAAGAACACATTAAGAAATTAACGTCCAGAGCACATTAGCATGGATTTTTAAAAATCTTTTTAAGATTCAACAGCCATTTGTTTGGCTACCTGCTGTGTAACAACCTCCCAGGTCGGTTTTGTTATCCTCATCTTACAGAGAAGGAGACTGACTTTCTGAGAGGCCAAACTGTCCTCATTCAGTTCAGTTCAGTCGCTCAGTCGTGTCCTACTCTTTGCAACCCCATGAATGACAGCACGCCAGGCCTCCCTATCCATCACCAACTCCCGGAGTTCACTCAACTCACATCCATCGAGTCGGTGATGCCATCCAGCCATCTCATCCTCTGTCGTCCCCTTCTCCTCCTGCCCCCAATCCCCCCCAGCATCAGAGTCTTTTCCAATGAGTCAACTCTTCGCATCAGGTGGCCAAAGTATTGGAGTTTCAGCTTTAGCATCGTTCCTTCCAAAGAAATCCCAGGGCTGATCTCCTTCAGAATGGACTGGTTGGATCTCCTTGCAGTCCAAGGGACTCTCAAGAGTTTTCTCCAACACCACAGTTCTAAAGCATCAATTCTTCAGCGCTCAGCCTTCTTCACAGTCCAACTCTCACATCCATACACGACCACAGGAAAAACCATAGCCTTGACTAGACGAACCTTTCTTGGCAAAGTAATGTCTCTGCTTTTGAATATGCTATCTAGGTTGGTCATAACTTTTCTTCCAAGGAGTAAGCGTCTTTTAATTTCATGGCTGCAGTCACCATCTGCAGTAATTTTGGAGCCCCCAAAAATAAAGTCTGACACTGTTTCCACTGTTTCCCCTCATTCAAGCAGCTACTAAATAGCAGTGTTTGGAGTTGAACCCAGAGTTTCTGACTATAGGTCAACTATTCTTCCCCTATATTCAGTTCTCACCTTGAAATTCAGAAAGCAACATCCTCAGGAATGAAATTCATGATTAAATAATTTTTATAGGAGACACGATAAGGAAATTTTCAATGCATAAGATACCTGGGTGGGCTGACCCAGGTGAGCTGCTGCGAGGCTGGGCCACTTGTGGTAGTCGCTCAGTTGTGCCCGACTCTTTGCAACCCCATGGAATGTAGCCTGCCAGGCTCCTCTGTCCATGGGATTCTCCAGGCAGGAGTACGGGAGTGGGTAGCCATTCCCTTCTCCAGGAGATCTTCCCCACCCAGGGACTGAACCTGGGTCTCCTGCATTGCAGGCAGATTCTTTGTTGTCTGAGTCACCAGGGAAGCTCATGGAGGGTCAGGACAATAGCAGAAGCTGCCTGTCCAGGCAGTAGGTGGGAATGGGCTGAGAAGGCCTGGAGCCCAGGCATTTCACCCTGGGAGGGGTTCAGCTCCAGGTGAGATGTGCTGGTACAGCAGGCATGACAGCCTGCTCCAGTCTCACTCACACTTCGCTGCCTGAAAGCTCTTAATTCCATAGCAAGGGCAGAAATGTTCATTCTGCAGGGACTCTGCTGGATACCGCTTCAACAAAAACAAGAAAGAATTATGAAAGGAAAACATTTTCCCCTGAGTTTCTTCTCAAAATTGTATGTGTGGGGGAGAGAAATATGTAAGAGGAACAGAAAAATGTAAGTAAACAGTGCAAATCAAACCAGTAGGCGAGCTAGCACAGCCAGCACATCCCAAGGCTGAAAGAGGAAAAAGGAGTTATTCCAGCCTTATGTTGTTCTCTCTGAATGTTTCTTTTTTGTTCTTGATGTTTTCAAGTCAGAGGCTTGTAAACTTGCCAATTTCTAAGAAATGGCTTCAGTGGGGTATGCTGTCTTTCTTCCTCTTCTTGGCTTCAGTCTTTCTTTCTCCCCTGTTTAACTCCCCATAATCTATTTAATCTTGAGCTTCTGTGGCTTGAATTTCCTTCACCAATAGGATCTTTCAGTTGTCATTGAACTTGATTAGCTGCTTGATTCTTACCCCTTGAGAACGTTACATTGTGATGTGTGAACCTACTAACCCCGCCACTGTTTATTCAACTAATCATTCTTTCTCTCTTTTTCTGCAAAAGGGTAAAGCCACCTTGCCAGAGAAAATGTGTTCTTTCTGGACTCGCTTGCATCCTTTTTAACAGTGACATAGCTTTCTAAAATGGAAAATTGTGTTGATAATGAAAAAGACTTTCTGGAAGCAAAATTGTCTTTCAAAAAGAGAATGTATCTCAGTTCCAACTAGCATATCTGAATTTAGACACAAATTCAGAGGGGGATTAGGCAGGGGATGTAACGATGGAAGCTACCTAGATGTAAAAGTAGTTCAGACTATGGCAAGATAGGGAAGCAGGAAGCCACCGTTCATTTCCAACGGGCTGCTTCCATGAGGGAACAACATTCCAACATTGCTGGATCTTATTTTCCAAAAGACGCTCGTAGTCTGAATTTTTTAAATTTATTTATTTTTAATTGAAGGATAATTGTTGTATAGTATTGTGTTGGTTTCTACCAAACATCAACATGAATCAGTCATAGGTTCACCCATGTTCCCTCCCACTTGAACATCCTTTCCACCTCCTCTCCCATCCCGCCCCTCTAGGTTGTTACTGAGCTCCGGTTTGAGTTCCCTGAGTCATACAACAATTTCCCATTGGCTATCTATTTTACATATGGTAATGTATATTTCCATGTTACTCTCCATACATCCCACCCTCTCCTCCCCCAGCACCCCCAGCCGTGTCCTTGTAGTCTGAATTTTTATGTGTGGTCTTTTACTCTTAGCCACTAATCCTAGCGATTTTCAAGGCATTCAACTGCCACTCAACAGCCAGCTTAAAGTCTCTGTGGTAGGTGAGAAATGAAATAGACATGCCATGCTGGGATAGCACCATTCACTGAAAAATACTGACCTTGTGTATAGTTTGGGCTCTTGCTCCTTGTAGTGTGGTCCATTGACCAGCAGTATTCATATCACCTGTATTCAAATCTGAATGTATCAGAATTCAGAATTTCAGACCCCATCCTACATCTGCTGAACCAGAGTCTACATTTTAACAAGGTCTCTACGTGTTTGGTGTGCACATTAGAGTTTGAGAAGCATTGATATCTGTGTAAGATGATGACTAGTGTAATGACCACTTCGATGTTCTTGAAGTCGTCTTCACCTTGTTCGCCCATCCTGGAAGGCATCAAGGAAGCTTGGTTAAGTTCTAGGAGCCACAGACTGTAAAGCAGCCAAAGGCTGTGATTCATTTGCAGTTCTCTCTCCCTCACCTCTTGCCCATCCTCCTTTGCCCCACCCCGGTCTCACCAGTTGTGGTTGGAGAAAACCTTTTTGTTGCTCCCCACGGATGTCCCACAGGGCTTCCCCGGTGGTGTTAGTGGTAAAGAAACTGATTGCCAATGCAGGAGACATAAGAGACACTGGTTTGATCCCTGGGTTGGGAAGATCCCTTGGAGAAGAGCATGGCAACTACTCCAGTATTCTTGCCTGGAGAATCACAGGGACATAGGGTCACAAAGAATCAGAGAGGACTGAAGTGACTTAACATGCATAGATGTCCCAGACATCCAAGTCAACAGGAAAAGAGCCACAAAAAAGGCTTTAGCAACCTCCTCTACTTTCACTCTGTAATTATCTCTCCCTTTTCCCCTTTGTCTGCTGTACATTCCCTTACCTACCACCTTCCCCTTGGTCATCCATCATCTTGCTTATTTTTTGTTTGGTTGTTTGATTTTATTTTGTTTTGTAGCAGCCTTTGTTCATCAGCATTTGAAATGACAACCCCATGCTGGGCTGATTTTCTAAACTTGGCCTTGTATTCCCTTGGGATGTTTCTCTGTGCGGCCTTCCTCCTTTCACAACCACAGAGCAGGAGAAACACGCCTGAGTTTAGCATAGGGTTAATGGTGACCACTCTTCTCTATTTGTCAGGAGTCTGGAATGAAGCTCTTTGATTAATTTCTTCTTTGATGTGAACTGATAATTAACTGGTAATGCTTAATAAGAAATTAAGTTTGTGGTTTTTTTTCTGAGAAATATGAAATTTGAAGAGAAAAAAAACTCCATTTTTCATTTGAAAATAACTCAAAGTAATACCTGTGTCAAATCCAGCCAACTTTCTTGTGGTGGCTTGGTGTGCAGTAACAGAAAATAAATTACTCTTTGGGGTATAAACCTCATATTTTAAAAATCCATGTAATTGAAGATAGTCTCTTCAATTGACAAATAATCTATTGTGAAAAGTATCTTTCCAAAGATTGTTGTTGTTGTTGTTTTAATGTCATACCTCCCCCAACTTATCTATGACAGTGAGAGGATAATCTATGGTTTGTGATGGTTCTAATCACTCTGACTGGGGATCTTTCACTCCTGCCTTGGCCTTTCTCTCTACCTCCCCTTCTACCCCACTCTCACCAACCCTCTTATTTGATAAATAATTATTGAGCACCTGTGTGTAAGCCATGGTGTTACAGACAATAAAGAATCTGTCTGTCTATAATGGGGGAGATCTGGGTGCAATTCCTGGGTTGGGAAGATCCCCTGGAGAAGGAAATGACAATCAGCTCCAGTCTTCTTGCCTGGAAAATCCCATGGACAAAGGAACCTAGCAGGCTACAATCAATGGGGTCACAAAGAGTTGGACACAACTGAGTGACTAAGACATATGTGTAAGTGTTCCAGGGATTGGGAAATGGCTAATACAGGGATGGCTCCTATTCTCATCCTAGCAGGAAAGACAGATATCAGACAGTCTGTTACCCAATTAACCATTTAATTTTATGGTGAGTGCTTGGAAGAAGGATAGCATTACAAAAGCTTCTATTAGGCAGATCTGACTCTTGCAGAAGGATCCAGAAGAGTTTCCATGAAAGAGTGATGTTTGAGGACTATTTAAAAGATATGTGGAGGGCAAAGAAAAGACCTAAAGGGTAGACCAGTTTCCCAGGGCTAGTAATGGGGGGGGGGGGTACCATTATCTGAGGAGGAAAGTGATGAAACCATACTAGAATCTGAAGACATCTGTGTAGACAGGACCAACTGAATGGAGATGTGACCTTTTTGAAGGACAAAGAGCACATGCAGACCCTGAAGGGAGAGAACTGAAAGGGTAAAGAATAAATATCCCAACCTTACTCTTGTTTCCCTCCCTGGACTCCTGCCTGTGTCCCTCTACCCCTTTGCCCTGTTGGTCAAATCTAAACAAAATGCAGAGATTAAGAGGAGCCCATTGATGGAACCCATACATATTAGCCTCTTGGGATACAGAACAGGGTGGAAAGGATGAAGAATGGACCTGGAAAGGAATAACCACCACAAGTATTTTGGCCTTTAATCTGTGAGCAATGGGAAGTCATGAAAATGATTTTAACATAGAAATGCATGGTCAGATTTGTGTTTTACAATGATTCTGGCTACACATTGGTGGGAAGTGAGGGGATAAAGGAAGACAATTTCAGCAGGCATAGAGATAGCTGGAGGAGATGTGGTCTAGGCTAGACAATGGATGTATCTGAAACCAATTCAAGAGATAAACAACAGTTTAGCAATGGATTGCCTGTGGGGAGGGGCATGGGAAGGAGAGAGCTAGAGATGTGTCTAAGATGACCTCCAGTCTACTGGGTAGGAGTTGCTGCCTTTGCTGGGGAAAAAAAAATGGAGACACTGTAATAACCCCAGTGTTCTGGATAAGATCCTAGTTTAGACTCAAAGCTAGTGAGTTTGAGGTGCCCACAGGTCCTCCCAGAAGCCAGAACAGGAGCCTGGGTATTAGATAAGGTAGAGAAACTGCTAGACATCCTGTTCAGAGTCATCCAGGAAAGAAAAATGAGTGGTTCCCCAGACTTGAGGAATTAAATGACTTTTGTGGATGTCTCTTCCCATCTGCTGGGAGGGCTGAGGCATTTGACACAGACAAGGATAACTTCATCTGTTTTCATTCTAATCCCAAACTAAACGTTTGTGAAAAAGCTACTGTCAGGTTAGGAAAAGAGTACTGGTTAATCAAATCAGTTCCTGGTGCCAGATTTTAGGTCCCATCAAACTTGTCTTTATCTGTACTTTGACAACTGACTGAATGCTAAAAAATATTGTCAATTACAAAGTTTCCCATCTTCCTCTCTTGGTCTTTGCTTTCATTTTTTTTTCTTGAGATTTTTATAAAATCATTAAGTTCTAGAGTTAGAAATTATCTTAAAATTCATTTAGTTCCACCTCCTAAATTCCCTCCCTCAAGTACACCTGAATCCTTTTTATATAATAGACTAATATCATTTATGCATAGAATATTTAAGGGATGCTAAAGCTCCTCCAAGGAAGGAAACTCCTTCCCTCCCACAGTACTGCATTCCTACCACACTTTGGACAGGACAATAGGTTGATCTGACTCTTTGTAATGTCCACCTCTCTCCCTCCCTGGTTTCCCTCTAGTTTTCTGGAGGAACACAGGTTAGATTCTCTTTCTCTCTTCTTACGACCACCCTCCCATTGCAAACTCTGGACCCCATATTGCTTCTTGGTCTTCTCTAGGTAGCAAACCCAGCTCTGCATTTCTTGCCCATCTAACATGTTTCTAACCCTTCAGTAGCTTAAGTGGCATTTTCTAACAGGGTATTTTGAATAATAAAATATTTTAGCTAAGATGTGACCAATGTTGAATACAGTGGAATTAGTCTGCATCAAGGTCTGCACAAATATACCTCCATTGATATAGGTGTCTTTTCCCTCAACTACTTTTGCCATAGATCTGCCTTCTCTTCTCTTGTCATATCACTAGGCTTTGGGATTTTTGTGATATTTGTTTGAATATCTTTATTATGTAGGTGACTAAACACTATTAATCTATTTGTGACCTCCTGGCAAGCTGCTCTTCACCATCTTAAGCTTGGCGACTTGATTATTTTCTTCGGGGGGACCCAAAATTGGATATGATGGGGTCAGGAGAGGTGGTCTTTCTGATGCATGCTGTGGAAATGACTCTAGATCCAGTTTAAGAATCATTTAAAGAAGTAGTATCTTTGCCAGTGAGGTCTTGGCAAATTCCTATGGTGAAATTAGATGAGAACGTATGTTGCTATGCTTCTTTTGCTAGCTCCAAATCTGAGTCTTTCTCAGTTTGCTGATTCTCAGAGGGAGATGTTAATGCTAAATGGCCTTTTGTGTTTCTAGACAAAAGTAATAGCTGACAGAACTAAATAAACCCTTGGGTCATTCAGCAGTGGTTCTCCGGTAATAATACGAAAGGATGAATTTTTATACCTATTTTATGGATAAGGAAATTAAGGGAAAGTTGAGATAAGTAAATTGCCTAGTGTCAAAGAGCCTGAAAGTGGCAGAAACATTATAGCTATAACTTAATAGATATTAATAACTTAATAGATATTAACAATCTGTTTATTTCTTTACAGACCCAAGTAGATTGCTCATTATCTTTTATTTTTCTTTCCATTTTATGCTCAGCACCTAGCAGGGTTCTGGGATTTAGAGTTGTTATTTTTCAGTTGTTCTGTCATATCCAACTCTTTGCAACCCCATGGACTGCAGCATGCCAGGCTTCCCTGTCCATCACCAACTCCCAGAGCTTGCTCAAACTCATGTCCATTAAGTCGGTAATGCCATACATCCATTTCATCCTCTGTCATCCTCTTCTCCTCCTGCCTTCAATCTTTCCAAACATCAGGGTCTTTTCCAGTGAGTTGGTTCTTTGCATCAGGTGGCCAAAGTACTGAAGCTTCAGCTTCAGCATCAGCCCTTGCAATGAATATTTAGAGTTGATTTCCTTTAGGATTGACTGGTTTGATCTCCTTGCAGTCCAAAGGACTCTCAAGAGTCTTCTCTAACACCACAGTTCAAATGTATGTGGGTATATAGTCGGCACTCAATTAAAAATGTATTGTATGGCTTGATATTTAAATTTGATTCTTACCTCTCCCTCTGAGCCTCATTTTTATAAAGAAGATGCTTATTCCATCTACATTATATTTTTAAAGATTAAATTATGCTTAATCATATCAGGTGCAATTCCTCTCAAGAGGAATGGAGTTATTAAGAAATCAAATTATGAGCTATTGGCCACGTACTTGGGTGAGTCATCTGCATATGGATCATACCATGTCTGTCTTACAGCAGAATTAAATGCCCATTCAACTCCAGTCACATGGGAGCATGCCCAGCTGTCTACATCTTAGTTTAATGCCTGGTAGAGTAAAGCAAGTCCATATATCAGGTGGATGGGGTTTAGTAAACAGTGGTAGGGGCACAGGTGCAGAGTAAGTTATATCCAAATTCATGGTTACCGGGGAGAAGGATGGGTAGAAGGGATAGTTAGGGAGTTGGGGATGAACATGTACACACTGCTATATTTAAAATGGATAACCAACAAGGACCCCTTACTTAACACAGGGAACTCTGCTCAATGTTTTGTGGCAGTCTGGATGGGAGGGGAGTTTGGAGGAGAATGGGTACCTTATATGTAGGCATGAGTCCCTTTTCTGTCCGCCTGAAACTATCACAACATTATGTTGTTCAGTTGCTTGGTCATGTCTGACTCTTTGCAACCCCATGGACTACAGCAAGCCAGGCTTCCCTGTCCTTCATTATCTCTCATAGTTTGCTCAAATTCATGTCCATTGAGTCACTGATGCCATCCAACCATCTCATCCTCTGTTGTCCCCTTCTCCTCTTGATCTCAATCTTTCCCAATATCATGGTCTTTTCCAATAAGTTGGCTCTTCTCACCAGGTGGCCAAAGTATTGAAGCTTCAGCTTCAGCATCAGTCCTTCCAATGAATATTCAGGGTTGATTTCCTTTAGGATTGACTGGTTTGATCTCCTTGTTGCCCAAGGGACTCTCGAGAGTCTTCTGTAGTACCACAGAAGCATCAATTCTTCAGCTCTCAGCCTTCTGTATAGTCCAACTCTCACATCTGTACATGACTACTGAAGAAACTGTAGCTTTGACTATATGGACCTTTGTCAGCAATATTAAATTTTTTAAAAATTGTTTTTTAAAAAAGTGAGTTATATCAATTATCTGGTGCTGTGTACTGGTGGATAATTGTCAGAAATGTTCCCATAGATTGGTCAGGCTGGCCCCGTGTAGATCTAGCCATGGAGTCTGGTCATTTAATATTACAGCGGGGAAACTTGGGAATAACAGGATGTGTGTGTTGAAAATGTGTGTGTTGCTGGGGTGATGGGGAGCAGCAGCAGTGATCCAAGCTCAGGATCGATAAAGGAATACATAATTTCCTTATGGATCTAAATATTTTATTATTTTCTAAATGTTTTCTAAATCATTTTGGTGATTTCTTCTATGTTTGATTAGTTGGTAAACTCTGTTATTAGTAGAAAAGCCCATGAGGACAACCTGTCTCTAGGCTCCAAAAAGTGATTTGAAATATTGCAAAAGAAATACACATTACAACTACGAAGGGATTTCAAGTAAAAGCTTGTATTACATGCGTCATAAGCAAAACGGGCTATCTGAAATTCTCCATTCTAGATCAAACAGTTTTTAAAAATATATTGAAGTGGTTGAAAAAGAAGAATCAGGGCAAGAAATGAATGTTTGATTTTCATCACTCTCAAGATAAGTTATTCATTCTATCTTGTTACCAATAATGATAATATATTTTAAAGCCATCAATCAAACAGTAAATAGTGTAACATCTTACTCTGAGCTAAATATGTTTTAAAAATCTACATTATTTATGAACTTGCTACTTGCTAGAAAATTGATCTGATTGGAGAAAATCCAGAGAGTTGCATTTTCTTGTTATTTACTTTCTGTTGCCACCAGCAGTTGGCTTTAGGGTTCCAAATGGTACAGCTGAAGAACATAAATATGCTTTAGGGAATATGAGAAAGGATGAAAAGTTTTCTAGGAATAATAGATTAGGCAAGTTATATTCAGATCACAGATTCTAATCCCTTTGCTGAAAGGGATTAGAGATGCTCTCCTAAGCAACTGAGCATCTACGGAAACTGCGAGTTCTGGTAAAATTTCTTTAGGAAAAAACTGGGCGTCCAGTTCTGGCTCCTCTATCAACTGAGTTCAGTGTGAATTTGACCAAGACCTTAGCCTAGGTGGGCCATGGTTTATATCTTTAAATAGGGATTCTGAATTGAATTTTTTTTTCTGGATCTAAATAACTGTTCCAAAGTGTTTCTCTTTCAAACCTGAAGAAAGTGGTAGAATAAAGACTGTGAAGTGGCGAATAGGTTGCTCAGGTCCTTGTGACAGTTACTCCCTCTGTGAAAGTAAGATGATGGAGCTTGACTTTACCCACCTCCCAGGGAGAGCAAGAAGGGCAAGAGCAAGAGAGGCAGCAGCTATGCATGTGCTTTTCCTTTTGATAGCTTTATTTATTTATTTAGCTGTGCTGGGTCTTACTGCATATGGGAATGGGATCTAGTTCCCCAAGCAGGGGTCAAACCTGGGCCCCCTGTCCTGGGATTGTGCAGGCTTAGTCACTGGACCACCAAGAAAGTCCTGTGAATGTGTTTTTAATGATGAAGAGTAATGGTCAAGGGCCCAGCTGTACAGGGTAGCAGGCTTCTCTCTTGCTGCTTTAGGCTGGATGAATTTCATAGCTGTAGATATGTTGTACAAGTTTCAGTTCAGTTCAGCTGCTCAGTTGTGTCTGATTCTTTGCAACCCCATGGACTGCAGCACTCCAGGCCTCCCTGTCCATCACCAGCCCCTGGAGCTTGCTCAAACTCAGATCCATTGAGTTGGTGATTCCATTGAACCATCTTATCTTCTGTTGTCCCTTTCTCCTCCTGCCTTCAATCTTTCCCAGCATCAGGGTCTTTTCCAATGAGTCAACTCTTCCCATCAGATGGCCAAAGTATTTGAGATTCAGCTTCAGCATCAGTCCTTCCAATGAATATTTAGAACTCATTTCCTTTAGGATTAACTGGTTTGATCTCCTTGCAGTCTAAGAGACTTTCAAAAGTCTTCTCCAACAACCACAGTTCAAAAGCATCAGTTCTTTGGCACTCAGATTTCTTTATAGTCCAGCTCTCACATCTGTACATGACTACTGGACAAACCATAACTTTGACTAGACAGACCTTTGTTGGCAAAGTAATGTCTCTGCTTTTTACAAGTTTACTTTTTGGTAATAAAAAATTCTATGTATATATGGGTATATACATACACATATTTGTACTGCCATCAGAGCTTCTAAGTTGAAGTAGTTCAGCTGAAAACAAAGAAACCAGTTGCCTTTTTTTTTTTTTTTTTAATAGGCACAGTATTCCTTTGATGGGCTTCCCTGGTGGCTCAGATGGTAAAGAATCTGCCTGCAACGCAGAAAATCTGGGTTTGATCCCTGGGTCAGGAAGATCCCCTAGAAGGAAATGTCTACCCACTCCAGTATTCTTGCCTGCAGAATTCCAAGGACAACATGCAAATTTCTGCTAGAATTAAAAAAAAAAAAGTTAAAAGAAAAATTTGAAGATTCCCTTTACCACTTTTGAAAATGGTAGAGCACTGCAGTGACCAGCTTCAGATGTGATGAGACCAAAGCAGTCATCCTGTGTCAGTGAAGGGCAGGTCTTTGTACCTAGGACAGAAGTGTCCGTGGACCTATAGATCAAAGGCATAGCAGCAGTCTGTTAACTTTTACATTTTACTGGGGAGACATTCTTTCACTCCCTCTTCCCCACCCCTTTTCATTTTCTTCTACAAAGAGCTCCAAATTGGAACTGAGATGTAACAGTACCTTGATTCCTAATACACTATTCAATAATTCTCATCACTCATCCACAGATCAGCAGGGAGACCAAGTCACCATGCAGTGGGTATTAGGTGCTTAACTGTATGTGATCCCGTATTAACTGCATGTCAGGCAGGCTCCATTTGTGACTACAAAGCGCTTCCTCCTTAAAGAGTACACAGTGAGATCCAGAATGAACACAAGTGGCTGAGTGATTTTGCTTAGTTAGCAGCCTCCTCATTTACAGTCTGTGACTCAAAGTGTGGCATGGGACAAACAGCATCAGCACCTGCAAGATATCAGAAAGGCAGAATCTCAGGCCCCACTCCACAAGCTCATCCCTTAGCTCGTTGGTCTGGATACTAGAGACATTATGTATTGATTTAAAACAGTAGTTCCCAAACTTTTTGGCATCAGGGACTAATTTCATGGAAGACAGGTTTTCCATGGACCATGGGTGAGGGGATGGTTTGGGGATGATTCAAGTGCATTGCATTCATTGTACACTTTATTTTCTAATCTAACACTGCCACTGATCTGACAGGAGGGACTGATCTGTGGCCTGGAGGTTGGAGACCACTGATTTAGAAGATTTGTTCTAGATCTGGCTGCATAGTCAAGCAATATAAGAACTTTAAAAAATACTGATGACTGGGTCCCACCTACAGAGATTCTAACATGCTTGGTCTGGGATGTAGCCCGGGCATCATGATTTTTCAAAACTCCCTATATGATTCTAATATCCTATGTATGCACCAAAATTTGAGAGCCATTGAATTAGACTATATAGTAATTCATAGTGGAAGAATCTATTGGGTACTCACCCTGAATTACCCAACTTTCATTGTCCACACTTCATGTGTTGACACCTACTGTTTTGGGGGCCATGTTAAATTTTCCATAGTGACCACCCCTTTCCGTGACCACAATTCATGTCTGACTCGGTCAGTCCTTCAAGAAATATGCATCTCCAATGCTTTCTTCCCCCAGACCATGGTTCTCCTTTCCTCCCCTGAACCCTGTATGACTTTAGCTTTCTTCCCAAACGTGTTATTTTTCACTTAGCAGTCCAATTATTCACACACACAGTTTGTCCCTTTTCCTAAGCTGTCAGCTCCCAGAGGGCAGAAGCTGTATCAGATTCATCTTTGTAACCCTTAGTGTCTAGAAAGCTGGGTAATGTGTGAATAGAATGGAGATGGGAAAAGAGAAAGCAGAAGGCAGAATAGAACAGATGCGCGAATTCTCTTCAAATTAGTCAAGTAAGATAGTACACAAAGGACACAAGAGTGGAATTTAGAATCTGAATGAAAGAAGGGAGATTTGTTAACCACATAAAGGGACAGATAATGCGGATACAAGTTGGATGCAGGGTACAGGGATGGAAGGAGGAGAGAATGATGGCATCCAGTAAGCATTAAGTGAGGTTCTCTGAAAGGGCAAGATGCAGGATACAAGGATGGAAGCAGGAGAGAATGATGGCATCCAGTAAGCATTAAGTGAGGTTCTCTGAAAGGGCAAGGCAGGAGGCCCAGGTTGTAGAGAGAGATGAAGAGCTGAGGTTCCTCAGAGCACTTTAAGGGCCAGGCCACCCCAGATCCTGACACAAGCTGACCAGCTCTGCAAGGGAGGTTGTCATTTAGGGTCCATGATGCCTTTAGTGTGACTGTGTCCCACACTGCCTTCATCATTCCTCAGTCTTCTCAGAAGCAATCTTCTTTCAGGCCCAAATGAGCCAGCATGCTCCCAGAAAGTGGATATGAGTAGACATGAAGTCAGGATGCCTGGTCAAGTTCTCACCTGTGTGTAGTTCACCTTTCAGTAGATCTCAGCTTCTTATGCATTTCAGCATTGCAACTTACATCCAATCCATATGCATGCTTGAAATTTGTATCATTTTTCCTCCAAGAACTGTGAAACACTTAATAGGAAGGAAGCTTGTTTCCCTGAAGGCACCTCTGTAGATTGCTGTTGGGCCTCCAGGGAAGACCCAAGAAAGTGACATGTTGACAGGCAAGTGGGCAGTAGAGTATGGGAAAATGGACTCACTTAACTCTGTTCCAAGGGTCTCAAGATCCCAAAGCCTTATACCCCAGCTATGGTTAAAGACAAATATATTTCATCACAACTGCCTCTCTGCAGTCTTTCCATTCTTACAAATCATAGTGACCATGTTTTTTTCTAGGCCCATAGGAAGCCTGATATAAAACTGACTTAAAGGAAAATCATGAAAGGCCTGGTGCTTTCCATATCCTCTTACAGTCAAATTTGATGCTGAAAAGCAAGGTCTTCTAGGCCATTCCTAACTCTTGAAAAGCTGGTCTCATTGTGTATCATGTCAAAAACATTCTACCAAAATAATATAATTGTACAATAAGGATTGGCAGTATCTCACCATGACTGCATATGAATGTAACTTTTCACTCAATAATCCTATTTATATCAATTTACTTTGAAGATTCATCTTCAAAAATTGAAACAAAATATGCACAAGTTTATTCATTGTAGTATTATTTATAATAGCAAAATATTGAGAACAATCTACATGCATATATGCAGAGCAGATTGATAGAATGTCACTATATGTCCATGCAATGGAATAATATGCAGCTATAAAAATGAGAAATATCTCTATAAATTGATATGAAGTGATTTTCAGAGTATTTTAAATAGAAGACACAAGTACTATGCTATATTTTTGTAAGAAAGTATGGGAAATAAGAATACATAACCATTTTTGCAAAAGAAACATAGGAAGGATAAATCAGAAGTGAGTGAAACTGATCATCTGAAGGGGGTGAGTTGAAATAAAGAAGAAAAACCAACAAAGAGACAGAGATGTCTCTAAATGTACTGTTTTTATAGTTTTGATTTTTGACCCATGTAAATATTTTACCATACAAAAAATAAAATGAAATTATCAAATATGCAGAAAGATCCTAAAACTGAATACAAAAAAAAGAAAGAAACCCATCCAAATATTAAATTGGTAAGATAACTATACAGAAGGAAAAAATCTAATATAAATAATTTTTGGTGATAGTAATTGGACTATACTTCTCAATGAGACATATTCTAAAAATAACTGTGAAGAAATTTTGAAACTTTCTAACAGTATTTTTTTGGTATTCACATGAATGTAATAATTTCAAAATCATTTGCATATATCACAGCAATGAGCAAAGGAGTAAATATATTGGTATTGTTGAGAACCAGGGAGGTTGAGAACTTGGAGAAAATCATTGTGGAGGAATGTGATACAAAGAAAGAATGGGAAAAAGAGAGGAAAAATCTGTAGTATTGGATTGGAATTATAGGTGTTAATGGGCTTCCCTGGTGGCTCGGATGGTAAACAATTCGCCTACAATGCAGGAGACCCGGGTTGGATCCCTGGGTTGGGAAGATGCCTTGGAGAAGAGAACTGGCTACCTACTCCCATATTCTTGCCTGGAGAATTCCATGGTCAGAGGAGCCTGGTGGGCTACAGTCCATGGGTTTGTAAAGAGTTGGACATGACTGAGCAACTAACACTTTCACTTTTCACACAATAAAGATAACAAATATTTCCATCATTAAAAAAAAAAAAATTCTACCAGAAACAAAGAATGTAGCAATTGACTTTTTGAATTCGAGAAGTCAAGGCAAAGATATCTTAAATTTTTCCACATAATACTAAATGCTAAATAGTAGTACTAAATACTAAAAAGTACAAAGGAACATATGTCGAAGTCTCATTTCTATCCTTTGCTGGATTTTCTTGTCTGTAATATCTGTAATATAAGATTCATGATGGCTGCTTAACTGGTGTGTGTGTGTGTGTGTGAGAGAGAGGATATAAAAAATAGAAAATGCATTAACATGGTAGCTCTACAGAGTAAGAACTCAACAAATGCTCATATGTTCACTCTCTTCTTCCTTCACCCATTTTTATTTCTATTATTTTCATTCCTTCTTAAAATCTCAGGGCCAGAGAGCCACCTACCCAATGACAGATAAGTGCCTTAAGAAGAACTAAAGTTTTAATCCCATGAACTGTAGCCTTCCAGGTTCCTCTGTCCATGGAATTCTCTAGGCAAGAATACTGAAGTGGGTTGCCATTCCCTTCTCCAGAGAATGTTCCTGACCCAGGGTTTGAACCCAGGTCTCCCACATTGGCAGGCAGATTCTTTACTATCTGAGCTGCCAGGGAAAGCAAGAAGAGAGTAGGGGGGTAGAAGCCATGGACAAAAATGTGGGACTACAGTCATCTTTATGATGACTGTTGCAAACATTTTTGATTGGTCAAATGTCCTGGCATAGAATTTTCCAACCTCAGTACACACTTCTGCTATTGACAATGAACACTCCCCTCATCCCTCTCTTCCTCCTACCCCCGTCCCATTCCCTTATCAGCCTCCTCTTTCCACACAAGGACAGAAAAGTTGGATGCAACCTTTCCCTTCATCTAAAACCTGTCTCCCTCTACCCCTTTCAGAGGAAAGAGGATCAAGGGCAGGCAGTCTGCAGTCTTCCTAGGTCCTTGTCCAAGAACTGGACAGGGGCTCACTTGTCACCATGGCAAAGCTGAGTGAGGCTACTTGATCCCCCATTTTCTTTTAAGTTGTCCACAACCCACCCAGTTGACTCCTTCATCCTATTCTTCTCTCCAGTTTTCAATAAAACAGAAGGAGACACAAAATCTTGGGACTGGTGGGAAAAGTAGAATGGGCCAAAGAGGTCATCTAGTTTGTGAGATCTTAGTTCTTGATTTAGCTACAGTAGGGCCCACAGACTTCATGGGTTTCTTGGGGCAGAGCGATCTGTACTGGTTGCTGAGGTAAATGCCATAAATAGAACCACAAAGGAGACAGGACAAGCCTTTCCCCATCACCTCTGCTGTGAGCAATAGATGGCAGATGGTTCTCCAGATTGCTAAAGCAGAGGTTTCATTTCTTTGTCCGTTGGATTGTGTACTGTTCCATAAAGAAACTACCTTTAGTAGGAAAGGAATTCCCTGGTGGTTCAGATGGTAAAGAGTCTGCCTACAATGCGGAAGACCCAAGTTTGATCCCTGGATCAGGAAGATCCCCTGGATAAGAAAATTGCAACCCACTGCAGTATTCTTGCCTGGAAAATCCCATGGACAGGGGAGCCTGGTTGGCTATAGTCCACAGGTTCGCAAAGAGTCAGACATGACCGAGCAACTTCACCTTCACTTTTCTTAGTACGAAAGGTTTTGCATTCTAAGGGAAAAAAATCAGTAGTTTGGGCATCTCATATATAGGTAGGGCATTACAGGCAGTCTCCTTACTTGAATGTGTATTTCACATTCAGCAAATATGCTACTTTCTTCTCAAAGTCTTTCCTGTGTCCCCAAGGGAGCTGCTTCTCCTCTGGGAATTGAACGCCCTTGATGTGCACCTCTCCTGCAACACTTAGCACTTTCTGTCATGTATTCTGCTTTTGTAGGTGACTTGTCTCTCACTCCTGAGGATGTAAGTCATGGCTGGCTTATTTTTGCATTTCTCATAGGCTTTAGTAAAAACTTTTATGACAGGAAATACTGTATATGTACATATGTATGTATACACACACACACACACACACATATATAGAGAGAGAGCATTTACTATCATATATATATATACACACACACACACACACACACATACACACACACACACACACACACACACATGCATACATACTCAGTGAAGAACAATGACAAAGAGGAGAATCATCTCTATGACACCTGTAGGAGTTGCCCATGGTCCTATAGACCCTCTAAGGTTCATATAATTTCACCCAAATTCAGAGACTCACCATTTTGTGCCACTGATCTTGATAATGCAGAATTCTTATTTTGTAACTCTTTTTTTGTGTGTAACAGATGTTTGTGAGCATCTGTGAGATTTGAACCTCTTCACAACTTCTTCCTCATATCTTTTATATCAACTCAAGTCTCATCCCAATGTTCCTAATGGAGAAAGACCTGACTCCCCTCAAAACCAAACTCCCCAAAGGATGTTGCCTGTCTCAATTTCCTCATTTTCTAATCTCACTTTAGTTCCCACATTCCAAATGACCCCAAATAAAAGGGCCCTCTTCTCAGCACTCAGCTCTATGCATCGTTCCTCCTTGAAGCACTCTTCTCCTGACTCCTATGACACTCTACCAGATTTCCACTCATGTCTCTGTTGACTGATTCTTGATATCCTCTGCTCCTCATCATCTCTACCTCATCTTCAAATGCTGGAGTTCCCAGGCCCCAGTCATGGGTCCTCGTCCACTTTATGTTCTCTTCACTCTTTCATCCACACCCAAGGCTGCAATAACACATACCACACAGTTCTCTCATATTTGCTTTTAAGCAAATCTTCATTCAGTCCAACTCCGAATGCCCTACAAGCTAGAAGACCTTGGCAATCCCACCCATCCCAGTATTGATTAATTATGAATTCTCTCATAGAAACAGAACAGATTGATGGTTGCAGGAACAGAGGGCAAGGGGGAGATGGGAGAAGTGAATGAAGATGGTGTAAGATGCAAACTTCCAGTTGTAAAATGAATAAGATCTGGGGATGTAATATGTATATGGTAACTATAGTTAATAACACTTTCTGGTGCATTTGAAAGTTGCTAAGATAATAAATCATAAAAATTCTTCAAAGTTCTCAGCACATAAAAAAACAGACTATAACTGTGAGGTGATGGATATGTTAATCAACCCTATTGTAATCATTTTGCTATATACATATATATAAAATCATCATATTGTACACCTTAAACTGACATAATGTTATATGTGAATTATATCTCAATAAAGCTATAAAGAAAAAGAATTTCTTATTTTTCCAGTGGGATATTGCCCTTGAATGTGTGGCAGAAAAAAATAAACTGTGAGATTGAAACTGTCTAAAATGTGAATAAATAAATGGAGAAACAACTTATCCAGAGGAAATGTTTTGAGTGTAGAAATAAGAAATCTAGGTGCAGATTATAATCTTTGTATTGCTTTCATATTCTGTTGGTGCTGTGCTTTCCCACTGCAGAGTGAGGTCCATGTAATGGTCAGTTTCACGTGCCTTCACAGACAAGGATGTGTCTCTTCTGACAGTTAACAGGCCTGGTCCATACAGCTGTCTCCAAACTAACAGCAAGTCCCCTTGCTTGTCTCTAGCAATTCAAAAAACTGCCTTTTCTAGTGGATCTATTCATAGCTTGATCAAGATTGTTTTTTTAAAAGAAGATGTATTCTCAAAAAAAAAAAAAAAAAATTCCTGAGAGAGACTGAGATGGCACACTTAAAAATCATCCAAGCAATTGAGACTTCTGGAACTTTTTGTTTTGAAACATTTTTGCAGCATGCCTTTAGGTGTGGAGCTTTAACAGTGTGAAACAAGCTCATGGAATTTAAAATCAGTATATGTGTCACAAACACTCAAGTATCTGGAGCTTTGTGTAGAGCATTTCCCCAAATTCTTTTTTATCCAATGCCTTCTGTTGGCATAAATTATATGACTGCCATCCTGTAATACTCTGTTCTTTGAAGGCAGGTCATGGATTTTCACCTTTGTATTCTCCATAGCATAAGCACTCTGCTTTTTAAAGAATAATTCTAAGTGGCTATTTGTTGAAATCAGTGTTATCAGCAATTTTGCTTTGTATATGGAAGTTCTTCTGCTTCTGCCCTTCTCTGTGGCCTATGAAAGTCACTCAGTCATGTTTGACTCTTTGTGACCCCATGGACTGTATAATCCATGGAATTCTCCAGACCTGAATACTGGAATGGATAGCCATTTCCTTCTCCAGGGGATCTTCCTAACCCAGGGGTTGAACCCAGGTCTCCCACATTGCAGGCAGATTCTTTACCAGCTGAGCCACCAGGGAAGCCCTCTCTGTTACCTGGGATGTCCCCCACAGACTGACCCCAGAAGGACATCTCACTTGGTTTCATCTACCATCTTCACAGCATTGCATGCACTGGACTTCACCGGCTCCCCTCTCCCTACCAGACCATATCTTTCCTGTATCCTGAGCCATCTGAGATGCTTCCTGTGAAGTGTTGATAGAACATGCTGCTCTACGAGAATGTGGTGGTTGCTAATGGGTTCACTTTTTAATTCTCCCAGTTAATATAGTTATAACTAGTTGGTTACAATAATGTAGCAACAATAGCAATAGTTACCATTTATTATAAAAGTGCCTGGCATATAACAGATACACACCAATTATTGACAGTGTAATCACCAGTGACAATGACCATTGTTATTAATAATAGCAAAAAGATCATATTGAGCTCGTACTGCACCGGGCTGTTTTTCTCTTGCCTATCTCAAAGAAGATATTGGAATTATAGTTATTTTGTGTCCGGGATTTGATTTGGAGTTACAAGTCATTTAATTTTTTTTTAAAGCATACAAACTGTGTATACAGGGGTGTGTGTGTGTGTGTGTGTGTGTGTGTGTGTGTGTGTACATGCACACGTGTTTCTCTTCATTTCAAAGCAATTCCAAAGCTTTGTGGAATGGCGGTTATGTATGCAGGTTTTGGCATCTAGCTGTGCTTGTGCTTAGTCACTCAGTCGTGTCTGACTCTTTGCGACCCCGTGGACTGGAGCCTCCACCAGGCTCCTCTGTCCCTGGGGATTCTCCAGGCAAGAACACTGGAGGGGGTTGCCATGCCCTCCCCCAGAGCCTGGGTTCAAATTCAGCTTTGTCACAAGCTAACTTCTGTGATCTTTGGCAACTTAACCTCTCTTTTTAAAGAATAGCACTTTCACCTTTGTAAAAAGGAATAATTATAGTATCTAGCTCATAGTATTGTGAAGATTAAATGACATAATGAGTGTCTGTTGGGTCATACAATAGCACTCACTAGTGTACATTGCTTTTCTTTTTATTATTACTGTTATTTTAAAAGAACTGGAAAATACAGAAAAGGAAAAAAGAAAATAGTCACATACAATTCCATTTTAATAACCAGTAGTAACATCCCAGACTATGTGCTTCAGATCTTTTTCTGTTTATAGATATGCCTATGTTCAGTTTTTGTAAAATTAGAAATTATTATATATCACCACTTTATAAGTTTACTTTTCTTTGCCTAATATACACTCTTGTATGTTGTATTGAGTTGCATATTAGTTCATTATATGTGTGTTCTGTAATTTATTCATTGGACATTTAGATTGCTATGAATTTTTCACTCATGAATACCAGCAATGTGAAATAATCTAATTACCTTTGGGGTTGTATTCAGATTAATTTCTTGGTAATTTATAGAAAATCATTTAATAAGCTATAGATATAAAACATTTAATACTTTTAAATAAATTTGAAAATTGGCTTTCATAAAAACTTTAATTTTATTTTCATCAATAGTATATAATGTTTTTAGTTTCCATGTAACCTTGCCAAGCCAGCATAATATATATGCGTGCATATATCTTATCTTACCCAGTCTAATGACTTCTATTGAGCAATATGGGGCAAGTTGTTTTAATTCTGAGCCTCAGATTCCTAACCTGTAAAATTAACTAACGAGAGTAGAATTCAGAAATACAGTCACAGGTTCTAAAGTTGATATTGATTGCAGAGCCTCTCCGTGCTCCATCTGGGAAGTGTAGCTCAAATGAGAAAAGACTGTAGTGGAGTCGGGTTAACACCAGATGAGGCTGAGGGGATGATTGTCAGCGAGCATCTCCCTGGTGCTGTCATGACTGCTCAGAATGTCTCAGTGTTTATCAATGTTCATCAGACATGCATATTCTAATTCAGAGGGTGATGTGCATAACATATATAATTAAAATCTATTTTATTTTATTGCCAGCTGCTTTGCTTTAAAATGCATGCTCCATAAGGACAGAGATCTTTGTCTTATTTATTGATGTATTTTAAACACCTAACACAGAGCCTGACATGTAGTAAAGTTTCAGTAATAAATATCTATTGAATAAGCAAATAAACTGAATGAAGCTACCCTATAGCTTTCCAGAGGCTTCACCCTCTGGTAACCAGCAGAATGCCCTCCCCAGGATAACCGTAGATGAGCTGCCATGACTGGGACCTCTTTCCAGAAACCACTGCTATGTCCCATGACACAGTCTTTCTCAGATGTGTTAATACCTGCAGACTGGTTAAGATCCAGCCTCCCCTTCTAGAATCCACATACTTCACAGAAATATTGGGTCTTTCTACTTGAACTCATGTTGGTTGTGTTAATGGTTTGACTCAAGAGGAGTATTATTTCCAAGTTCCTAGGGACCCTTTCATTGCTGCCCCTTAGTACTATGTAGAACTACCACTTTATGGACTAGTTGAGAGAATATTATATGATATAACATATAGTAAGAAAGATAGAACCGTTCATCTAAGCAATATGCTGTGGTGGTTAAAAACCCAGGACCCAGAGTCAAATTTCCTCAGTTCAAACCTGGATTCCAAAATTTAACAGTTCTGTCAACTTCAGCAAGTTACTTGATCACACAGTGTTCAGTTTTCTCATCTGTAAAATGCAGCTCGTACCTACACTATAGAATCGATGTGTGGGTGAAATGAGTTAAAACATATGAAGAAGTAGAAATAGTAAGTGAATATTATTACTATATCTGTAATAATTGCATTGAAAATTTACTATGTGTCAAAACCCAAATTTATATTACTTCAGATAGTCTTTAAAACAACTCTGTAGACTGACCATTATTGTTATTCATAACTCATGAATGAGGATATTGAGGTTCAGAAGGTTTTAGTAATGCTCTAAAATCACATAGCTAGTGAATGGTGGAAACTGGGTTTAAATGCAGATGTGTATGAAATATTCTCTCATGGAGAAATTTTTCTTAGAATTAAAATATCTACATTCTCACTGACATTACGATTTCTATTATCTGATTTATAGTATTTTTAGTCATGCTTACAACCCTAGAACATTTTTCAAGAAACTAGCTTTACATGAATATGAATATCTAAGCAACCATCTGTGGGTCTGAGGGTCTATTGTTTCTAAAGACTCTTACAGTCACTTTTAGTGATTCAACTGTGGTCCAGTTTATGCGTGTCTGTATTTCCTTTCCTAGGACTTAGAAAAACTCAGTCAATTAAATAGTGAAATACAATTTAAAAATTATAAGGTGACAAAAGATGACCAAAAACAGATAATTTGCATTCCATGGTGCTGGTTTGGTAAACATTATAATCTCATCAAAAGAACAGCTATCCTTGAAGATCAAAATGCAATGATTTCAGGATTCATTCAGCAGTGTGTTGAAGTTACAGGCACGCTAACCCAACAGTGATTCTGTGGGTGTGGAAGTGCCCTGACACCAGCAGTTGTAGAGACTCATGCACTCTAAAGTAACTGGTTGACCAAGGGCCCTGTGAGTGGCCAATATCCTTCTCATCACAGTAACAGACTTGAAATTTGAACCCTTTTCAGATATCCTAGCAGACAAAACAATAAAACTGAAAAGTAATCCATTTAAAATGTCTGTGCACCTCTGTATTTGTGGGCATGATTTGCTATGCCATATTTCACGGATAATTTTTTATACCCCTGAGATACGTGTTTTCATTGAAGCACACTGTAAAACGTTGTGCTATCTTTTGCCAGGGGAATGAGTTGTGATATTTGGTAGGCAGTGTCCTGAGAACTAGCATTGCTACAAATTAGCAGAATAGCGGTAATTTGTGCATCCTGCTTATTCAGGAAACCCATTAGAATGTTAACTCTGATGGCATGGGTTTACACAGGATTCAACTTGATGTTTAAAGATCCTTTTTTCTCCTCAACAGGTTAATTATGTATGGCTTTGTGAAGGCTATGGTATATGCTGACCAGCTGAAAAATGGAGACTTTCATTTCACTGACTGTTTGTTTTTTGGTTCACTGATGTCTGCTACAGATCCAGGTAATTGCCCAAATAATATGTTTTCTTCTTTCTGAGAGTCAAACATTTAAATTGAATTTTTCTCTAAAGAGCATCACCCGAGTCAACATAATAATTCCTTATTCCTTTTCACCTGCAGTTGACATATCTGTTAGTGATTTTAAAAAGCAGGTGAATATTCTAACAGCTCTCAAAAAATGGTTCTCAAAGCAACTTAAAGTAATGGGGAAGACTCTGAAATTCTCCATTGTCCGCTTCCCTAGAACATGTAGCCATCTTGACTTATGGCTCTTAATTCTTCTCTGTTTAACTTGTCTTCTTTCAAAAATGCTCCATCGCAGTGGTCCCCAACCTTTTTTGGCAGCAGGGACCAGTTCTGAAGAAGACAGTTTATCCATGTACCAGCAGATTGGGGGGTGGGGTGCGGTGAATAGTTTGGGGTTGATTCAAGCATCTATTAATGCCACCACTGATCTGACAGGAGGTAGAGCTCAGGTCATAATTCCAGCAATGGGGAGAGGCTGCAAATACAGATGAAGCTTCGTTCATTCAACCACTGCTCACCTCCCCCTGTGCGGGCCAGTGCCTAACAAGCCATGGACTTGGTACTGGCCTATGGCCCAGGGGTTCAGGACCCTTGCTCTATTGAGTTAAATGGTAAAAGATAATTTTGAAAATTGATTGCTATATGTTTCAAGCATATTAAGAATAGGGAAAATAGTAAAAAGAGTTGTCATATACCTTCATATTATCAAATTATTATAATAATCAAATCTGGCCAAAGTGTTTTATCAATATCCTCCTACATTCCTTCTCACTATGACTAAATTATATTAAAACAAGTCTCAGACATCATATCATTTTATTTGCAAATGTTTTAAAAAATGACAGTTGTCATTATGAAACCTAAAAATATTAACAATCTTAATATTATCAAAGTGCTATCCTCTGTTCAAAAAGGCAGAATTTTCTTATTGTCATTATCATTATTAGTTCATGTAGTAGTTTGTACAAATTAGAACCCAAATAAGGGCTATACATTACAATTGATGGATATGGCATCTAGTATTTTTTTAATCTATATGTTACCCTTCCATCTTCTATTTTTCTTGTCACTTATTTATTGCAAAAAGAAAGACAATTGTCTATGGTTGAATTAAATATGATTGCTTAAAATGTTCCCCTAGCCTCAGGATTTCTTGTAAACTGATGGTTAAATCTAGAAATTGAGTCAGATCAGGGTTCATTTGTTTGGCAAGATTACTTGCGTGCTCTGAATCTCTACAGAGTCACATCAGGAAGCACAGTGTTTGGTGACCCAGCCATCAGTCTGATCCATCACACTGCTGAATTGCTGCTCCAGCAAAGACCACCAGAACACACCTGTAGTTGAATAAGACATGTTTATTACATGTTATAATGAAGAAACTGCTCATCAGAGGAACACTGGGACCTCTCAGAGCGTGTTAGAAAGGAATTGTTATAGGATGTGGGCTAATGCTTGGTGATTTTAGGGAGGGCTTAAGGAATCGGGGTTTTTCTCTGGATGAGATGCTGTCAGAAAGCACGAATGATTGGACATTTTAGTAAATCTTCTCTAGCAGGAGGAAAGACTGAATAGAGCCGAAGCCTACAATTGGTAAAGGAACAGCATCACTCATAATAACCAGGATAGAGATGCTGTGGTTTGGACAGTGTTCATTATTTGGGTTTAAATGTGATTACCCAGTAGTCTTGTTTTTGTCTTGATTCTTTATGGTCACAGAGTGAACTTGTCTGATGTTTTATGTGAAATTGTTTACACTCAACAAGAGAACAACAAGGCCCAGCTGATAGTAACAGGCCAGCTCCCACATACCAGGGGCTGCTCCTCTCTTTCTTAGAATAGCCCAGCAGCATTGGCACCATGTGGCACCTTGTTTTAAATACAGCACCAGAGCTGCTGAATCAGCTTCTAAAATTTAACAATATCCTCAGGTGGTTTATTAATGCATGCATGCTTGCCGGCTCAGTCACTTCAGTTGTGTCCAACTCTCTGTGACCGTATGGACTGCTGCCCACCAGGCTTCTCTGTCCATGGGATTCTCCAGGCAAGAATACTGGAGTGGGTTGCCATGCCTCCTCCAGGGGATTTTCCCAGCCCAGGGTTTGAACCTGCATCTCTTGCATCACCTGCATTGCAGGTGGATTCTTTACCCACTGAGCCACCTGGGAAGCCCCAAGTGGTTTATATGCACACTAAATTTTGAAATTTAGCTAGTCAAATCAAATCCCAGTCATGGGGAAGTTCTGTAATCAAATGACCTTCAACCAGACCAATTTACCTGGCTCCTGAGAAATTTGTATGCTGGTCAAGAAGCAACAGTTAGAACTGCACATGGAACAATGGACTGGTTCAAAAGCAGGAAAGAAGCACATCAAGGTTGTATATTGTCACCTGACTTATTTAACTCATATGCAGAGTACAGCATGTGAGAGGCTCAAGCTGGAATCAAGGTTGCCAGGAGAAATATCAATAACCTCAGATAGGTAGATGATACCACCCTTATGGCAGAAAGCAAAGAGGAACTGAAGAACATCTTGATGAAAGTGAAAGAAGAGAGTTAAAAATTTGGCTTAAAACTCAACATTCAAAAAACTAAGATCATGGCATCTGGTCCCATCATTTCATGGCAAATAGATAGGGAAACAATGGAAACAGTGAGAGACTTTATTATCTTGGTCTCCAAAATCACTGCAGATAGTGACTGCAGCCATGAAATTAAAAAAGACACTTGCTCCTTGGAATAAAAGCTATGACAAATCTAGACATTATATTAAAAATCAGAGACATCACTTTGCCGACAAAGATCCGTATTGTCAAAGCTATGGTTTTTCCAGTAGTCACATACAGATGTGAGAGTTGGATCATAAAGAAGACTGAGTGTCCAGGAATTGATGCTTTTGAACTGTGATGTTGGAGAAGACTCTTGAGAGTGCCTTAGACAGCAAAGAGATCAAACCAGTCATTCCTAAAGGAAATCAACTCTGAATATTCATTGGAAGGACTGATGCTGAACCTGAAGCTCCAATACTTTGGCCACTAATGCAAACAGTTGACTCATTGAAAAAGACCCTGATGTTGGGAAAGATTGAAGGCAGGAGAAGAAGGGGATGACAGAGGATGAGATTGTTGGATGGTATCACTTACTCTATGGACATGAGTTTGAATAAGTTCCAGGAGTTGGTGATGGACAGGGAAGCCTGGTGTGCTGTAGTCCATGGGGTTGAAAAGAGTCAGACACCACTGAGTGAGTGAACAACAACAAATTTTAGCTAATGACGTTAGTACCCATCAATGATTATGTTTAGTCTAGTATGTATTAGGGGTTATAAACTAGTGCTGTGTTAATTCTATCCTACCTTTTTGCATGTATTAGCTGGTACTCTCCCAAAAGAAGTAGTTTTCCAGATCAACAATTTGAGTGCCTGTGATATTATTTAAACAAAAAAAATCAGGATAAATTATTGATCTTTGTATTTACTAATTTTCAAAATAATGAATTATTTCTCTAGCATCTCCCACATATGATCAAGGAAGTAAATTTTTCCTTTTCTTACTTTTTTTTTTTGCTTTTCTTTTTTAAAAAATTTATTTATTTATTTTAATTGGAGGCTAATAACTTTACAATATTGTAGAGGCTTTTGTCATACACTGACATGAATCAGCCATGGGTGCACATGTGTCCCTCATTCTGAAGCCCCCCTCCTACTGCCCTCCCCATCCCATCTCTCAGGGTCGTCCCAGTGCACTGGCCCTGAGTTCCCTGTCTCATGCTTCAAACCTAGACTGGCGATCTATTTCACATATGGTAATATACATGTTTCATTGATATTTCATTGATCTGATAGAGTGCCTGATGAACTATGGAATGAGGTTCGTGACATTGTACAGGAGACAGGGATCAAGACCATCCCCATGGAAAAGAAGTGCAAAAAAGCAAAATGGCTGTCTGGGGAGGCCTTACAAATAGCTGTGAAAAGAAGAGAAGCGAAAAGCAAAGGAGAAAAGGAAAGATATAAACATCTGAATGCAGAGTTCCAAAGAATAGCAAGAAGAAATAAGAAAGCCTTCTTCAGCGATCAATGCAAAGAAATAGAGGAAAACAACAGAATGGGAAAGACTAGAGATCTCTTCAAGAAAATTAGAGATACCAAAGGAACATTTCATGCAAAGATGGGCTCGATAAAGGACAGAAATGGTATGGACCTTACAGAAGCAGAAGATATGAAGAAGAAATGGCAAGAATACACAGAAGAACTGTACAAAAAAGATCTTCATGACCCAGATAATCACGATGGTGTGATCACTGACCTAGAGCCAGACATCTTGGAATGTGAAGTCAAGTGGGCCTTAGAAAGCATCACTACAAACAAAGCTAGTGGAGGTGATGGAATTCCAGTTGAGCTATTCCAAATCCTGAAAGATGATGCTGTGAAAGTGCTGCACTCAATATGCCAGCAAATTTGGACAACTCAGCAGTGGCCACAGGACTGGGAAAGATCAGTTTTCATTCCAATCCCAAAGAAAGGCAATGCCAAAGAATGCTCAAACTACCGCACAATTGCACTCATCTCACACGCTAGTAAAGTAATGCTCAAAATTCTCCAAGCCAGGCTTCAGCAATATGTGAACCGTGAACTTCCTGATGTTCAAGCTGATTTTAGAAAAGGCAGAGGAACCAGAGATCAAATTGCCAACATCTGCTGGATCATAGAAAAAGCAAGAGAGTTACAGAAAAACATCTGTTTCTGCTTTATTGACTATGCCAAAGCCTTTGGCTGTGTGGATCACAATAAAATCACAATAAACTGTGGAAAATTCTGAAAGAGATGGGAATACCAGACCACCTGATCAGCCTCTTGAGAAATTTGTATGCAGGTCAGGAAGCAACAGTTAGAACTGGACATGGAACAACAGACTGGTTCCAAATAGGAAAAGGAGTTCGTCAAGGCTGTATATTGTCACCCTGTTTATTTAACTTATATGCAGAGTACATCATGAGAAACGCTGGACTGGAAGAAACACAAGCTGGAATCAAGGTTGCTGGGAGAAATATCAATAACCTCAGATATGCAGATGACACCACCCTTATGGCAGAAAGTGAAGAGGAACTCAAAAGCCTCTTGATGAAAGTGAAAGTGGAGAGTGAAAAAGTTGGCTTAAAGCTCAACATTCAGAAAATGAAGATCATGGCATCTGGTCCCACCACTTCATGGGAAATAGATGGGGAAACAGTGTCAGACTTTATTTTTGGGGCTCCAAAATCACTGCAGATGGTGACTGCAGCCATGAAATTAAAAGACGCTTACTCCTTGGAAGGAAAGTTATGATCAACCTAGATAGCATATTCAAAAGCAGAGACATTACTTTGCCAACAAAGGTTCGTCTAGTCAAGGCTATGGTTTTTCCAGTGGTCATGTATGGATGTGAGAGTTGGACTGTGAAGAAGGCTGAGCGCCGAAGAATTGATGCTTTTGAAGTGTGGTGTTGGAGAAGACTCTTGAGAGTCCCTTGGACTGCAAGGAGATCCAACCAGTCCATTCTGAAGGAGGTCAGCCCTGGGATTTCTTTGGAAGGAATGATGCTAAAGCTGAAACTCCAGTACTTTGGCCACCTGATGCGAAGAGTTGACTCATTGGCAAAGACTCTGATGCTGGGAGGGATTGGGGGCAGGAGGAGAAGGGGATGACAGAGGATGAGATGGCTGGATGGCATCACTGACTCGATGGACATGAGTCTGAGTGAACTCCGGGAGGGAGTTTGTGATGGACAGGGAGGCCTGGCGTGCTGCGATTCATGGGGTCGCAAAGAGTCGGACAGGACTGAGTGACTGATCTGATCTGATCTGAATATACATGTTTCAATGTTAAAGTATCATATCAATACATGGATTTAAACATAGTTGATATGTTCCCATCTACTACAGCAATTATACTTTTTGATGAGCAAAATATTCCATTTTTGACAACTAGGGGACTCTTCAGATTTCTCCTACATCCTTTTGCCATAAACCAAAGTCTTTCAGACATTTCTTATTTTGGTGCAGGACTAGACGTTCCAACCTTATCTTGTATGTTTCCTGTACCCTGACGTGGAAACAAACATTTCTCTAAGAAATCTTGGTTCTTTATAAGAGGGAAATTTATTTAGAGCTTAAAATGTGGGCACTACTTGTTTTCATTGCTATTGGATTAGTCATTGTTTCTAGATATTTTTATTTGTTTCGAAGGAGAAATAATATCACAAGTTCATATGAATATTGTTAGTTTCAATTTATGTTTACTTAACTGCCTTGAATTTACTTTGCATTTAAATTTTTCTTCTGCTACTTTTCTTATTTCTGTTACATTAATATAATTTCTTATGTCCTTTAAATATATTTTTTCAAGGTTACGATACACATTATCACTAAAAATATGACTATTGAAAACTGCTTAGATTTCATTGCAGTTCTTTTTAAACTTTATATATATGCCACTAGGATGAATAGCTAAAAATTACTCTGTTTTAAGAGTTCTTCAAATAATCCTCTATTTTCCACAAGTCAAATATACAATAATGTTCATGTGCTTCACTTTGCTTTTAATTTCTGTTTTAAAATTAGATTAAATATCTACAGAATTCCAAAATGAAAACAGTAGAAATGAAGAGAAATCTAGCTTTTATCCCTGTCCTCTCTACTGTGATTTTTCAACCATTTTGGCTGGTTTTTAGTTTACTCTTCTGCTTTAAATCTAAGCAAATATGCATGAATACACCCAACCAGGCACCCATGGTTCATCACCTTGCTGTTCTTTAATTAGCAGTATTTTGAAGAGTAATCCATAGCGACATATAAAGAGCTTTTTCATTTTCTTTTATAGCTGCGGAGCACTCTGTAGTTTATTCAACCAGTTGTCTGTTGATAGACATTAAGGGGATTTTTTTGTCTTTTGTAGTTAATGGTGTAATAAAAAAACTTTAATAGCTTTTAGCATTTTGCCACTGTTTCTTTGGGACAGGTTTCTAGAAATAGGTTAAAAAGTATTTGTAATTTTCCTGGATGCCAAATTCCTCCCCATAAAGTTTGTACCATTTTCCATTCAAACTAGCAATGTATTCTAGTGTTACATGTTCTGCACAGCCTTGCCAATGCAGAATTCTGTTACAATTTTTAATTTTTACCCACACAATAGGTGAGGGTTTTTATTTCTCTGTGGTTTGACTTATTGCTTTTCTTATTATGAGTAAGATTGAATATTTGCTTATATGTTTAGGGTACATATGCATTTTTCTTGCCACAAACCAAATGCTTTTAAGTTGCCCTTTTCCTGGTAAGGTTGTTGATATATTTATTTTTCATGTTTCAGAAGCCCTTAATATATTAACCCTTTGTCTATAATTTAAGTTACAAATACTTTTTGCAGTTTTTTTTTAATGTATTATTTTGTTTATGGGATGTGGGAGTAAAAAGCACTTATTAATGCCTGATGTTGACCTGTTTTCTGGAAGAAGGTGAAATGAAAGTATGTCTCAGATTTGGAGCCTGAGGTATTGATTAGAGGATCATAGCTGCAGAGTGGAATATGGGGATAGACCACTTCATCTCCAGGCCTGGAGACGACTGGCCATGAAGTCATTGCTGGAACATTTCCGCCTATTGACTCTCAGTGCCAGGGAAATGTAGAAGTCCTTTGGCATCCGTAGAAGCAAGACCCGCAGATAAAGTATTTTGAACCCATCAGTGACTTCTAGTTTGTTAGAGTTGTTGGATACTTTGTTTTTCATGGTCAAGTCCCACTTTAGGTCCCCTTTGAACAAATCTGCATGTTGAAAAGCACTGTATTCACTGTCTCTTAGTTCCAGTGCTCATGGCCAAGTTGTTGCCGTCTATGGAACGACTCAGCCAGCTCCAAGCACAAGCTTTGCTCCTCTGTGACTAGTGATCATTCCTGAAGTTATGTTTACATGACACGGGAAAAGTGATTGAAATAGAAAAAAATATCTAGCTCAGTAAGATGGCTATTAATCTGTATCGTATCAAACAACTGAGCTGACTGACTTTTTTTAAAATACAGAATTGACTCACAGCCATAAAGAGAATCTTGGGAACCAAGTCCACTTTTCAAGCCTGGCACAGACCAGCTGTGCAACTCTGGGCACCACTTTACCTCTCTAGATTTTATGGGTTCCTGGAAGTGGAAGATATTTGATCTCATCTTTTCCAACCACTTCATTTTACAGATGAAGAAACTGACTTTTCATCTGTAAAATGAAAAGTTTTGACTAGAGCCCTTTGCAGCTCTAACATTTTGTGATTCATAAGAATTTCTGTGACATTTTTTAAAATTTTAAACAAGTTTTTTTTTTTTTTTTAATAGTAGTTCAAAGTGAAGCTAAAGCCCTTCACCCAGACATTTTGGAGTTCTAACCCCAACTCAGCAAATGTTAGAGAAGATCTCACATAGCAGAGACCCACAGATGAACAGAAATACTTACGCTCCCTTCTATTCTGGGAATTAATTGTTATATTAAAACACACTGAGTATACTGTCTGCTAAATTGGTACAATTTAAGATCTTCAACAACCTTTACACACCTAGTTAATCTTATCCCACAATTACACATTTATTGCCTAAATTATTGTGACTCACTAATGAGAACCTATGCTTGTTCTCCAGGTCTGATTTTTCTTGGCCTTCTTTAAATTAATTCTTTCCCATTTAGCCTTAGCTAAATCTTAGATAGCTATTATTAACTATCCATATTTTTCTTTTATAGATACATATTTAGACTTAAATCTAATTCTTCCTCCATGTTTCTGACTCTCTTCAGCCAATTTTCAGTTTACCTCCAGTTAGGATGATTTGGCCATTATTTGATTGATTTAACTTCCTCCTTTCCTCTCTGAAGTTAAATTGGGGTCGCTAAGAGTCGGAGATGACTGAGAGACTTCACTTTCACTTTTCACTTTCCTGCATCGGAGAAGGAAATGGCAACCCACTCCAGTGTTCTTGCCTGGAGAATCCCAGGGACGGGGGAGCCTGGTGGGCTGTCGTCTATGGGATCGCACAGAGTCGGACACGACTGAAGTGACTTAGCAGTTAGCAGTTTCCTCTCTGATGAAGGTCTTATTAATGATGTAAAGGTCATCAGCATCCCTTAACAAAAAGAGTGGATAAGTAAAGGCAGAGGCCCCAAAGAGACTGTGTATAAGAAATTGCAGGGTAGAGGAAGAGAGAAAGAGGGCTTGGTCACTGAACTAGCTCATACTCAGTTGTGTCCCGTATGTGTGTGCTCAGTTGCTAAGTCATGTCTGACTCTTTGTCACCCATGGACTATAGTCTGCCAGGCTCCTCTGTCCATGGAATTTCCCAGGCAAGAATACTGGAGTGGGTTACCATTTCCTCCTACAGGGGATTTTCCCCTTCCAGGGATCAAACCTGCATCTCCTGTGTCTCTTGCATTGGCTGGTGAATTCTTTACCACTGAGCTACCTGGGAAGCCCCAGGTTTATGTAGACAATGATAATAGGAGGATGGGGAAGGGGAGAGAAACAACTGATAACATGGCAATACTGTACAGTAAAATTCCCAGCAACTGGAAATAGATGCCATAGTTAACATCCTTTACTTTACAAATGGTCAAAGCCTATCAGGAAACCCTCTGGCCTAATATTATCCTCCAGTCTCTTTCCTCATTGACTTGGGTTCCAGTTTGGTACATTTAGATTATCTAAGATAATTATTTTTATTATTAAGTTTGAAAAATCCCTTTATATGGAGTGGGTGAGACAGAGAGGTCATCAATGTATGTAAAGACACTTGGGAATCACAAAGTACCTGTGTGCTGTTCTTTAAACATGTCAATCTTATTTTTTATTACTGACTAGTCAATTTACAATATTATATTAGTTTCAGAAGTACAACAAAGTGATTCAATATTTTATATATTATACTCCATTTAAAGTTATTGCAAAATAGCAGTTATATTTCCCTGTGCTCTACAATATATCCTTGTTGTTATTTTATGCATATTAGTTGGTATCTCTTAATACCATACTTATATCTCGCCCTTCCTCCCTTTTTCCTCACTGGTAAATACTAGTTTGTTCTCTATATCTGCAAGTTTTTTTCTGTTTTGTTATATACATTCACCTGTTTTACTTTTTAGACTGTACATATAAGTGGTAACATGGGCTTCCCTGGTGGCTCAGACAGTAAAGAATCTGCCTGCAATGCAGGAGACCTGGGTTCGATCCCTGGGTTGGGACAATCCTCTGGAGAAGGGCATGGCAACCCACTCCAGTAATATGACCTGGAGAATCCCCATGGACAGAGGAGCCTGACTGACTATATAGTCCATGGGGTCAGAAAGAGTCAGACATGGCTGAGCGACTAATCGCATAAGGGATAGCACAGTGTACTTGTCTTTCTCCAACTTATTTCACTAAGCAGGATACCCTGTAGGTCCATCCACACTGCTGTGAGTGGCAGAAACTTTTTGGTGGCCAAGTAACAATCTGTTGTGTATATAAACCACATCTTCTTTAACCATTTGTCCATAGCTGGACACTTAGGTTGCTTCCATAACTTGGCTATTGTGAATAATTGTGTTATAGATATTGAGGCACATGTGTCTTTTGGAATTAGTGTTTCCTTTTTCTATGGATATATACCCAGCAGTGGGATTGCTGGATCATATATAGTTCTACTTTTAGTTTTGGAGTAATCTTCTACACTGTTTTCCATAGTGGCTGGAACAATTTACAATTCCACCAGCAGGATACTAGAGTTCCCTTTTCACCACATCCTTGCCAACATTTGTTATTTGCAGAATTTTTGATGATGGCCATTTTGGCAGGTGTGAGATGATATCTCATTGTAATTTTGATTTGCATTTCTCTGGTGATTAGCATTGTTGAGCATTTTTTCATGTACCTATTGGCCATCTGTATATCTTCTTGGAAAAAAATGTCTATTCAGGTCTTCTGCTCATTTTTTAATCAGGTTGTTTGCTTTTTGATATTGAGTTATATGAACTATTTATTTATTTTAGATATTAACCCCGTATTGGTCATATCATTTGCAAATATTTTCTCCCATTCAGTAGATTGTTTTCTTTTTGTCAATGTTTAAATTTGTTGAAATTTAAACTGTTGAAAGCTGTTAAATTTAATTAGGTCCCACTTGTTTATTTTTGCTTTTATTTGTTTTGCCTTAGAAAAGAGATCCAAGAAAATTTTGCTAAGATTTATGTCAAAGAGTGTTCTACCTATATTCTTTTCTAGATTTTTCATGGTTTACATCCTTATAGTTAAATCTTTAATTCACTTTTAGTCTGTTTTTGAATATGGTCTGAGGAAATGTTCTAATCTCATTGCCTTCCTTGTAACTGTCCAGTTTTTCCAGCACCACTTACTGAAGACACTATCTTTGCCCCATTGTATATTCTTTCCTCCTTTGAATTGAAGTCACTGACTCAATTCCAAAGTGTCCGACTCTCTTCGAACCCATGGACTGTAGCCTACAGGGCTCTTCTGGCCATTGGATTTTCCAGGCAACAGTACTGGAGTGGGTTGCCATTTCCTTCTCCAGGGAATCTTCCCAACCCAGGGATCGAACCTGGGTCTCCTGCATTGCAGGCAGACACTTTACCATCTGAGCCACCAGGGTGCCTCTTTTATCATAAATGAATTGGCTCTAAGTGTATGGGTTTATTTCTGAACTCTCTACTCTTTTCCATTGCTCTATGAGTCTGTTTATGTATCAGTACTATGCTATTTTGATGACTGTAGTTTTTTGTAGTCTGAAATCAGAAAGTGTGATACCTCTAGTTTTGTTCTTTTTTCTCAAGATTGCTTTGACAATTCTGGATCTTTGTGGTTCCATATAAACTTTACAATTATTTGTTCTAGTAAAAATGCCATGGGTTTGTTAATAGGGATTGCATTAAATCACTGCTTCAGATAGTATGGCTATTTTAACAATATTACTTCTTCTAATCCAAGAGTATGAGATATCTTTCTATTTACTTGTATCATTTTCAAATTCTTTCATCAGTGTTTTAGAGTTTACAGGGTATAGATATTTTACCACCTTGATTTAGTTTATTCCTAGATATTTTATTCTTTTTGATGTGATTTTAAACAGTATTATTTTCTTGCCTTCTCTTTTTGATAATTCATTATTGATGTATAGAAAAACAACACATTTCTGTATATTAATCTTGTAACTCTACTAGATTCATATATTAGTTCTAATAGTTTGGAGGCTTTAGGATTTTCTGATAGAGTAAGATTTCTCATGATAGAGTACCATGTCATCTGCAGATAGTGACGATTATACTCTTTCCTTTCTAATCTGGATGACTTTAATTATTTTTCTCGTCTGGTTACTACAGCTAGGACTTTGAATACTGTGTTAAATAGAAGTGGTGAGAGTGGACATCCTGTCTTTTTCCCAATGTTAAAGGAAAAACTTTAAGCTTTTCACCTTTGAGTATGATGTTATCTGGGACACACCAGAGGCACAGTCTGGCTGCTGCCTCTGGGCATTTGCATTTGTTGTCTCTTTCTCCTCAATTTCTTCAGGTCTTTGCTCAAATATCACCTCAATGAGATCTTCTCTAAACATCCTATCAAAAATCATACACTTCATTCCCCTGAACACAGTTGACCCCAAATCATTGTTTTTCCCCACATTTTCCTTGACTTATATTCTTATACAGCATTAATCACTGTTGATCCATTATTTATTTCCTTATTTTTGTCCCCTTTGAAAGAGAAGCTTTTTTTCTATTTTTTCTGTTGTTTTCACTCTTCTATTTCTAGTATTTAGAATAGTAGGTTTTCAACAAATGTTTATTAAATTGATGAATAAATAAATTTGTGGAAGAAACTGCAGTGTGGAGCTTGAAAGGGTATCTCTTCTCAAATATGAAACGTGAAGCAGGTGAATGTCCCAGCTCACTGTTGGAGATAAGGAGTCTCATGGCCCCAGGAGGGACAGTGACTCAAAATGAAGGTGGAACTCCTAGCACATAGCTGAACTTCAAGCACAAGCTGGGTGGAAATATTAGTTTCTGTCCTCAGGAAAAAAAAAAAAAGATATATTCAACTAAAACAAAAATATGTGTCTTTATTCTTGTTCAACCATACAGCCAGTATTTATTTCCCGTTTTTCATTGTTGGTCAGTGGTTTAACACTTTCCAGAAAGCACCAAGCCATAGGTTGTAGACTTACAGAAGCAGTTATAATAGTGTGGAATTTTTTTTTCTTCAGTCAGAAGATGTCCAAAATAGGAGCTTCCTTTAGGAAAAGGAAGAACTCAGCACAATACCTTAAATATTAATCACCCAGAAGATGCCAGAAACTCATGCTGGTATTTACAGGACTAACATTTCTTCCAAGGTCTGCAGGAAGCCATTCATTCAGGCACACGTGGACTGTGCATTATTTCACGTCATCAATTTTCCTGTTTCCTATTTGGATTAAAATGTCTTCATTTTATATGATGCAGCTGCATTGAGATTCAAATACAGCTGTGCTATTCTGAATTCCAGAAGTATTAGTCCAGTATTTAAAACTAGAAAAGAATTCTTACTTTGTAGAATAGTCCTATTTTTTCTCAATAAAATTAATCCAGGTTGTCCTGATTTAGGTAACCTCAGACAGGGTTTACTCGCGTGTTCCTGTGTCCAACATGGTGGCCAGAAGCCACATGTGGCTACTTGAAATAATACTGGTCAAAACTGACAGGCTGTATATATAAAATACACCCTAGATTTCAAAAACGTAATGTGAAAAAAGTAAAATATGTCACTAATAATTTTTATAGTGATTATATTTTGAAATTATAACATTAATTGTATATTGAGTTAAATAACATATACTATTAGAATTCAGTTCAGTTCAGTTGCTTAGTGGTATCTGACTCTTTGAGACCCCATGGACTGCAGCACGCCAGGCTTTCCTGTCCGTCACCAACTCCCAGAAGTTGTTCAAACTCATGTCCATAGAGTCGGTGATACCATCCAACCATCTCATCCTCTGTTGTCCCCTTCTCCTCCTGCCTTCTATCTTTCCCAGAATCAGGGTCTTTTTCAGTGAGTCAGTTCTTTGCATCAGGTGGGCAAAGTCTTGGAGTTTCAGCTTTAGCATCAGTCCTTCCAATGAATGTTCAGGACTGATTTCCTTTAGGATGGACTGGTTGGATCTCCTTGCAGTCCAAGAGACTCTCAAGAGTTTTCTCCAACACCACAGTTCAAAAGCATCAATTCTTTGGCACTTAGCTTTCTTAATAGTCCAACTCTCAGATCCATACATGGCTACTGGAAGAGCCATACCTTTGACTATATGGACCTTTGTTGGCAAAGTAATGTCTCTGCTTTTTAATATGCTGTCTAGGTTGGTCATAGCTTTTCTTTTAAGGAAACTGGAAAGATAGAAAGTGAAGTTGTTCAGTCGTGTCCGAATCTTTGTGACCCCATGGACTGTAGTCTACCAGGCTCCTCAGTCCGTGGTATTTTCCAGGCAAGAGTACTGGAGTGGGTTGCCATTTCCTTCTCCAGGGGATCGTCCCAACCCAGGGATTGAACCTGGGTCTCCCAAATTGCACGCAGATGCTTTACTATCTGAGCCACCAGGGAAGCCCTCTTTTCCAAGGAACAAACGTCTTTTAATTTCATGGTTGCAGACACCATCTGCAGTGATTCTGGAGCCCCCCCAAAATAGTCTCTCACTGTTTCCATTGTTTCCCCATCTATTTACCATGAAGTGATGGGACCAGATGCCATGATCTTAGTTTTCTGAATATTGAGCTTTAAGCCAACTTTTTCACTCTCCTCTTTCACTTTCATCAAGAGACTCTTTAGTTCTTTGCTTTCTGCCATAAGGGTGGTGTCATCTGCATATCTGAGGTTATTGATATTTCTCCCAGCACTCTTGATTCTAGGTTGTGCTATTAGAATTAATTTTGCCCATTTCATTTTACTTTTTTAAGGTGGTCACTATATAATTCTGAATTATATATGTGGCTTACATTATGTTTTTATCAAACAGCACTGCTATAGAGCAATATAGATAGGGAACTGTTTTAAGACAAAAGTATGATTTTTCCCAGCTTTGTTGAGATATTATTGACATATAACATATGTACATTTAAAGTGTACAGGATGAAAATTTGATATTCATATGTATCATGAAATGATTACCACAATATGGTTAGTTAACACCTATCCCCTCACATAATTACCTTATGTGTATGTGTGTGTGTGGCGGGGTCGGGGGGGTTATTATTCAAGATCTGCTTACTTAACAATACTCAAGAGTATAATACAGTATTATTAACTGTATTCACTGTGTTGTATCTTAGATCCCCAGAACTTATTCATCTTATCATTGAATATTTATACCTCCTCTCCTCTTTTCCAGACCCCGGCAACCACCATTCTACTCTCTGTTTCTGCGAGTTCAGCTTTTTTCCATTTCACACAAATCGTGTTCCTTAATAGAAATTCCACAATTTAAAGTTGAGCAGAAAAATTAAGCACATGTAAACACACTGTACAAATTATGACTTTTGGTGAAATACAGGCACTTTATTTTTACAAGATTGAACTAATATGTCTGAAATTTTCTTTCTAAAGTCTCTTTTCTTGGTCTTATTTTTCTTCTCCAACGCATAGTAACCCATAAACTAGTTCACACCCGTGTTTCAGAAGCAAAGCAAAAAGAAATAAGAGTAAATATCTGTCTGATTTTAAATATCACACAACAACCTCTGACTTGAGAGAAGCAGATTAAATAAATTCCTGTCCAAATGTCTCAATTGTGTTCCTTTCCCTTAGTAGGACATAAATAATAAGTTCTCAAAGTCTGACAATCTGAGTTGTTTTTTTAATGCCCATTACTGTTTTGCTTTATGTAGCTTGTCAGAAACTCAAGAAACTTGACATTCATTTTGTTAGCTCTGTTTCAAAGTGCGTTTAATATCCCTAAATTGGGTGGACTCAATATCAGGAATAAATATTTATCCCAAAGTAATAAAGAGGCTACCTGTGTAGCCTGTGGGTAAAATACGGTTGTTATTCTTTTTATTAAATTTAAAAATCAAGTTGATGTAAATTATTAGTTCAGTGCTCCAATTAAAGTCAAAATAAACATAGTGCTTAATAGAATCCATTGGTTTTTCTTTTTTTGTTTTGTTTTGTCCATGCCATGTGGCCTGTGGGATTGTAGTTTCCCTAACCAAGGATGAAACCTGGGCCCCCTGCAGTAAAAGCGCAGAGTCCTAACTACTGGACTATCAGGGAGTACCTGAGAATCCATTTCTTTATTGACTTTCCTATTGGCTCGGATGGCAAAGAGTCTACCTGCAATACAGGAAACTCAGGTTTAATCCCTGGGTCAGGAAGATCCCCTGGAGAAGGGAATGGCAACCCACTCCAGTAGTCCTGCTAGAGAATTCCATGGACAGAGAGAGTCTGACAGGCCAGCATCCATAGGGTCACATAGAGCCAGACAATACTGAGTGACTTTCACTTTCATTTCTTTTTAAATAATATTTAATCACTAGAACTAAGAAAGCATCTACAGATGTATCAAAGTACAGAAGGTCTAGTGAGTTTTGCACAGTGTACAAATAAATATTTATTGAATAAATGCAATGTCATTGAATATTGGTTAGAAACACTGTCCATGGCATGTTTAAATCCCCATTCTGTCTGACCCATTTGAGCCCCAGTTAATGATAATAATAAGACTTATTTTAAAGGTTCTTTATAAGAATTAAATGAGATGACAATTTTAAAACCATTAAGTTGTCATTTTTATGTCATTCTAAGCTAAGGCTGCTATTTTACCATCAGCAAGCTGTTGCATATTTTTGCTTATTTTCCTAGTAATAGTAGTGGCTTTCCGTAAATCTACATACTTATTTAGTTACTTCCCTTGACTGACTCATTTGGTCATGAGTTGGGAGTGTAATATATAAAATATGGCTATTTTGCTTTGGATAAAACACAAATAAGGGCACAATAAAGGACAAAAATGGTATGGACCTAACTGAAGCAGAAGACATTAAGAAGAGCTGGCAAGAATACACAGAAGAACTATGCAGAAAAGATCTTCATGATCCAGATAACCACAATGATGTGATCACTGGACTAGAGCCAGACATCCTGGAATGTGAAGTCAAATGGGCCTTAGAAAGCATCACTACGAACAAAGCTAGTGGAGGTGATGGAATTCCAGTGGAGCTATTTAAAATCCTGAAAGATGATGCTGTGAAAGTGCTGCATTCAAAATGCCAGCAAATTTGGACAACTCAGCAGTGACCACAGAACTGGAAAAGGTCCGTTTTCATTCCAATCCCAAAGAAAGGCAATGCCAAAGAATGTTCAAACTACCACATAGCATTCATCTCACACGCTAGCAAAGTAATGTTCAAAATTCTCCAAGTGAGGCTTCAACAGTACATGAACCATGAACTTCCAGATGTTCAAGCAGGATTTAGAAAAGGCAGAGGAACCAGAGATCAAATTGCCAACATCTGCTGGATCATCAAGAAAGCAAGAGAGTTCCAGAAAAACATCTACTCTGCTTTATTGACTACACCAAAGCCTTTGATTATGTGCATCACAACAAACTGTGGAAAATTCTCAAAGAGACGGGAATACCAGACCACCTGACCTGCCTCCTGAGAAATCTCTAGGCAGGTCAAGAAGCAACAGTTAGAACTGGAAATGGAACAACAGACTGGTTCCAAATACGGAGAGGAGTATGTCAAGGATGTATATTGTCACCCTGCTTATTTAACTCCTATGCAGAGTGCATCATGTTAAATGCCAGGCTGGATGAAACTCAAGCTGGAATCAAGATTGCTAGGAGAAATATCAGTTACCTCAGATACGCAGATGACACTACTTTATAGCAGAAAGCAAAGAAGAACTAAAGAGCCTCTTGATGAAAGTGAAAGAGGAGAGTGAAAAAGCTGTCTTAAAACTCAGCATTCAGAAAACAAAGATCATGGCATCTGGTCCCATCACTTCATGGCAAATAGTTGGGAAAACAATGGAAACAGTGAGAGAATTTATTTTCTTGGGCTCCAAAATCACTGCAGGTGGTGACTGTAACCATGAAGTTAAAAGATGCTTGTTCCTTGGAAGAAAAGCTATGACCAACCTAGACACCATATTAAAAAGCAGACATTACTTTGCTGAAAAAGGCTCATATAGTCAAAGCTATGGTTTTTCCAGTAGTCATGTATGGATCTGAGAAATGGATTATAAAGAAAGCTGAGCACCAAAGAATTGATGCTTTTGAACTGTGGTGTTGGAAAAGACTGTTGAGAGTCCCTTGGACTGCAAGGAGATCCAACCAGTACATCCTAAAGGAAATCAGTCCTGAATATTCACTGGAAGGACTGATGCTAAAGCTGAAACTCCAATACTTTGGCCACCTGATGCGAAGAGCTGACTCCTTGGAAAAGACCCTGATGCTGGGAAAGATAGAAGGCAGGAGGAGAAGGGGACAACACAGGATGAGATGGTTGGATGGCATCACCATTTTGATGGATATGAGTTTGAGTTGGCTCCAGGAGTTGGTGATGGACAGGGAAGACTGGCATGCTGCAGTGCATGGGGTCACAAAGAGTTGGACAAGGCTGAGCAACTGAACTGAACTGAAAACACAAATATATTTTTAGATTTATATTTCACAGGTAGAAGATAGCAATCTGTGAAAGCAAATCCCAGACCTTGTCATGTATCCTCATATATATTGGTATGCATATCTGTAGTTATGAACATTATTTTCACATGACCATGAAGTGATTATCAAATCTGCGAATTTTCCCATAATCCAGTGGCATTATCTAATACCCAGTCCACATTCACTTTCTCTAATTTTTTCCTTTTACTTCAATCAGAGCTTCACATTTGACTTCTAGGTATTATATATCTGCATTCTCTTTTAGTCCAGGACAGTGTTTCCCTCTTTCATGTCACCACTTTTTGTGCTATTGAGTTATTGAGGATGTTGGTCAGCTGTATAGGATGTCCCACAATCTAGATTTGTATATTACCTTACCACAAGTGTCATTTTATTTTTCCTGTATTTCTATGTTGAGAATTAGTTCAAAAAAATCTTGATTAGATTCAGGTTCACCAGTTTTTCCAAAAATATTACATGGCGGGGGCGGGGGGGTGGTTCTGTATAGCTTATGTTGCATCACATCAAAAGTTATACATTCTCTGGGTGTTGACTTTTAGTGACCAGTTGGGTTTAAGTGGTCATTACCTGATTCCATGTGATTAAAGACTTGCAGTATGGATATTACCTGGAATTATCTGGGTTGCCTCAAGCTTCTCACCTGCAAGCATGCTCAGGCTTGTCTGACTCTTGGCAGCTCTATGGACAGTAGGCTGCAAGGCCCCTCTGTCCATAGAATTTTCCAGGCAACAATACTGGAGTGGGTTGCTATTTCCTCATCCAAGGGATCTTCCTGACCCAGAGACTGAACCCTTGTCTTCTGCATCTCCTGCATTGGCAGGAGGATTCTTCTGCCACTAAGTGACCTGGGAAGCCCAATCACATGGGTCTGTAAAAGCTAGAGAACCTTTCCTGGCTATGATCAGGGATAGATGTGACTATGGAAGAAAGATACATAGAGTGAACAATTTTCTAGATTTGAAGATAAAGAAAAGGGGCTATTGACCAAGGAATGTGGAGGATGGTCTCTAGAAGCCGAAAAGGACAAGGAAACCAATTCTTCTTCAGAATCTCCAGAACGTCCTGCTGACAACTTGACTTTATTCCATGGAGACTCATGTTAGACTTCTGACCTCCAGAACCATGAGAGAATCCATTTATGTTGTTTTAAGCCACTGAGTTTGTGATAGTTTGTTATAGCAACAATAGAAAACTAATTTTTAAGTGTTATGAAATATGTAGCTAGATTTAAATATCTTGAATTATCTCATGAAACTTTTTATAGCTTCTCTCTTAGACCAAGTATCAAGACAATATCTCCACATTCCTTTTAGATGATATAAGGAATTCCTTTTAGATGACAGAATGAATAATTTGAAGTAATAAAAGTGTAGGATATTTTTGCAGAACGAGGCTTTAGAAATCATTTAATGTAACACTCTTAACTTTACAAAGACCGAACTAAGGTTTAGAGGTGAATGACTTGATCCTAAGACAGTCATGTCAAAACAACATTATAATCACTCCAAAAAATTTATGAAGGTCTGCAGTGAGTTCTGGGAAAGTGATGGCCTTAACTTGACTTCTTTGCTTTAGTTACACACACCAACCTACCTGATTTTGCTAAAATCAAATAGATGCCTATATGCAACCAAGGGCTGGTGAAGCAGTGAGCTCAGCACAGGTGAGATAGCAAGCACTGAACTTTCTCTACCATGAGGAGAATGAGCATCTAGATGCCATCTTCACAGATGTTTCAGATGGCCACTGGAAAGCTGTGAATATTCACCAAAGATTTGGGTTTGCAGAAATCTGTGGGTCTTGGTGAGGAAAAAGGAGGAATAGGTTGAACAGCTCGCTCCTGTGTTAGTGAACTTGGTCTCCTCGATTGCTGGGCAAGGGGGTAGCCTTCTCACAAGTGCCTGAGGGTAGCCCACCTGCTTCTACGCCACTGGCCGAATTTCTGCCACTTGTACTGTGCTGTGCGTAGTTGCTCAGTCATGTCCGACTCTGCAATCCCATGGACTGTAGCCTGCCAGGCACCTCTGTCCATGAGGATTTTCCAGGCAAGAATACTGGAGTGGGTTACCATGCCCTCCTCCAGGGGATCTTCCCAACTCAGGGATCGAACGCAGGTCTCCTGCATTGCAGGCAGATTCTTTACCGTCTGAGCCACCAGGGAAGCCCACTCTCTACCCCTTATGCTATGCTAAGTCACTTCAGTCATGTCCGACTCTGTGCGACCCCATAGACGGCAGCCCACCAGGCTGCCCCGTCCCTGGGATTCTCCAGGCAAGAACACTGGAGTGGGTTGCCATTTCCTTCTCCAATGCATGAAAGTGAAAAGTGAAAGTGAAGTCGCTCAGTCGTGTCCAACTTCTACCCCTTACAGGACTGCTATTTGTAGGGTAGTCCAACAGTCTTAAGCTCCAATAACCCAACAAAGAAAAATAAAAACACAACATTAATTTTTATTAGCCTGAGGGAGGAAGATCAGTCGAAACAAACAGAGCACACTAAATTACTGAAGTAGTCAGAAGACAATTTGAATAACATTCTTATGAGAAAACTTAAGAGGGTTGGGGGGCGAGGGGGGGCAGATAAAATTTATGATTTTTCAGAATAAACAACTGAATAGATAAATTAAAAGATGATACAGTTAAGACTTTCCCTTCACAACAGACAATTATCTGGCCCCAAATGTCAATAGTTCGAAAATTGAGAAACCTACATTAGCTAATTTCTTGGGTCAGGGTTTAGACCCTTGGGGAGAGACAGCATTGGTAATCTGCCAGCTGCAGGATTTGTATGGAAAGAGAACGCCTAAAATTCTCCGTAACTCGTCACCCCAGGAGATCTTTTGTACTGGTGTGATATTACTGTCATGAATACCTGTCCTAGTGTTTAGCTAATTGTGTATGCTTTGTGTGGCAAGGACCTGGGCAATAATTACTCCATGAAAAGCAAATGAGCCAAAAGGGTGGGGCTTATATATATATATATATATATATATTTTTTTTTTTTTCCTAATTTGTCTTTTCACTGCTGTGTCTAGCTGCCTTTTCTGGAATCTGATGGACCCCTCCCACCTCCCTCACCTCCCTTTCACAAGCTACAGTTCAAAACCACCTTCTTTCTTCCTGAGGACTTCTCATGGTTTTTGTTGGTATTATCATTATTATTTGTTTGTTACAAGTCCATTTTCTTTGTATAATCTCTCTATCAGTGATTTGGGGGAAGAAACCAGTAGCTTACACTAGCTTATCGTCTTGCTGATAGGAAGAATGTACGATAAATATGCCACTTTTACCTAAAATAATATCAAAATTTAATGCAATTCTCATGAAAATCTAACATTTTAAAAACTGGAACTGGATAAAATTATCTTAAAGTTTATAAATTAGAATAAAAGCATGAGGGCAACTGCCTAACCAGATGTAAGCATATACTACAAAGCTATTATAATAAAATTAATATGGTGCTGGCCTAGGAATAGGGAGATCAGTGGGAAAAAAAGAGAGGATCTAGAAATAAGTCTTAGTATAAGTGAGAATTTGAGGAATCGTATTTTAGTTCAGTGGGGAAAGGACTGTATATTTAACAAATGGTACTTGCATAAATTGCTGGCTATCCATTTAGAAGATTTTAAAATTGGATGCTTATCTAACCATCTGCAAAAATATACCCAGCAGAATTAAAATGTAAATGAAAAAATAAAGTAAATGAACTCCTGAAATAAGATCTGTACATTTATATTTGCAGATTATTGATAAGGAATTTCTACTTAACAAAGAATGAAAATCCAGAATCTATAAATAAAGAATAGACATATTTGACTTTATAAAATTGTTTTAAATGAGAAAAGATACCATAAACAAAGACAATAGACAGGAAATAGCTTGGGGAAGAAAGCATTTAAATATAGAGGACAGCGTATTCATATGTCTACTATATTAAAGCACTTAAAAAGTGACAGTCTGGCAATAAGTAAAGGAAAAATGGGCAAAGACAATAAAGAAGCGATTCATAGAAGTGGAAATCCACTTGGGCCACAAATGTGAAAAGTTATTCAAACTCATCAGAAATCATGGAAATGTAAAATAAAGTAACAGCATATCACTTTACCCCGAGCAGTTTGGCAACAATTATAAGGCCAAGTAACAGTCATGGCTGGCAGGGAGGCAGGAAAAAAAGTGCACTCTTACACATTTCCACTGGAAATTTAAATCATGAACAGACTTTTGGAAAGCAATTTGGCAACAGCTATTAGAATTTAAAATACATAGCCTCTTCTCCCAGTGATCTGACTCCTGGGAAAGTGCCCCACACAAGTAAAAAGTCTAGTTCTTAAGGATATATGGACAGGGATGTTTATTGCAACTTTTTTTTTTAAGTGGAGAGTGGGTTAAAAAAAGAAGCGTAATGAATCCTGTCAATAAGGTGATCTACCCAATGTTGTGTAGCCATTAAAAAGATAAATTAGTGTTCTTCAAGCTAACTTGAAAGTTTTCCAGGAGACATTGTTGACTATGTAAAGCAAAATATGGAAAAGTATATATTATTTATGATTCAAATTTTTTAAACAACAATCATCCCCATATATTTATGTATAGATAACTAACACCCATGCCTGTATTAGTATTTACATATATATATTTATATATACTTGTAAATTCATTTACAAATATGTAAATACATATTTACATATATATATATATATATATACACACACACACATACAGCAGGAATCAGGAGGTATAACCATAGAAGCTGCTTTTTTTGTCCATTGCTCCTTTAAAAATATTCTTTTAAAGGGCTACTCCTTTCCTACCTGCTCAAAAACTTTTGGCTTTTAAATTTCAATCAGAATGTCAATTCACCAATGAACATGTCCAATATCATGTAATATTACAAATTTTCAATTTAAGTTAAGACTTTGCCCTACCTTTCCTAGCCCATTGAAAGCAAATATGGTTGGGGTCTTCTTTCTCACATGTGTCATCTACCCCTTGCTAGATGCTGTCCTGACTTCTACAAGATGGGAGTATGAGATAAGGAAATCTTTTATTTGATTAATGATGAGCCACCTGGGCTTCCCAGGTGGCGCTTAGTGGCAAAGACCCCGCCCATCACTGCAGGAGATATACGAGGCACAGGTCCAATCCCTGGGTTGAGAAGATCTCCTGGAGGAGGGCACAGCGGCCCACTCCAGTATTCTTGCCTGAAGAGTCTCATTGACAGAGAAGCCTGGTGGGATCCATGGGATCCCAAAGAGTCAGACACGACTGAAACAACAGCACGTACACGTGTAGCACATGCAAGCCACCGTTAGAGCAACTGGACAGCCACATCCCATCAGACTTCTCAGGTGAGAGTCAACCAGTATCCCACTGTACTCTCAAACTCCAGGGGTCACATCTTAAGCTGTCTGATTGTCGAGACAAAGGCACTTTTCATTGGATCACGGTAAGGTCAAACATCCCCAGCTCTCCTCTTACTGGAGTGTGAGATTCACAATTCACAAGTGGCAGAACACCATTCACAAATCTTTAGCCTGCTAGGCTAAAGTCTAGAGACCCTTTCACCTTCTTAAGGTAGGTGAGAAGTTTAAAGGAGTCATGTAACTGGTTTTTGGATAAGTACTTTAAAATTGAGCATCTCACTATGGAAAATGTGAAAATATGTTTTCTTTCCTTTCAGTTTAAACTTCTGATTTAATCTGTTATAAATGCATATGTATGTGATTATTATAAACAGACTTCTCATTTGAAGAGATATTGTTGGGACATATACTAGATTGTAGAGTTGGATTATTTGGGAAGGAAAGGAAGAGATGGGGAAAGGCAGTCATGCGAAATAGGAAAAAAAAAAGTTATTAAAACAAAGCAAACAGGGCTTCCCTGGTGGGGTGAAGAATTCCCCTGCCAATGCAGGAGACAAGAGTTTGATATCTGGTCTGGGAAAATTCCTCATGCCTCCGAGCAACCAAGCCCATCTACCACAACTATTGAGCCTGTGCCCTAGACCCCGGGAGTCACAACAAGAGGAGCCACTGCACTGAACGGCTGGAGCAACTCAGGTAGAGAGAAGCCCTCACTCAAAAAACGTAGCCACCACTGGAGAAAAAGCCTGCACAGCGAGAAAGAGCCAGAGCAGTCAAAAATAAAATGAAGAAATAAAAATTTTAAAACTCAAAGCAAACAAATAAACAAGAATATTTACAACATGACATTTATAGCAAAGGAGAAAAGAAAAGATATAAGCATCTGAATGCAGAGTTCAAAAGAATAGCAAGAAGAGATAAGAAAGCCTTCTTCAGCAATCAGTGCAAAGAAATAGAGGGAAACAACAGAATGGGAAAGACTAGAGATCTCTTCAAGAAAATTAGAGATACCAAGGGAACATTTCATGCAAAGATGGGCTCGATAAAGGACAGAAATGGTATGGACCTAACAGAAGCAGAAGATATTAAGAATAGGTGGCAAGAATACACAGAAGAACTGTACAAAAAAGATCTTCATGACCCAAATAATCACGATGGTGTGATCACTGACCTAGAGCCAGACATCCTGGAATGTGAAGTCACGTGGGCCTTAGAAAGCATCACTAGGAACAAAGCTAGTGGAGGTGATGGAATCCCAGTTGAGCTATTTCAAATCCTGAAAGATGGTGCTGTAAAGGTGCTGCACTCAATATGCCAGCAAATTTGGAAAACTCAGCAGTGGCCACAGGACTGGAAAAGGTCAGTTTTCATTCCAATCCCAAAGAAAGGCAATGCCAAAGAATGCTCAGACTACCGCACAATTGCACTCATCTCACACGCTAGTAAAGTAATGCTCAAAATTCTCCAAGGCAGGCTTCAGCAATACGTGAACCGTGAACTTCCAGATGTTCAAGCTGATTTTAGAAAAGGCAGAGGAACCAGAGATCAAATTGCCAACATCCGCTGGATCATCGAAAAAAGCAAGAGAGTTCCAGAAAAACATCTGTTTCTGCTTAATTGACTATGCCAAAGCCTTTGACTGTGTGGATCACAATAAACTGTGGAAAATTCTGAAAGAGATGGGAATACCAGACCACCTGATCTGCCTCTTGAGAAACCTGTATGCAGATCAGGAAGCAACAGTTAGAACTGGACATGAAACAACAGACTGATTCCAAATAGGAAAAGGAGTATGTCAAGGCTGCATATTGTCACCCTGGTTATTTAACTTATATGCAGAGTACATCATGAGAAACGCTGGGCTGGAAGAAGCACAAGCTGGAATCAAGATTGCTGGGAGAAATATCAGTAACCTCAGATATGCAGATGACACCACCCTTATGGCAGAAAGTGAAGAGGAACTAAAAAGCCTCTTGATGAAAGTGAAAGTGGAGACTGAAAAAGTTGGCTTAAAACTCAACATTCAGAAAACGAAGATCATGGCGTCTGGTCCCATCACTTCATGGGAAATAGATGGGGAAACAGTGGAAACAGTGTCAGACTTTATTTTTCTGGGCTGCAAAATCACTACAGATGGTGACTGCAGCCATGAAATTAAAAGACGCTTACTCCTTGGAAGGAAAGTTATGATCAACCTAGATAGCATATTCAAAAGCAGAGACATTACTTTGCCAACAAAGATCCGTCTAGTCAAGGCTATGGTTTTTCCAGTGGTCATGTATGGATGTGAGAGTTGGACTGTGAAGAAGGCTGAGCGTCGAAGAATTGATGCTTTTGAACTGTGGTGTTGGAGAAGACTCTTGAGAGTCCCTTGGACTGCAAGGAGATCCAACCAGTCCATTCTGAAGGAGATCAGCCCTGGGATTTCTTTGGAAGGAATGATGCTAAAGCTGAAACTTTGGCCACCTGATGCGAAGAGTTGACTCATTGGCAAAGACTCTGATGCTGGGAGGGATTGGGGGCAGGAGGAGAAGGGGACGACAGAGGATGAGATGGCTGGATGGCATCATTGACTCGATGGATGTGATTCTGAGTGAACTCCGGGAGGGAGTTGGTGATGGACAGGGAGGCCTGGCGTGCTGCGATTCACGGGGTCGCAAAGAGTCGGACACGACTGAGCGACTGAACTGAACTGAACTGATGCACCCATATGGAAGCACATCTATGTATATAAACAAGAAAATTTCAAATTTTCATAGAAATGGGAAAATGAAAGGATTTTTAATATATTGTTAGTAAATTACTATGATGTGTACTGAGAAGATGTTAAAGGCATATGTTCAAACTCAATATATTATGCATAGCATGAATTTTAAAAAATTCAATGACTGCATACATATTATGTAAGCCACATATCTTGACTTGCTCCAGCAACTAAAGTGTGCTAAGAATCCCAGGTGCTTGATGAAGCCCTTAGCACTGGGTTTTCGTTTTCACAAGGAGACTGCTGGCTCATGTTAATTGAATTTACAATATTCATTCTGGCATTATCCTGTCTGAAGCCCAAATTAAATGCATGGATGATAATTCATTTATTGAAATTAGAACCCAGGAGGAATATAGATACAAAGTCTCTGCTTTACTAATATCAAGCCCAACTAGCTCCTACTTGATAAGTGTTGTAGCACCATGTTATTTATATTGTGGGGCACTAGGAGATCAATGGCACCCCACTCCAGTACTCTTGCCTGGAAAATCCGGTGGATGGAAGAGCCTAGTAGGCTGCAGTCCATGGGGTCTCGAAGAGTCGGACATGACTGAGCGACTTCACTTTCACTTTTCACTTTTCACTTTCATGCACTGCAGAAGGAAATGGCAACCCACTCCAGTGTTCTTGCCTGGACAATCCCAGGGACAGGGGAGCCTGGTGGGCTGCCGTCTATGGAGTCGCACATAGTCGGACACGACTGAAGCAACTTAGCAGCAGCAGGAGATCTAAGGTCTAGTTCAGATCCTGCTACTAACTTACAAATTCAGGTGCAAATTCACATGCCCACTTGAGCTTTCTGGGCTTAGTTTCTTCATATATATTTGCTGGGAGGAATCAGAAGATTGCTGAAGTCACTCACTTTCTGTTTTCTATTAGTGATCCTCCAACTTGAGCATAGATAAAACTCCTATGTAAAATGCATGTTGCCAGGCTCTGCTTCCAGAGATTCTGATTCAGTAGGTCCAGTTGGGATCCAAAACTACAATTCTAACAAATGTCCAGTGATACTGATGATCCTAATCCAGAAGCCTATGAGTATCAGAATTGATGAATGAAATATTTGCATTTCTGAGTATACCTGGTGAATCATAGAGAGTGAAGTAGGCTCAGTACTGATGTTTTTCAGTTCAGTTCAGTTGCTCAGTCATGTCCGACTCCTTGTGGCCCCGTGGATTGCAGCATGCCAGGCTTCCCTGTCCATCACCAACTCCTGGAGCCAACTCAAACTCATGTCCAATCGCATCAGTGATGCCATCCAACCATCTCATCCTCTGCCGTCCCCTTCTCCTCCTGCCTTCTGTCTGTCAGCATCAGGCTCTTTTCCAAGGAGTCAGCTCCTTGCATCAGGTTGTCAAAGTATTAGAGTTTCAGCTTCAGCATCAGTCCTTCCAATGAATATTCAGGACTGATTTCCTTTAGGATGTACTGGTTGGATCTCCTTGCAGTCCAAGAGACTCTCAAGAATCTTCTCCAACACCACAGTTCAAAAGCATCCATTCTTTGGTGCTCAGGTTTCTTTATGGTCCAACTCTCACATCCATACATGACCACTGGAAAAACCATAGCTTTGACTAGAAGGACATTTGTTGGTAAAGTATTGTCTCTGCTTTTTAATATGCTGTCTAGGTTGGTCATAGCTTTTCTTCCAAGGAGCAAGCGTCTTTTAATTTCATTGGTTCAGGCACCATCTGATGTTTTTAGGCTGAGGTAAATACCAGTACACACAGTTGTAGGACATTTGTGTAACTCCAAGGGTGGCAAAATTTACTTTATAGTGTAATTGTAGTAAAAACAAATATTCACTGCAATATATGTTCCCTCCTCAGAGAATGTGAACTGTAGAAGTCCTAGCTCCCAGAAGATCACAGAAGTGTAGAAAGTGCTGCTAGAAAACCTCTGAAACTTCCACCTCTGTTGACATTCTTCCTTTCTCCTGGCAGTTTCCGTTACCCAGCTTTCCCAGCATGTACTACCTAAAGTTGCAGCTAGGTGTCACGCTAACTCTGGGGAGGGTTGATCTAAGGGTTAGAGGTGTGAGCCAGGGCACTGGGGAATACATTACCAGGTCCTATGTGTGTGGGTTAAAGCATTTAAGAGAGCACCTTGTCCACATAAAAGGAGCACAGCTTGGGATGGATCATAAACTTTCAATTCCAAGAGGAATTGTCACTAAAAATAAAATAGGTACATGAGGGTGTAGGTTGTTGTCCAGTTTCTCAGGTGTGTGCAACTCTATGGACTGCAGCACACCAGGCTTCCCTGTCCTTCACCATCTCCTGCTTGCTCAAACTTATGTCCATTGAGTCAGTGATGCCATCCAACCATCTTGTCCTCTGTCTTCCCCTTCTCCTCCTGCCTTCAATCTTTCCCAGCATCAGGGTCTTTTCCAATGAGTCAGCTCTTCGTATCAGGAGGCCAGAGTATTGGAGCTTCAGCTTCAGCATCAGTCCTTCTAATGAATATTCAGGATTGATTTTCTTTAGGATTGACTGGTTGGATCTCCTTGCAGTCCAAGGGACTCTCAAGAGTCTTCTCTAGCACCACAGTTCAAAAGCATCAATTCGTCAGTGTTCAGCCTCCTTTGTGGTCCAACTCTCCATACATGACTACTGGAAAAACCATACCTTTGACTAAACGGACCTTTGTTGGCAAAGTAATATCTTTTTTTAAAATATGCTGTCTTGGTTTGTCATAACTTTGCTTCCAAGGAGCAAGCATCTTTTAATTTCATGGCTGCAGTCACCATCCACAGTGATTTTGCAGCCCACAAAAATAAAGTCTGTTACTGTTTCCATTGTTTCCCCATCTATTTGCCATGAAGTGATGGGACCGGATGCCATGATCTTAGTTTTTAAATGTTGAGGTTTAAGCAAGTTTTTTTTCCCTCTCCTCTTTCACCTTTATCAAGAGACCCCTTAGTTCCTCTTTGCTTTCTACCATAAGGATGGTGTCATCTGTACATCTGAGGTTACTGATATTTCTCCTGGCAATCTTGATTCCAGCTTGTGCTTCATTCAACCTGGCATTTCACATGATATACTCTGCAAAGAAGTTAAATAAGCAGGATGACAATATACAGCCCTGGCATACTCCTTTCCCAATTTGGAACCAGTCCGTTGTTCTATGTCTGATTCTAACTGTTGCTTCTTGACCTGCATACAGATTTCTGAGGAGGTGAGTGAGGTGGTCTGGTATTCCCATCTCTTTAAGAATTTTCCAGTTTGTTGTGAGCCACACATCAAAGTCTTTAGCATAGTCAATGAAATAGAAGTAGATTTTTTTTTTTTAATTCTCTTGCTTTTTCTATGATCCAGTGGATGTTGGCACTTTGATCTCTGGTTCCTCTGCCTTTTCTAAACACAGATGGTATAGAAGAGTTATCTAAAAATGAGGTCAGTATAGGGCCTTCCAGTGGCTAGATTATCATGGATATTGCAAGCATCTGTTCATTAAGTTAGGATCAGTGTCATGGATGAATGGAGCACCACACTTTAGTGATTTAGCTTCTTTGAACTTCATTTTCCATGTCCTTAAAATAGATACTGCAACAACAAAACATCAAGTACCTTCAATTTCTTCACATAATTCTTGTGAGATCAAATGAAATGTTATTTGTAAATTGATAGGTGTTATTAAACAAATTTTTACTAATGATGAGTTTCTCTGAGTCACTTTATTGACCATTTAGATGACACTGTCATAGCATTCTTACTTGTTTACAATTTAACATGAAATTGCCAGATATCCATTCTTTTCTTAAATAACCATGAGGAAGCAATTGTTTTCTTGTGATATTCCATTACTTCTCCACCCACTGTCATGGTAAATGTTAAATATAAAAAGTTTAAAAAGAAACAATTTAATTGTACATATCTTTGTGTGACTTCTGGAGCGGATAGCCTATCCCGTCTCCAGCAGATTTTCCTGACCCAGGAATTGAACCGGGGTCTCCTGCATTGCTGGCAGATTCTTTACAAACTGAGCTATGAGGGAAGCCCTAATAGCATCTAGTGTACCTTATTTATTTATTTTTATTGAAGAATAATAGATTTATAATGTTGTGTTAATTACTGCTGTACAACAAACTGATTCAGTTATATATATATATATATATATATATATATATATATAATCCTTTCTAAATGTTCTTTTCCATTATGGTTTATCAAAGAATATTGAAAATAGTTCTCTGTGCTATAGAGTAGGACCTTGTTGTTCATTCATTCTATTTGTAGAATTTTACATCTGCTCACCCCAACCTCCCACTACATCCCTTCCTCAAACCCTTCCCCCTTGGCAAACATCAGCCTGTTCTCTCTGTTCATGATTCTGTTTCATAGATGAGTTCATTTGCATCACATTTCAGATTCCATATATAAATAATGTCATATGGTATTTGTCTTTCTCTTACCGAATTACTTCACTCAGTATGATAACCTCTAGCTGCACCCATGTTGCTGCAAATGGCGTGATTCTGTTCTTTTTGTGGCTGAGTAGTACTGCATTGTGGAGAAGCCAATGGCACCCCACTCCAGTACTCTTGCCTGGAGAATCCCAGGGACGGGGGAGCCTGGTGGGCTGCAGTCCATGGGGTCACTGGGAGTTGGACACGACTGAGCGACTTCACTTTCACTTTTCTCTTTCAAGCATTGGAGGAGGAAACGGCAACCTACTCCAGTGTTCTTGCCTGGAGAATCCCAGGGACGGGGGAGCCTGGTGGGCTGCCGTCTCTGGGGTCGCACAGAGTCGGACACGACTGAAGCGGCTTAGCAGCAGCAGCAGCACTGCATTGTGTGTAGGTAGCACATCCTCTTTATCCAGTCATCTGTCAGTGGATAGTTAGGTTGTTTCCGTGTCTTGGCTATTGTAAATAGTATTGATATGAACATAAGGATGCATGTATCTCTTTGAATTATGGTTTTGTCCAGATAGATGCCCAGGAGTGGAATTGCTGAATCGTATACTAATTCTAATTTTAGTTTTCTGAGACACCTCCACACAGCTTTCCATAGTGGCTCCACCAACTTATATTCCCATCAACATCTAGGAGGGTTACCTTTTCTCCACACTGGTTCCAACATTTATTATTTGTAGATTTTTTTGATGATTGTCATTTTGACTGGTGTGAGGTGGTACTTCATTGTAGTTTTGGTGTGTTTGTTGTTTAGTTGCCAAGTTATGTCTGACTCTTTGCGATCCTGTGACTGTAGCCTGCCAGGCTCCTCTGTCCATGGGGTTTCCTAGGCAAGAATACTGGAGCGGGTTGCCATTTCCTTCTCCAGGGGATCTTCCCAACCCAGGGATCAAACCCACGTCTGCTACTTTGGCAGGCAGATTCTTTACCACTGAGCCAACTGAGAATCCCAAGGCTTGGTTTGCATTTCTCTAATAATTAGTGATGTTGAGCATCTTCTCCGTGTGCCTATTGGCCATCTACACTTTGTCTTTGGAGGAATGTCTATTTAGGTCTTCTACACATTTTGGATTAGGTTGTTTGTCTTTCTGTTGTTGAGTTGTATGAGATGTTTGTATATTTTGGAAATTAAGCCCTTGTGTTGGTCACATCGTTTGCAAATATTTTCTCCTATTCTGTAGGTTGTGTTTTTATTCTGTTGATGGTTTCCTAGCGTACATTATTTAAATATTTAAAATTCAGAGTAGTTTCCCTATGCTTCCAAATGCTGCTCCTGGAGTCATATCAGGCATTCCAAAACGTATTATAAAGGCTTGAATACTAGCTTCTGTTTTGGAGTATATAGATCATGGAATAATTGAGTATGCGTGCTCTAGCCTTTTATTACCTGCTTACCCACACCTCTTCAACCCATTCTAAGCCTATCATGAATTATAAAGCCAAATTCAGATCTGTGTTTGGATTGATGCTTACCTGCTTTTTCAAGCCAGTTCTACTTCTCTAATTATAGGCTTCTTTTCTTTGTAATTTGACTCAGGGCCACACCTTAAGTTACCTACTATAGCTCATCCCACATAATGTGTGTCTACAGTTACCATTGACCATAGCTACCCTCTGAGTTCATAGGCACAAAATATTACTTCTCATCCTACAGGGCACCCAAGGGTAGGGTTTTTCTCTTTAATAGATTTTCAAACTTGGCAAAATGATTATTATTGTCTCCTCAGCATAATCAGAAGCACTGGACAAATGAGCAGCATTGAGTTTTCATCTTTAAGAATGTTCCAAAATGAAAGGCATTTTTGTACACCATACTTGCAAGTCACTATTTTCATTTAACATTTAAGTTGTAGGGGAGAAAAGCCACCTTTATTCTTTAAAGTTTGCTACAGTGTAACTATTCCAGAGGCACGTGAACTATCTTACCTTTGATCGTGTTGATAATCCGAAGACCCTTTCCGTTTGGGGTTACTATGGTTACGGCTGCATGGGTGATGTGTGAGCTACACTGCTGTTTTGATAAAAATAGGTATTAACTACCAGTCATAGTGCTTCTCATTTCACAGTAGTTCTTGCAGAAGAACAGCATATTAAAAAAAAGAGCGGGGGGGAGGCGAAGAAAGAAAAAAAGCCTGACCGGAAAAGCATGAAGGAAACTCTGCGTAAATAATGGTGATTGGTCATGTGTATAAAAATATTTTTAATTAAATTCTTTTTAATTAAACAGGGCATTTTGCTGAATCCATCTCTGTTATTTGCACCAAGCTTAGCCTTGAGGAAGATGGCTGATTAATAGACCCAAGAACCTATAATTAAAAACAGAACTGTTATTTTTAGAGAAAAGCCTCTCCAATAAGGGTGACTTAATTGGGCTGTCTCTCATGTTTTTCATTTGTCTTTGAACTCTCTGGTTAAAATTTTGACTTTTTTTTAATATATGGGAGGAACGACTGTTAACATTGTCATAATCAGAAGTCTTTTCATTGTTTAGTCTTGTTTTTCTTAGATCCCTTTGACCACACACTCCCTTCACTGTCGTTTCTCAATATTTAATTGTGGCCTTTTATTTCTTTTGTTATATATTCTTTTTACAATCCTATATTGTTCTTTTTCTTCTCTGGCCCTCTCTGTCTCTCCACTTCAGTTTCAGGATACACCAAGTTTGTGGTTTCTCATCACTGGCGTTATCAGCATTCTGCACAGAAATTCAGGAGAAAGCTGAATAACTTTCTCTCCTCAGACAAAAAAAAATAAGATGTAATGTACAAAGCAGTCCCTTCAGCACCAGGGGTGGCTTTGAGAACAAAGTCAACATTCATTTAATATCTGCTAAGCAGCATAGAAAGAGATTGAGATGGTTTTATGCCTGTATTATCAAAAAAAAAATACTCGCATAGAGTATACGGTCCATGTCCCTAAATCACCTGCTTAGTTATTGGTAGAGAAACTTGTATGAGTCTACTTTTATTATTCAATATTTGGTAGAGAAGTATTGTATTCATATTGCTGTGGAAGAAGGCTAGAGTGGGAGATCATTTGAGGTCTTTTCATATGCTTTCATTATATTCCAAGGGGAAAAAATTACACCGCTGAGGATATCTGAGGATATTAGATCAGCATTCTTCCCATTGAAGGCAGCGGTCTTCCAGAGACTGCAGACAGACCAGCCATTTTTACCAGGCAATCTTTGCTTCAAACCTGCATAAAGTGTCATTTACTAGTATTTGGCTGCATTTTCTGTATCTGTCCAATTCCATGTTATGAAAGCATCAGTATAAAAAGTCTCTATATAAACCTAGGTCTATAAAATGCCATCATATAGACCTAGATTCTATTCTTGAGCAAATTTACCCAGAAATAAAAAGGGCAGCTTGAATTTATATTACGTATCTCTTTCAACAAACTCAAATAGCTTTCACATGCAGTATTTCAATTACTTTCACATTGCTTTCTTGGGTAGAGAGGATCCATTTCTTAGGTGAAATAATTGAGGCACAGAGAAATGTTGGGTTTTTCTTCAGATTTTATAGTAAGTCAATGAAAGATTGACACAAAAGCCAGGACTTCTATTTTCTTAGATGACTATGTTTTTTGTAAGACACTAACATCTGTGTGATCAAAATAAATTATTGACTTCAGCTAACATGCGGCCAGCTCTAAAGTCAGTAATGTCCTTATTATAACCATTAAAGCATCTGTGCACTTGAGTCAGTATTTAGAGTCCAAAGCTACCAAATAGTAACAAATGAAAAACTCTATCTGAATGTTTCTACCTGGAAAGTTTATCAGTTAGTGATAAGCATTAACAGTGTACACATATATCATCTAATCTGATCATTACCACAGCCAGTCGATTATCTACATTTTAAGAAACTTAAGATTCTAAGTACTAGGCCCATAAGTGGCAGAGATGGGAGATAAAGTGTATTCAATATTCTTTGTCCATGCATGCATCCTAAGTCTCTTCAGTTGTGTTTGACACTTTGCAACCCTGTGAACTGCCGCCTGCCAGGCTTCTCTATCCATGGAATTCTCCAGGCAAGAATAGTGGAGTGGGTTGCCATGCCCTCCTCCAGGGGATCTTCCCCACCCAGGGATCCAAGCCGCATCTCTTATGTCTCCTGCATTGGCAGCTGTGTTCTTTACCACTAGTATCAGCTGGGAAGCCCATTCTTTGTCCTATAGCACTGTTATTTCTCAAAATAAAAAAGTAATGTGACAGTCAAACTTAGCACAAATGAAACCCAATAGTCAAGATCTCACTTCTGATTGATTTCATTTAACAAACATTTATTCAGCACCTACTATGCACTAGATACTGTAGGAGTGACTGGGGAAGGGAGAAGCAAAACACAGATCCTGCGTTCAGGAAACTCCTGTCTAAAGGCAGATGTAAATGCAATAACTAGCACTGAGTTTAAAAGATAAGACAGAGGTAGTCAGGCAGCTTTTTAAGCCCAGAGGAAGGACTCCATGAACTCCTGCATCACTCTGCAGGGGGTGGATAGAGAGTTCTGGGAAGACCTTAGGGTCTCCTTCATTTCAAAATAATATTTTGCTTGATTGAAAAAGATGACATGTTAGTCAGAGGAAACACAAAACATGTTTCCCTCCTATACGAGATGGCTCTATGAGTAGGGTTTTTTAAATTGCCATTCAGGCCACAGATGACATGACTTGCTGAATATTAGCAAGATCTTCCTAGGCTCAGACTCCCTTTGGGGGTGTCCTGCCTTCACAGTCCTGGGGGTCAGGGTCAAATAGAGAGCACACACAATTGCTATTATAACAGCTCTCTCCTCCCTTATGCAGAAGAGTCAAGCACATGATCATCTGTCCTTGATACTATTCTGCACCTGTTGCTCTGCAGTGCTGTGCCCAGGTTCCAACATAATAGACAAAATAGACACTCTCCACAACTGGAATCTACAGTTTGGAGTTTAGGTCTGAGAGCCACAGAATTTTAGCTTTGGAAGGACCTTAAAGACAACCTCTCTCAGTCTCATTTTTGGACAGGGATCTTGAGACTCAGAAACGTAAAATAGAGACTTCTGTGGCGGTCCAGTGGTTAAGTCTTCACCTTCCAATGCACAGGGTGCAGGATCGATCCCTAGTCAGAGAGCTAAGATCCCACATGCCTTATGGTCAAAAAAACAAAACATAAAACAGAAGCAACATTGTAGCAGCTTCAATAAAGACTTTAAAAACAGCATCAAAAAAAGAAAAAAAATATTTTTTAAAAGAAAGAGAAAGTAAATATAGGAGTAGGTGTTCTTTCCAAATGCAGAGATTGGAGCAGTAATTTGGGAGAAAGGGAGGGAGGCAGAGAAGAGTCTTCATGACTTCTCTGCTTGATAATATCTATTTATCTCTCTTAAAGGCATTTTTGAGTATCAAAGGGGAAACACACAAGTAGAAGGTGTCATTCCACTTTTTAATGGACAAACCCGCTTGATGGTTTTGATGACATGAGTAATAGCATTAATAATAACCACCATTAATTGAGCTACAATATGCCAGACATTTCACATAAATTATCTCACTTAATCATTCTCCAAAAGCCTATGAGGGAGAGAATATTTTTATCTTCTTTTTGCCAGTGATGCTTCCTGAAAGCTTAGTGAGGTTAAGTAACTGGCTCAAGATCACCAAGTTCATTTGCATTGCAGTAGGGATCTGAACATAGGTTGCTTTGACATCAGAGTCAAGTTCCCAACCATTACCTCTACTTCTACTTTGGGACAGAGTTGTGAATAGCAAGGTCTTGGCACGAAGGTCTTGCTTCAGAAATTGGAAGCCTAGTTATTTCCAGAACAGAATTAGAGAATATAATGGGTGACAACCAACTATATACATGCCTCAGGATATTGAAAGTGGATAAAGCAAGACTCCAGGTGTTCTGAGGGTGGAATTTCAAGAACACACTGAAAAACCATTTGAAGCAATTCAGCAGCTCCGTGGACAGCTGGGAAACAGCTGTGGCTGACAGACCTCTCTGGCTCGCTGCTTTAGGGGACAGAATTGCTCTGTTTAAATGAAAGCAGCTCATTCTCAGCAGTGCTCAAAGACAGGCCTGCAGAACAGAAGTTTGGAAAGTCAGTGTCCAGCCCAAACTTTCCATTTATGTGTTAAAGAAGACATTGCATATTGTGGTGAATAGGATTTAGAAAGTTTTAAGACTGTTTCCTTGGACGGTAGGCTGTCTGGCTCTCTTTAGGGCTCGGCTTGGCTGAATGAGGTCAAACTCACAGGGCAGTGAGGCAACTGGTGAGTCATAGTGAAGGCGGCACTCACTCTCAGTCAGATAAGTGCAGAGTCAGCACCTCCACAAACTAAAAGTGGGCACCTCCTGATGCCCAGGAAGATGCCCAGGGAGCCAGGAGAGCACCGTAAACAGGGCTGAGTTCCCTTGCTCTACAAAGCTTCTCAGGGGCCCCAGGGGTTAGGATTCCTTGAAAAGTAATTTTCCTCCTAGAACACAGCCTAGAAATGATACGGACTGATCTTTTATCTGGGTTTTATAGATAAGAAACATTGTAGTTGTCAATGTATTATTTTGAGCTGAAATGTACACAGCTTTTCATAACAAGCACTATCAGGTCAGTGAGTTATCGAAAAAGTCCCTGATCACAGTGGGAGAACACGAGAGAGGCGGGAGCTGGTCTGATCCTCAAGGAGTCAGACACGGGGAACACGACCTTCAAGTTTCATTCATTCATTTATTTAATCACCAGAATTGCCTGCTGCTTGCCAGAAACTATTGAAGACATCAACAAGTATATAGATGAACAACCAATATCAGTGACGAACAACTTTTTATCCAAGAAGACCAATTCAAAGAAAAGCTAAAATGCTTGCAGTCTACTTTTTTGGGAGTTTTTTTTTTTTTTTTTAAATACTGCTTTCACATAAGGAAAGGCATTTATCTGCAACTGAACTTCTGCGTTTTTATTATTTTCCAATCCAGAATGAATTTCTGTAGAGGGCTAAAATTTCAGACATGACAAAGCTAGTTAATAGGGCAGTATCTGATGTAATAGATCACCACAGGAACTGGTTTCCTTTTCTTTCCTTGACTGTCTTTGTAAACCACTTAATTCCAAAGTGTGGCTTGTCTCTAATAAAAATGGCAAGCAGTGGCCACATTTATTCTTCTTTGAACTTTTATTTTTTTTTTGTATTTTGTAATTTTTATACAATAAGCATGAATAAGAAAGGATAAAAAGCCATCTTGAAAGTTGGCCAAACTTAATAAAGAGATAAACCATGCAATTCAGAGTCTCTTCCCACGGCCCAGGATGCCATATGTGAGCACTCCTCTCCCCTCCCTTTCTCCCAGAACTTCCCCCCGGGTTTCCAGACTGTCGAGTCCTCTATGTGACATGCCACTGTGGACCCTTCATATCTCTCCGAGCACTCTCTTTTGCGTTGGGGGAGACTAACTTCTAGTTTCTCTTTGACCCCTCCAGCCCCTCTCTGCCAAACTATACCCTATAATGCCAGAGAGTTTTCCATTGTAAATAAGTTACATTTTTTTAGGATATACTTTATTTAAATACATATATTTTTTAATTTTTACAATGTTGTGTTGGTTTCTACCATATAACAACACAAATCAGCCATAATCATACATACACTCCCTCCCTCCCCCCTGACCCCATCCCTCCAAGTCATCACAGAGCCCCAGGCTGGGCTCCCTGTGCTGCACAGCAACTTCTAAACAGCTATTCATTTTACACCTGAGAGTGTCTATAAATTGATGCTAAGATAAGTTACATTTTTTTGTTCAATACAAACATAAGTTTCTGGCTAAGTGACGATGCCATTTCTTGAATTTGGTAATTCAAGAGCAAAAGCAACAGATTGATGAAGGCTGGTTAGACGACAGGGCATCTACAGCACCTCCATACCCAGTGCCAGGCACACAGCGGTGCTTAGTAAGTATTTGTTCCAGTAGAAGAACTCCAGGTGGAGTTGTCTTGCCAGTGGCTAGATATGGGAGCCTGTAGTTGAGGAGAAGAAGGGCTGGGCTGGAGACGGAGACAAGTGAATGTGGATGAGATTCTCACAGAGACTTGGTAGAATGAGGAGAGAACTGAAGAATTCTTGGGCAGCATTTGTGTCAAAGGGGTGGGTTTGCCAAGGAGAGAGAGAGAGGCTGGAGGGGTCAAAGAGAAACTAGAAGTTAGTCTCCCCAACACAAAAGAGAGTGCTCGGAAAGATAAGATGAGTCCACAGTGACATGTCACATAGAGGGCTCGACAGTCTGGAAGCCCAGGGGGGATGTTCTGGGAGAAAGGGAGGGGGAGAGGAGTGCTCACATATGGCATCCTGGGTCGTGGGAAGAGACTCCGAGTTGCATGGTTTATCTCTTTATTAAGTTTGGCCAACTTTCAAGATGGCTTTTTATCCTGTCTTATTCATGCTTATTGTAGAAAAATTATAAAATACAAAAAAAAATGTTCAGAGAAGAATAAAAATGGCCACTGCTTGCTTTTCTCACGAGGGTGGCTTTAGGACTTTTGACTTGCTCTTTTCAGTCTTGGCTGGCCCGACTGTGCTAACCTTCCACCCTGGTTTGGGCTTCATCATTCCCACCTCAGCACCAGTTCTTCACAGTGTAGCTCAGATAAAATAAACACCAGAAAATAAAGTGATTTGATGAGCTATAAAATAATACATTCTGAGTAAATGATTGATCTGATGATTGCACCAAGGGAGACACACATAGATAATCAGCACAGGGGGCCTCATGGCAGAAACATTTGCAAATCCACAGCCTTCTCATCGGTTCAGGTTTTGTCCTTGCTAAAGTATGAGCTAAAAGATGGATTTGTCTATGTGACTTCTTGTCTTCTTCCGGGGGAGGTAGGAGAAGGGAGGACTGAAGGGCCCTTCTACTCAGTAACTCATGTGTTGAAAAGTCAAATGCCTGGGAGTTCAGGCTGCCTACCATTTGTAGTTCCTCTGGTGAGAGGGGATCAGAGTGCATTCATTTGTTAGGGCTGCTGTAGCAAATTACCAGAAATGTTGCAGCTTAAAGCAACACAAATTTATTATTGTACAGTTCTGTAGGTTGGCTGGTTGACCTAGGTTGGCTCAACTAGGATCTCTACTACACTCTTGAAAGGCCAAAATCAAGGTGCTGACTAGTGGGGCTCTCATGGTGAAGCTCTAGGTTCATTCCATTTGTTGACCGAATCCATTTCCTTGTAGTTATAGGACTGAGATTCCTGCTTTCTTATCTTGGCTCAAAGAGGTCTCTCTATGACCCTCACAAGTGAGCCCCTGCAGCTCAGAGTTAATAATGGCATGTGGACTACTTCTCACACTTGGAATCTTCATGGCTGCTGGCCCCCCACCCCCACCACCCTTTTTTAGTCTCTCTTCTGCCTTCTCTTCAGCTGCATCTCTGACCCAGGGAAACAAACATCTCTGCTTTTGAGAGCTTGAGTAATTAGGTTGGACCACCCAAATAGGTTCAGTTCAGTTCAGTCGCTCAGTCGTGTCCAACTCTTTGCGACCCCATGAATTGCAGCACGCCAGACATCCCTGTCCATCACCAACTCCTGGAGTCCACCCAAACCCATGTCCATCGAGTCGGTGATGCCATCCAACCACCTCATCTCTGTTTTCCCCTTCTCCTCCTGCTCTCAATCTTTCTCAGCATCAGGGTCTTTTCAAATAAGTCAGTTCTTCGCATCAGGTGGCCATAGTATTGGAGTTTCAGCTTCAACATCAGTCCTTCAAATGAACACCCAGGACTGATCTCCTTTAGGATGGACTGGTTGGATCTTCTTACAGTCCACGGGACTCTCAAGAGTCTTCTCTAACGCCACAGTTCAAAAGCATCAATTCTTCGGCACTCAGCTTTCTTTATAGTCCAACTCTCACATCCCTACATGACCACTGGAAAAACCATAGCCTTGACTAGATGGACCTTTGTTGGCAAAGTAATGTCTCTGCTTTTTAATATGCTATCTAGGTTGGTCATAACTTTCCTTCAAAGAAGTAAGTGCCTTTTAATTTCATGGCTGCAATCACCATCTGCAGTGATTTTGGAGCCCAGAAAAATAAAGTCAGCCACTGTTTCCACTGTTTCCCCATCTATTTGCCATGAGGTGATGGGACCAGATGCCATGATCTTAGTTTTCTGAATGTTGAGCTTTAAGCCAACTTTTTCACTCTCCACTTTCACTTTCATCAAGAGGCTCTTTAGTTCTTCTTCACTTTCTGCCATAAGGGTGGATCCAACATAATTTGCCCATTTTAAGCAAACTTTAATTACATCTGCAAAGTCCCTTTTGCCACGTAAAGTTATATATGCACAGCCTCTGGGGATTAGTTCATGGACGCCTTTCTGGGGGAGGTGGGGGAGGGGTTGTTCAGTGGCTCAGTCATGTCTGACTCTTTGCGACCCCATGGACTGCAACACACCAGGCTTCCCTGTCCATCATCTCCCAGAGCTTGCTCAAACTCATGTCCATCGAGTCAGTGATGCCATCAAACCATCTCATCCTCTGTCATCCCCTTCTCCTCCTTCCTGCGATCTTTCCCAGTATCAAGGTCTTTTCTAATGAGTTGGCTCTTGGCATCAGGTGGCCAAAGTATTACAGCTTCAACTTCAGCATCAGTCCTTCCAATGAATATTCAGGATTGATTTCATTTAGGATTGATTGGTTTGATCTCTTTGCAGTCCAAGGGACTTTAAAAAGTCTTCTCCAACAACACAGTTCAAAAGCATCAATTCTCCTTTATGGTCCAACTCTTACATCCATACATGACTACTGGAAAAACCATAGCTTTGACTATATGGACCTTTGTGGACAAAGTAATGTCTCTGCGGGAGTGGGAGGGGGCACTATTCAGCCTACCCCACAGAGTGATGGCAGGAATGATTGGACTCATGGTATGATCCCTCTCCTCCTATCTTCCCCACCCTGCTGTGTCACACAGACCCAGTGTAGCCTCTTAATATTACTCTTGTTCACCCTTAGCAGCTTTTCTAATCTATTTAGAAAGCAGAAATAGGCACCCTCTACTTTGAAATCTTTCTGTAATGTCTCTCAGGGTCATTATCCACAGATTGGGCGATGATGGAATACCTGCTTGTCTCATGTCTTTTTGTAGCAAGAGAAAACTTTAGTTGTGAAACTCACTTATATAAATGTGTACCATGATCATGACTCACATTATCATATTTTTCCTACAATTTTTGTTATGTGTAATGGGTCACAGTGATATTTTTACCTCCCATTGTTGACCCATTCAGGCTTTGTCTGCTTTATGGCTCCACAGAGCTTTTCTCTGAATTTATTTCATGATTTGTAGTCAAACCCTTGCTTACCACATTCATTTTTAAAATGGCAAAATGCTTAAGTCATAATCCTGATTGGAGAATGCTAGTACTACAGGGTAAGTCATCTTCACTCAGATATTGAACAGACTACAAAGATTCCCCATTAAAACTGCACCATGGCTTATTAAACCCCATTGGTGAGAAAATTGGGTCTTTGTTAAATGTTTATGTTCTGTGCTAATGTTAAATTTAGAATATTTCTGTTATAGGTACCTTTGGGAAAAATTCTAAAGCACCAGCTAAAGTGCCAAGAGATATTAGCCATAGTTCCCAAAGAGAGGATCTGGAAAATATCTCCCCACCCCAGTGTTTATTCCCAGGTTTCTATCTTGCTAATCTTTATATTTCTTTTTTGTTTTTCTTTTCTTAATATCAAACCTTGTGATATTCTGATTACTTTTTTATATTCTCAGTAACTGATAAGCTCTGTACTTCAGGTTTTAAAGCAAAAGAGGGAGTAGATTATCTGGAACTATGTTTGACCATGTTTGAAATCAAGGAAAGGACATGTGATTGTCCGTGTTTTTAATATGCATCTGTATGTTGAAGAAATAATCTCTGTCCACAAAGCACTTACATTCCAAAAAAGGACTTAAACGAATGCAAATACTTATGACAGAAATGTGATTCCAGAATGTGCTGTTTTAATTTATCTGAAAAGAATAATTTCCCCTCATGTAATAGTTATTAGAAATCCTCTACATACATTCCAAAAGAATCAGTTGGTTATTGTGTGGCAAAAGTTATTTAGAGCTAGGGAGCCTTTCTCAACAGGAATCCAACAAAAGAATTAAATTCCACTGAAAATGATTTGGGGAACTATTTTCTCATTTCTCTCAGAGATGATGCTTCATAAGTATCATTCTGGCTGCACAGGATGTAAATTGATTCATTACATACAACAAATGTCTTTGGACAGTGGTTCTCAAGCTTTTTGGTGTCACAAGCCTTTTAAAATTCTTCAGAATTAGGAAGGACCTCAAGGAGTCTTTTGTTTGTGGGTGTTATATCTATCAACATTTACCATGTTAGAATTTAAATTTTTAAACATAATTTCATTGATCTATTTAAAATAATAATCATGAACAATTTACATGCTAAATGATACTTTTTATAAAAACTGAATTTATTTCTAAAACAAAAAATTTACTGGGGAGAGTGACACATGTTTGCAAGTCCTCTTACTGTGTGGTGTGACAGAAGACAGCTGGATTCTCACATTGGTTTCTGAATTCAGCTGCACTAACACACATCATATAACCTCTAAGTTCCACTCTACACAGATAAAATAACAAGAATGAAAAATGCAAGTAACTCTGTCATAGTATTCTGAGATAGTTTTGACCTTGGGAACCATCCTGAATAAGTCTCAGGAACTCCCAGGTGTCCCTGGACCATACTTTGAAACTATTGCCCTGGGACATTGGAACTGGTTTCTCCGAAGTATCTCTAGGGGAAAGGGCTGTAATGATGTGCTAACATATGGTATTTTCTCCACCACCAACTCAGTACCAAAATAACGTATCATATTGATGGCCAAAATAAAATTGAAATGGTTTAGGGCTAAATCATTCATGATGGTCTGTGTAACTTCTAATTTACAATATTGTTGTTTAGTTGCTAAGATGTGTCCAATTCTTTTGAGACACCATGGGCCTGTAGCCTGCCAGGCTCCCCTGTCCATGGGATTTCCCAGGCAAGAATACTGGATTGGGTTGCTATTTCCTTCTCCAAGGGATCTTCCCCACCCAGGGATTGAACCCTCACTCATGCACTTCAGGAAGATTCTTTTACCGCAGAGCCAAATGACCTCAATGAAATAACATCTAGTGGTTAACTTTCTAGATCTGGCATTGTTTCTCTGACCTATTTCAGAAGGGTTAGGATTTCTAGTTGTATTTCTAGGATATGACTGGCAAAGCTTGATCGGCAAAACTAGTACACTGATTCTCTGCCAAGTCTTCACTGAGAAGATTGAGGCTCAAACTAATTTCAGTCTTCCAGCATACTAGAATACCTCAGCTATTTTGGAGCCTCTCCTTGTAATCTCACTATGTACAATATTTCAGAAAAGTGGGAAGAGTTACAGGAGAATTTCTTGTATACGAATTATAGGAGGGAAAAAAAATCCCACATTTTCCCAGTAATCACTTTTGGAAATAGAAATTGCTGCTTGGCTTATGAGGCTACCAGGGGTCTCCACCTGTCAGCCTGACAAGGTTCCACTGCACAAGCCAGAGACGTTTTTGATTCTCCATGTGTCAGGGACAAGTGTCATACATACTGATTTGCACAGAAAACCACAGAGAGCACTCCCAGGGAGAGCCAGCATTTTGACAAGGCTGAGTGATGACTTAGAGCAACAGGGGTAGGAACTATTGTGTGACGCTGTCCATAGACCCAGGCAGAGCTTGTGCAGGTTGCTGAGAGTCCCTATATTAAAATAGCATTTGAAATTTAAATTCCTTGTAAAACACCAAGAAAATATGGGTCAGAGAGCTGTTAATGGAGATCTAGTGAAGGAACTGTCACTAAATCACCCTGAAGACTTAGAAGTGACTGAAAGAGCATTAGGAAAGAGGTTAGTTCAAAAGATAGTAATAAAAAAAAAAGTAAGACATTATTCAAGTCAATATATTGAAGTAACAAATGGGGTAAGGTGGTCATTATCTGAATTTTTATCTCTAGTTATGGTTATTGCATTTGAGATGAGAAAATATGAGTTCTCTTCTTTTTCCTTTGTTTTCAACTTTATTTCTGCTTATTCTGTTCAATCTGTATTAAATTAGAAATTGAAGAGAAAGCCTCCATTGGCTTTCTACTCCATAGGCTTCCCTTTATCACAAGCTTCTCAGAAGTGCCATCCATACCACTGCCTCATTCATTCTCCCAAGACCCCTCACTGTTTGACTACTGAAACTATAACATATTCTCAGAAAATGGTTGAATCATTATTGTCATTCATTGAAGCACTATTATCTCCCGTAATTCAATGGTGTGTCTCAACCATCCACTGCTCTTACATGGGAGTAGGTGTGTGTGTGTGTGTGTGTGTGCGTGCATATTTGAGCATAAGGTTATATATGCTTGCATTCCTTACTACCAATTCAGGAAACAAAACAGATTTTTCTCTAGCTAAAAAGTCAAGTATGAGGAAGGAACCCCAAACCCCAAGCTGAGTGTTGAAACTCACCACTAAGTGATGAGAACTAACTAAAGTATGACAAAGGTAAGCATGACACAATTCCCTGGTAAAATCAGAGGTCAAAGAAATCAGACTATGTCTTCTCCTCTTCCTCTCCACACGGTGTCTGGAATGTTCTCCTCAGACTGTCCCAAGCAGTCTGATCAAACTATGCATGGCTCTTCAGCTGAGCCTCGGACCTGGGTTGTCCTTACAAACCCAGCAAGGTGCGAGCAGAGCCAGTGTGAGCATGTCCACAGCTGTTCCAAGAGGTTCTCTCTTGGGAAGAGGTACCATGAGAGTCTTGGACATTGTGTGTGAGACAGCCCTGCCAGCGAGCTAATTATATGCATTTTTCAAAGCTCTCGGCTCAGCAGTGAGAGTGGGTGGCTAATTTCCTGACTCACCTATTCAACTCATTTGTGGTCCCAGCAAATATTCCCTCTTGTAGAACACACTGCCTTGTTTTATTTCAAAGCTGTTCCATTTCTTCACAGGGTAGATAGGAATGCCCAAAGTAAGAGCTTTCTCTTGTGTGGGACAGCAGTTATGCAGTGGAGTTCAGTTCTTTGTGCGAAAAGAATTGTGGGAATGTCAGAACAGTTTTGAACAAAACTGGATATTCACTTAAAAGCCTGTCCTTCCAAAGGCCCAAAGCTCTCACTGGAAAGATTCAGAGTCCATCCTAGCATTGGGTAGACTTCATAAGTGGGGAGGTGGGGAAAGAAACCCAGGGCTTTACCTCCCTATTTGTGAGCCCAGGAAACTCTTGTGCCTGGGAGTGCAGACAAGCTGCAAGTCATCTTCAAAACTTGGAAATACAAATAAGGAGACTAAACTCCGTATTAGTAGAACTTCCATGATAGAATTTTCTAACTTAAGAATAGCTTTCCACCAACAGTGTAAGAAGTTTCCCTTTTCTTTACACCCTCATCTGCACTTCCTGTTGGTAGATTTTTTGATGATGGCCATTCTGACCAGCATGAGGTGATACCCCATTGTAGTTTTGATTGGCATTTCTCTAATAATGAGTTATGTCGAGCATCTTTTCATGTACCTGTTGGCCATCTGTCTTTTCCGGAGAAATGTTTATTTAGGTCTTTTGCCCATTCTTTTTATTGGGTTGTTGGGTTTTTTTGATATTAAGATCCATGTGCTATTTGTATATTTTGGAGATTAATTGATACAGCCACTGTGGAGATCACTATGAAGGTTCCTTAAAAACTAAACAGGTAACAACAACAACAAAAAACTAAACATAGAACTACCATATGTCCCAGAAATCATACTACTGGGCATATACCCTGCTGCTGCTGCTGCTGCTAAGTCGCTTCAGTCGTGTCCGACTCTGTGCAACCCCATAGATGGCAGCCCACAGGCTCCCCCATCCCTGGGATTCTCCAGGCAAGAACACTGGAGTGAGTTGCCATTTCCTTCTCCAATGCATGAAAGTGAAAAGTCAAAATGAAGTTGCTCAGTCGTGTCCTACTCTTAGCAACCTCATGGACTATAGCCTACCAGGCTCCTCTGTCCATGGGATTTTCCAGGCAAGAGTACTGGAGTGGGGTGCCATTGCCTTCACCAGGGCACATACCCTGAGAGAACCATAACTCAAAAGACACACATACTCCAATGCTCATTGCAGCATTATTTGCAATAGTTAGGACATGGAAGCAACTTAGATGCCCACCGACAGATGAATGGATAAAGAAGATGTGATAACTATATATAATGGAATATTACTCAGCCACAAAAAGGAATGAAATTGAGTCAATTGTAGTGTGTGGATGAACCTAGAGCCTGTGATACAGAATGAAGTAAGTTAGAAAAACAACTTTCATATATTAACACATATATATGGAATCTAGAAAAATGGTACTGATGAATCTATTTTCAGGTCAGAAATAGAGATGCAGACATAGAGAACAGACTTGTAGACACAACAGGGGAAGGAGAGGGTGGGATGAATTGAGAGAGTAGCATTAACATATATACACGACCATGTATAAAATAGACAATTACTGGGAAGCCGCTCCGTAGCACAGGGAGCTCAGCTCAGCGCTCCGGGATGACTTGAGGGGTAGGGTGGGGGTGGGGGTGAGAGGGAAGCTCAAGAGGGAGGGGATGTATGTATACATATGGCTGATTCACGTTCTTCAGCAGAAACTCACCCAACATTATAAAGCAATTCTATTCCAATAAAAATTATAATTTTACTTGTATTCCACACAAAATTCTAGTAAAAGGAAAATGTTGGTAATTCAGACTCCCAATTGTGAACTTCCCTGGTGGTCCAGTGGTTACGACCCTTTACTTCCAAGGCAGGGGGCACAGTTCAATCCCTTGTCAGGAAACTAAGACCCACATGCCTATGGTGCGCCAAAAAACAGACAAATAAAACTCCCAACTGAAGCCTTTTTGTTTTGATTCTATTCAGGATCTTGACTCTATCCTATCAGGAGAAAGAGGTTACTTAGCAGAGATAATCATCAGTTCCCTCCCACCACCACCTGCAAAGTTCAGACATGGTACAAATGTGAACAGCTACATACTATTAGAGGGTACATCTCTGCCATTCTATCATGATTAAGGATCTACTCATCTAGAATAACGAAATTGACTCTATGCCTAGTAAAATGGAATCTGGCTAATTGTCATGCTGATTCATGGCATTTTGTATTTGTTGTCTCTTTACCCTAAAGCTAGTTGTTGAGTTCAATACTCCTTTCCCTAGGATAATCTTTAGTAAATAAAAATCTGTTCGTGATGGATATGGTTTTCAGACAACTTGCTCATGCTTAGGATCAGTTCAGTTCAGTTCACTCAGTCATGTCCGACTCTGCGACCCCATGAATCGCAGCACACCAGGCCTCCCTGTCCATCACAAACTCCCAGAGTTCACTCAGACTCAAGTGCATTGAGTCAGTGATGCCATCCAGCCATTTCATCCTCTGTCGTCCCCTTCTCCTCCTGCCCCCAACCCCTCCCAACATCAGAGTCTTTTCCAGTGAGTCAACTCTTCGCATGAGGTGGCCAAAGTACTGGAGTTTCAGCTTCAGCATCATTCCCTCCAAAGAAATCCCAGGGCTGATCTCCTTCAGAATGGACTGGTTGGATCTCCTTGCAGTCCAAGGGACTCTCAAGAGTCTTCTCCAACACCACACTTCAAAAGCATCAATTCTTCGGCGCTCAGCCTTCTTCACAGTCCAACTCTCACATCCATACATGACCACAGGAAAAACCATAGCCTTGACTAGATGAACCTTTGTTGGCAAAGTATTGTCTCTGCTTTTGAATGTGCTATCTAGGTTGGTCATAACTTTCCTTCCAAGGAGTAAGCGTCTTTTAATTTCATGGCTGCAATCACTATCTGCAGTGATTTTGGAGCCCAAAAAAATCAAGTCTGACACTGTTTCCACTGTTTCCCCATCTATTTCCCATGAAGTGATGGGACCAGATGCCATGATCTTCGTTTTCTGAATGTTGAGCTTTAAGCCAAATTTTTCACTCTCCACTTTCACTTTCATCAAGAGGCTTTTTAGTTCCTCTTCACTTTCTGCCATAAGGGTGGTGTCATTTGCATATCTGAGGTTATTGATATTTCTCCCGGCAATCTTGATTCCAGCTTCTGCTTCTTCCAGTCCAGTGTTTCTCATGATGTACTCTGCATATAAGTTAAATAACCAGGGTGACAATATACAGCCTTGACGTACTCCTTTTCCTATTTGGAACCAGTCTGTTGTTTCATGTCCAGTTCTAACTGTTGCTTCCTGACCTGCATACAGGTTTCTCAAGAGGCAGATCAGGTGGTCTGGTATTCCCATCTCTTTCAGAATTTTCCACAGTTTATTGTGATCCACACAGTCAAAGGCTTTGGCATAGTCAATAAAGCAGAAATAGATGTTTTTCTGGAACTCTCTTGCTTTTTCCATGATCCAGCAGATGTTGGCAATTTGATCTCTGGTTCCTCTGCCTTTTCTAAAACCAACTTGAACATCAGGAAGTTCACGGTTCACGTATTGCTGAAGCCTGGCTTGGAGAATTTTGAGCATTACTTTACTGGCATGTGAGATGAGTGCAATTGTGCGGTAATTTGAGCATTCTTTGGCATTGCCTTTCTTTGGGATTGGAATGAAAACTGACCTTTTCCAGTCCTGTGGCCACTGCTGAGTTGTCCAAATGTGCTGGCATATTGAGTGCAGCACTTTCACAGCATCATCTTTCAGGATTTGAAAGAGCTCCACTGGAATTGCATCACCTCCACTAGCTTTGTTCGTAGTGATGCTTTCTAAGGCCCATAGGACTTCGCATCCCAGGATGTCTGGCTCTAGGTCAGTGTTCACACCATTGTGATTATCTGGGTTGTGAAGATCTTTTTTGTACAGTTCTTCTGTGTATTCTTGCCATCTCTTCTTAATATCTTCTGCTTCTGTTAGGTCCATAGTATTTCTGTCCTTTATCGAGCCCATCTTTGCATGAAATGTTCCCTTGGTATCTCTAATTTTCTTAAGAGATCTCTAGTCTTTCCCATTCTGTTGTTTTCCTCTATTTCTTTGCGTTGATCACTGAAGAAGGCTTTCCTATCTCTTCTTGCTATTCTTTGGAACTCTGCATTCAGATGCTTATATTTTTCCTTTTCTCCTTTGCTTTTCGCTTCTCTTCTTTTCACAGCTATTTGTAAGGCCTCCCAGACAGCCATTTTGCTTTTTTGCATTTCTTTTCCATGGGGATGGTCTTGATCCCTGTCTCCTGTACAATGTCACGAACCTCATTGCATAGTTCATCAGGCACTCTATCTATCAGATATAGGCCCTTAAATCTATTTCTCCCTTCCACTGTATAATCATAAGGGATTTGATTTAGGTCCTACCTGAGTGGTCTAGTGATTTTCCCTACTTTCTTCAAATTAAGTCTGAATTTAGTAATAAGGAGTTCATGATCTGAGCCACAGTCAGCTCCCGGTCTTGTTTTTGTTGACTGTATAGAGCTTCTCCATCTTTGGCTGCAAAGAACATAATCAGTCTGATTTCGGTGTTGACCATCTGGTGATGTCCGTGTGTAGAGTCTTCTCTTGTGTTGTTGAAAGAGGGTGTTTGCTATGACCAGTGCATTTTCTTGGCAAAACTCTATTAGTCTTTGCCCTGCTTCATTCCATATTCCCAGGCCAAATTTGCCTGTGACTCTTGGTGTTTCTTGACTTCCTACTTTTGCATTCCAGTCCCCTATAATGAAAAGGACATGCTTCTTGGGTGTTAGTTCTAAAAGGTCTTGTAGGTCTTCATAGAACCGTTCAACTTCAGCTTCTTCAGTGTTACTGGTTGGGGCATAAACTTGGATTACTGGGATATTGAATGGTTTGCCTTGGAAACGAACAGAGATCATTCTATTGTTTTTGAGACTGCATCCAAGTACTGCATTACGGACTCTTTTGTTGACCATGATGGCTACTCCATTTCTTCTGAGGGATTCCTGCCGCAGTAGTAGATAGAATGGTCATCTGAGTTAAATTCACCCATTCCAGTCCATTTCAGTTCACTGATTCCTAGAATGTCGACATTCACTCTTGCCATCTCTTGCTTGACCACTTCCAATTTGCCTTGATTCATGGACCTGACATTCCAGGTTCCTATGCAATATTGCTCTTTACAGCATCGGACCTTGCTTCTATCACCAGTCACATCCACAACTGGGTATTGTTTTTGCTTTGTCTCCATCCCTTCATTCTTTCTGGAGTTACTTCTCCACTGATCTCCAGTAGCATATTGGGCACCTACTGACCTGGGAATTCCTGTTTCAATATCCTATCATTTTTCCTTTTCATACTGTTCATGGGATTTTCAAGGCAAGAATACTGGAGTGGTTTGCCATTCCCTTCTCCAGTGGACCACATTCTGTCATAACTTTGTATGGTTACAACCTTTAAAATGTTTTTTTTAATTTCTCTTTTGCTGTGCTGGGTCTTCATTGATATGCAGGTTACTCTCTAGTTGTGGTGCGAAGGCTTCTCACCATGGTGACTTCTCTTGGGGAGGACAGGCTCTAGGGCACTTGGGCTTTAGGAGTTGTGACTCCCAGACTCTGGAGTTCAAGCTCCATAACTGTGGTGCACGGGCAAAGTTGCTTAGCGGCATGTGGGAACATCCCAGACCAGGGATGAAACCCATGTTCCGTCCATTGGCAGGTGCATTCTTCATCACTGAGCCACCAGGGAAGCCTCTAGTGATAGCCTTTTACTTCTAGCTTTCTTATTGAAATTTCCATTTGAAATTCCATCTGCCTATTTAAGTCAACATATCAAAAACCAAACTTGCAAAATTCCCCTGCCTACGAATTTCTCTTATGCAGCCCATTTACTGCCTGCCGAGGGTTGAAACCCAAGTCTTGCTGTCTCTCAGGAACCAAGACCTACCCATTCTTCATCCCAAATATATTGTGGGTATTATCGCTTCTGCTCTATCCTCCCTGACATTATCTTTTCACTCACTAAAGCTTACCATAGTCTAGCAACATGCTAGGGGTTAGAGACCCAGAGGGAAGGTGAGAACCAATGAGTAAGTAAAATACAAAGCACTGTCGTAACTGACCTATGAGAGCCCACGGTGGTGGATCTTCAGGGAAGAGCAGGATGTACGAGAGTCGAGGAGCCTGAATCTAGGACTCTTCCAGTCTTGGTACAACTCATCTCTTGCCAGAACATTCGGGAAAGCTTCCAGCCGCATGTCCATTCTGTCCTCTACCCTGCTGCCTAAACTTTATTTCCAGGGTTTGAATCAAGCTATGGCACTCTGTCACTAAAACCCTCCCATTATGGCAGGACAAGTGCCAAACTTATTGACCCTACTTACAAAACAGTCCAACTGAGCTTTTTTTTTCTCCCCAGCACTCTCTTAGACAACACAGTTATTAACCTCACAGTGCATGAAATAGGAAAGGAAAGAACAGAAATGAAAATGCCCATTCTGCCTTAAAAATATACCATCAGTATCATTTTCAACCACCCTCTTTTCCCGTTTGGTAGTCCACTCAGTGGATCATTCTCCTAATGATAGCTGTTCACACTTTGCATGACTGTTTCAAATATCAAGATACTGAATAGTTTTGGTGAACACAGTTAGTCAGTGTGTGATTACTCACTGCCCAGGTATATGCCCAGAGGCTCTGTATGACTATACGGTATATAGGAGCCATGAAGCAGACTGCTGAAAATGAACCTTAGGCCCTGCTCTTAGGAACATTGGGTTCATCTGTATAGATGAGTGTGATCTTGAGAGAATGAGAGCCAGGTGCCAACCACCTCTCCCTTCACAGGAATAAGCTGCTGCAACAACCTTCATTCATTCACTCACTCAGTCATTCACACATCAAACACTTCTTGAGCATGTGCCAAGAAGTGGTATGTTCTGTGATCCCAAAGTCTGGGATCAAAAAGGAGTGACCCAGATATTTACTGAGGGATCAGAGGGCTGGGGGAAAACTTGCTGCTGCTGCTGCTGCTGCTAAGTCGCTTCAGTCGTGTCCAACTCTGTGCAACCCCATAGACTGCAGCCCACCAGGCTCCCCTGTCCCTGGGATTCTCCAGGCAAGAACACTGGAGTGGGTTGCCATTTCCTTCTCCAATGCATGAAAGTGAAAAGTGAAAGTGAAGTTACTCGATCGTGTCTGACTCTTAGCGACCCCACGGACTGCAGCCTGGCAGGCTCCTCTGCCCATGCGATTTTCCAGGCAAGAGTACTGGAGTGGGGTGCCATTGCCTTCTCTGGGGGAAAACTTGAGAGGCTTTTAAAGATTGAATAAAGGTTTGGGGGTTTTTTGTAGCAAAAAGTGTGTGTGTGTATGTGTGGGTTTATGTACTTAAGGGAGGAGAATGGTAGCATCTGGATGAGAAACAGATAGCTGCCCTGCTAAAGTGAACCCAAATGCCAAGGTAATTAGAAAATGACACACGGTATTCAGGAAATTCTGACAAGTTCAGTGTGGCTGCTGCTGCTGCTAAGTTGCTTTAGTCGTGTCCGACTCTGTGCGACCCCATAGATGACAGCCCACCAGGCTCCTCTGTCCCTGGGATTCTCCAGGCAAGAACACAAGTGGGCTGCCATTTCCTTCTCCAATACATGAAAGTGGAAAGTGAAAGTGAAGTCGCTCAGTCGTGTCCGACTCTTCGAGACCCCATGGACTGCAGCCTACCAGGCTCCTCTGTCCATGGGATTTTCCAGGCAAGAGTACTGGAGTGGGGTGCCATTGCCTTCCCCATCAGTGTGGCTAGAGGGAGGCAACAGAGCAGGGGCAGGGAGAGCAGATAGAGATGCTGGAAGGCAAACAGTGCACAGATTATAGAAGACTTGTACCAAGGAGCTCAAGCTTTCTCTGTAAGCAGTGGGGAGCCCAGAGAAATCTTTTAAGCAGGGGAGTGACGGATGAGGTTGATTTTGGTTAAAGGTTCAGTATGTATATATTGATGGATTTGAGAAGATGAACATTTAATGAGTGCTTTATACAGGTGACCACAGCCAAGGACAAGTCTATGGCCACATCCCAGCTAACTCTGTATATTTGTGTGTGTCTCCCCTAGTGACGGTGTTGGCCATTTTCCATGAGCTGCATGTCGACCCTGACCTGTACACACTCTTGTTTGGGGAGAGCGTGTTGAATGATGCAGTCGCCATAGTCCTTACATAGTAAGTACCAGAACTTGGCTTGTGCTTCTTTGACCAAGTGAAAGATGCTTCAAATATGGTGATAATTCCTAGGGGCTTTAATAGTATCTTTTCTCTTATATCATAGAGATAAAGGCAATTTCTAGCTTTTAAGGAATAATTACCACTGAAGAGCTCCAGTAATGTGTACATTTCATTGTACACTTAATTTCTAACACTATTAAGTTTCATGTTTCCAGTCTATGATAAAAAGCTACTCAGAGGGTAATGCTTTTTTTTCTTGGTGTATATATTTACCTGATTCACTTAGGGTTCCTAAAATGCACATAAATAAGCTTTCTTCATTTTATTTATTTATTTATTTTGCATTCTTCATTTTAAATCAGTATTATTTAATTTTTTCAAGTCATTTTTCCAGATAATAGACTAATAGAAACCATTGTATGTATAAGAATTTGGGCAAATCAGAGATAGAAGTTGAGAGTCATAAATCTCTATTTATCAATGCAAATGTCATGCATTATAGGAATACACACATTCTAAAATCATCCACGTGATAAGTAAAACTGATGAACCTTCTGCTAACAGGTAATATAATTTCCCTTTCATTCTGGAGGAATTTTCATTTCAGGATGAGAATTAGTGCTCTCTTCTCACCTCCCCTTCAGGCACTCACCATTTATATTTAATAAATGCCATTTTGGTGGCTTTCACTATGTCAGAGGTCTCTTCTTGGTTTTAGATTAAGACTAACATTTTGGGCAACTGTCAAATACCCCAAAGGAAAGTATCCATCTAATAATTAACTGTGACAACAAGATTCAATTCAGGGTGCTAATTACTTTGAATGCATTTGAAAATGTATTGCAAACTAACAAAGGATTTTTCAGTCAGACCTCACAGAGCAGTCTAGGCAACAGCAGAGCAGCACCTCTCTTTTTTTCTCCCAGCTGACATTTCTCAAGTCTGCTATCCCAAAGTTACCACTGTATTCAGCAACGTTCAGGAAAGAGTCAAAAAAAAAAAAAAAAAAAACCTTATATTTCACCTGGCTCCCAAGAAGTGCCTTTCCTGCTTTTTAGTAAAATATCAGTGAGTCCAAATTAAGAGCAAAAGCCATGGCACATTCACAAATGCCAAAGGATGCTTATAAAGAAACACCAAGAACAGTTCACTAAAACATCAGGAATCTCTGTCCAAGAAATACTAGTATTAAGGGAACATTTGGAGTAAAACTTGTTTAAAATCTGCTGAGTCTCTCGTCTTCACTTCCTGAACTGCCAAGTTGTAAAAGGCCAAGCAAAGCGAAATCACTAAAGCACAAATGAGCTTGGGAAAGAATCGTGCAGCTACAACCAAGGAAAGATTTGGCCTTTCTGCTTTCAGCACGACCATTCACAGTAGTTTTCCATTAAAAATGCAGACTCCAAGGATGAATGTTGATGCTGCTGAGCACAAGCCTGGAGGACATCTGGAACAATCCATTTAATATCGCCTCGGGTCCATAGGTGGTTATTAACTGGCAGTGCATTTTCTACTCCCCTACCCGTGCATTGCATGTTGTAACAAAATGTGTTTCGCACCATATCAGGATCCCTTCCTTTCTAGGCACCAGACACTTGCCATTCTAACCAAAATCTTGTGCTTCCCAGCTTTGACATTTCAGGTATTGTACAGAGTGACCCCAATGAGTTTTAACTTTAAAATAAAGGTAAATCCTAAATTAGGAGTTCTTGACATGGACACTGCCACACATTGAAATCTGCAGGCTCTTTCTTCCACCCAGTGCATGCGGATTCCATCGGCCCCTCCCGGGAGCTCTACTGAGCATTAATGCACAGCTGTCCCTCTGCATCCACAAGGGACTGGTTCCAGGCCACGTGTGGATACCAAAATCCACAGGTGCTCAAGTCCCTTATACGAAATGGCACAGTACAGCCAATCCTTTCCACCCGCCAGCTCCCTGTCTGCAGAGTCAGCTAACTAACCTCAGATTGTTGGATGAGGAACCTGCGAATTCAGCAGGCCACTTGTACTTAGGTTACGCTGGGTCTGGACTCTGTCCACCTCTCCTGTCTATTAATTACTTGTCTCATCTTGCACAATTGTCCATGTGTTTCACTCTTCACTTTTCTCACATGCGTCTTAAACTTAGTTTACAGCCCATATGACAGTCTCATTTTATACATCTACTTACCCATACATTCCCTCTCCTTTTAATGCTGCACCCCACCCTCTCTCTTCCAACTATCTTCTATTTACCTTGCAAGAGCCCTACTAAAAAGTTTTCCATGACCTTCAGACCAGAAGTTCAACATTTGTCTCTCCATTTTCCTCTTTCTTCACTCTAAACTTCACATAGTGCCCAGTCAAGTCTCTGACTTGTAACCTATGCTTTTCTTTACCTGCATTAAGCTCTCTCTTCACAGCTCCTGTTTTTGGCTCATCAAGTCTTTTACCACATACCTCAGACTCCTCCTCTGGGAACCACTAGCCCACATGCTAAGACCCTACCCTTCCTTTCTGTGTGCCTAATTCTCTGCCAGCTCAGCAGTGCACTCTTAGGTTTGCATGTATATTTGCGTCTCTAGATAGTAACATCTGAAGATGGAGTCTTTGCACTTGAAACATACATTGAAAGAGAAGATGAAAATCTGTTTTGTATTTTCCCTTTTTCAGTTCCATCTTTGTGTGGTTTTGAAGTTTAAGAAAAGAGATAGAGTTTTTTATTGTATCATGGAGAAGAAAAGACACATTTTGATGTGAAATCAAGTACAGTAAGGGACCTAAATCATCAACCACTATGGCCTTTGCAGTGACTCTGGAGCCTCTTTGGAATGGTCATACACTTTCATTTACCTTCTCATCTTCCAACAGCAAATCTCCTTGTTTAAGTACCATCCTCTTAATATTTAAAAAAGTTTTATTGTTAGTTTTGTGACAATACTCTGTTCTAGCATTTCTCATTCAAATACAGAGTAATTTAGCCATATTTTAATTTAAATTGGGCTTGCCTGGTGACTCAGTGGTAAAGAATCTGCCTGCAATGCAGGAGACACAGGAGATGGGTTCAGTCCCTGAGTCAGGAAGATCTCCTGGAAAAGGAAATGGCAACCCTTTCCAGTATTCTTTCGTGAAAAATCCAATGGACAGAGAAGCCTGGTGGGCTGCTGCTGCTAAGTCCGTCCAGTCATGTCTGACTCTGTGCGACCCCATAGACCACAGCCCACCAGGCTCCCCGTCCCTGGGATTCTCCAGGCAAGAACACTGGAGTGGGGTGCCATTGCCTTCTCCGCTGGTGGGCTGCATAGGGTCACAAAGAGTTGGACACAACTGAGCATGTGTGCACACCATAATGCCATAGTTTAAATTAGCTTTTCTGTGCTAATCTAAGTAACAGTTATAATACTTTTTCTTAGGCTAAATGTGCTCTGAATTTCAAACAACTACTGTAATGTATAATTGAATTTGATGATCACAACTCCTGAACATAGCAGTGCATGGTGGGTGGTGTCCCTAAGACTTAAAATGATCCAGAGTTACCTTAAGATGAAAGTAACTTTATTTAACAAAAAGTTTTGGAATTAGCTCTTCTCTGCTCCATACGATTGTTCCAAGTATATAGGGAATGTCATGCCCAAACATGTATGCATAATGGCTCATGAATGAATTCCACGTGATGGATTTGCATTTCTAAGAATGCGTAATAGACTATGAAGGAAGGCAAAAGATACAATGAAGACATCTTAAAAGATGTGTGTTTTTGAATCCTGAACAAAGAGGCAACATGGTAGGGTAGAAAGAGCCTTAGATGTAAGTCAAAAAGCTGGTGTCAGGATTGTCACGAATTAACTGTGCAGTTATTACCGTTGACATGGAATCAACCCAAACTGGAGTAAACACAAGGGGAATCTGTGTGAACTGAGGTAACTGAACAGCACGAGTAGACGTGGCTCAGGAAAGGGCCAGTGAAACAAACACAGCTCTCTCCTCACTCAGCCTCTTCAGGGTTATCTCACACACCTGGTCACAGATGGCTGCCAGCATCTCCCAGGGCTGTATCTTTAATCAGGAGAGTAGGGCCAGAATCTTTGTCCCATTATTCCCAGAAATAATCTTGGTACATCTTGTAGGTTCTGATGCCATTCCAGACTCACTTGAGGCCAGGGAGATGTGCTGAGTTTACTGTCTCGGGTCTAAGTCACATTGTTCATGAATTTAAGGCAGTAATTGATTTTAATTGAAAGCACATGAACTGAGACTGGGGCAAGGTGGGATTATCGCTCAGAGTAATACTGCCACAAAAAAGGAAGAGTGGGGACTCCCCTGGTTTTCCAGTGGTTAAGAATTCACGTTGCAATGCGGAGGACATGGGTTCTATCCCTGGTCGAAGAACTGAGATCCCTCATGCTGAAGGATAACTGAGCTCACGCTGCTACAGCTAGAGAGTCTGTGCACTACAACAAAGATACCACGCAGCCGAATTTTGTTTTTAATTTAATTTAATAAAATTAAATTTAAAAAGACAAGTGGATGTTTGTTGCTGTGTGTGGCAACTAAGACCCCATGCAGCCAAACTTTTTCAAAAAATAAAATTAAAAAAGAAGAGTGGAGGCTGATCAGAAACAAAATAAAACGGCAAAAACCATGACGGTGACTTTATATGACCATAAACTTTTCACACTTGTTTCCTTACCTATATTATGTAAGAACACTGGTTCTGTATACATTACAGAATTATTCTGGGCAATAAATAAAGCAATATAGTTGGAAAGGCTGTATACTCTATATAATCTACATAATCCGTGCTTGTAAGTATATATATACTTATAATTTATATAGTCACGTAAATCAATATCTTTCATTCTACTTATACATATCTCTGGTTTCAGTGAAATGACTAAAGAAAGATCTGCTTCTAGTGAAGCATTCCTTCATAAATATGACATTTTATGAACCAGGGAATAGAGAGAATAACCATTTTTACATGTGATTTCCCCCATTAGGAATGAATGACTTAGTTAAAGCACACAGTCTAAAATCAAGAACTAGAAGTTGAAGTATATTATTTAACATTATATAGGTTCTCACAACCAAAGCTGATATTACTTGTGAAAGCTAGTTGGCGGAGGAGAGAGAAAAGCAGGGCTATGTTACCTGAAACACCATGTCTCTCACAGTAAGAAATCAATTTTTACATATGGAGTTGATAAGTCAAGAAATGAAAGTGTGTGTGTATATATATACACACACACATAAAGTCTGAGTTGCAGTGCAAAGGCCACAGGTTCAATCCCTGGTTGGGGAACAAAGATCTGACATGCTGTGGAGCAACTAAGACCTGACACAGCCAAATAAATAAATGTTGGGCTTCCCAGGTGGCTCAGTGGTAAAGAACCCTGCCAACGCAGGAACCGCAGGAGACGCGGGTTCCCGGAGTCGGGAAGATCCCCTGGAGAAGGAAATGGCAACCTACTCCAGTATTCTTGCCTGGAGAATCCCATGGACAGAGGAGGTTGGTGGGCTACAGTCTATGGGATCACAAAGAGTCAGACATGCATGCAGAATCACAGGGCAGCCATCCGAAGAAATAAAGACATAAATGGTTAATAAGAGATACTTTTGCTACGTACGACAATGATAAAAGTGAAAAGATAATTTAACTCTATTTTGTATCCTTTCATACTATCTGAATGTTTGTATGCATTTGAATTAATGTATTCAAACTATTCTTCAGGTGATCAAAATAAAAGAAAAGCCAATTTATTTGATGAGAATAGAGTCAATCAATCCTAGCAGGCAAAAGTCACTACAAACAAAATTAAATGATGAAAGATAGACCAGCGAAAGTAGTTTCAACAGACACACTGATGTCTTTCAAATATGTATTTTGATTGTCAATCTTTTTAGTATACCAAGTGTAACTAAATCAGGTAACTAGTTCTGTTACCTGAGGTAAATTACTTAACCTCTCCTTGCACCAGATGTGTGCTTTATAAAACAGAGATGGTGATATTAATAGCACTTACCTCATTGGGTAGGATTAAACAAAAAGCACCTGGAATAGGGCCTGACTTATAACATTCAGTAAGCACTAGATATTAGCTTCTGATAGTACTCCTGTTACAAAAGACCAATAAAGAAAAAGTAAATGTGATAGAAAAATGGGCAAAAGATGTCAGTAGATAATGAACAAGAGAAGAAACATAAATGGCCAGTATTCTACTGGCCATTTAATTATTTATATTATAGTAATTAATTTTTTTACTTATTATAATTTTTACTTATTTTTTTACTTATTATAATTTATTATTATTATTTATCATTTATTATTATTATTACTTATTATAATTATAATTATTATTATTTATTATTATTATTATAAATTTTTACTTATTATAATTTACATTATAATAAGATCAGCTTCACTAGTAATGAAACAAATTAAGTATCATTTTTTGCCTAGCAAATCTTCAAATTTTCAGAACTCAAGAGAGAACAGTCATACTTGGGGTAAATCAGAGTTTGGGGAAATGGGAACCCTCCCCCATTACTGATAAAAAAAGAGAAAAGGAATAGAACATTGATAAAGGCAGTTTGGCAATATTTATAGTCATTAGAATTTGTGAACACTTTCACCCATTTACTTCATTTCTAGAAATTTGTCTTAAGCATTTAAGGGTATGTGTAAAAATTTCTTCATGAGGATGAGTGCATTGCTTTGAACAAAAAGGTGTACTTAAATTACTAGTTGGTTGAGTAAATTATATTAAAATCATGAAATTCTATGCAGACATTTAAAAAATGATAGAAAAATTATTGATATTAAAAGATATTCACAATATATTTTGAGGTAAAATAGGAAAATGTTACTTTTATATATTTTTAAATACTTATTTTTATTCATTTATTTGGCTGCACCGGGTTTTATTTGCCACATATGGGCTCTTGCTTGAGGCATATGGAATCTAGTTCCCTGACCAGAGATTGACCCCAGGCTCCCTGCTTTGGGAGCATGAAGTTTCAATAGCTGGACCACAAGGGAAGGCCTGAAAAAAATTTAAATGGTGTATACTATAAGACCTATTAATTTTTGGTTAAAAAAACCACAGCCAAATTTATGTGTGTATAATTATAATATATTATAATTTATATACAAGATCAAAGTGTTAGGTGGGATCACAGGTGATTTTTATATTCTTTTTGGCTTGGATATAAATATATACAATGATCAGCTTTGGTCCAATGAATTGTCCATTAACATACTTGATAATTGGCAATCTTCATTTAAATGTAGATTCTAGAGAGCTTTAAATCTGACATTTTTCTACCCATGAAGGAGAAGAAAGAGGACGATGAGTGTTCTCAGTCATTTATCTGCAAAACTGAAGTACTGCCAGTATTGTACTGAAATATCTTCTTGTGAAATAATTGCACAGTGTACAAATGCTTCCAGATTTTCTTAAAGATAAAATCAGAACCTCATTAAACAGCTGGCTGTTGGATGATAATAAATACATGCTAGGTTCCTTCGTTTTCTGGTAAGCAAATGCTTACAAGGAAATTCAATGTAGATTATTAAAAGAGGGTGGGAAATGGAGCACTGTTTTCTTTTTTTAAATAAGAGTGTTACGCTGCTTAGAGGTTCTTACTAGAAAATGTCATTTAAAGTGTGACACTGGTGAATGCTTGGCACTTAGCGTGAGTGACATTTTGAAAGAGCACATTTCTTATAGTGCATGCATCTTAAGAGAAATTTAAAATGGAAATTAATGGGATGGCTGTGAGACTCCAAGTGCCATGCAACTAACAGGAACCTTGAGATGTCATCCAGTCTTTCAGCAAAAATGTACTGAGGACCTATAAGCAGACATTGTGCTGAGCCCTGATGATGTAGAAGGATGGGCACAGCCACCTATCCCTGCTCTCAACTTAACTCCTCAGTGAAACAGGTGAATGATAGCTAACGCAGGATTTAATATGTGTAACAAAAACTTGCTCTAAAAATTATCCCAGAAAATAGCTCTGTAGAGATGGGTTCTGAACATACAGTGCTAAGGAAATCTATTCTTCCTCTTGGTACCAGCATCTCTACGTAGATTACAAGCTCCTCGAAGGCAAATAGGTGGTTCTCCATCACCCACGACATGAAGCTAATTATCTGGAAGTTCCTCAACCTTTCAAATACAGATGGGGACATTTTACTAATTATTAAAATTAAAATTCATTCCAGAGGATGGGTGTTTAATATTCTTCATATCTCTTCTTCTAAATATGTGAAAAGCCTTATTTGTTATCCTCATTAGCTCTAATTCCCCCGTTTGACCCGTAGCTGTAAACAAAGAGGTGATAAGAAGATGTCTCCTTTGGATGAGCATGGACCAAAACTGTTATTCCAGCCAGAAAGTGCAATATTTCTCATAAATCTGCTTAACTTAAAAACAAATTTCTTGTATCTTGACATATCTTTCTGAGGATAAGTTACTTTTATATTTACCTTGGAAACTGATAATCAGCATGAAATGCATTTATTCTGATGCCTGTCTGGATACTGCTGGTATACATAATTGAAAAAAAGAAAAAAAAGTTATGGTCCTCTTGGCTTAAGGCTCCTTATCCTGGCAGGGAGTTCCATGCCAACTTCATCTTTTGGACACCAGGTGGCGGCACCTGGTAGGGATGGAAAGGGGTCCTGGTATCTTTAAGAAGCAACTGGGAGGCAGAGCTCAGCTGACCTCCAGCTTCAGTCAGAAAGCCCAGCGTGTGCTGCCACACCCATGCCTGCTACAGCAGCCTTGTTTGTTTTTTCTCATTCCTGATCCCTGGTTCCTGTTTCCTGGATCCCTGGTTCCTGGCTATGACTCTGGAACCTCCCCTACCCTGCCTCTTAATGTCCCTGTTCAGATGACAGGAACTGACCTTGGCTTCATCCTGGGACTCCATCCCTTGTCTCTCAGATTAGATCTGACATTTGCTTACTATTTCTCCGAAACTCAGAACTGGCTTTGCTTCATGTCAAACCATGCACTGCAAACTGACCTACCAAGAATAAATAAATAAAAGAAATCCATGTTGATGGTATCTTATTTCAGTCCCACTATAAGTTAGTTTATTGGTATGTAAATCAGATGTAAGTGACAGAAACCCAATTCAAATTAGCTTAAGCAAAGGATTTCACTGGCCTATTTAACAGGAGTTGAGCTGACTCTGGACATACCAGGATTTAGGGGTTCAAATATCATGGTCTTCTTTCTTGGCTCTGATTCCCTCTGAGTGCTAACATCATTCTTTCCTACTGCAGATAGACTGCACAGATATATGTGTACATATCTATGCACAATAAAAATTTATATATATATATATACACACACACAGACTGCAGGAAAGGGTAACTGATGCTATCTCCAGGCTTATATTGTTCTAGCTCAAAATAACACTTAATTCTCCCAGTATTTGCATATCAGCCACAGAGAAGGACTCCTGTTGGCTCTGCTTGTATCAGAAGATCACCTCTAGACCAATCACACAGGACTCCATGGAAATTAAACATGGTGACTGGCCAGATATGAATGATATCCTCATCCTTGTGGCCCGTGGCATGGAATCTACTATTAGAAGAAAGTGACTGAAAAGACCAGTTTAATCCCAGAATAACAACTACTGATTTCACAATAATGGAATGTTCAGGACATAATGAACTGAAATGAAGCAGATAGGCCCCATGCCTTTACAAACTTAAAAAAAAATGCTTTATCCAAAAAGGCAAAAAAATATCTTCTAAATGTAGAATTTATCTGAAGAAGAGGAAAAGAAATTCCCTAAGTGTAAGAAACAAGAGAATCAAGGCTACAGTGGGAAGCTGCCATTGTCGGTAGCCACATGATTTTGTGTGGGATATAGATATAGACCCAGAGGTTTGGGAGCTGGAGTCCCATTTCCCTGTGGAAATCAGAGCTCTGTCTTATAAGCTCATTCATGATAATATACTTGTGCAAAGCTCTTTGAATAAAGCCTGCAGTCTCAAAGTGCTCTCTCCATCACAGACTCTGTCCATCAGCCTTAAGAAATGGTGAGGACACTTGCCTTTTGGATTTTGCATCAAAGTCCCTGATCCAGGAAGTTGTGTACAGGAAATACAAGCCAATGAATTAAGATTAAAAGTTTTTAGGACTATTGAAACTCCTGCCCCTGACTTATTTTCCTTCCCTTATTTCTAAATATGCTAAACTTCTCTGAAGTGATACTATCTCAACTCAGAAACATGGAAATCCCACAGTAAAAAAACGCTTCCTGAAAATAAATTCACAGTAAAAATTTACAAGCCAAGGAAGGAAATGACTCCACTATGAAGAAAACCCAGGAGGTAACCAAAAGTAAATCAGAACAAGCACTCTAAGGAACTAAACAAAAAATATAAAATATTGAGATATATTATAAAAAATGAGCATATTAAAGTGACTAAAGAGATAAGTGGAGGAGCAGAAAACAAGTTAGGAAAGAATAAAAAAAGAAGAAGCGAAAGACTGTTCCAAAATGAAAAATGCATATATTGACATTAAAAACTAAACAGATGAGATAAATGTCCTATTAAATGCAGATGGTTAATCAAAAGATAAAATTTGCAAATGAACCAGGATGCAGAGCAGAGTTAATTTGTGGCACTACTTGAAGAAATAATGGATGGTAATTTTCCAGAATTGAAGAGAAAAATTAAGACATCACATTATGTCCAGAACTGGATAAATTAAAATTATCTCACATCCAAATATATTATAGTGACGTATGAGATCATCAAAGACAAAGTGGAAATCTGAAAAGCAACCAGAGAGGAAAGATGAATTGCTGACAGTGGAAAACAATTTAGAAGGCAGCAGTTTTCTTATTAGCATTAATAGTTGCCTGAGGACAGTAGAATAATACGTACTAAGTACTGAGGGAAAATAATCCATAAACAGGGTTCTAAATAGCCTACAAACAAGGTTACCATTCTAGGGAAAGAATGAAATAAAGACATTTACAGATTAAAAAGAGTTGACCACTCATGGATAATCAGTGATAGAAATAAGAAACTGAACTAAATAGGAGTGGGAGACAGGGGTGGTGAGCAAAGAAATTGGTGAAATAATCATAAATCTAATCAGGAATGACCATGGCAATAATAATGATGATTAGTGGAGTAACTTATGTGAGAACTAGCACTCTATTATTCACTACAATATTCAGAGGTAGTAGACATTGAATGTGATTGGACTGAGAGATGATGCTGAGTTCAGGAAGTAGAAACACAGCAAAAGAGCTGTTTTAAAGCAATCCAATTTTCACTCAAGCAGCCGTGTTCATTAAAATATTTATCAAAATGGCCGAAGAGTATGACAACAAATGATCCTTCTCAGCTTGGTTTAGAAATGCTGAAATCAGTTTAAATGGGCTATGAAACTTTAGGTAGTCTTTAATACTTTCAAACTGTATGAAGTATTTCTTCAGGTTAGAAAGCTGGTGAAGTATCTTTCTTGGGATCCTTTCATTTGTCTGCTCAAGATTATAGGCTCTCTCCTTTGTACTTCTAGTGTCTCGAGTGTGGGACTCCAGGTTTTCTCTGGATGCTGTCCTTCATCGTTCTCATTGTCTTCCTAGTTTTCTTCATTCTTGGTTCTGATTGCCTCACTTTCCTTATTGTCAGATTTTATGATCCTCACTAGGAATTTATCTATTCAGTTCTTACCAAGTCCTGGGAAGAGGTTACCTCCCTGGGTGGAAAGCAGGGATGTTTTCTGCCACATCCATTCTTGATATGCTGTGTAATGGAGATTCTTTAAAATATTGTCATTTATATACTCAAGTAACTTTGAGTTAACATTCTAGGCAACAAACCAGTTTTGAGAGAACATTGGAAGGGATAGTTTTGTCTTCTGACGTACATTGTTCACTAAATCACAATGAACAATGTATGTAACTCCTTATTCATTTTTGCCTCTGTTTGAAATTTTGGTTCTCTCTACATAAAAGAACCTGATGATCTCTAGTCCAGGCTGGGATGACCAGCCATGTACTAAGATAATGATTTGTGCTAAGCAAAGTATGTATGAGGCAGAGGCGGACAGCAGGGCACTGATATAAAAAAAGCACCAAGAAATTACTGATCCATGGCCCAGACTATCCACATTAGCTTGATCAGTTCATTTTCTTTCTATAGTCAAGTTATGTAGGAAGCTGAATCATAATCAGCATCCACTTTATTATTTACCACAGAAAATTGCTGTCACTAGGATTTCAAGCACCCCAAAGATCATATGACAAAAGCAGTCTCCCTATAGGCTGACCTGCATAAAAAGATAAATATCTAGAGGGTTGTATGATCAGCATGGGAACAGATGAAGAAGAGTAGATTGATGAATCATTTGTTTATCTGCATCTTTCACACAATAGGTACTATTTCCCCCCCACCGGAGGTAGTAGGCAACCACTCGCCAAATCCATTACCAACATTTAGGATAATTTAAAACTATTCAAAGTATGTTAGCATAACTAAACCTTACTGTCTCCCCACTACATAAAGCTGGGACTGTCACTCACAGAGTTTGTGTGATTCTTCTCGATTCTTCTGTGACTAATCAGTCCTTCTTCAGGTTGATGGGTTGCATGTTTGTCACTACATATAAAAGCCTTATCTCTATTTAATGTCCTTGAATACCTGATAGGGGGATTGATAGAGATTCTCTCTCCTCTGTGTTGTAACCTGTGACATACATGCGCAAGACAGTGGACTAATGATGGGCGACAGTTCATCACTAGGTATCTGGGACATCTCTGAGAAGAACCAACCATGACTTTGGCTGCACGGGAAGTAAAATTTCCAGCGTTGTCAAACTGGCTTCTGTTCATAACATGATCTGAAACACTGCCCATTCAACTTTTGGGGAAGAGGCTACGAAGTCTTTTAGAATCTCAGAGAAGGGGGCATGCATCTGAACTTCAGGAACTCGTGGTTAAGATGTTTTTGTCCTAAGGCGTATTTATTTCCGGTGTGTTTTAAGCTTGAATTCTCATTTTGAACAACCAAAAAAATGCCTTTTATTTTAAGTGATCAACTCTGAATATTTTTTTCCAGGAGAAACATTTCCAGAGAACAAGGGGTCAAATCAGTATGCAGTCATAATTTTGATCTAAATTAAAAGCTCTCTTTCAGCCCAGAGAATATAATCTGTTCATATTACTTGGGCTCCATAATGAATTTACATGGCAGGCTTATTGCAGGTTTTATGTGGGCTCTGCCTTGCTGGGGCATGTGATGCTCAGGGAGTCTGATTAAAATTTGGGGAAGGAGCAGCTGTTCAACTATAGAGGTGAACTCAGGGCCCGTTTTTCAGAGCATGACTTTAACACCTGACACCCTTGCCAGCTATTGGATGATAAATTAACTGTCTTTAATGCTCAGTTCCTGTGTTAATAGCTTTAAAAGATCAGTTGTTTATGGGAAAGAAGTTGAGAGCTCTTATCAATTTTCCTGTCCCAAGGGTCCTCAAATACATCATTTTTTTCATTGCTAGAATGGCAGGCAGTGTTTAATGGGAAAGGAAGAAATTCTTCCAGCATTTAGTCTACTTTTCATTGGTTAATGGCAAGAAGTTTCTCATTTCAAAAGATAGTGGAGTGAGTACCCAGTGAATTCTTACATAAAACAAAACACATAAAACTCAGACCATGTGATTGCTGGTATTATCCTATAGGATCAGAATCATGATGTAATTTCATCTGATTTTTCTGAAGCTACTTAATTCAACTGAACATGTGAAAATCAAATTCTGAAGCCTGTGTTGTTATTGCTCAGTTGCTCAGTTGTGTCCGACTCTTTGCGGCCCTGTGGACTGCAGCACACCAGGCTTCCCTGTCCTTCACTATCTCCCTGAGTTTGCTTAAACTCATGTCCATTGAGTAGATGATGCCATGCAGCCAGCTAATCCTCTGTCATCCTCTTTTCCTCCTCATTCTTTCCCAGCATCAGGATCGTTTCCATTGAGTCGGCTCTTCAGGTGGCCAAGATATTGGCGCTTCAGCTTCAGTATCAGTCCTTCCAGTGAATATGCAGGGTTTCCTTTAGGATTGACTGGTTGGATCTCCTCACTGTCCAAGGGACGCTCAAGAGTCTTCTCCAACACCACAGCTTGAAAGCATCAATTCTTTGGTGCTCAGCCTTCTTTATGGTCCAACTATCACATCAATACATGACTACTGGAAAAGCTGTAGCATTGACTGTACGCACATTTGTCAGCAAAGTGATGTCTCTGATTTTTAATATGGTATCTAGGTTTGTCACAGCTTTTCTTCTAAGGAGCAAGTGCCTTTTAATTTTATGGCTGCAGTTATTGTCCACAGTGCTTTTGGAGCTGAGAATATAAAGTCTGTCACTGTTTCCATTGTTTCCTCATCTATTTGCCATGAAGTGATAGGACCGGATGCCGTATTCTTCATTTTTTGAATGTTGAATTTTAATCCAACTTTTTCACTCTCCTCTTTCACTTTCATCAAGAGGCTCTTTAGTTCCTCTTAGCTTTCTGCCATTAAGGTAGTATAATCTGCATATCTGAGGTTATTGATATTTTTCCCGGCAACTTGATTCCAGCTTGAGCTTCATCCAACCCGGCAGTTCGCATGACATACTCTACATATAAGTTAAATAAGCAGAATGACAGTATACAGCCTTGATGTACTGCTTTCCCAATTTTGAACCAGTTCGTTGTTCCATGTCTGCTTCTAACTCTTGCTTGGTGACCTGCATACAGGTTTCTCAGAGGCAGGTAAGGTGGTCTGGTATCCCCATCTCTTCAGGAATTTTCCACAGTTTGTTGTGATTCACCTTGAAGCCTGTGCCATGTTGCTTATTTTCAGAATGGCCGTTAAATGGTTAAATCTTATCTAGTGCCATTGATGTGAGCATACTATCCCTGATGTCACTAAATTAAAGTGAAAGTGAAAGTGTTAGTCTCTCAGTCATGTTGGACTCTTGTCGACCCCATGGACTGCAGCCCACCAGGGTCCTCTGTCCATGAAATTCTCCAGGCAAGAATGCTGAAGTGGGCAGCCATTCCCTTCTCCAGGGGATCTTCCCCACCCAGGGATAGAAGCCAGGTTTCCTACACTGCAGGCAGACTCTTTACCACCTGAGTCACCAGGAAAGCCCCATTAAATTAAGTCCTAACCCTAATACATTGGGGGTTTACCCTTTTTTTATCTTTTACCACATGCCCACCCTCATCTCCCTACTTTGTTTTTATGGACATCAGAATATCTTCTAAGTGGAATCAATTTTTAATTATGTGACTGTTGAACATGCAGATTTTCAGACATTACTTATTATTCTAATAGCAGAGTCTGCTTTTAGCCTTTTCATTAGCAGGTTTATAAGGACAAGTTATAAAAAGTAAAAAATACATACATGTAGGCACTCAATTTTATTTGGAGTTCTGATAAAAGTTTTGGTGAAAGAATTTTAACCTTAGAACATACTTCACTTGTGAATCATGTGTTTTTCTTTCTGCATGAAAAAGTGAAGGCTGATCTGAGGGTCTGGATGATGACTCTATCATTTACTAGCTTTATTCCACTAAGCAAGACAGTCAGCCTCTTCAAGTCTGCTTATTAATGTCATCAAGGTGTACACGTCAGTTTACACATCTATTCCAATTTAAAATATAAAAATCTATTGGGATTTTAGAAGTAAAATTGATTATAGATTATAAAAGCAGAGAGGATCAACACCATGGGAAAACAAAATTAGAGAAAACAAAAGCCCAAAACATAACTATTTACTAAGATAGGAGAAAAGACTATATATATCCCGAAGATAAAGGTAATTTGAAATTTTAAAGAAAACTTAAAGAAATTTGAAATATAAATGTCAAAATAAGTTACTTAATAGATAAGCTGATATGACTGTCTACGTAAGAATACAAGAGACTCAAATGGAAAATTTTAGAGAGCTCAAAAATCTGGCTGGACAGAAGACTGATACACAAAATCAATAGATTTTTCAGACTTCAGTAACAACTGATGATAAAATGCCATGGGAAAATTATTTTGTTCACAATAGCATTCTAAAATCTAAAATAATTAGATAGCTCTAAATAATAAACCTACAAGATATATAAGAATAAAACTCTTAACTTTAGTGAAGGACAAAAGAAGACAACCTTAATAAATCAAGAACCTTTCTATGAAATAGGTTGGGAAGATTCAATATTGTAAAATAGTCAACTCTCCCCCCAAGTAAACTGTACCTTCAGAATAATCTCCCTCCTCAAATACCAACAGCTTTTTTTAAGGTAATTCTAAAGTTCATGTGGAGCTTCTGCTTAAGACAGCAGAATAAAATATTTTATTCTACTAAGCTCTCTCAAAACAAACTAACACTATGAAAAACATTGGAAAATAGAGAGGGAATTTTCATAACACATGAAACAGAGAAATAGTCACAACTCTAAACCACAAGCTATGAAATATTTACATATGAAGTACTGCTGCCAAATATGAAAACTTGAACGAGAGATGGAAAGTTGCTGAGCCAAGTCACTTCTCTCAGACCTGACCGCACATCACATCACTGAAAAAACCAGCTAATATTCCATTGTTGAGAAGACAGATAAGATCAGGTTGGATGGGCCAAGGGAAAAATGGGGGGAAAATAATCTGACCCTTCAAAATGCAAGATGAGTAGAAATCATGCTGACCTACATTCTAGTTTCGCAGCTAAGGCATTGCAGGAGGCTATTTGCATGGAGGGAGGGAGGCAACAATTTTCAAACCAAAACATAGCTTTTCTGCTACCCTTGTATTGGATCCTCCAACTTCTTTAGAGCTTCCCCAACTGATACCGCTGAACCTGCTGTGTGCATGCTCAGTCGCTGAGTAGTATCCAGCTCTTTGTGACCCCATGGACTGTAGTCCACAAGGCTCCTCTATCCATGGGATTTTACAGGCAGGAATACTGGAGTAGGTTGTCGTTCATTTCTCCAGGGGATTTTCCTGACCCAGGTATCCAACCCACGTCTGTTACATCTCCTGAATTGGCAGTCAGATTCTTTACCACTAGTGCCACCTGGAAAGTCCCCGAATCTGCTGAGCTCTGCCCAGTCTGCAGATCTGTAAACCAAGCAACTGACTGTTGTTTTAAAACACTAAGTTCTGGGGTGGTTTTTTGCACAACAATAGATAAGCAGAACAAACCCAAATTAACATTGTAATTGGCTTCTTCTTACTCAACTCTATTCTACGCATCCCCCCATAACCCTGAACCAAATTTTCTTTAATAAATGGCCAGTCTCTTAAAATTAGTAATAATCAAAAAGGAGGAAGTAGGACATGTTCATCAAAACTGCAAAATTTTTAAAACTTTAAGCCAAAGAAAAACCCTTGCATGCATGATAAGTCATTTCAGACTCTTTGCAACTCTATGGACTATAGCCTGCCAGGCTCCTCTGTCTATGGGATTCTCCAGGCAAGAATACTGGAGTAGGTTGCCATGCCATCCTTCAGGGGATCTTCCCGACCCAGGGATCGAGCCTGCGTTTCTCATGTCTCCTGCACTGGCAGGGAGGTTCTTCATGCCAGTGCCACTTGGGAAGCCCAAGAGAAGAACCCACAACCGCCTCCCCCTCAGTCAAATTTACCAAAATATCCTAGAAAATTTTAGGCAAAACTTTCTCCATTATTATGAAAGACAACATCAACTTTTCGTTTCTAGATGTAGATATACATATACGATTCAAGGTTTCCTAGAAGAGACGTAAAATAACCAAAGGAGATTAAAAGTGGACTGGCAGGACTCAGGAGGAACCTAGAGTGATAAATACAAGTACTTACAAGATTAAACTTTGGAAGCAACAAAAAGACAATGAACTTCTCTGAAAACACTGTCAGGGACATAGAAGACAGGTCTGAGGAAATAATAAAAAGCAAAGTAGAAAAGAACCTAGGTATGACAATGACTATAGGAAATATAGTAGAAATGGATGGTAGGTAGTTAAGTGATTTTGAAGAAGAATGGAAGAAGAATGGACATTAGTTAAAAACACAATAAAACGATATTCTCCAATATTCTCCAATACAGTGATGTAGTAAATGGATTGAAAGAGTTGAAGGGCCCACTGAACGCCAGGAAAATTTCATTTGGAATCATCATGATGATGAGATAATCTGGCAAAGTTATTGAATTTCAAGTTTAAAGAAAGAATTATGGGGACATCTAGGCAGACAATTCAAGTCACCTACAAAAACAGAAATAATGAGGTTGGCCTTGGACTTGACTACAGTGACATTCAATTTCAGAAGATGGAAAGGCCGCACATTTTCACTTCTGAGGGACAGAATGTGAAACTCAAGCCAAATTGTTCTTCCAATATAAATGCAACAGATTAGGTGGGCCAATGAGCTGTTCCTTTGGGAGAAAAAATTAAATACCTAATTCACATCATACCTAAAAAGTAATTCTAGAGGGATACAGAGCAAAATGTTAAGAAAAAAGTATGAAAATACTAGGAGAAAATTCAAAAATTAATTCTATAATTTTGAAATGTTGATAAACATTTGAGTCTTTATAAATAAGACTCAAAACTTAAAAACAGTAAAATAAAAAATCAACTGACTTGATACACAAATTTTAAAAAGTAAATAACAGCATAGATAGGGGGCAATTGACAGACTAGAAGAAAATATTTGCAACATCTTGACAGTCTTAATATTTTAAATGCCCAAAGAACACCTACATATTAATGTGGAAAAGGTAATACAATAGAAAGTTGAATAAAAAATATAAACAAATAATTTGCAAATCTCTCTCTATATGTGTGTATATACATGTATTAATACATATACATACTTATAGTCAGGTAAAATGATTTGTATTTAAAAATGGAGAAAATACAAATTCAAATGAGACGTTTTACATCCATCGATCTGGCAGGAATTAAAAGGTTTTTTTCATGTTTACTTCAGTGTTCTCAAGAATGAAGAGAATCAGCTGTTGTTATATACTTTTGCCAGTATCACCCAACATTTTAAATGCACCCAGTAAAACTACCTCCAGTAACATAACTCAAGAAATATTTGCTTATGCGGACAAAGATACCTTTATGGTCATCAGTGTAATGACAACAAAGCTGTAAACAGTCAATGATGTCTTTTCATAAGGAAGAAATTAAGTATTTTGTGCTACATACAAACTAGGGAACAAGTCGGAACCTCTAAAAAGTAGGTGACAGAAAAATCTCCAAGGCATTTTTACTTACAAAATAACATTTCTGAAAAAATGCATATTTATAATAGCATTTATGCAAAAGTGACATTTGTATGTGTGTGTATGCTAAGTCGCTTCAGTCGTGTCCAACTCTTGGTGACCCTATGGACTCTAGCCTGCAGGCTCCTCTGTCCATAGGATTCTCCAGACAAGAGTAGTGGAGTGTAGGATAGAATAGTGTGTCCATAGGATAGAATAGTGGAGTGGGTGGCCATACCCTTCTCCAGGGGATCTTCCTGATCCAAGGATCAAATCCATATCTCTTATGTCTCCTGCATTGGCAGGCGGGCTCTTTACCACTAGCACTGCCTGGGAAGCCTGACATTTGTGTGCAAGTACATATGAGAAATGTGTAAGGGAAAGGCTTTCACATTTTACTCTATATACTTTTACATTGCCTTAATCTTTAATACAGAGAGTATATTTCTGTTTCATTCTCACCTGTTGCCTAGTAGAGGTTTTAAGTTGTGTTTACTGCTACATTTCGAGCACCTACAAATGGCATAATAGTTGGCCATCTGTTGTAAGTAGGCCTCTGTTTAATGAATGAGTGAACAGGAATTTGATGTCGATCCAATGGGAGGGTGGTTGTAAAAGTTTTGTATAAGCACAGGTATTTGTGTGATAGAAAAATTGATTGTACGTTAAAAGAGTGAAACCCTAGAAATGTGTGGCTATAATTCCAGAACAGTTGATTGAAAATTTAAATCTTTGGCCAATCCATTTAGATCATTTTTGAAGTTCCAAATCCCTAAACACATAAAAATGTTTAAGGTGTATCAGATGTATCCATCATGAACTTGACCCATGAGTATATATTTACATAAAATCAATTTTTTTCCCTTCATATTAGTGACAATGCATTTCTAAGTAGTTTGAGAACAAAGCAGATAATATGAATTTGTGATGGTCTAGGGTACAAGACACGGAGAAGGTGATGGCACCCAACTCCAGTACTCTTGCCTGGAAAATCCCATGGATGGAGGAGCCTGGTGGGATGCAGTCCATGGGGTCCCCTGGTGGGCTGCCATCCGTGGGGGTCAGACACGACTGAGAGGCTTCACTTTCACTTTTCACTTTCATGCATTGGAGAAGGAAATGGCAACCCACTCCAGTGTTCTTGCCTGGAGAATCCCAGGGACAGGGGAGCCTGGTGGGCTGCCGTCTATGGGGTCGCACAGAGTCGGACACGACTGAAGCGACTTAGCAGCAGCAGGGCATAAGACAACAAAGAGTGGTGGTGGGGTCAGTGATTCAGTGGAAGGTACATGCTTCCAAAATGACTTGAGATTCAATTTTAATCCTAAACTTGGTGATAACCAAGCATAACTGGAGGTGACCAGTTTGAGATCCTGGGTTTAACTGACAAAAAGCATCCTCTTCCATTAGAATCTTCTCATTGTCACCTCCATTCAAGCCATCCTCATTTCTACCTTAATTCTTTTGCACCTGTCCTTTTATCAATTAGGAATTTCCTCCCAATGTTCTGTCTCCAAATTGTTATTGTTTTGCAAAGCTTAGATCACACCCTCCATCTCCAACAAACATTATCAAGAACCATCAGCCCTAGATGCCTTTCTCTGAACCCCCAGGGAAAGCTTTATTTGGAACCATAGCCTCTCAGAGTGAAACAGGGCGTTAAAGGTCAATCAATCCAGTCTCAGGTAAGACTGCCTTCCCACGTGACCAGCAGGAGGTCATGCCACCCAGAGCTGGTGATGGAGGGAAAGCAGGGCAACTCTGAGGAACAACTCATCTCCTGCCTGATTCCCTGTACCTTCAAATTCTTTCCCGGGGTCCTGGTCTTACCCCCGGAAATCCTGTAGTAACCAGCAGCCTGGTTTTGTCGGATTTTCCATGTTGATTGCCAAAGTGTGTGTGTGTGTGTGTATGTGTGTTTTGATGTGACTTTATTGCCCAGGTTTAAAAATCAAGAGAATTAGCATAAAAACCCAGATTTCTGACTACTTTTGAAAAAGCTGTTAGCTGTACTAAGACTAAGACAGCATAGCTAACATTTCCCCTGACCAGAATTAGCTGACATGAGGAAACCGCCACCCCTTCCCTTTAACCCTACACAACACTTCAGTTAGTCATTGTTCCCACCACCCCATGTGGCCCCTAAATTGAGCCCAGGAAGCATCTGCCATTGGCTAGTGAGTAGGCACAGTAGCTTTGTACAGGAGAGATAAGAGGAAAAGCATTATCTCTTGTGTTTCTGTCTCCATCAAAGGAGGAAAAGGGAGATAAGTCTCTCCTCCCTCATTCATATTACCTGCCCAAACTCTGTGAACTTTGAATTTGCCACCTTAGTATTGAACACCTTCTGTTTCGTATGAAAGCTATTTATATATTGTGTGTGTTAGTCAGTTAGTCGAGTCTGACTATTTGTGTCCCCATGGACAATAGCCCCCAGGCTCCTCTTTCCATAGGATTCTCCAGGAAAGAATACTGGAGTGGATTGCCATTTCTTTCTCCAGGGGATCTTTCTGACCCAGGGATCCAACCCAGATCTCCTGCACTGCAGACAGATTCCTGACCATCTGAGTTATAAGGAAGTCCACATTTATATATTAGAAAAAGTAAAACTATCGAAAAGAATTGATTGTTTTCTCCTCTTCAGATCCCTTTTTCTGTTCAACATAAAGCATAATTCTGATTTCATTCATCCTCCTAGTTGCTGTACTGTGAACGAGTTTGCTGCTATGTTTTCAACAGTGTATTAGAATTGTTGACCCAAATTCAAGGATTTATTTTTAATTCCTACCGAATTTTGTTTGGATTTATGCAAGGGGCTTGTCCTCTCATCAGAATCTCATGGAATAATATGGAGAAGTTAGAGTTGGTAAGAAGGAAAATTAAGTAATTGGGTATTGATTTAAGTAGCAATAAAAGTCAATATTTCTAGTAGCTGGGCAGAGAGCTCTATTTAGGGACTTTTTCTGTTCAATATTTTTCTTAGTGACTGAGATGGAGGAACAGATTGCAGGCTTGTCAAATTTGCAATTGATATTAATCTAAGAGGTATAGCAAATATACAGAGTACTATGTTGAGATTACAGGAGATAATAACAGGCTGGAGAAATAGATTACCACATGTACTTAAGATTATTAATAGCTTGACATAATTAGTCTCTGGATTATTAATTATCATATCATAACCATCCTATCTCATCCATCTCATCCTCTGTCGTCTCCTTCTCCTCCTGCCTTCAATCTTTCCCAGCATCAGGGTCTTTTCCAATGAGTCAGTTCTTCGCATCAGGTGGCCAAAGTATTGGAGTTTCAGCTTCAGCATCAGTCCTTCCAGTGAATATTCAGGACTGATTTCTTTTAGGATTGACTGGTTGGATCTCCTTGGAGGATAAGATGGTTAGATGGCATCACCGACTCGATGGACATGAGTTTGAATAAACTCCAGGATTTGGAGGAATGGGATGTGATGGACAGGGAAGCCATGCTGCAGTCCATGGGGTCGCAAAGAGTTGGACATGGCTGAGCAACTGAACTGAACTGAATCATCCTATCAGATTGCTTTGTTTTTGGTTATTAATTGATGAAAAACCTAGGTAAGAGCATTTCTAAAGAAACATACTTTAAGCAAAGTCCATAATATTCAGAAAATACATTTGGGTATGAATTTATTTTTTATTTGTTCAAATAAGCAAATTAAAAATTGAGCTTTAAATCAGAATTCGATTTCTTCCCCTTAGATTTTCACATAATGAACTCAGCTCTTGGACTGAAAACTAATCTCTGATCATTTTTCCCATGAATTGCTTTACCATTAATACAGTAGATATTATTTTAAAAATCTCAGATACTTATCAAAGTAGAAAGAATTTGCCTTGGCGTCTATGACGAGAAGAATGATTCTGTGCTCTTATCACAAGAGTCACTTCTTTCCCCCAAATGAACTGATCTTCAGAGCAAAAGGACAGTTCACTTGGGTATAAGGTATTTGTGGTTATCCTGGAAGTTCCCAGATGACTACATTTCTAGAATTTACCCTTTTTAGGGGGGGTCCTTCCTCTCATCTAGAGTATCTCTGCTGTTCTTGAGACACACTGGATTAAACAATTGGTTGTTTTGTGTTTGTGTCTTTGGATCTTTTTCCTCCACTTGTGTTAATTGGTTTAGGGAGTTATTTAAATGCATCTGAATTTTCTCTAGAGAATTCATTTTACTTCCAATTGATTTTGAGGCATTTTATTGATGAGTAACACAAAGACAGTTATTGTAAAGGATAACACAAGGTTGTCAATTTTTTTTTTCTTTTTTTCCCCTGGACAAGATGAGGATAAATGGTTGTTGAATTCAACAAAAATACATATTTTTGTTTTTTCATTGAGCCTTATATTAGCACTGAGGGAATAAAAATGGTATACTTGAATTATCTTCCATCCCTTTGCTAAGTAGGATTTCATTTCTGCTATGCCTTGTCATCCTCAATTGGTTCTTTAGACTGGTTGGTCCATGAGAGTGGAGAATGCTTTGGTCCTACTCACCACTGTATCCCCAGTGCCTGACTCGTAATATACACTCAGTGAATACTTGCTGACTGGATGAACATCTTAGGGTCTTTGAACATGCTATTCTTTTTTTTTTTTTTAATAAATACTTTACCCCTCCCACACCTACAATAACATCCCATCATGCCACCCTCTTCCTTTCCTGGATTGCTTCTTTTTTCTGTCCATCTCAAATTAAATACAGTGTCTAGAGTTAGCTTTGCTTGACTATCCAATCTAGTATATCGCTCCTCTGACTCACACACACACACATACACACACATTTTTTACACTGGTAGAATTGCCAGATTTAACAAATAAAAGTGTAGGACCCCAGTGAAATTTGAACTCCAGATAAATAATGACTGCTTTTAATATATGTAAGTTTAATACTGACAATCCTAAACATGGTGCCCTGATCATAACACTTTCCATGATTTGCAATTATATAGTCATTTACTCATTCATTGGCTATTATCTATTATTTCCTACTATGTTGTAAATTCCATGAGAGCAGAGACCATGTCTGTTTTCCTTACCAACATGTCATTAGCACTCAACGTGGTTCTTTGCACTGGTAGATGTTCAAAACATATTTGTTGAGTGAGTAGATTGGAGATCAGGTGAGCTATCAAGCTTAATAAATGATTTTTCTGATTGATGTGTTGAGCAGAAAGAGAATTTATTGCTTAGTACTTTCCCCCCAGCACAGTTGACTGATTGCAGTCAGTTACATTTAAAGAATATTACCTTTTTCCTTTGATGACATGACCAAAAAGGTGACCTCTCTAAGTGCAGATGACCCAGAGGAAACAGAAATGATCATGGATTTACCCCAAAGAAATTTTGATTAGTATACCATTGACATTGCAGCTCCACGAATGATGGTATTTATGTCTGTTTTAATGTTTTTAGCAAAAGAAAAATACTTAACTAAGCTACATTTAAATTTTCTATTTTATTTTTAATTACTTTGCACAAGAAATTTCAAATGCATTGATATTGGAGAAAATAGGATGGTTTACCGACAACATTTCAGAGATACATTTGAACATACTCTTTGGGCCTGATTTACATCATCTATAAAATGAGTGTTGATTAAACGCCTCTTATTTTAAGTAGTGAAACTCTGATATCCCAAAGTATAGTTTAGAAGATAACTTCATAGTTCAGAAAATGATTGTTCTAACAAAAATAGTCAGTTTGAATGACTCAAATAGGTCTCTATATTCCATTTTACTAATCAGGAATATTAAAGGGTAAACTATTATGTTACTCTCTCTATCCACTTACCCTTCTATCCCTCCATCCTAATCAATTTATCCCTCAGAGAATTAGCTTCAGCTCCCTAGGCTCTCACATTCTAAACAAAACCATGTTCCTTCTAAGAAGAGAGAAAGTATTGTTTTCCTAAGAGTGAGTAGAAGGGATTAACATATCCTTAGGGAGAGCCCCAGGGTAGAATGCAGACCACATTACATTAAATAAATAAAACACATTAAATACAGAAACATTAAATCAGTGATGGCCTGTCCTCCTGACAGCTCATAGTTTAACTGGAGATGGAAATGTTCACCACTGAACTTGTATATTACCAACTCCCTGCTAATTTTTTAAAAGTTTTTTTCTCATCTATTTAGTGTTTAGTATGTATTTTGTATTGATAAGTGATTTGCATATGCCATCACATTTAATCCTCCCAACACTATATGATAGATGCTTCTATCCCCATTTAATAAATGAAATAAACCTAGATGTAGGGATGTTAAATTACTTGCCTAAAATTCCTTGGTTAGAAAGTGGCAGACCTTAGATAATAGACCCACTACACAGATAGTTGGCACAATTTGAAGTGACATAAATAGGACAGATGTCAAAAGAACAGGGCTCTGCAAGAAGACCCTTCCTTCAAATGAACCAAAGGATCATGTCTTGACTCCCAGACACAGGAACTGATCTCGGGTGGCCTTGGCCTGTGGTGGTTTGAAAGCTTTGGCTCCTGGCCAGAGACTGAGGTTGGGTGGCAGCAGTGAAAGCACTAATTCATAGCCACTTGACCAGTGGTCAGTGATAAGGCCCTGGCCCTTTGGTTTTGCAAAACAAGAATTCCCATGAAGATGGAATGGAGCGAAACAAAGTGTTTACTAGGAGGAAAAGAGTCCAGTATGTGTGGATAGACACAGGTGGACTCAGAGAGTCACACCCTAGTGGTAGTTTAAGTCACTTCTATGGGGCATTTGTTCTGGGTTACCTTTAGCCAGTCATTTTGATTTGCCTGGTTCTGAGTCCATATTTGGTATAACTCAGAATCCTCCCGTGTGTACACACATATCTCTCAGCCAAGATGGATTCCACCAAAGCAGCCAATGGGTAGGTAGACTTAGCATCAGTCCTCCTTTGACCTACAAGAAGCTTTCTAGTCAGGAGGGTTTCCTTGACTGTGGGAAGGAAAAATATGTGGTCTCTTATCTGTTATCTGGGCATCCTCCTCTTTCAGTTGTCCTGCTATTCTTGTCTTAAAGTATTGGTCCCAGGGAATGAATCTCCAGTTGCTTATTCTGGGGGTTGGGGGGGTTGGTGAGGGAGACATCTACCTCCTGCTTCAGAACCACTGAAAGAAAAAGTTCTCCCAGTCTTGCTTCTGTTCCTTGGCCAAGGCACAGCTGGACACCCCAAAGATTGCCTGGGTTGAATCCCTACCTCTACTATTTCCTAATCATCCTAAAAATGTTATGCAACCTATTTGACCTGCATTGCTGTCATCAACAAAATAGAGCTGCAACTTTTATGATAATTTAATCAGCCTGGTTCTTTGTTAAGTATAAAACACCATGAAAATGGTATTTATTATTTGGCTTCTTTGAATGGGTCCACAAGTTGTGAAGAGACTGGGAAAGAAAAGGCCATTCTTAGAAGTGCTTCACCTCAGTTCTTCCCCAAATCTCTGGCCATGTGGGTGGCCCTCCAGAGTCAGCTGGGGGATAGTGGAGATTAAGAAGGACTAGTTTATCCTCTTACCCAAAGCTATTGTCCTGGCAAAATGAGGATTTGTATGCCTTTCCTCAGGATTGATGCAGCATGACAGTACAAGATGAATTTTTATCTGGGGCAATGCAAAATGTTGCACACATGCATTCTACTAAATAAAAGGTTCTGTAAAGATTTTAATATTTGAATGCTATGCATGGAAAATATGAGTATATTATGTACAAAATGCAAATTTTTGCAAATTTGAAAATCCCATTTTTATTAGACAAGCATAATGGTTCTTGTTTGCTTCAAGTAAGCTTCCTTTCTAAATATTAGTTACTGTTTGGAGATGTTTTCTTTCTTTTTCCTCCATACACAAACAAGATGACTCTGCTTAGAGCAGTTATCACAAGTTCTCTCAAACGGCAAGCATTGTCTGAGATTTTGCTTCAGAAACTGTAATCTTTACAGTGACCGCATTTTCTAGGTTTCCTTTTTAACCTCTTTGCTTTTCCCCCTGTCTTCCAGTTACTCCTGTGGACTTTCTTCCACATATCTCTATAATATTGATAAAGTATAGGGCTTAGAAAATTGCCTCAGCTACTCTTCTAAATGAATTTGATAGAGGTGTGTGGGTTGTTGAGGAAAAATCTTTTCTCTTCTCTAAGATGCAGTTCACTGTCATGATGAACTTGATTGGGGAAGATACCACAACTTTCAAAATTCAGGATGCTGTGATTTGACTTCTTTCAATGTGATGCTTCATGGAAACTGCCATTTCTTATTTGTCAGAGAAATGACCTGAATGCTCTGTGTCTTTCATTCTCCATTTGGTCAAAATCTTTAGAAAACCCTATTGATTACTTGTTTGATTGTTGTTGTTGTTGTTGTTGTTTTCTTCAAATGAACACCTATTTTGAGATTATCTCTCCATGCTACAAGTGAAAGTAGAATTTCAGTCCTCCTTACTACTTCAGTTCAGTTCAGTTCAGTTGCTCAGTCGTGTCCAGCTCTTTGCGACCCTATGAATCACAGCATGCCAGGCCTCCCTGTCCATCAGCAACTCCCGGAGTTCACTGAGACTCATGTCCATCGAGTTGGTGATGCCATCCAGCCATCTCATCCTCTGTCGTCCCCTTCTCCTCCTGCCCCCAATCCCTCCCAGCATCAGGGTCTTTTCCAATGAGTCAACTCTTCGCATGAGGTAGCCAAAGTATTGGAGTTTCAGCTTTAGCATCAGTCCTTCCAAAGAACACCCAGGACTGATCTCCTTTAGAATGGACTGGTTGGATCTCCTTGCAGTCCAAGGAACTCTCAAGAGTCTTCTCCAAAACCACAGTTCAAAAGCATCAATTCTTCAGCACTCAGCTTTCTTCACAGTCCAACTTTCACATCCATACACGACCATTGGAAAAACCATAGCCTTGACTAGGCGGACCTTTGTTGGCAAAATAATGTCTCTGCTTTTCAATATGCTATCTAGGTTGGTCATAACTTTCCTTCCAAGGAGTAAGCGTCTTTTAATTTCATGGCTGCAGTCACCATCTGCAGTGATTTTGGAGCCCAAAAAAATAAAGTCTGACACTGTTTCCACTGTTTCCCCATCTATTTGCCATGAAGTGATAGGACCAGATGCCATGATCTTAGTTCTCTGAATGTTGAGCTTTAAGCCAACTTTTTCACTCTCCTCTTTCACTTTCATCAAGAGGCTTTTTAGTTCCTCTTCACTTTCTGCCATAAGGGTGGTGTCATCTGCATATCTGAGGTTATTGATATTTCTCCCAGCAATCTTGATTCCAGCTTGTGCTTCTTCCAGCCCAGCATTTCTCATGATGTACTCTGCATATAAGTTCAATAAGCAAGGTGACAACATACAGCCTTGACATACTCCTTTTCCTATTTGGAATCAGTCTGTTGTTCCATGTCCAGTTCTAACTGTTGCTTCCTGACCTGCATATAGGCTTCTCAAGAGACAGGTCAGGTGGTCTGGTATTCCCATCTCTTGAAGAATTTTCCACAGTTTATTGTGATCCACACAGTCAAAGGCTTTGGCATAGTCAATAAAGCAGAAATAGATGTTTTTCTGGAATTCTCTTGCTTTTTCGATGATCCAGTGGATGTTGGCGATTTGATCTCTGGTTCCCCTGCCTTTTCTCAAACCAGCTTGAACATCTGGAATTTCATGGGTTGGTGCAAAATAATTGTGGTTTTGCATTGTTGAACTTTGCTGTTTGATATTGGAATGCATTCTTAAATAAAAATGGTTATGCTATATTTCATTTTAATGTGCATTTCTCACTTTTATTTGCTGATGACTTTTTGCTTGCTATTTATTTCATATTTATTTTAGACTATGGAAATGATGTTAAACAAAAAGCAAATTTGAGCAATTTTCTTACTCAAGTTCAAAATGAATCATAAAGCAGTGGAGACAACTTGCAACATCAGCAATGCCTTTGGCTCAGGAACTGCTAATGAACATATAGGGCAGTGGTGTTTCAAGAAGTTTTGCAAAGGAGATGAGAGCCTTGAAGATGAGGAGTGCAATGGCTGGCCATCAAAAGTTAACAAGGATCAACTGAGAGGAGCATCAAAACTGATCCTCTTACAACTACACAAGAAGTTGCTGAAGAACTCAATGTGGACTACGCTGTGGTCATTTGGTATTTACAGCAAATTGGAAAGGTGAAAAAGATTGACAAGTAGGTGCCTCATGAGCCAACGACAAATCAAAATGTCACTGTTTTGAAGTGTCATCTTCTCTTATTCTGTGTAACAACAGCCAACCATTTTTCAATCAGATCGTGACATGTGATGAGAAGTGGATTTTATAGGACAAGCTGTGAAGACCAGCTCAGTGGTTGGATGGAGAAGAAGCTCCAAAGCACTTCCCAAAGGCAAACTTGCACCAAAAAAAAAAAAAAAAAAGGACATGGTCACTGTTTGGAGGTTTGCTGCTGGTCTGACCCACTACAGCTTTCTAAATTCCAGCAAAACCATTACATCTGAGAAGTCTGTTCAGCAAATCAATGAGATGCACCAAAAAGGGCAGCTCCTGCAGCCAGCATTAGTCAACAGAAAGGGTCCAATTCTTCTCCATGACGATGCCCGACTGCACATTGCACAATCAACGCTTCAAAAGAGATGAATGAATTGGGCTATGAAGTTTTACCTCTTCTGCCATATTCACCTGACCTCTTGCCAACTGACTAGCAGTTCTTCAAGCATTTTGACAACTTTTTGCAGGGAAGATGCTTCCACAACTAACAGGAGACAGAAAATGCTTTCCAGGAGTTCATCAAATCCCAAAGCATGGATTTTTACACTACAGGGATAAACCAACTTATTTCTCATTGACAAAAATGTATTGAGTGTAATCGTTCCAATTTGATTAATAAAGATGTGTTTGAGTCTAGTTTTAATACTTTAAGAGTAACAGTCCAAAACCACAATTACTTTTTCACCAACCTAATATTAGGTAGGAATAGATCCTTCTTGGAAAGCTCATGAGGGTCTTTCCACCAGCAGGCAAGAAGTGACTTGTTTGTTATGCATCTAAGGAGGCTGAGAAGAATGATGTGTTAGTCACTGAGTCGTTTTTAACTCTTTGCAACCCTATGTACTATAGCCTACCAGGCCCTTCTGTCCATGGATTATCCAGGCCATTATACTGGAGAGGGTTGCCTTCTCCAGGGGATCTTCCCAACCCAGGGATGGAACCCAGGTCTCCTGCATTACAGGCAGATTCTTTACCATCTGAGCCACTATGGAAGTCCTAGTAGAGAAGAATGATGAGCTCCATTTATAGTCCTAGCTTGGTCCTGAGGCAGGCACATGGATTTAGTTTTGGAGACAGAATTAGGAAACAGGCACATGGATTCAGTACTATCTCCGAGCCCTTGTAAGGTCTCTGAAAGTGAAAGTGAAAGTGAAGTCACTCAGTCGTGTCCCACTCTTTGCGACCCCATGGCCTGTAGCCTACCAAGCTTCTTGGTCCATGGGGTTTTCCAGGCAAGAATACTGGAGTGGGTTACCATTTCCTTCTCCAGGAGATCTTCCCGACCCAGGGATTGAACCCAGGTCTCCCGCATTGTAGGCAGATGCTTTACCGTCTGAGCCACCAGGGAAGTCCTGTAAGGTCTCTATATCTATCTATATCTTTCAGACTTTCCAAATCTGGGATTGTACATTGGACCCCAAGACTCTAGCAATTCCATTTCTCCCTTTGACTACACTCATGTTCTACCCCTACCTGTAATGGAAGGCCACTGGCCCCAGATAATTTTTATAGTCTCTTCCAAACTGCTTCTCTGCCCCACCTCAACACCTGACATCCCCAACACTCCTGATGCATTAGCTGTCTTGACCCAAGGCTGGTCAATCAACCACACAAAGTAAGCTCTATGCTTTATTGATTTTGGGAATCTTGAGAATCCCCAAGTGGGATTTCAAAAAAATGGTCAGTGTTAACACTCTTCCCCAAACCATTCTAGTGGTTAGCTTTTGTCAGTCCAGTACCTAATCTCTCTGAGATGTTTTCCTTCTTTATGGAATGGGGCTAATTTTACATCAGTCAGTTCAGTTGCTCAGTCGTGTCCGGCTATTTGTGACCCTATGGACTACAGTATGCTAGGCTTCCTTGTCCATCACCAACTCCTGGAGTTTGCTCAAACTCATTTCCATCAAGTCAGTGATGGCATCCAACCATCTCACCCTCTGTCATCCCCTTTTCTTCCTGCCTTCAACCTTTCCCAGCATCAGGGTCTTTTCCAGTGAGTCAGTTCCCTGCATCAGGTAGTCAAAGTATTGGAGCTTCAGCTTCAGCATCAGTCCTTCCAATGAATATTCAGGACTGATTTCATTTAGGATTGACTGGTTAGATCTCCTTGCAGTCCAAGGGACTCTCAAGAGTCTTCTCCAATGCCATAGTTCAAAAGCATCAAGTCTTCGGTGCTCACTTTTCTTTACTGTCCAACTGTCACATGCATATGTGACTACTGGAAAAACCATAGCTTTGACTAGATGGACCTTTGTCAGCAAAGTAATGTCTCTGCTTTTCAATATGCTATCTAGGTTGGTCATAGCTTTTCTTCCAAGGAGCAAGTGTCTTTTAATTTCATGGCTGCAGTCACCATCTGCAGTGATTTTGGAGCCCAAGAAAATAAAGTCTGTCACTGTTTCCCTATCTTATTTTCCATGAAGTGATGGGACCGGATGCCATGATTCATTTTTTGAATGTTAAGTTTTAAGCCAGCTTTTTCACTCTCCTCTTCTACTTTCATCAAGAGGCTCTTTAATTCCTCTTCACTTTCTGCCATAAGGGTGTTGTCATCTGCATATCTGAGGTTATTGATATTTCTCTTGGCAATCTTGATTCCAGCTTGTGCTTCATCCAGCCCAACATTTCACATGATATACTCTGCATATAAGTTAAATAAGCAGGATGACAATATATAGCCTTGACATGCTCCTTTCCCAATTTGGAACCAGTCCATTGTTCCATGTCTGGTTCTAACTGTTGCTTTTTGACCTGCATAAGATTTCTCAGGAGGCAGGCAAGGAGGTCTGGTATTCCTATCTCTTTAAGAATTTTCCATAGTTTGTTGTGATCCACACAGTCAAAAGCTTTAGCATAGTCTATGAAGCAAAAGTAGATGTTTCTCTGGAATTCTCTTGCTTTCTCTATACTCCAACAAATGTTGGCAATTTGATCTCTGGATCCTTTGCCTTTTCTAATTCCAGCTTAAACATCTGGAGGTTCTTGGTTCACATACTGTGGAAGCCCAGCTTGGAGAATTTTGAGCATTACTTTGCTAGTGTGTGAGATAAGTGCAATAATGCAGTAGTTTGAACACTCTTTGGCATTGCCTTTCTTTGGGACTGGAATGATTGAATAAATGCAAGTGGGGATGTATGCAAATACAAGATTCCTTTTCCAATCTTGTGGCCACTGCTGAGTTTCCGAAATTTGCTGGCATATTGAGTGCAGCACTTTAACAGCATCATCTTTCAGGATTTGAAATAGCTCAGCTGGAATTCCATCACCTCCACTAGCTTTGTTCATAGCGATGCTTCCTAAGGCCCACTTGACTTCACACTCCAGGATGTCTGGCCCTAGGTGAGTGATCACACCATTGTGGTTATCAGGTTAATTAAGATCTTTTTTGTATAGTTTTACATATATCATGCAATTATTTTAATGAGGATGATAAATTATTTATAGCATCCAATATATAATTAAAACTCAACAAATACTGCCTGCTGCCTTTATTTTACCATTACTATTGGCTCTGACTTACTTCCTGTGATTGTTTTAATATTGATACATGAACTTAAGCTTTCATAGCCATTTTTTAAAAATTTCAGATATCTGGGTTCACAGCTGCCTTTTGAAAACCTGAAACTGTCATAAATTATATAGTATCTGAGAGCACAAGTACCCCACCTGACACATAAAAGGATCCCATAAATGTGGAATCTGAATTGATAGTTCTACCACCCACTGTGAGAGTGAAATGTTTTCAATGTCCTAACTATGGTTGGCATTTTTCCTATACTAATAAAGAGACCAAAAAAGAGAAAACCACCTTAAATCATCCTGGATCTCTCATGAATGCCATGTGAGCAAAGACATGATCCAGTCATAACACATTCAGAGATCAATTTCTCCTGATTTTATTAGGCAGTCAGTAAGATGTACCCTATTGTCTGTTGGAAGACTGTGAATTAAAGTGCCTGGAATCAGAAGAGAGATCTGCATAGTCTGTTTTCTCCTAAGCTAGAGGATCTCTGAATACGTTTTGTGGCTCATTAGAAAAGAGAGTTGGAGAAGGAAATGGCAACCCACTCCAGTGTTCTTGCCTGGAGAATCCCAGGGACAGGGGAGCCTGGTGGGCTGCCGTCTATGGGGCTGCACAGAGTCGGACACGACTGAAGCGACTTAGCAGCAGCAGCAGCAGAAAAGAGAGTAAGAAGTGATTGAGAGCCAGAAAGACTGATCAAAGAACTAAATATATAGTTTACCAAATGATGCCCAGTAAGAGTGGTGGTTGGGTGGAAGGGGATCAGAAATTGATACAAGCTTACCACAAGTAAAAAGACTTGTTTAGACAGAAACTGAGCCTAGGAAATACTAGGCTTAACCCTCAGAGGTGGTGTACTCATCACATGGCTTGTTGAAGACGCCCCCAAAGGAAACAAAGGAATAACCCAGACTCATTTAAACTACTGGATGCTGCCCCAGAGTCGACGGACGATGGAAACCACAAGCAGAGGTAGGGCTCAGAAAATACAGGCGGAGAATTATAAAATCTGAAGAGGGGAGAGATACACTACTACACAGGAAAATCCATTATTAAAAATGTTAATTCTCCCCAAATTAAGTTTAAAATGTAATACAATTCTCAAAAGTAATCTTTTTCTAAAACTGGATACAATTTCAATTTTATATAGGAGAATAAGTGAGTTATAATAATATCTAAGTTCTGAAAAATAAAGCATAATGAAATGATACAATTACAATTATTGCAATATGGTACCAGTGCAGGAATAGATAGGTCAAATAAACAAAATAGAACATCCAGAAATAAACATTTGTATCTGTGGACATGCACACACACATGTCATATGTTTAAAGTAACAATTCAGTGAAAAATGAAGAAGATGATGAGGTTGGGACATTTTGCTGGCTAATTATAAAAAGACAGGAAGAAAATATTACAACTCTACTATCATACCTTACACAAAAACAAATTCCAGATGACACTGTAAAAAAAATGTACATAAAATCACCAGAAATACTGACTTTACTACAACTTAATACTACCTAGTAGCACTTAATAAATATTTGTGGTAGATCTCATGGTCATAAGATTTAATTGCAAAATTTGAGAGGTTTTAATATACTTTGAAGACTGGAGGGCAAGGCTTCAAACATTAAAAGTACAGTAACTTTCATAAATTCTTTATGGTTCTATATTTAATTTTCTTGTTAGTAAATTTTTATCCATAACTGCCAGAAAATTAATCATTGCTATTGATATTTGGAATTCCTTTTACACCCTTTTCAATTTGAAGGTGCATTTTGAAAAGAAGAGAAAAAAGAAAAAGATAGGCATAACTCAGGGCCCTGGCCCCTCTGCCTTCTTAGACATTAATCCTGTGACTAACCACAGCAGAGCTTACAGAAGGAAAGGTAATTGATCACAGTAAAAGCACCTTGCCATAAGAAAATGTTTTGTATCTTTTCAATACTTCCTGGAGTCAAGGAATCAAACTGAGAAGAAAATACAAGCAGTATGTTATTGGGAGACTATCGCAATCAGCACAGCTGCTTCCAAATTGTTTGTCACATATTTCAGCCCCTGCTGAGTTATTTTCTTTTTTTTTTCCTACATTAGGGGGGAAAAAAAGTCCATATTGGTCTGATTTAGCTTTCTTAAAGTGCTTTAGGTTTCTAAGGCAGTTCTTTAAGTAAGTTGCTAGTAAGGAAACTCCTTTTGTTTACATATAATGTTCAAATTGAAATCACAGTCTTCCTCCCTAAATGGCAGGCTGGAATATTTCAGTGAGAAGTGTCATGGAGTTTGCCCTCTGGCATGTATGAAACTATAACTAGGTGTAAATTAGCTGGGGATTCCTGTGCATGTCATTTAAAATCTGCTCAGACTAGTTGCAGGGATTTTGGTCTGTTTTTCTATAAACAAAAGGATACTATGAAATGGAGGTTTGATAAACAGACAGTTCTGTTGGAGAACCTTGAAATCGCCTCAAAGAAACAATTATTAACCTCTGTTTTCAATTCTGCTTCTGTACTGGCAATCTGGCATCCTAACCCCGGGGTTTCTCTTGCAAACCTGTCAGAGTACAAGGGCTCCGCCCTGAAGGTCAGTGTGATTGCAAGCCAGACCAGATGCTTGCTCATTTATATAAGATTAGCCCATGAGTGGGAGAGACTGTCTGAAGGCAATAGGATTGCCTAGGATTTGCTTCTACCTTGCAGACAATATTCTGTCTAACTGGGCTGCACTCATGCATATTCACAAGGGTTCAGGGTTTGGGACCTTGAAACAGGCTGAAAATGCAAAGATTAACAGCTGTGCTGCTATACGCAGTGCTACACACGTCTCTTCAAGCTCGTGCTGCCAGTGGCCATCACTGTCGTGCCTGGAGAGAACGCCAGTGTAGCTCTGCAGGGATGTACCCTGTGCGGGGCAGGCTGGGATGCTGTTTGGGGTGGAGTCCAGCACTCATCACCTGTCTTTTAGATACTTCTAACATTGATGGGCTTCCCAGGTGGTGCTAGTGGTAGAGAACCCTACTGCCAATGCAGGAGACAGACTAAGGCTCAATCCCTGGGTCAAAAAGATCCCCTGGAGGAGGGCACGGCAAACCACTCCACTATTTTTGCCTGGAGAATCCCATAGACAGAGGAGCCTGGTGGGCTACAGTCCTTAGGATTGCAAAGAGTAGAACACGACTAGCAACTTAGCCGGCATGCAACACTGATGATCGACTGGAAGCTTTGACTTAAAAGTATTCCCTATGCTATGCTATGCTATGCTAAGTCGCTTCAGTCGTGTCCGACTCTGTGAGACCCCATAGACGGCAGCCCACCAGGCTCCGTCGTCCCTGGGATTCTCCAGGCAAGAATACTGGAGTGGGTTGCCATTTCCTTCTCCAGTGCATGAAAAGAGAAAAGTGAAACTGAAGTCGCTCAGTCGTGTCTGACTCTTAGCGACCCCATGGACTGCAGCCTACTAGGCTTCTCCATCCATGGGATTTTCCAGGCAAGAGTACTGGAGTGGGGTGCCATTGCCTTCTCCAAAAGTATTCCCTGCTTATCTCCAATTGGTTCATGCTGACCTCTATAATATTGCTGTCCTTAACCTCTTGCTTTTTCCAACCCAGATTCACTCTGAATCAACCCAGTCATGCTCCTAAGCACTAGGACACTTCCTTGTCATCTTGCAAGACAGGATCCAATTTAAAACTACTTTAAAGACCAACTGACTACAAATAAGCTGATCTTTTGAATACAATAATATTTTTCCATAAATGAATATTCCTTTTTTTTTTTTTTTCATGTAGCAGCTTGATTTTTGAAGTGCCCTAGATCAGGAGAAGGCAATGGCACCCCACTCCAGTACTCTTGCCTGGAAAATCCCATGGATGGAGGAGCCTGGTGGGCTGCAGTCCATGGGGTCTCGAAGAGTCGGACACAACTGAGCAACTTTACTTTCACTTTTCACTTTCATGCATTGGAGAAGGAAATGGCAACCCACTCCAGTGTTCTTGCCTGGAGAATCCCAGGGACGGCGGAGCCTGGTGGGCTGCTGTCTATGGGGTCGCACAGAGTCAGACAGGACTGAAGCGACTTAGCAGCAGCAGCAGATCAGTTTTACAGTCCTTTGTTCTCCTCTGATTACTTCTTTTTGTTTTTTTGCTGTTTCTTCCACCTTTCTTCACTCCCACATCATCCCATCTCCCAGAATACAGAGAAACTAAATGTTAAAATATATATATGCTACGTTGAAAAAGAACCTAAAAACTCAATAGTTGGGGGTTATGCCTGCCATAATTGTTTGAAAAAGTTTTTAATGGATTGAGGGTAAACAAAGAAAAAGAATATTTCCCTTCAGTCTATCATAACTTTATAGCTTTTTGTATAAAAGGCATGAGGCAGTATTTAAGGAGACCACAGAACAGGCCTCACTGCTAAGTAGACACACTTGACTAAGAATTAACTCCAATTTTATAAATTAAAGGAAAGTATCTAAAAGGCCAAGTCTAAAAGATTTTAGTACTTTTCCTTTTTTGTGTTTTTATTTCTTTTCATCTATACATAAAAATAATTTATGTACCTTAGATACAAATCATAAATTGCAGAGAAACAAAAAGATATACATCAGAACCCCCACCATGATCCAACCTACTTAAGAGACAACCACTATTATAAATATAACATTTTTTGCTCATACATATGCAAAACATATACATATATACCTTATTCAGAAATGATATTATACCATATTTAGTGTTTGAGAATGTTTAACCAGTCATCTATTGTTGGATATTAGTTTTATTTGTGTGTGTGTGTTTTGATAAATTTTTCTATTACAAATAGGTACAATAATAATGATAAAAATAGATATTGAAAATTTAAGGAAAAAGAAAAAATATTCTGGAAATTAACAAGAATATTTTAAAATAAAACATGATAAAATAAGCTGAAGGAGCACCAGGTTACCTGTTTGTGGGTAAAAACGTGTTTTTGATTATTATTTTCAGCAATTCATTCTTTTGACTGAACTATCTTATTTAACAAATTTCTTGTGAACTATGTCCAATCACCTTTATTGGGTCCCTTTAAAGTTTTGCTGCAAGTGTCTGTCTCTCATGAGGATTCAGAGAGTGATTCATCCTGAGCCCCAAGTGTTCTGCCATTTAATATGTTTCAGATCTATTATATGCTCCTTAAGCCTCTGATTCTTTCCCCCTCCTTCTGAATTTCTTCAGTCGTTGACTTATAGTAATACCCAAGTCATCACTTATAAGTTGACTTTTATACAATCAACCAGACTTTAACATACCATCTATCCTAACTTTACCTTGTTTTTTAATTTTTTTTCTGCTCTTTGAAATTGGCAATATCTTTTTTAAAAAATTTTTTGGAGTATAGTTGCTTTATAATGTTGTGTTTGTTTCTGCTGTACAGCAAAGTGAATCAGCTATACATATACATATGTGTGTTCTCAGTTATGTTCAACTCTTTGCAACCCCATGGACTGTAGCCTGCCAGGCTCCTCTGTCCTTGGGATTTTCCAGGCAAGGATACTGGAGAGTGTTGCCATGTCCTCCTCTAGGGGATCTTCCCCACCCAGGGATCTAACCAGCGTCTCTCCTGTCTCCTTCGTTGACAGACAGATTCTTTACCACTGCACCCCCTGGGGAGCCTTATATATATACATGCTGCTGCTGCTGCTGCTAAGTCGCTTCAGTCATGTCTGACTCTGTGCGACTCCATAGACGGCAGCCACCAGGCTCCCCAGTCCCTGGGATTCTGCAGGCAAGAACACTGGAGTGGGTTGCCATTTCCTTCTCCAATGCATGAAAGTGAAAAGTGAAAGTAAAGTCGCTCAGTCGTGTCCGACTCTTAGCGACCCCATGGACTGCAGCCCACCAGGCTCCTCCATCCATGGGATTTTCCAGGCAAGAGTACTGGAGTGGGGTGCCATTGCCTTCTCCGATATATATACATACATCCCCTCTTTTTTGGATTGTCTTCCCATTTAGGTCACCACAGAGCACTGAGTAGAGTTACCTGTGCTATTCAGTAGGTTCCCATTAGTTATCCATTTTATACATAGTATCAATAGTGTGTGAATGTCAATCCCAAAGTCTTCTTAATCTTTTCGTTAGTATCAGATAAACCACCCTTCTTGCTAGAGTGACTGTCTTCACTTGGATTCTCATCCCTTTGTGTCCATTTTAAGGCTTTATCTCTAAGCTCATATCTTCCTCTATTTTGTGTATCACTTATTCTGTATCATCTCCTTTATTGTTTTCTTTAAGCTATGCCCTTATTTCCCCTCCTTAAATAGAACTTTTGCTTGTCTCTATGTACTTTTACTATGAACGTATTTTTCTTCTTCCTTGCATCACCAACACGAGTACATGAATTGTACTACTCTACTTTCTCAAAGCCCACCTTAACCCCTGTAAACTGACTTCCATCCCACTGACTCCCATCCCACTGACTCAACAAGCCTGCCTCACCTTTCCTTTTGGTTCTATCCAAGCTGTGCTTTACAAGAACTTGGCCTTCTTCTCTGAAGCATCAAAAACTGTTTAAGCACCTACTCTTTTAGGACTCTCCCCACTTGCATTTATTCAAGGAGATTTGCTCAACTGTATGTTCCAATTTTGAAATTTTCATTTCGGCTCTTATATTTTTCTTTCTAAAAGCCCTTTCTTGTTTTTGATTGTTTCTTTTTCTAGGGTCCTATTCTTGTTTCATGAATGCAATATTTTCACTTGCCTCAGAATACTAATAATAGGTTTTGGAAGATTAAGGCCCAGGAAATGGGCTAGAAGCAAGTCTAGACTGTCAACTGGTGAGTCTTATTGTAGGCTAATTGGGGAATCTGGCCTTTATTTGGGGGCAGCTCCAAATCTAAGTACCTGTGAATTAGTGAGCATCTACAAATAGTCCCTCTGCTGCTGCTAAGTCACTTCAGTTGTGTCTGACTCTGTGTGACCCATAGACGGCAGCCCACCAGGCTCCGCCATCCCTGGGATTCTCCAGGCAAGAACACTGGAGTGGGTTGCCATTTCCTTCTCCAATGCATGAAAGTGAAAAGTGAAAGTGAAGTCACTCAGTCGTGTCCGACTCTTTGAGACCCCATGGACTGCAGCCTACCAGGCTCCTCCGTCCATGGGATTTTCCAGGCCAGGGTACTTGAGTGGGTTGCCATTGCTTTCTCCAATAGTCCCTCTAACCAGAGGTATAAGTAGATTACTATCATGCTGGGAGTAACGCATGGTAAAGGATCTAAGGGCTCTCACAGTTTGTCATATGGGCTTCTATTTACCCGACCTCTATTCAGTTCTGTATCCCACTCTTCCTCCTCTGTGCCTGCTGTCCCCAGTCTAGAACCTCCCTGCCTCAATTTCCTCAGTAAATCCTTTACAGGTGGAGTGTGTGATAATGGCTGACTGCTCAGAGAAACAGACTGGATATTTTAAACTTAGTAGAATGATGCTAAAGCTTATCTGGAAAAATAAACATTCAAGGAAAATTCTGGAAGTCCTGAGTAACACTCAGGTATAAGATCTACCAGATACTAAATGTATTATGAGACTCTAGCCATCAACGTTTGTGTGAAGGAAAAGGCTGGCAGCTTTATGGAAAACTGCTGCTGCTGCTAGTCACTTCAGTCGTGTCCGACTCTGTGCGACCCCATAGACGGCAGCCCATCAGGCTCCCCAGTCCCTGGGATTCTCCAGGCAAGAAAACTGGAGTGGCTTGCCATTCCCTTCTCCAATGTATGAAAGTGAAAAGTGAAAGTGAAGTCACTCAGTCGTGTCCGACTCTTCGAGACCCCATGGACTGCAGCCTACCAGGCTCCTCCGTCCATGGGATTTTCCAGGCAAGAGTACTGGAGTAGGGTGCCATCGCCTTCTCCGTATGGAAGACTAGAGTTAGAAAAATCCACACAAACATTTGTGGGAATTTTGGATATGATAAAAGTGGCATATCTTTAGGGAAAAGAGGATACTTATTACAACATTATTTGTAAAAACAAAGAATTTAAAATGACCTAAATGTCTACCAATATAGACTTGCTTTAATAGATGTGATAACTTTATAGAATATTTGCCACTGTCGAAAAGAACGAGATAGTTATATATGAGCTAATTTGGTAGATATTCAATATATTACTTTAAGTTAAAAAGCAACTTACTGAATAATACCTATGATATTATTTCATATTTATTCTAAAAAAATGAGAGTTATATATTTGGTAATCCATGCATAAAAGTTCTAGAAGCAGAAGAAATATTAATAGCACTTCTGGGAGTGTGAATTAAGAGCCTGGAGAGGGAGGAAGAGTCTTTCACTTTTCATTTCATACCCTCTGCACTCCAAATTTTTTTTTTTTCATTTTTTCCCTATGAGAATACATATTTCATACAGCCAAAATTTTGCTAAAAATTAATAACTACAACACTGCTAACTTGCTGTCCAAATACTAGATTGTGAAACAGTGTTTAAATGTAATTGAAAAAATATTGATTCTAAGCTGGCTTGCCCTATGGCAAATTGGCCCATGATCTGAGATTTCTTCAGGCTTGTCATTATCCTATATTTTTGCTTACACTGACTCCAGCTGCCAGTCATCATGCTTTCTTATTTCTTGGAACACTCTCCACAGTTTTTATTTACTCAGTCTGTTGCAGCATAAAAGTTTCCCAGATATCTGTTCTCTTAGGTCATTTACTACACTTGGAGCAAATCTGAACCTGAACAGATTGATTGAAAATAGACTTATCTTCATCCTTACTTTAACTCACTGGAGTGTGGAAATAGGTTGGATAAGGAAGTTATAGAACACCGCATACAACAGACATAATAAAACATGTTCCATCATAGATTACTAGAAAATTGGCATGATTTCACATTTGTTTTAGAGAAAAATATTTAAAGTGATTCAACTACATAGATGTATACAGAAAAAAATGTACCCATTACTCAGATTTTTTTCCAAAAGATTGATTTTACCTTAAGACTCTTTTTTAAGGAATAAAAAATATAACTACTATTTAGTCCTTTTCCTTCCAATTCTCTTCCTTCCCCATTTTCCTTCTCCCTGAAGGTAGCTACTACCCTAAAGTCATTGCTTGTCCTTCTCAACCATTTCTTAATTATGTCCTATGTCTGTATGTATCTGTATATATTATATAACACATTTCTGTACATTTTATGTAAAAATTTACAAAAATAGTATTTTACTGTACTTATTTATTTCAATTAGGTTGTGTTCAGCAGCAAGTGACAGAAAAATACGCTATAGGATACTAAATAATGAGTGTTATTTGTCTCACAAAACAAGAAGTCTAAGGAAAGTGGGTCCTGTTCTGATCCCATGGCTCAGTGGCATCATCAGAGAGGATAGTGATGTCATGTGTCACACTCTGCACCGTCCCTGGGTAACTCTTCACCTGCTGGCTAGTTGTCTATGAAACCTCAGTTCATATTCCAGGGGGGACAGAGAGGAAAGGCACACTCAAAACCTTTTTCTTTCTAACTTTTGTCATTTTATTTAGGAAAGGAAAAACACCCAGAGAGAATTGCATTCATCTCATTTGCTAGAACTGATATACCTTTTGCTGCAAGAGGGGCAAGTTATCGAATATTTTAGCTTTTCAACTTCCTTAGAAAAAGTCACCAGGAAAAAGGGGGACTGTTAACTCTTGAGTAGCTAATCATGATGTCTGCTATGTTATTCTTTTAAAACTTGCTTTTTCCACTTGCCATCATCTTTTTTTTATGATTTATCCATATTCGTAATTCTAGGTATAATCCACTCATGTTAACTACTGAGTTCATGATATAAATATATTAAAATTAAATTTTAATTAAAAATTTTATTTACTAAAATATAAATGTATTAAAATTTGTGTATTTTCCTATCAATGGGCCTTTAAGTTGTTGCCATCTTTTTGCCATTACAAAATTAAAATCTTTGTGTGTGTGTGTGTGTGTGTGTGTGTGTCTTTGTGCTCATGTGAGAAGTTTATGTATAATATTAATGTAATACATAATACATATATTACGCATTATATGATGTACAGTTTACTATATATTATTACATACAAAATATATATATCTAAATGGTGAAATAGGCCAGTAGAGCATGTCATTTTCATCTCTGTTTGCACACACAGATGCATGCACACATATACCTTACTTTGTACTTTTGATGTAAATACTTTTCAATACTTCCTATTTTCTCCTTTTCTGCTTTCATTTGAATTATTGAATGATCTATGTCTCTTTTATATTTTTGTTCTACAGTGTGAAGTGATTCATTTCAGTTTCTTTTGTTACCTTTGTCATTATCCTTAAATTTTAAATATATAATTCACATAGCATCTGTAATTAACAAAGTCCAAAACAAATAAATATCTCTAGCATCATCCTGGATAACACCAAAAAATGAAAATGCTTTAACTCTTCTTACTCCTTCCATCATTCATGTGATTAATTATGCATTATTTTAATTCCACCTCATTTTTAATCAAATAATTATTGTCGTTACAATTAATGCTTATTTTGGTTTATCTTACATTTAATAGTTTCTTTCATTAACATTGCTTCATAAACCTGCTCTTTCTTCTGTGTCCAGCTTTCTTTTTTCTAAAACTTTTCCTGTAATGATTATTTTACTAAAGGCATGAGATTTTTGGCAAATTACTTCAGTAGTAGTAATTTTCCAGTAAATTATTAGTCTTTGGCTTAAAATTTTCTTTACTTTGTCCTCACTTTTGAAGTACAGTTTATCTAGCCATAAAATTCGAAGTTGACAAATATTTTCCCTCAGAACTTTGGATGTATTAGAAAATTGTATTTTGAACTTTGTCACTATTGATTAAAAATATACTCTGTGACCATCATCATTTTTAAAGCTGATCTGTCTTTTCTCTCTGGTTGATTTTGGTTTTCTTTTTATGTATTGTAATTGTGCAGTTTCACTACAGCATGTCTAAGTGTGCCTTCAGTTCAGTTCAGTCACTCAGTCATGTCTGACTCTTTGCGACTCCATGAATCGCAGCATGACAAGCTTTCCTGTCCATCACCAACACCCAGAGCTTGCTCAAGCTCATGTCCATCGAGTCGGTGATGCCATAGAACCATTTCATCCTCTGTCGTCCCCTTCTCCTCCTGCCTTCAATCTTTCCCAGCATCAGGGGCTTTTCTAATGAGTCAGTTCTTCCTATCAGGTGGCCAAAGTATTGGAGTTTCAGCTTCAGCATCAGTCCTTTCAATGAATATTCACGATCGATTTCTTTTAAGATTGACTGGTTTGATCTCCTTGCTGTCCAAGGAACTCTCAAGAGTCTTCTCCAACACCACAGTTCAAAAGCATTAGTTCTTCGGCCTTCAGCTTTCTTTATAGTCCAACTCTCACATCCATACGTGACTACTGGAAAAATCATAGCTTTGATGGTGAAGTAATGTCTCTGCTTTTCAATATGCTGTCTAGGTTGGTCATAGCTTTTCTTCCAAGAAGCATCTTTTAATTTCATGGCTGCAATCAGCATCTGCAGTGATTTTGGAGCCCCCCAAAAATAAGGTCTCTCATTGTTTCTAATGTTTCCCCATCTATTTGCCATGAAGTGATGGGACCGGATGCCATGATCTTAGTTTTCTGAATGTGTGCATTAATTTTAGTTTATTCCACTCAGAACTTAATATGATTATCCAATTATATAAAAATTCTCCTAGAATGTAGTCTCTCCCTTGTCTCTTTTCTTTCTTTTAAAACTGTTATTAGATATATGTTGGATCTTTTCAATTTATTCTGCATGTGTCTTATTATTTTATTTTTTTTCCCTCTTTATATTATTTGAATGATTGACTTGGATCCTGTTCTCTAATTCTCTTTTGAACTGTGTTAGCTGAGTTTGGGGGGCTTCCCTAGTGGCTCAGACAGTATAGAATCTTCCTGCACTGGGGGAGACCTGGGTTCAGTCCCTGGGTCAGGAAGATCCCCTGGAGAAGGAAATGGCAACCCACTCTAGTATTCTTGCCTAGAAAATCCCATGGACAGAGAAGTCTGGTGGGTTACAGTCAGTGGTGTCACAAAGAGTTGGAAATGACTGAGCAGTTAGCATTTACTTTGTAGATTTTGGTTTGTTTCTTTTTAAAATTGGCTATGTATTTTCATTATGTTATATATATTAATGTATTATTAATTATTTTAAATGTAGCTGTTTAAGAGGGTATTTCAGACTATGCTGCTGTTTCTGTTTGTTTTGGTTCTAGTTCTCCCTTTTTAATTTTTTTTCCTGCTTCTCCTTCACAGTGGTTTCTCTTTCTAAACTACGTATATATTTTTAAATCTTTTTATTAAACAAAGTTAGAATGAAAAGTGAAGGATATTGCTTTGAATTCTCTTTCCGGTCAGTTAAAGAAAGCACACAAATTTGTCTTTGGTGAGGGTTTTGTGTTGTTTTTTGTTTTTTTTTAGTAACATCAAGTGGGGCTTATTCTTGCTTTCCGTTTTCCTTTTGTTTCTTACTCTTGGGAATTTCCATTTCTTTATTTTGCATTCAGCCATGAGTTCAAGAAGCTGTTATAGTTTATGTATAAACTTATATGCACTAATACAGGAAGGGACTCTATATTAGTTTCATTCTGCTGGATGCATGAATCACCTATTAACAACTTTCTGAGGGCACCTAACTTCCCTAACACTGCTGTGTCCTCCCATCAGCACTAGGCGATGTCATAAAGTCATTGAAAACAAATGCACATCTTAAAAGTGGTTTCTGAACAATTTCTTAATATGTGCCAAAGATAACATCTGCTAATATAAGTGCCTAAGGCTGAAGTTACAAACATACGTTCTACTGGTCATAACCCACGTGCAGGCACATGTTCAGTCCACACAGTGTTCAAAATCTTGTTTTCATTTCTAACATTTAAAAATTAGCCAATCTTACATTATGGTTAAGATTTTCAGTGTCTCTTACAGACAAATAAAAATAACCAGAAAAGCATGCCTGTGCTACAACTGAAAACAGGGAGTCCTCAGCCAGCCCTCATTTGCACAGCTAGTTCCTTTACGTTATAGGCGTGGCCTTGCTGGCACCTGAGTTTGTAGCTTCTGGTCTGAAGAAGTACAAAAATTTGTGGAGTGCCATCAAATAATTTACCATTAAGCTCCTAATAAATATGCAAAGGGCTGATTAATCTGGTTAGTTGCTGAATGCTTTAGTGTTTAGGCACTTTAACTCACTAAGGTCAGAATGACAATCTGCTCTTTTGACCCAGTCCAGTATTTTGGCCACCTCATGTGAAGAGTTGACTCATTGGAAAAGACTCTGATGCTGGGAGGGATTGGGGGCAGGAGGAGAAGGGGACGACAGAGGATGAGATGGTTGGATGGCATCACCAACTCGATGGATGTGAGTTTGAGTGAACTCCAGGAGTTGGTGATGGACAGGGAGGCCTGGCGTGCTGCGATTCATGGGGTCGCAAAGAGTCGGACACGACTGAGCGACTGAACTGAACTGAACTGAACTGAAGGGAAGCATATTTATTTGGGGGAGTAATCCGAGGTCTTGTAAAGAAAACATACTACTAATTGAATAAATGTAAACACAGTAGGTTCCAATGTGGTTTAGACCAACAGAAAAGAGCAGAAAAGGCTTTCATTTTTGCTTTGTATTGGTGCGTTTGTATCTTTGTGAGGTTTCTGGTTTTTCTGGAAGCAGGGCCTCCAGAATTCTCTCTAACTCTTGTTTCAACCAGCGGGCCCCTTTTTGGAAACGTGACAGGATCTGTGGATAATTAATAAGAATTGGACACGTTTCTAATTTTAAATTATTCTTTCTTTCTAGTTGTGCAAGAACTCAGCAGTATTACCGCTGAGTGGGAGTGCTGTACACTGTTTTTAAATAGCTTTATTATTCCCTTGCAGGTTAGCTATTTATTAATTTGATCAGTACTCATGTGGAAAAAATGGCCTTTATTGTGCTGCCATCTCTTCCCTATACACTGTGTTCCCTGGTAGTCAGAAGCATATTACTTGTTTTCACTTGTACCCCATACACTTCCACTTTCATTTCACCCCTACTTGAGCCACACTAAGCTTCTCCCCATAATCAAGATGAGTCTTTTTTAAATAATTATTTTATTTGTTTTTGGCCACACTGGGTCTTCATTGCTGCACACAGGCTTTGTCTAGTCGTGGTGAGCGGGCGCTCCTCTCTAGCTGTGGTGCATGGGGGTTTCTCTTTAGTTGTGGCGCACAGGCTCCTCAAAGCAGTGGTTTCTCTTGTTACGGAGCTCAGACTAAAGGGCCTGGGCTCAGTGATTGCAGCTCAGAGCCTTAGTTGCCCCCTCAGCATGTGGAATCTCCTGGACTAGGGATCAAGTTCATGCCCCCTGCACTGGCCACTGGACCACCAGGGAAATCCTAGATGATTCTTGTTTTCCCTGAGTAGTAATGCCAGCCTGTCCCTCTTCATTGAGTCCAGTTTTGGTTTTGTCCCAAGTCAGGAATCATTTGTCTCTCCCCAACACTTTCATCCTGCTTTATTCACCCTGTGATGAACAGGACTGTCAGCTGGTTTTATGACTGGCTCTCCATGTAATTGTTCAATACTAGATTTTGAGCTCCTTAAAACGAAACCTTACTTCTTGTCTTGTTCGAACATCTTTGTATTTCTAGGGCCTGCTACCCTGCTTTGCACCTAACGATTACTCAACAAACTCATAGTATCTGAATTAGCCTTAATTATATCCACAAAGGACTTGAGTTAATTTATGGGACTAAGGAACATTTACTTTCAAAAAGGGTAATAAGTAAAAGATAAGACATCTCTTAAATAAGAAGATGAGTATCTGGCACCAATTAGATACTTAGTGCATGCATGCTTAGGCATGTCTGACTTTTTGCAATCCCAAGGACTGTAGCTCGCCAGGCTCTCTGTCCATGGGATTTCCCAGGCAAGAATACTGGAGTGGGTTGCCATTCCCTTCTCCAGGGTGGCTTCCCTACCCAGGGATCAAACCTGCATCCCCTGCATTGGCAGGAGGATTCTTTACCACTGCACCACCCGGGTAGCCCATAACTAGATACTTAATTTGGCATTAAACTTTGTTCAGAGCTTCCTGGCAGCAAAGTGAAAAGGGAAGTGTGTCAGTTTACACGGTTCTCCAAGCCAGCTAAAGAAAATACACAAATTATCTGCCAGTGTTGTTATTGAAACGTGAAAAGTAGGGTGACATAATAGACAATGTTCTTGATTGTAGTCTTATGAAAGACACAAAACTATCCTTCAAATTGACCTTTTAAAAAGCTGCCAACTACAAAAGCTAAAAGTAAAGCAGTAATCCCTAACTACATAAAGCCACTGCTATTATATAATAGTTCTTTAAAGTTGTTTCCTGATGATCTGATGTGAAACCAAGTTAGACTTAACAAGTTACTTAAGTAACTATCAAGTATCCATTGCTGGGTAGCAAATTACCCAACAACTTTGTTACTTGATATGGCAAACATTCATCACCACTGAGACCCTCTGGTTCAGGATCTCTCATGACTTTGCAGTTAAGCTGTTGGCCAGCACTGCAGTCTCTGAGGACCCCACTAGGACTAAAGGATCCACTTAAAGCTCACTCACATAGCTGTTTAACTTCCACGCCACACATTCTCCTCCATAGGGCTGGTCATGACTGAACTTCCCCTTCAGAGAGCAATCTAAGAGAAAGACTGAAAGATTATGGCATAATGCATGTGAGAGAAAGAAAGAGCAACCCAAATGGAGGCCGTGGTAACTGTTTAATCTCAGACGGGATGTACTATCACTTCTGTTGATCACACAGACCAGCACTGGTACAGTGTGAGAGGGGACTACACAAGGGTGTCGATACCAAGGGTCAAGAATCACTGCAGGCTATCTCAAAGGATGGCTGCCATGGCAACCAAGGATGTTTGGTTCTCGTGTACTTGAGATGGTCCTTCTCACATCTCAGATGTGACCACGTGTAAGTAGTGTATGAAGACCATTCAAAGTTGACTCCTGTGGTTGCAAGTCAATATTTACGTGTTGATTAATGAGAGACATACATACTTCTTTGGGCTTCTCAGGTGGCTCAGTGGTGAAGCATTTGCCTGCCAAAGCAGGAGACACAGGTTTTATCCCTGGGTTGGGAAGATCCCCTGGAGATGGGAATGGAAGCCCACTCCAGTATTCTTGTCTGGGAAATGCCATGGACAGAGGAGCCTGGAGGGCCACAGTCCCTGGGGTCACAAAGAGTAGGACACAGCTGAGCACGTACACGTGTATACTTCCCGTCCCAGGAGACAAATGCTCCTTGTACAGGGTAGAAATACATAGACCTGATGTGAGTGTTTCTTTCCCACCCTTGCAGTGATAAGACCAACAGTTTCCATGAAAGATAGCTGATTATTTTGAATTACTTACAAGAGCTGCACATAGGTTTCTGCTCATAAAATATGGAAGAAAACTCTTGGCTTTAAAACCCTTAAGCTCATGCGTGGTCACAGGCATTCTCAGCCTCTGCTATTTCACATGCTTGATTTTTAGTAGGACTGAATCTTAAATGGTCCTTGGGGTGAGAGTTAAAGAAGGGAACCATCTTAAACTGTGAAAGGGACTTCCTTGGAGAAAGCCAGGTACTCTTATCATCCCCATTATACAAAGGGATTAAGTAATTTACACAGTGTTACAGAGCTAAGCATCGGTTATATTCAGCCAGGAAAAAAGAGACTAGGCTGTCTTACTTTAGACTAAATGCAGAATTGTCCCACCTGTGCCTATATTTCCTTTAGCCTTTTAAAAGGATTTATTAAGCCATTAAAAATGAATGAAATATTAATTAAAAAGCACACAAATGCTAGTATTAAATAGAGTTAAAGTTAATGTACTTAAGTATTAAGAATTTCTAAAGGATAAAAAAATTGCTTAAATTCCCTTTAAAGGGAGCTAATGAATGTTTGGAACAACTGACCTGGTACAGATGGCTTTCGTCGCCAATAACTTCTCAAGGGGCAGACTGTAGCTAAGATCTCACCGTTGTGATCTTGAGAGGTGTTGACCTAGAGCCCTTGGGTCTGAGCCAGAGCCTCTAACAGGGTCAGGAGCACGCACAGGAAGGAGGCCTGCGGCTGCAGGGCCAGCTACGTGCTGCTGGTCTCATAATGAGTAAACCGGCGAGTTTTCAAAGCAAACTGGTCCAACAGGCCTCCCCAACTCTCAGCCACTTTGAAACATTAAATAATACAACAGCAAAGTTAATTTTTTTATATGATAGCGTTAAGGACAAATAACACCTGCAGGAGTAATAAGTTTTTAAAAATTGAAGAAAAGTATTGTGGAAAAATTTTCAAATAAATAGGAAAGAGAACATGGGAAAACTGTTTTCTATAGGTTGAAAATGTAATAGAGGAGAAGTTCTCCAGAAAATTTCCCCAGCAGGGCCTCAGGTCTTAGTCAGGGCAGGGTCAGGGGTCAGAGGGATGGTAATAGAGGTTCTAGGATGCTGGGGGTGGAGATGAATGTGGGAGCAGTGGGGATGACGGTCTTGAACCCAGTGGGGATTCTGCCAGAAGAATCTGCAGATCCCCCAGGAGAGTCTGCAGGGGGAACAGTGCTTTTGTGCAAACACATGGACACCTTCCATCGAGTTCAGGTGCTTTTCAAAATATGCAGAACTGGGTCTTCCTTCTGGATGACTTTAAATGACAGCTAGATAACAGGCTCAATAAAGAACCCCTAAAAGGTGTGCTTTGCAGGCCTCTGGGCTTGAGAACCTGGGAATTAGAACACCTGGTCTGTTAGCTGCAGTTTTGCTCACACCACGGCACTGGCTCCAAATTTCACCAGAATACTTAGGTCCTCTTGAGTGGAAATAATGAGAAACCTAGTCTAGCTACATGTCATCTATCAGACAGCTGATTTAGAAGATTCTTTTTGTGATAATTACACTTCACCATTCACGAAGTCTTCCTACATCTATTGTACAATATGATTCTTATGACAACCCTGAGATAAGTAAGGTAAACTAATGTAATTATCATATCTTTTTTACAAATGAGGCGACAAAGGCAAAGAAAAGTATCAGTGACTCCCCAGGGTGTCATATGTAACCATGGTGTTGTGTGTACCACGCATGGCCTCTTATCCCCACCCCCACATCCCCCACCCGCCATCCCCAGCAAATTCACTGTAAGGACACCAGTCCTGTAAGCTACTGTACTCAGTTAAATCACTGCCTCCAGGGTAGCAAAAGTTACTCTCAAACCCCGAGGGTCTGGCACTAACCCTGCTCCCTTCACAGTGAAATTTGAAAGCAGTGGTTAATCCACCATGCTGTAAATTAGCAATAGAGTGGAAAGGTTAAATACATGACTTTGGAGAATTGTTGATAGCTCAGTTGGTAAAGAATCCACCTGCAATGCAGGAGACCCCAGTTCAATTTCTGGGTCAGGAAAATTCCCTGGAGAAGGGATAGACTACCCACTCCAGTGTTCCTGGGCTTCCCTTGTGGTTCAGCTGGTAAAGAATCCTCCTGCAATGTTCGATCCCTGGGTTGGGAAGATCCCCTGGAGAAGGGAAAGGCTACCCACTCCAGTATTCTGGCCTGGAGGATTCCATGGACTATACAGTCCATGGGGTCGCAAAGAGTCAGAAACGACTGAGAGACTTTCACTTTCACTTGAAAACTGTATCGTTCAGTTCAGTTCAGTTCAGTCACTCAGTCGTGTCCGACTCTGCCAGTCCGTGGACTGTAGCATGACAGGCTGTACATAGGTACACAAAATGCTAAATTAATCCTGGAAGTGGTATGATACAGTAAAAGAGCAGAAGTTTTAAAGAAAGATGTTCTGAATTTATTTTGTTTATTTTTTGGTGCCTGGATAGGGGCATGAACCCTGGACCCTCAGATTAAAAGTCTGATGCTCTACCAGCTGAGCTACCTAGGCTATTAAGACGACGTTCTGAATTTAAACCCTGGCTTCCCTGTTCACTCTGTTTGTTTGTTTGTTATTTGATCATTTTATTTATTTATTTAAAATTTTTCTGTTATACTGGGGCATAGTTGACTAACAGTGTTGTGTTAGTTTTAGGTGTACAGCAAAGTGATTCAGCTATACACACATGTATCTATTCTTTTTCAATTCTTTCCCCATTTGTTGTTGTTTAGTCCCTAAGTCGTGTCTGCCTCTTTGCAACCTCATGGACTATAGCACACCATCCTTCCGTCTCCTTCACCATCTCCCTGAGCTCGCTCAAGCTCGTGTCCATTGAGTCAGTGATGCCATCAAACCATCTCATCCTCTGTCACCCTCTTCTCCTTTTGCCTTCAATTTTTCCCAGGATCAGGGTCTTTTCCAAAGAGTTGGCCTTTTGCATCAGGTGGCCAAAGTTTTGGAGCTTCAGCTTCAGCATCAGTCCTTGATTTCCTTTAGGATTTACTGGTTTGATCTCCTTGCAGTCCTAGGGACTCTCAAGAGTCTTCTCCAGCACCACAATTCAAAAGCATCAATTCTTCAGCACTCAGCCTTCTTTATGGTCCAACTCTCACATTCGTACATGACTACTGAAAAAACCATAGCTTTAACTCTAGGGACTTTTTCAGGCAAAGTGATGTCTCTGCTTTTTAATACGCTGTCTAGGTTTGTTATTTTCCCATTTAGATTACTTCAAAATACTGAGATCCTTGTTGGTAATCTCTTTTTAATATAGCGATGGGTACATGTCAATCCCAGGCTTCCAACCTATCCTTGCCTCCACCTCCCACCCTCATCCCCTTCCCCAGCAATATTCACCGTTTAAAAGAATTCAGCTGAGTCACTTAACTTTGCTTAATTTCAACCCCTAAATCTACATAATGGAGCTTTCATGACAAAGCATTTCATTGGAATATGAAGAAACTCAGATAAGATATTGTCTCTGAAGTCACTTTATAATTTTAAATTTTGAATTATTTCAAATCTGTTTGGGGAGGGTAACCGATCATTTCCAATCTCAAAAGATTGATTGTTGGTTTTCATATTTATTGTCTCTTTGCCTCCCCATGCACCCCCCCCCTCACTTATATTGACCGACATATCACCATCATCTACAATAGTGCCAGGCACTTAGTAGGCACTCAGCAAATATTCGCTGAATGAATAAGCATGAAAACCAATAGAAATAATCATATTGGAATTTAATTAAAGAGAAGAAATTTTGAAAGATAGACTGTCTCCCTCTAGCTTCCCCAGGTCTAAGGGAAATGAAATGTGTGGTTAAATACACTGGCATCATTTCCACTTACATCTCCAATCGTCGCTTTCTTATACCCAGTTAAAATAAATCACACAGAGCTTCCTCCCCGTACTGTTTTCTGATCTTCAGCAAGCCCTGCCAAGAGCTAGAAACACAGCCCAGTGGGTCTCTTCTCTCAGCCCTGGGCACAGTGAAAAAAGATGGTTTGAAGTATTTGAAAGCATTTGTTAAAAAAAAAAAAAAATATATATATATATATATATATATATGTATGTGTATATATATGTATGTATATATATTTCACCCTTCTGGTCTATTTAACATTCTGTATCGCCCATATTTCATTACCTTAGCTCCTCGCAATGACTATGAAATAATTTCCCAATTCTTTCCTTATCCATGGTTGCTGGTCCACTTGAGTGACTTCATACTGATCAGTTTTTCTGATTTACTGAGAGTTGAGTTTTGGGACAGTCCTCTCAAATCCACTGAGGAACAAGAATGTCACCAACCTCTGTTCCTCATTAATATTAAAAAGCTAATAACATTTATTAGCGTTAAGGATTGACTTAGCAATGTTAATATTTAAATCTGATAAATTAATGAGTTCTACTTTTGTTTATTTTTTGCATGCTTAAAGAATTCTAATCTGTCTAGAGGAAACTTCTCTGTTTTAGTTACTTTTCAGAGCAGCAGAATATCTGCAGGCAGCACTAGGGATATAGGTAAGAAGCCAAGAAAACCATAGTTAGAACAGTTATTACTTGCTAAACTCTGGATGAGTGACTTCATTCTCCATATTTCCTTTGATTTCTGAGGTTTTTTAAAAAAGAAAAGAATGAAGAGAACCACTGATTTCCTAATTTGCAATATAATGAGAAGACAAATGAAATATTTTGATTTCTTACAGGTCTCAAGGAACCACAGGAGTTTGTTTCATTTCCATTTTATTATATATTTTATTATGGATGACATTGAACATTTCAGGGCACTGTGAAGTAACGTGGATTCCTTTTGCCTCCAAGCCTAGTCTGTGGTCAGCCTCAGCATCGTTTGCATTGCTATAGCATAAAGGAAAGAAGTGGCATTTTGCTAGGTCACAGAGAGTGTCAGTGCCAAGTCAGGACCAAACACAGGCAATTGTTTCGCTCGTGAAGCCCCACAGCTTCCCGTGGATTATTTGTGGGTCACATCTCAACCTTATGTTTAATAACCACTACCACCACAAAGATTGCTGATTACTCAGATGTTAAGCACAGCCATTATTTCTTTGCAAATAAAGGCTCTCCTCAAAGAATAAAAAGACCACTTGTGCTTTCCAAGTAAAATCCTTTTATTATTAGATTCTGGGCATTTGGTGACTTATACCATATAATATATACTTATAATTCAATGATCTTAATAATAACAAAATAGCTATAACTGATTGTTTGATAAAATACAGAGAATTCCAGAAACATAGCTATGTTTTTACAAGATAAATCATAGTATGAGAAAATTTCTTTTCAAACCCTTTTCCCATGAGGCATATGGTAGACTTTCTTTTCCCACTTTGCTGCTCAATCCCACTCCTGTCTTGTGTGACAGCAAGAACTATCCCTTCAGCTTTACAAAGGGAGAATTAGAGAATTAGTTCAAATTTTGTTTAGAATGGGGGATTGAGGCTGCCAACATTTTTTAAATGTATTTATTTATTCGGCTGTGTTGGATCTTAGTGGCATCCTTCAGGATCTTTTGTTGCAATGCATAGACTCCCTAGTTATGGCTCATTGGCTCAGTAGTTGTGGCACGCAGGCTTAGTTGTTCAGGGGCATGTGGGATCTTAGTTAACCTGACCTGGGATCGCACCTACATCCCTTGCATTGCAAGGAGGATTCTTAACCACTGGAACCAGGGAAGTCCCAAGGCCACCAACGTATTGAAGCTACTCACATCATTCTCCAGTGGCTCAGTCAATAAAGAATCAGCCTGCAGTGTGGAAGAACTGGGTTCAATCTCTGGGTTGGGAAGATCCCATGGAGAGGAAATGGCAGCTCACTCCAGTATTCTTCCCTGGAGAATCCCTGTGGACAAAGGAGTCTGATAGGCTACTGTCCATGACACCACAAAGATTCAGACATGACGGAGTGACTAGGCACAGCCCATCATTCTCAGCCTCTGGTTTGCCATGCAAATCAAGGCAACAAAACAGCAAAAGTGTCCTGTCCCTTGAGAACCATAATGTCATTGTTAAAGAATACGGCAACTCCCCAGGTATCAACTGTTTTTTATATTTGTCTTCATTGATGCCTACTGCACCCCACACAGAGAAAACCAAACTTTTTTCCCTTTTGAAAGACCAGGACAGCAACAGGCTGCGCGGTCTCCCCAAATGGAAATTGGGGAATTATTTAAAATACATTGCATTGACTCCCTTGCAGCATTTTAATAACACATAGGTGTGGTCTATGGAACTTCAGATAAGTAAGTCCTGAGCGAGTGCTATCAGTAGAGTTTGCTTCTGGAATGTTCTGGGAGTAGCATGGAGATTTGGGGGATGAGGCTCTCTTTTTTAAGGCAGCTACTGGAGAAAATTATTTTAATAACAATGACCTAGTGCTAAGTATCTGCCTGGGAAAACTGGGGATAAGTTGAACTCGCACAGCTCTAAGTCACCCTCCAATAAACCCTTATGGGGTCAGAGCCACAGCCCCATCTTTAGTTCTGTTTGGACTTGTACACATGTCCCTCTCATTCTGGCGAAAGGCAGTAGCATCATTCCATCTGGGCGTGTTTTAGGATGCCTCCTGGAAACAGCTGTGTTGCCTGTCTTTGTGTGGATACAGTATTTTTTAAAATGAAAATCACCATGGCAACAGCTGCAGTCACTTATTACAGAGCAGTGGAAGTGATGCTGGTATTTGTGAGGAAATCTATGCTCTCAGAATAATGTGCCCCTTACAATGGAGTGGATTTTTCCTGCTAACATTACCATTAAAAAAAAAAAAAAAAAAAGTGTAAGAGTGTGTGCAAAAGAAATTTACCAGGGAACTGGAGAGTTCAGGGAATTGGTAAGCAAGAATGGAGCCTTTTATCTGTGGCCCCTGAGTTAAAATCAAACCATTTGCTATTAGCTCTCAACGCCGGGGTTCTAGGGAGAGCAGTGCTTGTTATTTGTTTTTGACTCCCTGGTATCTAATATGGCACTCTAAATAGAACTGCTTAATGATGGTGATGATTAGAGTTAATTGAAGCAGTTTTCTGCTGCTTTTAGCACCACACCTCCCTTAAAGGGTTGAGGAATCTCTAAATTGGGGACTGTAGGAACCAATGTGCTCTCATCTCAGCCAATAAGTATAAAACAGTTTAAGTTTGGTTTTCTTTCAACTCAGTTCTGAAATTAATAACATCTTTCATAGGCCCGTGCTTAATTTTCTGGCAATTTCTATTTGCTAAGCATTAAGAAGGAGAGTGAAGAGGAAGCTAACAAAGAAAGATATGCCTTGACATATGTTCAAGACTCTGTTTATTATGGGGGAGCATCTGTGTGCTGAGTTTTGAATGAGTTTTTCATATTCCCTAAGCGTGATGTTACATCATTTAGTGATCAAGAACATAGACCGTGTTCTTGATGGACGCAATCAGATAATTCAACAGGAAGCACTTAACTATAAGGAAAGAGAAGAGTGATACCGACTGTGGGTAATTTATGGAAATAATAAAACCTCAAAAGCTGAGGTCTCTAAGACTACAGATAAAGGAGCTTTGAGCACAGCACAAACATTCTTCAAAAACAAAATCCTTTACTCCAAAAAACTCTAACATCTGATGAGATGTTTCAGGTGTGCAAGTAGGATGGGTGGGCAGGAGAGTGTGGTTACTTATGTCTCTGAGTGTGCATGTGTGTTGAAAAGAGAATACGACTTATATTATGTGCTTTATCTCTCATAGTGTTCAAATCCCTTAAAGAAAAGTTATTGCATATATTTTTTGGCTGTTGGGCCCTAAAGTTTTAGAGTGTATATTTCACTACCAAAATTATATTTCATCTAAACTTGGTTAAACTATGTTGTGCAATGGTTTGTTTTCTCCCATCACTCAGAAGACGCAGAGAAGCCCACGGAGAAAGTTTTTTGCCCTGGGCTATCGGAAACATATTGTAAAAAGGCTCCATCTCATCCTATTCCTGGAAATGACTGCAAAACAAAAACGTTTCCCCATTTAAGCCCAGTCACAAGGGATTGTTTCATTTTTATTAGAAGACAAGGAAGCATATTAGAATCCACTGAGCAGCAAGCAATATGTCCATCTCTCTCCTTTCTGCTGTCAACTTTGTTTCCCGTTCAAGTCAACCAAGCAACTGTTACACAAAATAAGCCAGAATTTGGGATTAGAAAATGATTGGATAGAGTCTCTCCAGAAAAATCCTTAGTGCTTATGATTTACATCCCCCTTTTATTTCTACATCCACAACTGGGTGTTGTTTTTGCTTTGGCTCCATCTCTTCATTCTTTCTGGAGTTATTTCTCCACTGATCTCGAGTAGCATATTGGGCACCTACCGACCTGGGGAATTTATCTTTCAGTGTCCTAGCTTTTGGGGGTTCTCATACTGTTCATGGGGTTCTCAAGGCAAGAATACAGAAGTGGTTTGCCATTCCCTTCTCCAGTGGACCACGTTTTGTCAGAACTCTCCACCATGACCTGTCCATCTTGGGTGTCCCTACACAGCATGGCTCATAGTTTCACTGAATTAGACAAGGCTGTGGTCCATGTAATCAGATTGGTTAGTTTCCTGTGATTGTGGTTTTCAGTCTGTCTGCCCTCTGATGGAGAAGGATGAGAGGCTTATGGAAGCTTCCTGATGGGAGAGACTGACTGAGAGAGAAACTGGATCCTATTCTCTAACCCAGGTCTCCTGCATTGTAGGGAACTCTTTAATCCCTGAGCTACCAGGGAAGCCCGGGGCATGCTCAGTAAATCTTTAATCCAATTTTCTGTCAATGGGCGGGGCTGTGTTCCCTCCCTGTTATTTGACCTGAGGCCAAACTATGGTGGAGATAATGAAGATAATGGCGATCTCCTTCAAAAGGTCGCATGCACACACTGCCACACTCAGTGCCCCCAACCCTGTAGCAGGCCACCACTGACCCACGCCTCCACTGGAGACTCCTGGCCACTCATGGGCAAGTCTGGGTCAGTCTCTTGTGGGGTCACTGCTCCTTTCTCCAGGGTGCTGATGCACACAAGGTCCTGTCCCTGCTCCCCAGAGTCGGTTTCCCCAGTCCTGTGTAAGTTCTGGCAGCTCTGTGGTGGGATTAATGGCAACCTCCTCCAAGAGGGCTTATGCCATACCCAGGTCTACTGCACCCAGAGCCCCTGACCCTGCAGCAGTCCACTGCTGACCCCTACCTCTTCAGGAGACACTCAAACACAGTTGTCTCAGTCTCTGTGGCGTCTCTGGGTCCTGATTTCACCCCTCCTACCATCTTGCTGGGGCTTCTCCTTTGCCCTTGGATGTGGGGTATCCCCTCAAAGTTGTTCCATCGCCGCACAGCCACCACTCCAGTGCCTACCATCTTGCTGGGGCTTCTCTGCCCTTGGATGTGGGGTATCTCTTCACACCACGCAGCCACCGCTCCAGTGCCACACAGTTGCAGCACCACTCTGTGAATCAAGACAAATTGGAAGTGATCGAACGGGAGGTGGCAAGAGTGAACATTGGTGTTTTAGGAATCAGCAAACTAAAATGGACAGGAATGGGTGAATTTAACTCAGATGACCATTATATCTACTACTGTGGGCAAGAATCCCTTAGAAGAAAGGAAGTAGCCATCATAGTCAACAAAAGAGTCTGAAATGCAGTACTTGGATGCAATCTCAAAAATGACAAAATGATCTCTGCTCATTTCCAAGGCAAACTGTTCAATATCACAGTAATCCAAGTCTATTCCCTGACCAGTAATGCTGAAGAAGCCGAAGTTGAACGGTTCTATAAAGACCTATAAGACCTTATAGAACTAACACCCACCCCCCCCCCCCCCCGCTAAAAAAAAAGATGCCCTTTTCATTATAGGGGACTGGAATGCAAAAGTAGGAAGTCAAGAGATACCTGAAGTAACAGGCAAATTTGGCCTTGGGGTATAGAATGAAGCAGGGCAAACGCTAGTAAAGTTTGGCAAAGAGAACACACTGATCATAGCAAACACATCTTCCAACAACACAAGAGAAGACTCTACACATGGACATCACCAAATGTCAATACCAAAATCAGATTGATTATATTCTTTGCAGTCAAAGATGAAGAAGCTCTATACAGCAAAAATAAGACTGGAAGCTGACTGTGGCTCAGATCATGAAACTCTTATTGCCAAATTCAGACTTAAATTGAAGAAAGTAAGGAAAACCACTAGACCATTCAGGTATGACCTAAATCAAATCCCGTACGATTATACAGTGGAAGTAACAAGTAGATTCAAGGGATTAGATCTGATAGACAGAGTGCCTGAAGAACTATGGATGGAGGTTTGTAACATTATACAGGAGACAAGTGATCAAGACCATCCCCAAGAAAAAGAAAGGCAAAATGGCTGTGTGAGGAGGCCTTACAAATAGCTGTGAAAACAAGAGAAGCAAAAAGCAAAGGAGAAAAGGAAAGATATACCCATTTGAATGCAGAGTTCCAAAGAATAGCAAGGAAAGATAAGAAAGCCTTCCTCAGTGATCAGTGCAAAGAAATAGAGGAAAACAATACAATGGGAAAGACTAGAGAGCTCTTCAAGAATATTAGAGATACCAGGGGGACATTTCATGAAAAGATGGGTACAATAAAGGACAGAAATGGTACAGACCTAACAGAAGCAGAAGATATTAAGAAGAGGTGGCAAGAATACACAGAAGAACTATACAAAAAAGATCTTCATGACCCAGATAATCACGATGGTATGATCACTCACCTAGAGCCAGACATCCTGGAATGCGAAGTCAAGTGGGCCTTAGGAAGCATCATTACGAACAAAGCTAGTGGAGGTGATGAAATTCCAGTTGAGCTATTTCAAATCCTGAAAGATGATGCTGTGAAAGTGGTACACTCAATATGCCAGCAAATTTGGAAAACTCAGCAGTGGCCACAGGACTGGAAAAACTCAGTTTTCATTCCGATTCCAAAGAACAGCAATTCCAAAGCATTCTCAAACTACCGTACAATTGCACTCATGTCACATGCTATAAAGTAATGCTCAAAATTCTCCAAGCCAGACTTCAATAGTATGTGAACCATGAACTTCTAGATGTTCAAGCTGGATTTAGGAAAGGCAGAGGAACCAGAGATCAAATTGCCAACATCCATTGGATCATCAAAAAAGCAAGAGAGTTCCAGAAAAACATCTACTTTTGCTTTATTGACTATGCCAAAGCCTTTGACTGTGTGGATCACAATAAACTGTGGAAAATTCTGAAAGAGATGGGAATACCAGACCACCTGACCTGCCTCCAGAGAAATTTGTATGCAGGTCAAGAAGCAAGAGTTAGAACTAGACATGGAACAACAGACTGATTCCAAATAGGAAAAGGAGTACGTCAAAGCTATATATTGTCACTCGCTTATTTAACTTATATGCAGAGTACATCATGTGAAATGCTGGGCTGAAAGAAGCACAAGCTGGAATCAAGATTGCCGGGAGAAATATCAATAACCTCAGATATGCAGATGAAACCACCCTTATGGCAGACAGTGAAGAGGAACTAAAGAGCCTCTTGATGAAAGTGAAAGAAGAGAGTGAAAAAGTTGGCTTAAAGCTCAACATTCAGAAAACTAAGATCATGGCATCTGGTCCCATCACTTCATGGCAAATAAGATGGAGAAACAATGGAACCAGTGACAGACTTTATTTTCTTGGGCTCCAAATTCACTGCAGATGGTAACTGCAGCCATGAAATTAAAAGATGTTTGCTCCTTGGAAGAAAACCTATGACCAACCTAGACAGCACATTAAAAAGCAGAGATGTTACTTTGCCAACAAATGTCAGTCTAGTCAAAGCTATGGTTTTTCCAGTGGTCATGTATGGATGTGAGAGTTGGACTCTAAAGAAAGCTGAGCACTGAAGAATTGATGATTTTGAACTGGGTGTTGGAGAAGACTCTTGAGTGTCCCTTGGACTGCAAGGAGATCAAACCAGGAAATTCTAAAGGAAATCAAGGACTGAAGCTGAAGCTGAAGCTGAAGCTCCAAAACTTTGGCCCCCTGATGCGAAGAACTGACTCATTTGAAAAGACCCTGGTGCTGGGAAAGATTGAAGGTGGGAGGAGGAGGGGATGACAGAGGATGACATGGTTGGATGGCATCACTGATTCAATTGACATGAGTTTGAGTAAGCTCTGGGAGTTGGTGATGGACAGGGAGACCTTGCATGCTGTAGTCCACAGGGTCACAAAGAGTCGGACACGACTGAGCGACTGAACTGACTGACATTTCTACACTTCATCTAAACCAACCTAATCAGTTTATTCATGACATTGCATTATATCTTACTTGAGAGTCTCAAGAGGAAGGTAACTCTAACAACTTAATTTTCATTAAACTAGGCGAAAAGGAAGGACATGCTGATTCAAATTCTGATGCAGGAAAGGGAATTTAAGCAGCAATAAAGAAGGAAGACAATCATCTTCTTCACAAGAAGTCAGTACTTCTCCTGGATTTGGTAGCCTCAGGCAGATAATTTGATAACAGTTGTCAGTGGAGAAGGAATCACCGTTTGGCATGAAATGCATCTGAGTATAATTAATTTCTCATTAATAAATGTATTGAATTTTGTTGAACCACCTCTGAAGCCAAAGATGTAAGATTCTATTGGGAGACTCTTGGGTCTGCAAAAGGATCAGGTCTACCTTTTTCTGTGTGCTTAGGTCACAAGAAACCACTGCCCCAATTCTTGTGTGTTTTAAAGCACAAGTCATGTGTTCAAAGAGAACTCATCAAGGCTCACATTTCTGGATGACACCTGTTTTCACGTTTGCCTTGGTAGGTCGGCTTCCTTCATTTTGCACCCAGAAGAGTCTCCATTTGGTATGACATTGCATTCTGATAGAAAAATAATGTTTTGATTATCCAGAAAATTTAGTAGCAGCCAAGGACAGATATGCTACTTCCTGCCAGATAACAGGCAAAACATCTACCCTTCAAACAAAAACATTTTCTTAAGCCTTTGGGAAGGACTGGAGAACAGTTGACTGTATAAGTTCTTCAGTTTCAATATCCCTTTGGGCTTTTTTTTTTTTTGCTGGTTTGCTATTAAGTAGACATACAAAGAAAGAATTAAAGAAATATACAGATGCTTTAAAGGTATCACTTCACCTGTAAAGATTACTTAAGGGAAGAACTTACCTATTGGGATCACCACATAAAACTAACCTTTTAGTGATGCACAAATTTGCCTACAGTTTACTGGGGGTGGTCAGGGAGAGAGGGGGCAACCCAGGAGGTTTAGAAACAGGTTCTAATACAGGTCCTACCACTTACTAGCCATGTGTAAGGACATGTAGCTTAACCTTCCTCAATGTCCTCAATTTCTCCTTGTAATATGTAGATAACATTATCTCTCCTGTGGGGCTATTGCTGTCATCCGCTCCTAAGTCATGTCCCACTCTTTGCAACCTCATGGACTGCAGCACGCCAGGCTTCCCTGTCCTTCACTATCTCCTCAAGTTTCCTCAAACTCGTGGGGCTATTGTAACGATTACAAATAACATATACAAAATGCTGATCACAGTTCTGGCTTGCAAGAGGCCTTCAATAAATGGCAGCTATTAGCATTGCAATGTGGAAAGCACAAAGTCCAAGAGAATGTTAACACAGAACATTTTGCAGGAGCAGACCACCTATGCTTTCTAAATTCAGTATTTAAGACTCTAAAATTATGTTGGCTTTGCACGGACTGATCACTCAACTGACCAACAAACTGCCTTTGTGTATCTTGCTGGTTTATTTTGTTATGGTTAGAAGAGAAAGGTTTTTTTTTTTTTTTTTTTTCTGTCATCATTTTGGTAATTTATTGAGTTCTTTTTTTAAATCCAGAAGTTTGAAGGCAGGGCATTTTAAAAGTAAATAATTTAATAGAAGCAATGTTCTCTTTCCTGTCCAGTGTCACCTACACAGACTGGTTGGTGCCAGGGCCTAAACTGTCAGGCAGTTCTAGGGCAGAAGATGGCAGAGGCACTTGTCCAGTTCCCTGAGACTTTCCATTTCATTACAGTCCCCAAATTCTGGCATCAGGCCTGTGGGGATTATCATCCTCTTCCTGTGATGAAGCTACCTAGGGCCTCACTATCACATCCCATATGCATCCATGGTGCTGTAATCTCTAATTATGCAATGACCTCCTCCTGATAATGTTTCATTAGCATTAAGTGATAAAGCAGGTTTTTCACATACAAAACCATGGATTTTGCTATTTCTCAGAACAAAATTTTTAAGAGTCTCTCTCTCTCTAACACACACACACACACACACACACACACACACACACACACGATGGGTATGACTGCAGCACAGTCCTCTATTGTTTTCATCTAAATGCCATTCTCCTCTCCTATCACTCACTCATTTCTGTTTCCATTTGGATGCTTTCTAATAAAAGCCCTAAAGCATTTTTTTTTAAATTGGGTTTTCCAAAAAGGTCGGGATAGGTTTGAATAAAAATCTAGTGAATAGATTTAATCCAGAGGAGACAGTGAGGTATAATTCTGCCCTTTTTCTCAAAGACTTGGTGATTTCTATATCCCCTTAGTCCCACTTAAGTAAAGTTCAACACTAGCCGGTAGCATACTCAGTAAGTGGTGGGTAGGATGATAATGCAAGAGAGCTGACCAAAGAAATACAACAACAGCAAAAAACTGGAGAAAGAGACAGACAGACAAAGAAAGAGCTCCCTTCCATAAAAGGAGCAAGTGGGAATTATTCAAAAGCAGCCTTCACCACCTGCCACTTGCCCTTCAAATTAAGAGGAGCCCCACCTCCTGCACCTTGTACCAGCTCCTCTTTCTGACCCACACTGGCTACCAGTTTCTTCCCTTACAAACAGTATGAACAATTCACTAGTTTTTAACCCATCTCAGAAACAGACAGCTGCAACCCAAATGCATTTTGTTACCAGCATGTTACTTATTTCACAACTAAGCCATCAAGGCACATTTCTCTCCCAATTCCGTTTCTCCCGTGGGTTCTCATGACATATAAATAAAGACATTGGGTCTTTTGGAGATCTTGCCCTGGGTGCAGTAAACAAAGCCTGGGAGCTGTTGTGTCTCACACATTCTGATAGACCTGTGGAGAGTCAAGCCCTGGTGGTGGTGGTGATAGTAAGTTCAGGCATGTGACTTTGGATGTTTTGAATCAATGAAATTGACATAAGCTAGACCATGAACCGGAACCGGAGAAGGCAATGGCACCCCACTCCAGTACTGTTGCCTGGAAAATCCCATGGATGGAGGAGCCTGGTAGGCTGCAGTCCATGGGGTCGCTAAGAGTCAGACACAACTGAGCGACTTCACTTTCACTTTCCACTTTCATGCCTTGGAGAAGGAAATGGCAACCCACTCCAGTGTTCTTGCCTGGAGAATCCCATGGACGGAGAAGCCTGGTAGGTTGCAGTCCATGGGGTCTCACAGAGTTGGACACGACTGAAGCGACTTAGCAGCAGCAGCAGCAGACCATGAACAGAGAGGATTGATTCAAGCCATGGTTAATTTATGCTTCACGGTGTTATCTGCTATACTTCCTCTGTCATTTATTCCCCTGTAAATACAACTCTCAAAACCTTACCTCTCTCTGCAGAGATACTTAGATGTCATTATTTACTCATGTTCTCCCATTGCCTGCTAGCCCACAGCAGCCATGTAAGATCCCTACCAGAGCAGAGAGTGTGCAAAAGGCCATGGCTTAAACACAGGGTTTCCCCCATGATCCCACTCCTATTCTCTGTGCCTTGCTCGGGTTAGCTGATTCTCTGATCTTACCTTCTGCAGTTACTGTTGGCCTCAGTTTCTGACCACTCCCTCCTTGGTCTGCCATTAGTATTTGCGTATCCCCACTGCAGTGATGTGTAACCTTTTTGAGGTCATGGACTAAATGGAGAAGATGTATGAAAGTTAAGGACTGTCCTTTCAGAAAAGTGTGAGCGTGCATTTATGCGGCTTCACAGCCATCCCTGGTCTCCTTTGATCATTAATTCTCTGGCTGCGTTGATTGTTGTTTATATATTCACTGTGGCTTGCTCACCTGATTCTAACTTGAAGGATTGCACTGACCTGTCTCCACCCCAATCCTCAACTGAGTCTTCCAGCCTACATTTCCCCCAGCTTCTGAGCTTTTGTCTACTTGAAGTGAAAGTAAGTGTATGTTGCTCAGTCATGTCTGACTCTTTACGACCCCATGGACTGTAGCCCACCAGGTTCCTCTGTCCATGGAATTCTCCAGACAAGAATATTGGGGTGGGTTGCCATTTCCTTGTCTAGGGAATCTTCCCAACCCAACAATCAAACCCAAGTCTCCCACACTGCAGGCAGATTCTTCACTGTCTGAGCCACCAGGGAAGCCTGTTATCTTCTGACATGTGCAAAAACCATCTTCTTGAATCTTCAGACTGTTTCAGGGCCCAAGGTCCTAGCCCTAGGAGCTTCACAGCTGATCAATGACCTTGGTAAATGAAGTGTTCATCCTGGTGCTTGGCATCTGACTCCAAGTCTTAGCAACTACCTTTATTACATGGGTGGGATAGACCTATTAATTACCTGAGTTAGAAATCTCTCAATTTGTACAAGTTGTATTGGCTTAGAGATTCAAATATACTATAAAGTCTACATCCTTGTCCCAGACAAAGCTGTGTCCTGAAGATGCAGTATCAGAGATGACTCTACTGTGGAACATTGCATTCTGCAATATATACTTTACAGCAACTGCTACACACATAAAATGTAATTTAAAGGCATTATGTGAAAGGAAAACCCTCTTTGGTAAGATTTATTGGTCCACAGCTCCCATGCCTCAAACACAAAATCAAAATCTGTAGAGGAGAGGCAACTGCTTTGGTAAAATGCATTAGTTTAAGAAGATAACTGTGCTTTGCCTCGAAAGATAAATTTGTGCTCAAGTGAAATTATCTGCAACTCTAAAACGATGGATGCAGATTCTCAATTAAGTTGCGATTTGGGATGCAGATGCTCACTTAATTGCTAATAAATAGAAGAACAGGAGAAGGATCTGGGGATATGAGTTGATCAGTGCAAATATTTTCTAGGAGTTGGCTTGTCACCAGGTGAAACTCCATCAGGCTGTCTCAGAAAGCTCTTTACAATCTGAGTGAGTTTGTTATACACAGGAATGAAAGGTGCCCAGATTAGGAAAGCTTTTCATAGGACCTTATCTATGAAAAGTCCTTTGACCCAACCAGAGGCAGCTAGCATTTCATTCAGCCCCTCATCTCTGTCCTCAGCACACATTTTTGAAGCACTGCAGGCTCCAATGCAAGAAAGTGCCTGTTTTTGAATTCTTTTCATCTCTATGTGGCTTGCAGTGAGCTGTGGATTGATGATTGCCATGAAAGCAAATGCCATAGGTTTCATGACTTTTCCTTGATTGTTGCTGATCAGCAATTCCACACAACTTTATTAGATACTTTCTATTCATGATTTTTTTTTTCCTGCTTTACATATAGCAATGAGGTAAAGAATCTGCCTTCAATACAGGAAACACAGGTTGAGTCCCTGGGTTGGGAAGATCCCCTGGAGGAGGAAATGGCAACCCACTCGGGTATTCTTGCCAGGAAAATTCTATGGCCAGAGGAGCCTGATAGGCTACAGTCCATGGGTCACAAAGATTCGGACACGACTGAGTGGCTAACAGACTTAGCAATGAGATTTCTGTGGTATGTCTACCTTGGCTACTAGAAGCTCAGCTCTGTTGGATTTGCAAGACAACCATGGATCTTTTGGTCTTAACTATTGTTAGCAATTTACATGCATCTCCTTCTTTGATACTATCCCAGAAATCTTCTGCTTTACAAGCCTCATTAAGAAAAAGATGAATTCAGCATTTGATCTAACTCTAAATGTATTACTCATTCCACCTCAAAAGAGTCTTGAAATGTTCTGACACATTAATTGGAATTCTAAATGTGCTATATTTTTAGAAATAAAGTTCAGTTTTTATTGACTTCTTTTGAGAAAATGGTGAAAAACAGAGTAATCACTCTAACAATAATATTAATACAAATAACAGTAACAACAGTTAATAACAGCTATCATTTATGGAGTGCTTTCTATGTTCTTAGTAGAAGCACTGTACGTATATTAACCCAATGAATCTCCACTCTGTGAAAGAGGCACAATTGTTATCACCACTTTTTAGATGAAGACACTGTAACACAGATAATTGCTATAAAGAGACAGTAGTCACACAGGGTGCACAACTGTGGGAGATGATGTGAAACTTGAGCTGGTGCTGTCATGGACACCAAAAGACTCAAAGTGGATGTAGTTTCATAACAAGCTCATTTCCAAATGCAGAAGAGGCCTCCACGAAGAAGTCCTGGCCTGTAAGCAGCATTGGCAGTCAGCAAAACCGCTCATATCAAAACGATTGTGTTCACTAATGCAATTTCTTTTATTACAAATTAGCACCATGCCGTGTGTGCGTGTGTGCTCAGTTCTGTCCGACTCTTTGCGACCCTATGGACCATAGCCCACTGGGCTCCTCTGTCCATGAAATTTCCAGGCAAGAAAACTGGAGTGGGTCGCCACATCCTTCTCCAGGGGATTTTGCCGACCCCAGGATCAAACCCGCCTGTCTTGAATCTTCTACATTGGCAGGTGGGTTCTTTACCAGCTGAGCCACCAGGGAAGCACTAGAAGTCTAAAAATCTTCAGAGTAGTCCTTGCCTCCATCCTATGAAGGTGGAATGTTTGTTGAGTTATTTAATCTGTGCACGCATTCAGGCAATGAATCCAACTGCTTCCACTTTCTATTGTATTGTAAATGGGCTTTCACTAGTGAGACCTGAGCTGAGTGCCTACTAGTGAGACCTGAGCTGAGTGCCTACCATTCCAGGAAGAGTTACTTGGGGCAACTAATTTACCATCCCTGAGTCTGTTTATGCCCAAAATGCAAATACATGCTTCATTAGATTGTTAGAAGGATTAAATGAGGTGAAATACACAGTTACTTAATTTCTCTAAGGGGCTTCCCTTGTAACTCAGTTGGTAAAGAATCTGCCTACAATGCAGGAGACCTGGATTCAATCCCTGGGTTGGGAAGATCCCCTGGAGAAGGTCATGGCAACCCACTCCAATATTCTCGCCTGGAGAATCCCATGGACAGAAGAGCCTGGCAGGCTACAGTCCATGGGGTCGCAAGAGTCAGACATGACTTAATGACTAAACCACCACCACAATTTCTCTAAGCCATAGTTTCCTCATCTATAAAATGCAAATCAAAATAGCACCAACTTCAGGGAGTCACAGTGAGTGTTAAATGAGATAATGTTTATTAAAATGTTTAACCAGCACTTGACACGTAGTGAATGCTCCATGGTGGAAAAAAAAAGCAGGGAATAATAAGCATTTTGAGTGCTCAGTCAAGGTTGGAACACCTGACCCCCTTCTCCATTTCAGCCTTGGGGATTAATATTTGGTCTTTCTTGTGCATATTAATCATTATATTTTAATTTTAACTAGCTTTCCATCTTTAGTGACTATTAACCTACTTTTCCATCTTTTTCTATCTATTATGACTATAAGTTTCACACATCAGAGTACTCTTTGGAGCTAAGGTTTCATTAGTGAGGATTAAAGCAACTAAAAGTTGGAAACGGGTTGAAGTTCACATCAGATCATGAGAATTAGTCCCTCTCTCTCTCTCTCTCTCTTTTTAAATAGGCTCACAGTAGTGGGATTCAAATTCTTGTCTCTGCTTTAGTAAAGGAAGAAAGAAAATGAAATAAGAAGAGTATTTGCAAGTGACTTTTATCTTTAAGACTATCTCAAATTCACTTTCCTCCCAATATTAGGTATAAGAAAAAATTTCTCAAAGCCTGCAGACTAATTCAATTCTGACAAGACTTTTCAGGCTAAATTGCAAAGTAATTTAAGATCTCCTTTCAAAGAAAATGCACATATAATTCATAACAAACCTCGTTTTACTCTTCTTCCCTTTTAACCAATTTTAAGCTCAGAGCTCTCTTCGTCACTTTAGAGTTGGAACTTAATGGACCAGAGCCACTTAGGAATCTGTCAAAGACTTTATTCCCTGCTGAAATTTGTAACTGTTCTTGATGTCATGATCAACCTGGCTCCAACCTAAATCATCAGCGTCTTCCTTGCATCTCCACTTACTGCCCCTTGCTTGCTGAATGCCCCTTGCTCAGCCATTTTCAGTGGCAGGATCTGGGTAGCACAGAAAACCAAGTCCCCTATCCCTCACCTGAGAGTTCTGGAAAATGCTGAAAATAGAGAGTCATTAATTCTGGGGGCGGGAAGTTCCTCAAGGCCATGTTATCCAACAGTCTAGTGTATGAATATTCTCCATAGCACCCTGACAGGTAATGGTTTCATTCTGTGTTTAAGCATCTCCAGTGACAGAGAACTTACCTTTTAAAGATCCCATTTCATTTTCCATCAGATCTAAGAGTTAGGAAATTTCTGAAATAGAATATAAAGCTGAAATCCTTCTCCCTCTGATGCTTTACTTGTAGACTTTATCTTTCCTTCTGGAAACATAAAGAATGAGGCCAGCTCACTGTACCTGTTTCTGCTAAATGCATCTATCATTTAAACTCTTCTCCTTCCTTACATCCTCTTCCCCACCATCCTACTCTTCCCCCTGTGATCTGCTGTGGTTTTTCAGGTTTCGTTCAGATGGTGGTATCCAGTCCAATGAAGAAAGGCCTGGTCTGCTGCAGCCGTGGGAGAGTACAGCGAGGTCATGCCCACTCCTGTCCAGCTTCCTCTACTCCTACGAACGCAGCCTTCACCCGGAATGCTCTATTACATGCTCCCCTACCCTGAACCCTCCATTAGATGCCCTTTCACCGTTAGAGGAAAATCTAAGTCCTAACAATGTCCTGGAAGCTTGCATAAGACCTGGTCCCAGCCCCATCTCAGCCTGTCTCCTACCACCCTTCCCTGGTCCATTTCCCTCTAGCCATACCGCCTCTGCTTCCGAGACTAGAAACCCCTCCCATCATCCTCATATAGGACTCCATTCAATAGTGCTTTTCAGAGAAGACTTTCCTGACCACCCTAACTAAACCAGCACCCTCATCACTATCTCTTCCATGCCTTCATGCTGCTTCCTTCTCTTTTCTGTCTCTGTCCTTAAGTCAAATATCTATTTGCTTAGCTATTTATTATGTTGTTTTCTTCCCTTGAATGTCAGGAACATGAGGTCAGAAGCTTTGCTGTATTTCCTGCTGTGTCTTTAGTGTCTAGAACAAAGTCTGCATGTAGTAGGTACTCAAGAAATATTTGTTGGTGGGAGGAATCTGCTAATTCAGTCTGAGATTGTATTATTCTGAGGGCAGCCACGATATACTAACTCATACTTCCCACAGAGTTCTCTTTCTCTTTTTTTCTGTTGTGCCAGATATCAAAATGGTATTCGTCGAGGATTTGGAAAATCACTCTTTGGAGTGAATTTGGATTCTTAGTCAGCAGTCATGAACCAAACAATCCCTTAGAAGCTGAAAGAGTTAATTAATGTGCCTCCCCAAACACAGCTCTTTGCCCTACAGGGTCTTTAGCCCTGGGGAAGGTAAAACCCTAGTTCTAACTCAAGCTCAGCACACTTCTGGCCAGAACCTCTTATTATTAAGAGGCAGCTCTTCTAACCTCCCAGGGTGCCTGGAATGCCCCCAATTCCTGAAGTCATTATGTTTTACAGCAGGTTCTCTTGACAGAGCTTCAGAGGCCTTTGGCAGAACATAAGCCAGAATAATGGGTGAGCAGATGCCAGGATGAATTCTGATGTGTACACACAATTCTTGGCCCCATAAAAATCAATTCCTTATTCATAATTAAGCAACTTCTTGAGAAAGGGCAGGTTGGTACAGTTATTAAAAGATAAATAATAGATAAGGATCCACTTGTTTCTTTTTAGGGGGACGATAAAAATTTTAAACGCAAAATAGCACTGTAATTAGTTTTTCTTCTACGCTGCTTCTTACCTGTGACACTCAGGGCCAACCAAACAGAGCACTTTTTACAAATTTCCATCACCCCTCTGTGTTGTAGTTCTCCTTAAAATGTATCCTTCAGAGCATAATAACAGGCAACTCTAGATAGCTGGGGAGAAAAGAAACTAGAAACACCCAGAATAAAGGTCACAAAATGTGTCAGCCTATGGGCTTTTTCCTGTTTTCCAAACTGGGTGTAAGGAGCAGAACTGAAAACACAAGTAGCTAAATGCATCCATTCTAAAAGAAGCAGCAGGGCTCCCCAGCAGTAAGAAACACGTACCTCCCAACAGGCTTCACTGGCAAAGAATTGGCCTTGTTTCCTCCAATTCCTACCCCATCTTCTTGGTCTCAAAAAACTGTATGAAAGGGGGCCTCCTTGGAGAGAGGGCAGTGTTTGAGGTGTGAAGCTGTTATCCCTCCCCATGAGGGAGCTTCCACTCCCCTAAGTCAAGTGGAAGGGACCCCATTAGAATCACCCAAACAGACGAGGGCTGCCTGCAAGAAGAAGACTTCCAGCTTATCCCCAGCGGAGGAAGCTGCAGAGAGCCTGAGGCCCTCTCAAAACAGAGCAGGGAAGGGAGTTCTTGGGTGTGGCTTCTTGGAGTAGAGATGCAGAACACAGGGACTGGCCTACAGATTGCTGAAGGAATCAGCTGGAACCCTCTGTGTCAGCACGGCTCCCTGGTTTGGTGTGTCTGGGGAGTGGGCAAGGTGAGCCCACCCAGAGCAGTGGTCCATGGTCCCTGGAGGGAGTTCAGTGCTGCCCCAAATAAGAGGACTACAGATCAAGAGAAAGGTGAAAGCCACTGATCTGTCCAAGTGGCCCCTAATCCAAGCCATAGAAAAGGGCTGGGAATGTGTATAACTGGCGGGGCAGAAGGAAAATTGAGTGGCCCCTGGCGGGGCGGGACGGGATTCTTAATAAAACGGAGGTGTCACTGTGAAAGTAGGGACCTCCAAGAAAGGGACCAAGCAGGAACAAGAGTGAGATCAGGGACCCTGTCCATGGTGGCCAAGCAAAAGGTGGACAGCTTGGCTCCCTGTCCTTCCTCCATGTCTCTGACACTAGGGGGCGCTGGTGCCCAAGTGGGAGTAAAGGGACATGTCTCTCCTCCCTTTCAAATCATCCTGCTCTCTGCTTTAGAATATTCTGCAGGGAGAAGAATCTTGCTTTGAAGATTTAGGTTTGAAGCTAGACAGCACTAAGTTTAGATAACTGAAAAGAATTGAATAATGGAATTTGACCAAGACATCATTAATAGAACTATATATCCAGCACAAAGAAGGATTCCATACAGTACAATGGGAAGCAGTGATTAGGAAAAAAAAAAAAAAAATTCCTATATATGTCCCAACTAATCAAGAACTCTGTAATAAACTTGGGACAGTGGTTTAAATATTTTCTGTTAGGGATTAAAGATTTGGCAGAGAAAATGGAAGTGCCTTTGGTATATCTTTGGCTATGGTAATCATCTTCCCATTTTTTTCTTGATGACATTCATAGAAATTCTAAAAGGAATGCAATCTATTTGCTTAAAACTTTCCTTTTAAAATTTTAAAGTGGTATTGATTCATGTTAACAGGAGAAGTGAGACTGAACTGGGAGACACAGAAGTCAATTGTTCCAATCAGGCACTCAGGACCATGAGTGGCTTGTGGGAGCTGGGAGGGCCAATCAGAGGGACAGCGTCTTTATGAAAGAATGGCTGCCCGGGAGCTGGAGGTTGTTGAATAGTGTCTGTGAGTAATTATGGGGAAAATAATGTAGCAGTAGCAGTGCAGAGTAACAGGAGGGAGTGGTGATGGAGACTGGGTGGTCCTGAAAAGATTGTAAGAATCAGGAGAGATGACTCAATAGGATCCAGAGTGGGGAGATGCACAGCATTTTGGAAGGGGCCATTGGCAGCAGGGAGAGTGGTTCCATTTACAGACTGCTGTTCATATATGATCTCATCGTCACTCTCAGCATGATTGCAACACTTTTCCCCCTGCTTCCTCTTCTTCTTCTTTCTTCTCCTCCGTACCTCTTTCTCCTTCTTCCTCATCAGTGGCATTTATTGAGAACATACACCACATTCCATTATATACAAAACGATTTGTAAGATCAAATGATACCTGATACCCAGAGATTCTAGACCAGGGACTAGTCAGTGTGAGACAGTTAATGGCATCTCAGTTCTAATTTGCTTGAGGTAGTACTGATTGGACATCTAGTTTGGGTTACTTCTTTTAGAACTAAACCAATCTCTCAGTTCAATAGAAAGAGACAGAGGGAAAGAACAGACAATGAAGAAGGACAAGAAGAAGCAAAAGGAGAAAAAGGAGGAAGAGGACAGAGTAAAAGGAGGAGGAGGAAGGGTTATTTGAAGAAGGATGACTTACCTAAGAAATGCTTATCTAGTTTTGACTTTGTACCAGGTACCATTTCAAATGCTTTATAAACATTAATTGATTGAATTCTCATAGCAACCTTATGTGATAGGTATATTTATTATTACCATCATTTTATTATCATTTTTAATCATCATCATAGGAAACTGAAGGGCATATAGTCTAAGTAATTTGGTCAAGGTCACACAGCCAGTAAGTGGCAGAGCTAAGATTCTCACTCAGATCTCAGATTCAGGTACTATGCTCTTAACGCTACCTAAGCTGCCAGGGGGTTCCCTGTAGGAACGTTGGAAAGATGAAAAGATGGGCTGTTGAGAACACTGGAGTTTCAGTCGTGTCTGTGAACCTTAAATGATACAGTGAGCACTGTGATCCTTATTCATGTTGCTCTCTTCAAAGAAATGTAGGCTATTTCATCCATTTCAAAAATTTTGAATAAAAGATACGTACATTTATTTCTGAGACTGGATGCAATACACGATCATCAAACTAGTTTTTGCTGAATAATCTGTTCCTGAACAGAATGAATCAATAACCTGGCCTTATTTCCAATTTATAAGATGAATATTTAAACACCACTGTGTAGTTCTGGTCATGTTATTTTCAAGGATATTGGTTGTATCCAACTCAAATATTCTTTTCCAGAAATCTGCATATCACAGATCTACCTTCACCAGATTATGCTATAAACAGTGCATCTTCAGAGAGGTGTCCCATAGAGCAAGCACCACAAAATCCAGTTCTTCTTCCCCACCTCTTCCCAGTCTGATATTTGCCCCCACTAATTGTTCAAATGGCTCCCTTGGTGCACGGGAGGAGGGATTTACTTTTTAAGTCCAAAGTGCTGAAACCAGCAGTAGGGCTGGCTGGAACGTGATCATCCTTCCTCTGTCAGGTTGAGGTTGGAAAACTACACATGCTACCCAAACTCTTGGTTGTTTCTGAAAACACCCTCTGTAGCTGCTGCTGCATAATCTAGAGGCTTTGTGTTGCAGCTGAAAACTGGAGCCCAGAAAGATGCCTCCTTTGCCAGGGTGTCAAGACTGGAGGAATAATTTCCTAAAATCCAGGCAGTCAGAAGAAATTCAACATCCCTGGGCTATAAGGCCCCTTCTTTCTTGGCTTCATCCCTCACCAGAAGCCAGAGAGTTTTGCCTGCAGATTGTCCCCCGTGAAACCTGGGGAGATGTGACTCAAGCTCGGTGTACTGGCCTGTCCTTGTCCTGGAGCACATCGTTGTCCAGGCTGCTGAGGATGCTCCTTTCTTCCTTCATCCATGGAGCCAAGAGCTCCACACAAAACCAACTAGCATCACTTCTATGGCCATTTCCTCCCTGGAGACCCTTCCGTTCCCATGCAGAAGCAACTAGGTCCTCTGCAGCACAGTGTGCTGGGAGGGGAGCCGCACCCCATCAGCCCATGCCTGGAACCAAGGCCTGGTTCAGCCTGCGCACTCTGCTGTCTGTCACTGTGAGCCTGTGGAAGGTCTTAGCATAATGATGATGCAATTATGGTGGTGGTGATGATGATGGGCAGCATTCTTTGAGAGTCTTATTTTTTGTGCACATTATCAGCACTCAATGAATGGCCCTACAACCTATAAGACACATATATAAGAGTTTTGGGGTTTTTTTCCATCTCATTTATTTATTTGGTCTTGTAGCATGTGGGATCTTAGTTCCCTGACCAGAGATCGAACCTGTGCCCCCTGCAGTGGAAGTTCAGAGTCCTACCCACTGGGCACCCTAGGGAAGTCCATATATATATAGGTGTTTAAATATACTTCATATCCTTGCACATTTCTGGAGCACAAGTACTACTATGTCCATTTTATAGACTTTGAAACAGAACCTGAGTGATGAAGTAACTCACCCGAGGCCATACAGCCAAGAAGGATCAGATCTTTGAAGCTCAAGTTAAGAATCTCAAGTGTCCCCTTCAGGCTTGAATTGGTGACCTTAAAAGTAATCACAACAGGACAACATATTGTTGCTGTTCAGTCGCTCAGTCATGTCTGACTCTGCAACCCCATGGGCTGCAGCATGCCAGGCTTCCCTGTCCTTGACTATTTTCATTATATCTACATATCGTCACTGCCTAATAAAAATCTGTAGATGATGATTTATTTTAAAGATGACTCATTTTGGCAAGACTCCTCCCTTCCTGCATTTCTTCCTTTTTCCCCTCTGACTTCCAGTCAGCCTGCCCTCATTTCCTCAGACTTTGTATAGTCTGCCATGGGCCTGTGTCCTGGGCATACAAAGAACAAGACCCAGACCAGATCCCGCAAAGCTTAAGTGCTGGAGCAGAAGCCAGACACGAAAGCAGGTTGCCAGGAGAAGCCCTGTCTCTTGCTTGCTCATAGAATGGGAGAGGGGGTGCTGTTGCCCCACACAACATCCAGCATGTTCTGCACTCTGCCTGCATTTGTGAGGGCGCTACTCATGTCCCATCCGGGCGTGAAATGTAAGGCTCTGGTACCTGAACTCCAATTGCCTTACATCACAGCCACACTCACTCAACTATGCTGATGCGGGTTTAGGTTTTCCTTCTAACAAATCACTTTTTCAAGGTAGAAAGAAGAAATCTACATTTGGAACTTAGTGATCTTTATTTCCCTGACTCTTAGTTGCTGTATTTTATTTTTAAAAAGGCAAGGGGAGGAAAGATAAATATACGCGCCCTAATTACCTGGCAGAGATGCTATCAGATCAAACACATTTATAAGGCAGGCATAAGAGGACTAAGCATTATGTAAATGCGAGGGCTTTTTGTATATTCTTAACGTGGGGTTTAAAGTTTTGAGTGATGCCATCTACCTGCCTTTACCCTCCACCGGGGCTCATACACGTGCTCCCAGTCTCCTGACATAACTCTATGCTTCTACCTTTCTTGTTGTTTAGTCACATTTTGTTTCTTTTGCAACCCCATGTACTGTGTAGCCCAGCAGGCTCCTCTGCCCATGTGATTTCCCAGGCAAGAAGACTGGAGTGGGCTGCCATTTCCTCCTCCAGGGGATCTTCCAGACCCAGGGATTGAACCTGCATCTCCTGTATTGATGGGCAGATTCTTTACCATCTGAGCCACCTGGGATTCCACCCTCAATTCTCTGACTCCTTGTCTTTGCTACCACTCCAGTGGGAATGGCACTGGGAATGGCAACCCACGCCAGTATTCTTGCCTGGGAAATCCCATGGACAGAGCAGCATGGCAGGCTATAATCCATGAGATTGCAAAAGTCAGACATGACTGAGCAACTAACACTTCGGTTTTGCATTTGAATAAAAATGAGTTAGTTTAAAAACAAACATTACATAAATAATCATACAGAATATGGCCAAAAGATGTGATGGTGCTACTTCAAACTGGGGAAGCATCAGGACAAACAAAACTCTTCTGGGGAGTGTGAAGGTAGAGATGGGGGTGAAGAGATGCTTGTTCTAAGGATCAGATTTGCTGGAAGCAACCTTAGGAATTAATAGAATTATTTACAAAAGAGTGTGACTGTGCAAAAACCTGTGTTTCAAAGGCAGACTGCAACTGAAATGTTTTCTCGTCACTATCATTTCTTCATTGAAATGAAGAAATATGTTCAGATCAACTCACACACACACAGCTGTGGGCACTGAATTTCAGAATGGCCCTGGGTTTTATAGTCTTTCCCAGGACTGTCAGCCACAAAGGACCCAAATGTGGGTTTGCGTTTCCTTTTTTCCTGCAAAGCACAACACTTTACAAAAAGAAAAACACTTCAAAGGCAATCCCTTTCTCGCATACATTTCAGGGCTCCATTTGAGATCCGCATTTATCTTCCTTATCCAATTACGTGATCAAAGCAGAAGTGTTTGGCCTACTTTGGGGTTTAAAGACATCCAGGGAAAAACTAGAAACATTTAAAGCTACCTTTTTTATGCCACACATTTTCCTGGAGGAGAATTGGAATCCACTCTCCCTGCTCTCTCTTAACTCTCTCAGTCTCCAGACACAAAAAGTCAGGTCAGAGAGTTAAGATACTTTAATTGTCCAAGCCATAAAAGATTCAGTTACATCTCTGTAAACACCTGTCTAATCTCAAGTCAGTGTGTCTGGTATCCTCTTTGCTCTCTACAGGGCTACTAAGTTCCTTCCAGAAGCTGCTGAGAAACTCTTGATTTTGTCTGATTAGTTTTAAAGAACGTGTATTAAAAAAAAAAAAAAAAAACCTGAAAAGGGACTTTATTAGTCTCCCCAACACTACTGGGTCTAGCATATCTGTCATGTTAATGCTACAAGATGGAGCTCATGTTTCCTAAAATAGGTCACACCTTGTCCTTTACATCAACACTGTAGGGTTTGAGGCCCTGGCTGAAAAAAATAGCAAATATGACGTCTTCAAAAATATTTCAGTGAACAAACCACCTATTGGTGGATTGATTTTTCTCTGTGGATATAAATCTGTTGTCAGCCCCCAGAATCGGGGCATAAAAGATGACCTCAGGCAGCTGCTGCCATTTGTTTCGGTGGGAAAATGAGGGTTTTTGTCTCTCCCCAGAGGTTAATCCTGTGATGCTCTGAATGTCGTCTGGGCTCTGTTTCTGAAGGGTTACACTGGAGAGGAGCAATGCTTTGTGGTTTATGACAAGATCACGGCAGAATATTTTGTGCACGCTGTGATTTGTATCGCCCATTTGTGCACAGGCCATAAAAGTGCACTTTTTATCAGGAACATTTGTGAATATATAACAGCACGAAGACATATGGCCACTAAATAATTCACAGTTATCTATCTCCTCAGCAGATTCCATACATACCTACCATGTTTTAATGCCTAGTTTGCTCAGAAACAATATTCTTTACGACCCTTCCAATATAAAAATGTTTACTGACTGGCAACAATATATGGATACCAGGGGATTGGGCTGTAAGGAAGGGGAAAGCTTTCTGCCTTCTCTCCTCTCCTTGTCCTCATCTGTTGCCACTGAATGCTTCCATCTGGCACCTAACCTCATAGGAGAAGGTGTCTTTCCCAAAATTGGATGCTAAATTCTGACTTCTGGTGTTTGGGCCATGAGATAGGAGTCCCTGACTAACCTTCACCCTCTTCTCTTTTCAGTTCTATATCCATTTACAGTCCCAAGGAGAATCCAAACACATTTGATGCTGCAGCATTTTTCCAGTCCGTGGGGAATTTCCTGGGGATCTTCGCCGGCTCGTTTGCCATGGGGTCTGCATATGCTGTTGTCACAGCACTGATATCCTTTGTCTGTGTGTGGGAAGCTGGGGACTGTTAAGAGCAGGCAACATCCTTGGGATGTTTCTGAGGACTAACAAACTCCAGACCACGAAATGGCTAGATGGTCTTGTTGAAGTGTAGTACAGCACCACTGGGGCCATCTTGATTCTGAAGCACAGGCTCATACCAGTGGAAGAGGGGCCCAGGCTCTTTTCCTGCCCAAGGCCAATTCTAGCACTGCTCATACTGTCTGATCCCAGGATATCAACAGTCTTAAAAAATTCCCACCTAAGAATACAGGTGGCCAGGGGGATATCAGGCTTGGCTATATTAAGATCAAGAAGAAGAAGTGAATATCCAAAGTCAAGAATAAAACAGGATTGACTCAAGAGTGACATAGTAAGTATTTTCTGCATCCTTTGTAAACTCATATCAATTGCTAGTTCAGAAGGTTGGCTAAATCAAGAATCACTGTGGGTTTAAACGACTATCCATAGCTATTTTATGAAAGAAGAACAGCAAGCAACTTAGAAATGATGCTTGCCATATCCAGGCAATTGTGTCATCCCACTCCCTCTTTTTCAGCACAGAGGTGGGAGGATGGATAGAGTTCCTAGAGAACTTGAGTCAGGGAAAGAAGCTTGTCTGGTGGTCTCCTCACTCACAGCAGTTACATGGGACAAAAAAGTCAGATTCTAGGAGGAACCAGAAGGCTAATGTCAAGTATGTGGGCTTAACAGAGTTCAGAGAGAGGAAGCAGGGCAAAGGATTAGAGATCTTGGGGGGAAAGGGAAGGACTAAAGGAGAACGGTGGAAGAGAGGTCAGGGATCAAGGCAAGTAAAGCAAAATGTTGGACTCTTTTTCCATGAGGACTGACCCAACAGTTCACTGAGCAACTGCTAAAAGGCTAGGTTCTACTAAAGCTTTCTCAGGTAAGTCAGAATATGAATAAAACATGGACCCTGCCTTCAACTAATGACAGGCTTGGAAAGACAAACTCTACAGAAAGAGTTGGATAGAAAGTGAGTGCTAAAGCTGCAGCCACCTTATTAAGGTTATAAAAATATAAGGATGAGGCCACCGTGTCTGGAAAAGTCCAACAGACTCTTGGCCAATCTGATGATTCTGGAAAATAACCTGAAAAGCAGGATTTACATGCGGGGGGGGCGGGGGGGGGGCGGACTTAGGCTTGACCTGAAAGATAGGTAAGATGCAGGAAAAGACCACATAGGTAGTTCACGAGAAGATCAGCATTCACAAAGGTCAGGGGTGGGCGGCACTGACATGACCTAGAGCAGTTGTCCCAGGGAGGACCTTAGAGCTCGGGCTGGTGCGCAGTGCAAAATGAGCAGACACAAGTGTGAAGGAGTTAGCTTGTGGAGTACCTTGGAGTGCCACTCAAAGGAGCCTGAGCATCTCTCTATAGTCTACAATATGCGATTCAAGTTTTCTCCAAGGATCATGACACACTGAAGGTCTTGTGTTTAAAACATAAATAAGGAACTGGTATGAAGAATGAATGAGAAGAGGAAGATTGAAATCAAAGAGAACTGTGATCATGACCTGTAGGAGAAAGTCAGAAAGGAGGTCAATGTAGAAGACCCTCTAGGACTCAGTGATTGGTTGGTTCTATGAGATAAACAAGAGGAGAAAATCAAAAGACCACCCCAAAGTTTTGTCCTGGAAACCCTGGAGAATGTCAACTCCATTGACAAAAATAAGTCAGAATATGTAGGATTGATTTCCAACAAAAAAGCAATGATTAACAATCTACCCAGTACTGGTGATATGTCAGGCCTCCTGACGTATCACCTCCTACTTGTTTTACATGTAATACCTCATTTAATCTTCACAATGGTCATATCACACAGATGCTGTTTTTCCTGGAAAAAAAAAAGCTTAGAAAGCATAAGCCCAAGGTCATGCAACTAGGAAGTAGACCCAAGGGCAAACCCAGGGAATGAAACCAAGAGACAGACCATGCCCAGACCACACTCTTGATCACTACTCCCCTTTTTTTTTTGCCTCATAATCATTAAGGGGAATTACAATGGAGGTTACATGTTGTTTGGTGTAGAGAAATAGTAATGATGATAGTTATGATAATGAAGAACTAAAGAGCCTCTTGATGAAAGTGAAAGAGGAGAGTGAAAAAGCTGGCTTAAAACTCAGCATTCAAAAAACAAAGATCATGGCATCTGGTCCCATGACTTCATGGGAAATAGATGGGGAAACAGTGGAAACAGTGTCGGTCTTTATTTTTTGGGGCTCCAAAATCACTGCAGATGGTGACTGCAGCCATGAAATTAAAAAGTGCTTGCTCCTTGGAAGAAAAGCTATGACCAACCTAGACAGCAAAAAAGGAGACATTACTTTGCCAACAAAGATCCATCTAGTCAAACTATGGTTTTTCCAGTACTCATAATGGATTTGAGAGCTGGACCATAAAGTAGGCTGAGCGCCAAAGAATTGATGCTTTTGAACTGTGGTGTTGGAGAAGACTCTTGAGAGTCCCTTGGGCTGCAAGGAGATCAAACCAGTCAATCCTAAAGGAAATTAGTCCTGAATATTCATTGGAAGAACTGATGCTGAAGTTTAAGCTCCAATACTTTGGCCACCTGATGCAACGAACTGACTCATTGGAAAAGACCCTGATGCTGGGAAAGACTGAAGGCAGGAGAAGAAGGGGATGAAAGGATGAGATGGTTTGATGGCATCACCGACTTGATACACATGAGTTTGAGCAAGCTCTGGGAGTTGGTGATGGATAGGGAAGCCTGGTGTGCTGCAGTCCATGCGGTCGCAAAGGGTCAGACACGACTGAGCAACTGAACTGAACTGAATAATAGTGAGAAGGTTAGATGGCATCACCAACTCAATGGACATGAGTCTGAGCAAACTTCGGGAGATAGTAAAGGACAGGGAAGCTTGGCATGCTGCAGTCCATGGGGTTGCAGGGAGTGAGACAAAACTTAGCAACTGAACAATAGTAATGATCACAACATTTTGTGAATGTCTAGCATGTGTCTTTATATATATCTCCTCATTTGAATTTACCCTATAAGACATATTATTATTATTCCTGCTTTACACATAAGGAGATTAAGTATTCATAGCTCACTCTGAGTCACACATGTCAGTCATAATGGGCATGATATTAATATCATCTTATATATGTTGAGAACCTTACCAAGTGCCACCCATTATCTTTTATATTTTGCATAGATTATCTCAGAGAGTTTTTATAAGAATCCTGGCAAGGAGATACTATTATTCTCTCAATTTTCAGCTGAAGAAACTGATGCATAATTTTAGACAACTTGTCCAAGGCCACACAGCTAGGATATTTTAGGGCGAGGACTTAAACCCAGGCTTTCATCCCCAGGGATGGCATGAAGCAGAAGAGCTGAGATTGGAACGTTTCTCTGCCTGATGTGCAGGAAATGTATGAACACATAAGTGAACAGATTTTGATAAGAGAAGGGAAAAAATTCCTGGAGACTGGAAGTCTGCCCTGACATTGGATCAGATCTGGGGAAAGGGGTGCTCCTCCTGATAAAAAATTGCTTCCATATCCTTACTGAATCTCTTTCCAGAAAAGAGGTTTCACAAAACAGATTCACTTAAATTACACTAATTGAAAAACTTACACATCCATTGTCACATGCCAGGCACTCTTCTATATACCTAGAAGGTAGATTGTACTACTTATGCCCATTTTCAGATATGGGAACCAAAGCACAGTGTGGCCAAGGTACACGTCTAAGCTGATACAATGAATATGAGCCCAGGTAGAGTTGCCTTTTAGAGGTCATGCTCCCAACCACGATATAATCCTGGTATTGTGTGCTTTCTAAGACTTTACAAAACATTTTTAATAATGTCATCTCATGTTACTCTTCACACTGTGGGGATCGGTATTATTCTTATGCCAGTTCACCTTGGATACAAATAAGGCTCAGAGAGGTTATCATACTGGTCAGAAATCATACAGCCAGTGACTGGCAAAGCCAGGACTCAAACCCAGATCTTGAACTCCAGAGGTCATGCTTTTTGCTCCCCTGCCTGGCTGCTAAACATCTCTTAAGATGGAATCTCTCTTAGATTTTTTTCCAGAAACATAAAATTGCAATGTAACATTTCCTTGTCTGTCAGGGCATTTTCTGCCTAATGGTGGATACAACTGCAGTTGTAGCCCTTTACCATCCATCACATACTCCTAATCATCTCCCCATAGCCCATTCTCTGCAAAGCTTAAATCACTGTGCCTTTGTTCTATTTGCAATTTATAGATGATTGGCCAAGTGTCATCTTGGCCAAAATGAACAACTGCCCGTCAAAGGGCATCTTGCTTGACTTAGAAATAATACACATTTTCCTCTATCCTACTTATGCAAAGAGAGCCTGGGCAGCTTCCCCATCACTGAACAAAAATGCTCCTCCTGATCCAGTTTCCATCCCTAAGAGAAGAAAAGGCTCTTCAAAGTGATCTGTCCATAGACCAGCATTCCCTGGGGAGCAGTGGCCTGGGAGGCCACTCCTGGGAGTGACCGGCTGGCAGCATCTCCATGAGACATGCTCTCCTTGACTTTATTTTTCCAGATCTGCCAGTCTCCTGAAGGGCACACCCAAAGGGTTGAGGCCAAATTTAAGGGGTTTTGTGTCTCCACTTAGCTGACTTCATCCTCTTAGTAAGACATCTTTTTTAGTCTCAAGACCACTTTGCGTTTTTACAGCAGTGTTCAGCCCCCAATGAAGCATGACTCATGCGGGCCTTCAAAGGGAGTCTCAGCAAGAGAAACAGTCAGGTCTGAGAATTGGTTCTCTCCTCTAAAACTATCACCACCAGAGTTTTCTCAGCCAAGAGGGAGATTCATTCATAAAAGAGTTGTTTCCCTTAACGCCTCTTTGTCACTTGACCAAATTCACCAAACTGTGCGAGTTCCCTATGCTGGAAACGGGCCTGTTTTTCCTCCTGTCTTGGAGCGCCTTTCTGTCTGCAGAGGCCGCTGGCCTAACAGGTCAGTGCTTCGTCCTGGGCAGCCCACCGGATGTGTGAATACCTGTGTTTCCCGCCCCTCACCAAGCCCCCCTCCCTGACCCTGCAGGAGGTGAAATGGATTGTGTCAGAATCAGCCTCTCCTGGGAGGAGAAAAAAAAAAAAAAATGCATCCATTATATGACAGCTCAATCCAATCGGAAGTCTCCAAAGTGCCGATTCCTCTTCTCTTTGCTGGTCAGGAAGGGGACGTTGAAATCTACGAATGACCAATGTACAGATGGTCCGTTTTACACACAGGAGTCTCCGCTCAGAGTGTGAAGGGACGCCCGGCTGCTTTGTGGGAATGAGTGCTGGCTTTCCACTGGCTGTTAACAGCGATGCCCACGTAGGCTGTCTCTCCGGGTGTGCGCCTCACCACACCCAACGATATTTTAAAATCTTTGCCTACGTTCGGTGGCACACCAGAAAACAAGGAGCTAACGCGGTGGTTTCGGTTCAGTGTCTCTTACCGTAGAAGGTCTATATGTAGAGTCCTCTGAGATGGAACGGTTGATGGAGAAAGAGGCAGTCCCTAAGGTCCCCCGGGAGGAGAGGGGAGGCCCGCGGGCGGGGGCCAGCAGCTTGCATCCCGTATCTGAATTCTGCAATTAGATTGCCTTTCTGCAATAGCGAGGGTTTACGCTTGGGTAGCTGCAACGATTGGGTGCTTTTCCATGTAGAAGAATCACCGTGGCTCTGAGCAAAATGTCAGAGCTATTTCTTTCCTTTGGCCTAGTCTCCTCCTTCTCCCGGGTTTGAGTCCTGGATCCCTTGCTGTTTGCCACATCTAAATTGATCAGATGGTGAGACCCCACCCCCTGAAAGCGCTAACTGGGAATAAGGTGTGCCTCCGGGGTACTCGCATTTTAATAGGTGGTTCTTTAAGTGTAAATAATAATGAAAGTTGATACAGAGAAAGCTTACAATGAGCCAGGTGCTGACTAACTGCCTTTCATGGATGTTTGGATTAATTTACAGAAAGACCCAACATTAGGGACTATAACCAGTTTACTTGGCCAAGAGCCAGTGGAGGAGCTGGGATTTCAGACTAGAAGCCTGGGCATCCAGAGCCTGGGCGCATGGGCACCAAGCACTGCGACCTTGAATGAAATTATATCTTTGGAATATGAGGCAGGCCTTCAAGAGGAGGAGGATATTTGGGGTCCCAGGGGCCTGCCTGGTCCCCTTGCTTCTAGGCTGGTTTGGGCTTTACTATGAAAGCCATGGCAGATCTTTTTTTGTAATGATAATCTGTTGCTCCAGGCATCTGACCCACCTTACTTCATAGCCACAGGGAACCAGGCTGTTGCCACAGGCTTTGATAATGTTTGTTGCTGATACAAACAGCCACCTGCCAGCTTTTATGACCCTAAAATCAAGACTACATTACCAGAGTCCACCCAACCAGACCATGTATCATTCCAAACCACTCTAACACAACATCCATTGTATTGGAGCTTTGCCTTGTTATTAGAAAGGTTGCTAAAGAGCTTATGCATTGCAAAGAAAATGGATACTTAGTGTCTCTTAAATGAAATAATGGAGTGAAAAGTTTACATAGGTCATTCGGAAAGTTGTTCCCTTTCCTCCACATTTTATGCCCTTTTCAGCACTTAACATGGTATAAAATAATGTAAGCAATGTTAACAATAAGAATACATATTTGACCTTCTGAAAAGGTAAAGTATCTTAACTCACCTGATATTTTTTAGTCTACAGTTTAACATTGTAATAGAACACACAAACATACACACATATCCCAATGCCTAAGATTGTTTCTGTGTGTGAAAACTGTCTTATTATTTCATGATCCAATTCAGCAAGATCATGTTTTCTTAACTCATTTTAAGATTATGGTCCATGTATAAATTATTGGTTTATCTGCGCCTTGCTCTTTTGCTACACTTTGGACCCGATATCCTTATTGGATACCATGCAGACCTCGTCTAAAGAGCCAGTATCATGAGTTGAGTGGATGCATGCATGGGCTTTAGTAGCAGAAAGACCCAAATGCCCACAGCTATACCCAGGGGAGCACTTAACCAGAACAGAACTTCAGATTAAGCAACAAGTCAGACAGGTGTTTGATACAAATCAAACTTTTTAAGTGTGAGCATTTTGTACTGCTAAAGACCAAGCCTGCTTAGTCCATATTACTTATGTGTTTGCTTATTACTTGATCCCTGCCTATTTCTAAATTGGCTTAGAGGCAACTCATAACATGAACCATGCATATCATGGGACCATTTAGTTGAGGCTAGACACTCAAGTGCTTTGGGATAGAGTCATTCTGCAAAATGAGACAGCTGTTCATTGCTGTGGTTTGGCAATAAATATGGCTCTGAGCTTTCTGGCAGCCAAAGCCAGAAGAGAAACATGAGTTGTACAGGAATAACACAGTATTAAAAAAGGAAGTCACAATTATTTATAAAAATGGGTATGCTTTTTTTTGCTAAAATTTTAGGTGAATTTATCACACGCATCTTCATATAAGGGCCTTTGAGCACCATAACGGACAATGTATTGTTTTAGGAAAGATGGAGATCCGTTCTTTATGTAGTCATTTCTCATATCAACCTTCAATAAAATCTGACAGTGTGGTATTAAATTACAATTCCCTGGGGATATTTCATGTAATAGAAAAACCCTTTCAGTTCTAATCCACAAGTAAACTAATATAATACGAAGCTAAAAATGTAGGAAATTTTTCAAAAAATGCTTAATGAATAAACAGATGATGATGAATATAGTGAATGAAATGAAATAAGATATAAAGAGTGTATGAGTTTCTGCAGTAGTAACCAACCATCCTGGGGCTGTGTATGGGTTCCCTAAGAATACCTCATGTATGTCCTTGAAATGGTGCTTACACACAATAGTTTCTCAGCAGAATTCCCCCAATCCTGCCATTGCTAGGTGGGGGCTAGAGAATGCCAATCAAGTGAGCACCCCCACTTCACCCCTTTTATTGGTTCCACAGATTGAATTTTCATCTAAGATTTCATTTGGGGGCAGGGGAAAGGATTTCTGTTGCTTTAAACAGAATAATATTTTTAAAAATCTTTTCTTACTACAAAGATAAGGCATTTTTCTTGTAGAAAATTTGGAAAATGTAGATTTACTGAAGGAAATAAAATTAGAGTTACCTGTATTCTCACTGGAGAAGGCAATGGCACCCCACTCCAGTACTCTTGCCTGGAAAATCCCATGGACAGAGGAGCCTGGTGGGCTGCAGTCCATGGGGTCGCTAAGAGTCGGGCAGGACTGAGTGACTTCATTTTCACTTTTCGCTTTCATGCATTGGAGAAGGAAATGGCAACCCATTCCAGTGTTCTTGCTTGGAGAATCCCAGGGAAGGGGGATCCTGGTGGGCTGCCATCTATGGGGTCGCACAGAGTCAGACACGACTGAAGCGACTTAGCAGCAGCAGCAGTATTCTGACTGCCTATTAATAACTATTGTTAGTATCTGTCTGAATTCATCTATGCTATGCTATGCCAATGCAGGAGACATGGGTTCCGTCCCTGGGTCAGGAAGAGCCCCTGGTGAAGGAAATAGCAACCCACTCCAGTATTCTTGCCTGGGAAATCCCATGGACAGAGGAGCCTAGTGGGCTACAGTCCCTGGAGTCACAAAGACTTGGACACAACTGAGCATGCACACAATATGTGTATCTAACTATATTTTTATTTTTAAATAATGATTTTTTTTCACTTGACAATTTTATAGTGAATATTTTCATGATGTTAAATATTCTTCTATATTATTTTTTATGGCTGCCTAGTATTATACTGAAAGTGTTAGTCACTCAGTTGTGTCTGACTCTTTAAGACCTCATGCACTGTACCTGTCAGGCTCCTCAGTCCATGGAATTCTCCAGACAAAAATACTGGAGTGGGTAGCCATTCTTTTTTCCAGGAGATCTTCCCAAACTTAAACCAGGATCTTCTGCATTGCAGGCAGATTTTTTACCTTCTGACCCACCATGGAAGCCCCACTATAACATATTAACTTGCTATAATTTATTATATCAACCTTTTGATCATTTATAGTTTTCAACATTATTAATATGATTGCTGTGATCATCCTTTTAGCTTGATATATAAACTTCTATTTATATAACTACCTAAAAATAAAAATCCTGGGTTAATGAAAATGCTAAAATTTTAATGTCTTGGAAAAATACATCCAAGTTATCCTTCAGAAAATTTGTATTCCTTTATACTTTCACCAACAATGTAAGAGAGAGCTCATTCACTCACATCTTCACCCCCTGAACTCATATTCCCTCCTGCTAATTTGATAATCAACCTCCATTTCATTCTGATTTAAATTTATATATTTTCACTGAGGAAAGGACTTTAATTATATGTCATCATTGGCAATTTATATTCCTCCCTTGGTGAACTACCTGTTTATGCCCTTTGTCCTTTTTTTTCTACTGAAGTGTTTATCTTTGTCACAAATTTTAGAGGCTCTTTATTGAGTCAAAAATATTAACTGTTGACTATCTGGTAGGCTACAAATGCCCTCCATTCATGGTTTTGTCTTTTAAATATATTGTATTTTGTTTGTTTTACATAAGGGAAAAGTTTGGTTTAGACATTTTGAAGGTTCATATGGTTAATTTTTTCTTTCCTTAGAAAGTTCCAAGTTTTATTAATTTCTGCTCTTTGTTGTTGTTTAGTCACTAAGCTGTGTCTGACTCTTTTGCAACCCCATGGACTGTAGCCCTCCAGGCGCCTCTGTCCATGAAATTCTCCAGGCAAGAATACTGGAGTGGGTTGCCATTTACTTCTCCAGGGATCTTCCTGACCCAGGGGTCAAACCTGCATCTCCTGCATTGGCAGGGAAATTCTGTACCACTGAGCCACCAGAGATATAATTTCTGCTTAAGAAGCCCAATATTATTAATAATAATTTTTACTTTATTTTTATTTTATTTTAATATGTGTCTGGTTTTTTACACATTAGAATCCAAACTGGAACTTGTTTTGATGTGAGGAATATGAGGTGTGAGATATAGCAAGGATTTGATTTTCTTCCTAGATTGTTATTCACTCATCCTAATACCTTTCAACCTTAACCTATGAATTTTTAACATAATGTCCATGTATGTAGGTACATATATGTGTATATATGTTCTGGCTTTCTGTTATTCCACTGAGCTTTTAGTCTTCACTGCTTTCATCATTTCAGCTCCATGGTTCATTTTAATGGTTAATAGATCCATTTCTCATTCCCCTCCCCCATTTTTAAGAGCTTCTTTGCTATACTCACATGTTTATATTCCAGAATCACTTGAAAATAACATTATGTCTCAAGCAGAAAATAACTTTAGGACTATGGTTAGGGTTGTATTAAATTTTTAGTTTAATTTGAGGAGGAGTGATGTTTTTACAATGTTGAGTCTTCCCACAGAGGAATATGTTATGTCTCTCCATTTATTCAAGTCATCTTTTATGGCCCTTAGTAAATTTTTATAGTTGTCTTCGCATTAGACCTACAAATTTCTTGTTAAGTACTTTTTAAGCTATTTTATATTTTTGGCATACTATGATGAATGGAAACTTCTTATATGATAGTTTCTGCATGGCTATCGTTTATATGCATCTAGACCTCACTATGCTATTTGATTTACTATCTGCAGCTCTGAAATATAGAACCTGAGCTGATGTGTAGAATTAGGATTGATGGGCCAAAGTTATATTAGACTATCAGGTTCATGAGAGCTATATCAGCACCAGCAGTGTGGCTGAAGCATTCTAGGCAGTCAATATCTTTTGAGCAATGGAATGAATGATTTTAGCTCAACAAAAGGAAAAATTTCTAAAATGTGAGTAACAGACTGTGTCTTAAGTTAGTGACTGCCTTATCCCTGATAATAGTCTTTTCTTTTTCTGTATTATTTATTTAGCGTTGCACTGGGTGCATTGCTGCACACAGCTTTCTCTAGTTGTGGTGAGCAAGGGCTTCTCTGTGTTGCGGTGCACAGGTTTCTCATTTCTCTAGGTGCACGGGCTTCAGGAGTTGTGGCCCATGGGGTCTAGAGCATGGGCTCAGTAGTTGTAGCACATGGGCTTTGTTGCTTCACAACATCTGGAATCTTCCCAGACCAGGGATCAAGCTTGTGTCCACTACATTGGCAAGCGGATTCTTATCCACTTTACAACCAGGGAAGTCCCTGATAACATTCTTATGAATTCTTTATGACCACTGGTCAAGGTATTTCAGAGCACTTTCATACATCAACTAAAGGGTGTATCATAAATTACATTAAGCTGCAATTTCATTTCTCTAACTCTTAACTGAAAATGGAGACATGTAGACCCAGGGAAACAAGAGCCTAGTCTACAAGAATATGGTGGGCATATGTTGGCTTTGGCTACCCAGCATCCATTCTCACTTTCACTGGTAGAAGCATCCTGATGTTACTGAGTGAACTACCTTTCTCCATCAGATACCATCTTGTTAACCAAGGTACCCCATCCTCACCTGCCAAAGAGAAAGGGGGCATCTGAAGCAAGGTCAACCAGACACTCCTTCCTGGGGGTGTGAACCTTTAGGAGGAAGTTAGAAGGATGTGTAACTGTTGGCACCCGGACTTTCCAACAGAAAAACCCTGTTGGGAATCTCTATTCTTGCCATAGATCCCTGGAGCTGCCTTTATGCTTCTCCCCTCCAATAAATTCCCTTCTGATCACAGTTGCCAGAATTAGTTTTCACTGCTTGCAAACAGAGAAATCTAAATAGTACAAGGGAAGAAATAATCCATGAGGGTATTTCAACAAAATAAGCTGTATAACTTGGTGACACTTCAGAAGGGAAAAGAGGCTCAAGGACAGCACAGCCTCTAGGCTTAGATGCTTGGACTGTCTTATGCCAGGTGCATGGTGATACACAAACAAAAGGAATCAAGCTCACAAAGACAGTTTTCACAGTGTTCATTATTCTTTTTGAATTCATCTCCTTGTAAGATTCATTATGAACACTTCAGTGTGTGTGTGGGGGGCTCACTCATTACCACAATTTTCTGCTTTCACTTTCAGTTGTTACTAATTTGATGATGATCATTTGATTTATTTTGATCATCTTTTGCTTCAAGGGCTACATTTGCAGCCGCCTCGTCTCAGTCTCTTGGAAATTGCACCTGCAAATGTTCAGTCGTCACATAGAAGAACTTAGTTTTATGGCAACAAGTGGCTTTTAGACATGCAAATGAAGGTTGGCATTTCTATTACCCAGAGGTCTGATACTCTGCTATTGGAAATATACAAGCGCAGTCTGAGAAAAGTTTTATGTAGGAAGACTGGGCAGAATGTCAAATGCTAGTGAGAAGTCTTTCTGGAAGATGAGGGTGTGTAGATAGAAACGGAATTTAAGGAGTCTTCACAAGCCACAAGCTGGGACAGCAGAGAAGGAAGAGAACGTATGTACAAGTGTCTGCCCTGATTACAAAATCAGCTACTGAGGGGTCTCAGATTTCTAACTCTTCTGCTAATTTGCGGAAGGATTGGAAGAAGTCACCCTATTAATTGGTATGTCAGTTTTCTTTATTGCTGAGGTAAAAGGATTTTATCATTTTGTAGTGGAAGGACATTGCACACATACACACAGAATGTGGCTTTTGAGTAAATACAGGACCCATGGGACCCTCTCTATGAGGTACCTGGTACATATGCATACCTAAATTCTGATCAAGTAGAATTTTTCTCGGCCAAGTTTTTAAAAGTCATCAGGTTACTGAGTCATTATTCTAAATTGAATATGGGAAATAATTCAGCAGTATTATTTATAGCATAATCTCTGGTGGAATTGAATCCTGTCACAGAAGCCACTTTTTCAGTTTATAAAGATAACCGAAAAGCACAGCTGGACAGGTTGTTTGAAAATTCATTTTTATAATCTGTTTCCCAGCTGAGACTTTGGGGGTCAGGTTTTTGCCAGAAGCAAACTTTCAGGGACTGTCATTAAATGCTGGAAGAGTAAGATTTCTAATGGCAACATTGGCACTGTGTCTAATGATTTCTCTGCTTCCAGGCACTGCTGTAATAAAGGCAGCTTCCATTTTTAGGTTCCTGGGGCACATTTTATGTCTGCTGGAAGTGAAGAGGGAGGAGGGAGACGGTTGGCATTCCTCACTTTCTCGTATAGAAAGTTAAACAGTATAACCCATCATTTACTCGGGTTAAGATGGTTTCCATCTAAGAAAATAAACATGTAAAAATCCAAAAGAAAGAAAAAACAGCCCTGATTACTAACCAATGCTATTGGGCTTTATAGTCTTGTTCTAGAGAGTAAAAGACTGAAAAAAATTTTTTGAACATAGAAGAGTAAAAACGAGTGACTCCCTGGCCCATTTACTGAGGAATTGACCAAGATGTCTGAGAGAGAGCACTCAGCACACACAAGCATCAGGGGCAACAGAAAAAGTTAATTCATTCCAATCCCATCACCGAGGTTTGTTCTCCCATTGGTTTCAAATGACAAGGGCCTAATTACATTGTCATGATAAGGAAAAGCTGACACTTGAAAGCTTGGGTCCTGCTTATCTGTCAGGTCAGCTCTTGAAAAGCTTTTGGAGAGTAAGTAGTCAGGAAAAGCAGAACCTGGGAAAGTCTTTCTTTCTTTTTTTTTTTTAATAGACAAGGAGGGAAGATTTCCAAATGAAATGACTATTACTGGGCATGTTGCAACTTTACTTGGTCTGAGTAAGTAAGCCGGCTCATTACTTCTCATCTCCATCATCTCTCAGCTTGGCAAAAGCTTGTCTGAAACTCTTAAGAAGGCTTCTAGTTCAGAGGTGAATGTGTTCCATTTGTCCTGCCACTGAACGCATTGCATGACTGGATGGGAAATACATTTCTAGATCTCAGTAAGTAAATTCCCGGGAGAGAACTTAGTTTGCCTTGTTTCTCAAATCAAGTCTGGCCAGTTTTAGCTTCTAAATACATGTCATTGGCTGACACCTCAGCTTCAAACTGTTCTTGCTTTCATATTGACAGGACCATATGAGTCCAACTTATTAGCCAACAATTCAACAATAAATGAGGTGTATTGAGTGTTTTCCAAGCCAAAAAATAAAGCCGGAGGCTCAGACTATTTATTAGGCATTCAAACTGCAGCAATAGACACCCAAAATTCTCAAGGGGGTTTGTTAACCAGCTCGCTGAACTGAGAGTGAACACTCAATGACACCATCTCAATAAACACAGGTGTAAAGTATATCTCCTCGCATAAGATCTCATTAACTCACACCTGCACTTTCTTGAACCAAATGGCTCCTGGTTTCAGTATGCAAACGACTTTGCACATGTAACTTGAATAGTGAACAAACTTACCTCTGTTTTCTTCACTGTAAATATTTTCCGTCATTATTTAACATCTCCTCATGGTGCCAGCAGGCACAGGGAAAAAAGAAACCTCTTTCTCTGTTGCTCATGTTCTGCCCAAGCGTGTAAAAATTTGTCCGAAGATAGATGGCACAAATAATTAACATACAGGTGAAGGAGAAAGAGGAGTCGAGGATACTGGGAATTATATCAAATGGATCAATGGCTCATTTCAGCAAAATGGGGTATATAAGTGAATGAATACATGTCGTAGAGGGAGACACAAAAATTAGTTCATTCAAAAATCTGGGCTCTATGCAAGTGTGGAACCTCCACACATAAAGGCCATTGAGTGTAGACACCTGGAATGAGGCTACTTACTGGAGCCTTAGGTGACACTGGTATGTCCATGTATTAGCTGACTCCAAGGAAATGAGAACTGAAAAGCAGTAAGCCTGACAACACCAACATTAAGGTGGGAAGTCAGGGATCTAAGTAAAAGGGTGTTTTTCTTCACTCTGGACCTCAAATTAATTTGCCTAAGTACTCATTACTACATTGTTGAAGGAATTTTTGTTTGTTTTAAATGGAAATTTATAAACCTTGCAACATGGACGGAAAGTAATCTTGAATGCATTGGAGGATCTAGAAATAAGAACATAATTTGTGGTGTTTTCTATATTGATATTCTTATATCCCATAGACTCATGTTTCATCTGCCAACTGTAGCATTGCGCAATATGGTGAATTAGACCGTAATTGTACTCTTGGCAAATTTGGAATCCTTCATATTCCCTAAAGGAGATTTCCATCTTGTTAAATCTTTGACTTTTCAATTCTAAGTTCATGTTCAGCAGTGGTGTAGGAAAACTGTCAGAAATGTCTCTTTTTACTAGATCAAAAATAAATAAAAGTGTGGCATGGAAAAATAGCCCATCAACCTTAAAACCCCTCAGAGTGCCGTCTGAGAGCAAGTCAGAGTTTTTCTTTCTCACTTGTTCTCTTTCTGTGTTCTGATGATATAATCAATATTTCCTGTCCAAAAACGCAATATTCTCCAGTCTTAGAAACCCCTCAAGTCTTCATTTAATGTCAAAGAAAATCATGCTCCATGTGACAGATGTTTATTTTTCAGCTTCTGTATCTGAAGGCTTCATCAACTTTTAATGAGAAAAGAACTACTGAATAATGTTATCAGCAGCAGAGACTATATATAGGTGACAATAGTCTTGAATAAGAAGATTTAAATATTAGAAGAAAATAGACTCTGCCACTAATAAATCCAGATAAATGTCTATTTGTATGTGAGGATCAAAAATAATTTCTCCTGCTTTCTCTTTTTAGAGCAGATAAATATTTCTTGAAATAGAGATTTATTCCTTTGACAGACCTGCCTTTGAGTGTCTGCTGGGTACTGTTATAGGGTTGGGGGCAATGCAAAGAGGGACACGATAGACCCAGCCTTTGAGAAGGTCCAGGTCAAGAAGGGACACTAGTAATTTAGTTGTCAGGAAGCCCATTGGAAGCTGTGGTGGCCCCATGTAATTGTTCAGTTCCGTATACAGTAAGTCCCCTACATACAGAGCTTCACGTTTCAAGCTTTCAAAGATGTAAACGTGTTCAGATGTCCAGTCATGTAAGTTAGCTCAGGTACCTGGCATGCATTGTCACATGTATGCATCCTTGTGCTTTTGTGTACCTTACTGTCTAGTACTATACAGGGTAGAGTAGTACCGTATCTTTATTTCAAGCCCACGATGTCCAGAGGCAAGTATAAAAGCAGCAATGATGTAGCTGGTACTACTGTGCTTTTCAGGGTACTGTGCTGTAAGATTAAAAATGTTTGCTTTATTTTTTGTGTTTGCTTATGTATTATTTGTGTGGAAAGTATTAGAAACTTATTACAGTACAATACTATATAGCCAGTCGTATTAGTTGGGTACCTGGCTAACTTTGTTGGACTTAGGAACAAACTGGACTTATGAAAGCACTCTCACGAGGGGACTGATTTGTGTTTGGGGGAATTTCAGTAAGCAGTCCTTGAAGCAAATGTAAAAACAATAATTCAGGTCATAGATGTTTAAGATAGGAAAGTGCTTAGGGATCATCTAGAGCAGTATTTACCAGAATTTCTTGATCCTACCCACTCCAGTGTTGTGGCCTGGAGAATTCCATGGTCACAAAGAGTTGGACACAAATGAGCAACTTTCACTTTCATATACTTTCTTGATCCTTATTGGAAAAAAAAAAATAGTTTATCATGCCCTTATCTGCACACAGCATATTTTTGTCCTCAAGGGCACTTATATAGTTTAAAATATATAGACGTGGGAAGAGGGTTCAGGATGGGAAACACATGTACACCCATGGCTGATTCATGTCAATGTATGGCAAAAACCACTACAATATTATAAAGTAATTAACCTCTAATTAAAATAAATTAATTAAATTTTAAAAATACAATACACAGATGTTCTAATTAGTAATTATGAAGTTATATTTTCTCCTAACCTTCTGTGGGTTTCTTATATACCCAAATTTAAAGAACACTTATGCAGACCATCTTTTTTTAATTCACTGAAAACAATGGACAAGGCAATGAATTTGAATTGCTCTAGTCATTCAGCTAGTTAGGTATCTGGACTATGCCAAGTAGATCCCAGGTCTCCTGGCACCGATTGTAGTACATTTTCTCTTACATAATTTGCAATGACACAATGAAACTTCATATCATGTAAACATATGTTTGTACATACATGTGTGTGTGTGTATGTATATAACACTAATGCTCCCTGACAGGGTCCAAAAGAGGGAATCACAGAGAACAGTGTAAATGGTGTTCTGTTAACCAAAAGGAATTAATTGTCCTCTCAAAACTGATCTCTCTAGAAAGAACTTACTTGCCAGCAGAATCATCATTCTTCCCAAAGAATTATGGACCTCCTCCTGCTGTTTCCTAAACTTCTTTGCTTGCCAGTAATTTGAATTTAACTGTGTACCTCTTTGTGGTTTCTCAAACAGCTCTTTTAGTTAGTGTCATAAAGTATTGGTTCTAGTCCTTGCTCAAAATTGCAGAAATGAGTCCTTGCAGACAGCTCTTCAGGGAGCTTGCCCACCACTGAAAACTCACTATGCAAACTGAAAGGCAATTTTGAGCACACGCATGAGTCAGAAACTCTTATCATTATTTTCTCTAAGTCATTTCTTGATTTCTTTCAGAGCTCCTTATTTATTTTAGTTCTCAGATACTTTTGAGCATGCTCCACTCCCCATGGACCTGGATGTATGTACTTAGTTCTATTTGTCATTGCCACGGGATCCCATAAATACAAGTTGAAACCAAGACTTTAGACATGCAACCCAGCAGTTGCATTAAGGACCACTTGTTTTTCAGAAAAGATGGAAACAGAATGATCAGATTTTACATCTGCTGGGAAAGAAAATGAAGTAATGTTTTGCCAACAGAAGATTGTCATACTTGGTGCTTCATAATTCTATTTTGTGAATACTAGCAGTAATAAAACATATAAGAGAAATGCTTTCGTACTTGTAATAATTAGCTTGACCATTTTTAAAAAGTATTTATTTGGCTGTGTCAGGTCTTAGTTTTAGCATGGGGATCCTCTGTTGTGGCGCACGGACTGTAGTTGTGGTGCACAGGCCTCGCTTTTCCTCAGCATGTGGGATCCTGGTTCATTGACCAGGGATTGTACTCATGTCCCCTGTACTGCAAGGCAAATTCTTAACCACTGGACCGACCACCAGGGAAGTCCCTACCTTGACCATTTTAAACATAGAACATATTAATTGTTTCTTTTAAATTTTGTATTTAGAAAAACTATGATGAATTAATTCAATGTGTATTTATTGCCTAACCTATAAACAGATTCAAACCCAAAGTGTGCAAGTAAGCTGCCTGTTCATGTGTAGTCCACACAGTCTCCTGGCTGTCTCCCCTCACTCACATTGAATTCCCTACCACTGATTCTACACCCTCCCCAATGTTCTTATTCAAGACCTAAATGCCTCTGCATCCTTTAGGAAAACTTTCTTCATCTCTCTTCTACCTTCCCCAGCCCAAAAGAAGTCACTGCCTCCCAGAATTCCTATTTTATTATCACTTACTGCATTCTACCTGCTATTAGATGTGTCTGTGTACATGTTGTCTCTGCTAGGAGACATAAAGGTAGTTGAGGTCTAGGATTGGGTTCATTCATTCTGGCATTTCCCAGCAGATGGATAGCATTTGAATGGATGGATAGCCAGTACCCAAGCGAACTCATGGGCTTCCCTGGTATCTCAGTGGTAAAGAATCTGCCCTCCAGTGTACGTGATGCAGGTTCCATCCCTGGGTCAGGAAGATCCCTGGAGAAGGAAATGGCTGCTCACTCCAGTATTCTTGCCTGGGAAATGCCATGGACATGGGATTGCAAGAGTCAGATACAACTTAGCAAGTAAACAATGACAAGTTAACTTGCAAAAATCTAGTACCTTAACTGTAGTGCTACTGAGAATTGTCTAAGTTTGAGTTACAAGACTAGAGATCTCTTCAAGAAAATTAGAGATACCAAGGGAACATTTCATGCAAAGATGGGCTCGATAAAGGACAGAAATGGTATGGACCTAACAGAAGCAAAAGATACTAAGAAAAGGTGGCAAGAATACACAGAACTGTACAAAAAAGATCTTCACAACCCAGATAATCATGATGGTGTGATCACTCACCTAGAGCCGGACATTCTGGAATGCTAAGTCAAGTGGGTCTTAGGAAGCATCACTACAAACAAAGCTAGTGGAGGTGATGGAATTCCAGTTGAGCTATTTCAAATCCTAAAAGATGATGCTATGAAAGTGCTGCACTCAATATGCCAGCAAATTTGGAAAACTCAGCAGTGGCCACAGGACTGGAAAAGGTCAGTTTTCATTCCAATCCCAAAGAAAGGTAATGCCAAAGAATGCTCCAGCTACTGCAAAATTGCTGTTATCTCACATGCTAGTAAAGTAATGCTCAAAATTTCCAAGCCAGGCTTCAACAGTACATGAACTGGTTCCAGAAAGACAATCTATTTTTGCTTTATTGACTATGCCAAAGTCGCTGATTGTGTGGATCACCACAAACTGGAAAATTCTTCAAGAGATGAGAATACCAGACCACCTGACCTGCCTCCTGAGAAATCTGTATGCAGATCGAGAAGCAACAGTTAGTACTAGACATGGAACAACAGACTGGTTCCAAATAGGGAATGGAGTACATCGAGGCTATATATTGTCATCCTGCTTATTTAACTTATATGCAGAGTACATCATGAGAAACATTGGGCTGGATGAAGCACAAGCTTGAATAAAGATTGCTGGGAGAAATATCTATAACCTCAGATATGCAGATGACACCAACCTTATAGCAGAAAGCCACGAAGAACTATAGAGCCTTTTGATGAAAGTGAAAGAGGAGAGCGAAAAAGTTAAAGCTCAACATTCAGAAAACTAAGATCATGGCATCTGGTCCCATCACTTCATGGGAAATAGATGGGGAAACAGTAGAAACAGTGACAGACTTTATTCTTTTGGGCTCCAAAATCACTGCAGATGGTGACTGCAACCATGAAATTAAAAGACGCTTACTCCTTGGAAGGAAAGTTATGACCAACCTAGACAGCATATTAAAGAGCAGAGACATTACTTTGCCAACCAAGGTCCATCTAGTCAAAGCTGTGGTTTTTCCAATAGTCATGTATGGATGTGAGAATTGGACTTTAAAGAAAGCTTAGTGCTGAAGAAGTGATGCTCTTCTCCAACTGTGGTGTTGGAGAAGACTCTTGAGAGTCCCTTGGACTGCAAGGAGATCCAACCAGTCCATCCTAAAGGAAATCAGTCCTGAATATTCATTGGAAGGACTGATGCTGAAGCTGGAACTCCAATACTTTGGCCATCTGATGCGAAGAACTGACTCATTTGAAAAGACCCTGATGCTGAGAAAGATTGAAGGCAGGAGGAGAAGGGGACGACAGAGGATGAGATGGATGGATGGCATCACCAACTTGATGGACATGAATTTGAGTAAACTCTGGGAGTTGGTGATGGACAGGCAGGCCTGGTGTGCTGCAGTCCATGGGGTTGCAGAGTCGGATGAGTGAGTGACTGAACTGACTGGGTTACTAGGAGTGAGGAGTACATTTCTACCTGCTTCTTGATGCAGGAGATAATGTGGGAGAGAAGGCAACAGGTAATGATTAAAGACATAAAATGTGTGAGATGTACTAGATGCTTTCTGTTTCTTCCCCTAGCCACTGGCTGAATAGGAAATATTGTGGTTATACCTGGAATGTGTTTTTCTGAGTTATTTCTCTTTTTCGTGTCATCTTCCTTTCACCTACTTCTAGTAATTAGAGCAAAACCTTATGATTATGTATTGGTATTTAGGTTACAAATCATTTTAAAATCCATCATATCACTTTATACTCAGAAGAGACCTGTGAGACAGGTGGACAGGTACTATCCAAATGTGAAAATTGTCTTGGGTGCCTGAAGCCCTTGGCCAACATCACCCGCTGTATATGGGTCTGGTCAGAGAACAGAATCCTGGAGCAGATAGAGAATCCTGGAGCAGATAGACACGTGAGGGTCTGAGAGGCATGGGCCACACTGTCACTTTATAACTCTTCATTTTACTAACCAAATCTACTATTTTTAGAATGTTCTCTTTGGCTATATTGTTTCATTTTTGTTTATTTAGTTTTTAATTCTACTGTTTTAGGGTCTGTTTTTATGTCTTTTGTCTAGATTCTTGAGGTAAATAGTCCATTTTTTTTTCAAATTTTTTTTTTTCTAAACAGGATGCATATAAGACTATAATGTTTCCTCTGAATAACGCTTTGGTTTTATCCTGTTGATTCTTGGGGGGAAAAAAATGTTTACCTTACACTTATTTGTACATAAGCTAAAAATTCAACTTTGACTTCATCCGCAAATCCAATTTTGTTTAAGAATACAATTAAAAATCCCTGATGGATACATTTATGCAACTATGCTATTTGTTAATTTCCAGTTTTATAATATTGTGGTCAATGGATATGCTTTGTTCGTTTGTTTGTTTGTTTGTTTTTTGGAGAATTTATTGAGCTATTTGATAGTAAAATATATCATCAGTTTTATTCCATGTGAGTAATTTATTTTACATCCCAAAGTTGCTGAGAAATTATGATTTCTTAAATGTTCTTAATGGACAATTGTTCCATGAAGCTAAAATTACTTCATAGAATCTTGTTAATACTATTAATATAAAGTTACAGAAAGAAAAACAGGGAATAAGATGCAAAAATATAATTTAAAAACATGTTTTTATAGCTAGCAAAAGCAATTTACAAACTTTGTAAATGAAAAATGAAAAAAAAGGCAATTAAAAAACGTATTTCTTCTTTGGAGCAACCTTGTAATTGTTCCAAGTTGCTAAAAGAGCAATATTAGGCACAAGTCTCTCTTTTAAGGACCATACACATTCAAGGCCAAAGCACAGCAAAGGAGAGTTGACACTAATACCAAAGTGTTGGTCAGCAGAGATTTGTCTCAAAGTGGGATGATAAAAGACCAGTAGCATGGACATCCCATTTATACAATGAACGGTCATATAAATGCAGATTCTTGGGCTTCGAGATCCTGAATCTTCACTCCAAACCTAGGGAAGTAGAATCTGTATTTAACAAGGTTCCCAGATAGTCTGAATGTTCATTAATAGTCCAGTGGCATTAGGGTAAAGTTCTGAAACTTCTCTTGCCTAATGCGGACTCTTGGACCACAGTTGACCCACAGCCAGGTGGGGTCAAGTGCTTCTGATGTGCTGGGTGGTGAGCAGGATAAGCTGTGAATTAAGCTTATCTTGGAGTGACAAGCAACACAGAGGGGTGAGGAGCAGAGGTAAGAGGGAAAAAAGGAAGCGGGTTCCTCTGAAGTGAGCCGTGTATGTCCCTTCCACACAGCCACTGGGGTTCGCCCTTTTCAGAGCTCTCTGACCTGAAAGTTTGTGTTCTAGAGATTTAGAAACATTTTCGACACAGAGGAGACATCCTGAGTTCATCTTTAAACTTCATAGCTTATTTGAAAAAATTTAGGTTTTTTCATACCTTCAAAAAATTGAAGGTATGCTAGTGATATGTTTAAAATTTTTATTTTAGAGTAGCTGTCTGTCTAAATTTGAAAGAATATTTGAAAGTCTCTAAGTTTATCTTGTCTTTACTTTTTGAGAAAGTCAGGCTGCCTGTATTCAAAGTATCTAAATTTTTCCTTTAGAACCAGTATTATTGTCTTGACCTGAACTTAAAAACAAACAAAAAATTAATTGAGGTATTAATCCTACTGAATTAATAAAATAGTATATAAGAAAATGACAGATCCACAGAACTGTAGGATATCCAAATTTCTACAACACTTTATGTAAAAAATTCTATAACAGCTCTGGCAGATGATCATTCAGCTCATACATTTCAAATGATAGGGAACTTGTCACACTTCAAGGCAGTCACTCCATTGTAGGACAGTTCTCATATTTTGAAAAATCATGTGATGGAGAATCAGAAAACATATGTCCAAGTTAACTTACTCCTATCCCCAAACCACTTGCTCCAATCTAGTGGCTCAAACTAGAAAAAAAATTCCAATCACAGGTCAGATTGAAATAAGCCTGAGCCCAGTCCCCAGGGATTTGGCACAGGATCTCATGTGCGGCTGGCATCTCCCATTGTCCCAGTTATAATAAAGAGAATAGAGGTTGAATCTTATTTTCAGATGACACACCTTCAGAGAACCATCAAAAGTTTAGAATAGAAGGAACCCACAAGAGAGTCCTGGTCGGGGTTCAGTCAGGAAAAAAGAAATTAGCTGGCTATTAACAGAGTTTAATGCAGGAAATTGGATACACAGAAGATAGCTGCAAAAGTGAAAAGGGGGTCACTGAAGCAACGCACAGGTAGTCATTGCAGGAAGCAAGTATGATGCCTCAGACAGGAGGAGCAAAGGGAAGAGAATCTAGAAACTCCTAAGAAAGTGTCATGGAGCTGGGACCCAGCCCTCAGAGGATACTGTCTGGCTGTTGCTCCTCCTTCCTCTCGGCTAGGGGCGAGTCCCAGGAGGCTGGCCTGGAAGTGAAGGGAACAGAAAAAATGAGAATATCCAGCCAGCTCAGATATATAATCTTCATCATCAAATCTCTATTTCCCTGGGGCATCATAAATTATATTTTTAGATTGCTTAAGATTACCTTAAAATATTCACAGATGGTCTAAATACAGGCAGAAAAGCACAGGGGCTCTGTGAAATTTTGAATCTCAGCTCTGCCACTTTCAAGGTGATCTTGAGTAAATCACTTTGGTTTCTTGTTACCTGGTGATAAGAATGTTCATTTAGTTATTCAACAAATACATGGAGTACCTACCATGTGCCTGCCATTGCTCTAATGGTTGGGGACCAGTGAATCACTCTGCACTCAATGAGCTTTCCATTGCTGTGCAGGAAGGCAGGAAATAAACCAATAAATATATAAAATGTTAGGGGGCAGTAAATAATATAAAAAAATAGATCAAAATAGGCAAGTAGAGAATGACAAGAGGGATATTTTTACAGAGTGCACAGCAAAGACCTGTCCAATGATGTAACATCTTAAGGAAAGGAGGGAGGCATGTAGAGATCTGGAGAAGAACTTTTCAAAGAGCACGAACTGGACGTGCCAGGGTCCTGCAATGGAGCCTGCTTAGTGAATTCATTGAGTGGCAAGAGGAGGAGCCAGTAAGAGGGATCAGGAGCTGTGGGGAGGGGTTGGGAAGTAGGACTAGATCCTACTGAGCCTGTTCATCACAGGGTTCCATTGCAGAGTTGAGAGCAGAGGACCAACATGATCTGAATTGTCTTAAAAGTGCTGGGTTGAAGACAGACTGTGTCAGAGGCAGCCAGGGAGACAAGGGGCCATGTGGGAGGCTGTTGCTGTCATCTAGGCAGAAAATGATGGTGGCTTGGTAGCGGGTATTAGGTGGAGATTGGGTTGAGAAGTGATTGCATTACAGGTAACTTTTGAAGGGCAAGTCAACAACACTGTTGATATACAGAGAGAGGAGAAGTAAAGGGTGTTCTCAGAGTCTGGGCAGCAAGAAGAATGGAGATGTTACTGAGAAGGGAAAGAAAGATGGAAGAGGTGATAAGTCATGAGAAGTCTGTTATGAGATAATAAATTGATGAAATAAATAAGATGATGTAAATAAAACTAGTGTGTTCCTTGCTCACAGTAAGGTTTGGCCAATCTTAGCCCCCTTATCTTTTTTCCTTTGTTACCTATTTATGTTCTCAGAATGTATTTGTGAGCTATCCACACACCCCTCCCTTTTCACTCACTACTTCTCTGCAGATCAATATACAGTCAAAACATTTCCATGACAGGCAGAGGTCAGCTAAACCTCACCCAGAAAAACCTCCAACAGACTGCAGAATCAGCAGAGATAGATACATTTCATTTTCAAATAAAGAAAGAAAAATATCTGATGCCAAAACAACATGCATGGCAATCCTCCTAGTTCCTCAAAGTCCTTGAAGTACTTCGGTACCTAAAAGTTTCTCTGGCACTGCTTGTTTTTTAATAGAAATTCTGTGAAGAGTGAAATGTAATATTTCATAGGCATTTTTCTTTGAATTTCTGAAGAGAGACTAGAAAACTGAAGTTACCAAAAAAAAATCCATTTAAATGCTTACTGCATATAAATCACTTGGCAAAATTTCCTGGTTGTTTTTATTCTTTTTGTCTAAAATTTTGAAGCATAATATTAAAAGGAAATAAGTGATGCAAATGTATTAGACAAATATGTCTTAGCAATATTTTATCAAAAGCCAACCCCCAAAATAACAAACATATAAATAGAAGCATACAGTCAACATACAAAAAATATGCTTGGTTCTTTAAAATTCTTTACCGCAGATTCATTTGAAATGTCAATATTCAGTTCACATATCTCTATACTCTTAAGAGTCATCAGCATTTAATTTATGAGTGTTTTTAGTGGGAAAGATTCTGCTGTTTAAAATTCAGTTCAATCCCCTTGGTTTGAGTTGAGGAATACTTACATCTTGTGTTTTTCCCAAAGCCCTCCTATAGAGCCCTCCCAATTTCCCATAATTAATCAAATCTTTAATCCAAGGTAGGAAGCAGCCCCCACCCGCCTTCCCCACCCCAGCTTAGGGGCAACAACAGAGAATAACAGAGCCCAGGGACAAATAACACGTTTGTCCCATGGTTGCTGCTCCTCTGTTCCCCAGGAACCGTGTATGTATGGCTTCTAGTCTCTGTGTGGCTTCATGCAGCATTTGAAGCTGGGTGTAATGATGGCTTATGAAATAAATCCTACAACCAGCCAAAAAGCAGCTGAGGGCCCACTGTGGACAGGAAGCACACAAGAACAGACCAGCTTGCCTCAAGGATTGTGTGCCTTGAATGTGTTCATGAAATTACCCAGCAGTGGAAGGACAAAGTCCCCAGCTTTGCCAAGGAGACATAGAGGCGAACAAGGACCTCTTTCTGTGCTTGGCAAGGAGGAGCATTGGCAGAGGCAACTGAACCCTTGTAGACATCTTAGGTTTATGACTCATGGTTGTTAATACTAAATTGCGGTATGATAGGAACTTCTCAGGCTCCTCAAGGTACACAGTGGAAAGCAAAGTTCTCAGCAAATATGCCAGCATTTCAAATGCAGCAAAGTAGTTGGCACTGGCTGTGAGAGGCCTGGAACCGACTACACAGTCTTTTGTTCATGGGTTTCCAAGTATAACTTTCCTAACTCATGACCAGAAAATAATTTATCCCCAGGAAGAATCTACTTATTAATGCTTTTTTTTTTTTTTTTTTTAAGCTTTAATCCTATAAGTCCCCTGTTTAAAGCAGGAGCAAGGTTTACCCAGGTTTCATCATTCTAATTATTAGCCATTTTAACTCTCCTGACACCAAGTCTGTTTTCTAACTGGGATAGCTCTGCCCTTTGACTTAGATGGGAAAGAAAATTGGTTTTGACTGGTATGTTTTTAAATTTCAGGGATAGTCGCTGTTCTCTTCTGTGGAGTCACGCAGGCACATTATACCTACAACAACCTGTCATCGGATTCCAAAATGAGGACTAAACAGGTAAAAGAAAAAACTCACTACAGGCTTTGTCTCTTTTCTCAGTGTAATGATTACGGAGCAATTCTGGCAGTGCACTCGGAAAGAATTTCATTAGCAAAGGAAGAAAGCAAGCTTAAGGCTTCATTATAGGTTGGATATTTATAGATTTTTTTTTTCTTCCTTCAGGATAACTATTAACAATTCTCTTGGTAAGCAAAAATATAATAGTCTTTCCCTCCTGAGAAATGTGGAACATAGACTGTCAGTCTTGAAGATGAAAGGCCCACAGTCAGTAATAATTCACAGTCACTTACATCTAAATGCATTGTAAAGCATGTGAGATTGGGTAGTTATATAGAGAGAAGGAAATGAAGAAGAAAGACAGGAATGTTTGGTCTTTAATTGGGTGCTTTTGCTTCCAAGTAAACTCAACTGCCAGTTGTCTCACAAGCAGAATGTATCTCCCATATGCCAGGAACACATCTGTTTCAATATTTGCACATAAACACTCAAAGATTCCTTCCACCAACATTTGCCACATAACCACTCTGTGCCGAGCACCATGCTAAGTACTAGGAATAAAAGGGCAGATAATACACGATCCTGCCTAATGTGGTTCATTTTCAAGTCTGTTGAGGAGGATCAAGATATGCAATGAGCAATTAATGATCCACAGTGTGGTAAGTACTGTGATAGAAATATCTGTAAAGGTTGTTTGAGGAAAATTCAATAGGGTCTCCTCCCATAGTTAGGATTGGGACAGTGAAGAGAAAGTGTCCAGAGATGATAAGCCTGATCTGGAGCTTGCAATGGTGAGGAATGAGAGGGTAGTAGGAAGGATATTTGAGGCCAAGGTTGTATTAATATCATGGACCAAAGTTTTGAAACAGTTGACTGAGCATTTTAAATAGTTCTAAGTGCCTGGTGAATGGGGAAGGGCTGAAGTTATAGTGGAATATAGTGTGGTAGAGACCGCAGACACAGCCAGAGGCCAACTTATGGAAGGACTTTCATACCTTATGAAGAAGTTTAGACTTTATCCTAAAGACAATGAGGAGTGGCTTAAACAACAGAAAGTTATTCTTATGTCCCAGGTGGTGCTGGTGGTGAAGAACCCACCTTCCAATACAGGAGACATAAGAGACACGGGTTCCATCCCTGGGTTGGGAGGTTCCCTTGAAGGAGAGCATGGCAACCCACTCCAGTATTCTTGCCTGGAGAATCCCATGAACAGAGGAGCCGGGCGATCTATGGTCCACAGAGTCACAAAGAGTCAGACACGACTGAAGTGACTTAGCACACAGCACACGGTTCTGGAGGCTAGAAGTCTGAGATGAAAGTATAGGCAGGATTAGCTGCTTCTAAAGTTTGTGAGGAAGAATCTGTACTATTCCTCAATTTTGACCTTCTGGTGATTTTCTGACAAACTTTAGTGTTCTTTGGCTTGTAGATACATCATCCTAATCTCTGCCTTCATGTTCACATGACATTCTCCCTATGAGCATGTCTGTCTCTAAATTTCCCCTTTTTATAAGGATACCAGTCGGAATAGGGACCCACCCTACTCCAGTATTACCTCGTCTTGGCTTAACTAATTACATTTTTCAATGACCCTATTTCCAAAATCGTCAGATTTGGAGGTACTGGGTGTTAGGAATTCAACATGTGAATTTGGGAAAACATCACTAACAGAAGTCACTGACGTATCTTAGGCAGAATAGTTTCAGGATAATTGAAGTTCCATTTTAGAAATATCACTGTGACAGGCAAGAAGAGTGTGGATCAAGTCACACTTGTATCAGCTAGCTTTTGCTGTGTAACAAGCATCCCAGTGACATTCAACAATACACATTTGTTTATCTTGCATTTACAGGGTTCATCTCTTTTCACGTGGGTTGATCTGGGTGGCTCTTCTTGTCTTAACTGGACGGATTCACTGAGTTTGGTGGGGCTCTGTTCTAGAGTAGGCTTGGCTGGTACACCATAGCCAGTCCTGCATATCTGTCATTCTTCTCCTGGCAGAAGAACAAACCCCAGTGTACAGGACCATTTCAAGCCTTTACTTGCATCACATTTCCTAAATGTCCTATAGACAAAGGAAATCATATAGCTAAGCCCAGGGTCAAAAGGCTGAGCAGGTCATTAGCCCACAGTGGAGAGCACTGCAAAGTTACATGACAAGGATCATAGAAATAGAAAATGTATAGAATTGGACGAAATGATTGCAATCTGTCCCCAAATGCAAATGGAGGTAGACAGGTTCCCATACTAGGTCTAATGATGCTGAGAACATCTGATATGATATTGGGGCAGTGGGAGTGGAAAAAGCCAAAAAGACATCTCAGCAAATGTATAATTGGCTGGGAATTCCCAAATAGTTTTCAAAGACTTATCTTCAAGTTCTGTAAAATGGCTATTGTTTTCATTCTCTTTGTCATGTCCCAAGCTCAGCTGGACCTGAACCCAGCTCCCACCCACCCAGGGACTCTACAAGGTCACTCTTACCTCTCTGCTCATCAGAAGACTCAGAAGATACAATTGCAGAAATTTTAAGGACCCCCAATTTTTAAAATTGAACACAAAAAAGTATACCAATACCTAGAAATATCTAATATATAACCTTCCATCTAGGATCCTTTTAATTATGGAGACAACTAGCATTCTCTAGAGTTTAAAGGGCAATCTCTTGAGCTGGTTTTTCCTGACCTCATATGGTTCTCTGAATATTTGTATTCTGGGAAACTGAACTCTGTTTAGGGACTTGCACTTTTAAGTCACACTATCTAGATTGCTCAGCAGAACTTCAAAGATAACTCATCTCATGGCGAGTCAGCAGCCCAGCACCTAGGGGAGACAAAGCCAAAATCAGTGCCCCCACAGCCTTCTGTTCTCCTCTGAGTGGCTTGACAAGCACTCCCTGATGGGCTGCCAGCATCCATTTTTATAGCAGTTCCCTTTAGGGAAGGAGATTTTTGAAAGTTCATTCTTCAACATCCAGATAGCTGCATCCCTCCATCTTTGTTCCCCCCATTACCTTCTTTCCTGGTGCCTGGTTCATTGTAGGAGCTTAATGAATGCTAATTCCCTTCCCCTCCCTTCTCATAACTTTCTCACTTCTTTTATTCCAGGAACTCTCACTTTCTATTTATTTTTTTCTCTCAATATATGCATATGTAGCGTGTGTGCATATTCATACATGAATACATATGCATGCATCTACACACATATTCCCCAATCAAGTACATAGAGTCTGGGGTCACCATTTTTTAAAAATTGAGATTGAGCCTTTTAATTAACTTCACAGATCAGAAGTTCTTGGCCACATCTGCACCAACGTAGCAAGCAAAGTTTAAACTCCATGTGGGAAACCAATTACAAATTGTAAAGAAAAGCTGAAGCAGATATTATAGAGGTAGCCACTGTTTCCTTTCTGAAAGGGGCAAAGGTTTAGAAGGCATTAAATGACATGGTTACAGAATACATTATCTTCCTCTGCATCTCCCTGAGTTGTGTTTATTATCAGTGGGAAAAGTGGCCCCTTTGCCTCCATCCCCAGGACTGTTTAATGGGAGTGAAGGAAGTCAATTAACGAGTCTAGGGGAAACCTCTGAAAATCAGCTTTGTGTTTTAAAATCCTTAGGTAATATAATTTACAAAGGAATTTTATTCATGGACTGTGCCTATACCAGCTAATCAAACAGCTACAACTGGAGACAAAGACTTTTGAGAATTAATATATCCTTTATAGCTTCAAGAATTAGAGTGCCTCTTTAAAAATGCAGTTTTATATTAAAATATGTTTTGTACTTGATAATGACCATCTAGATTCCGGTGAATTGCTTTTCACTGCAGTCCATGGACATGTAACATCCCTGTGTGTTTAGGCATAAAGCAGCTTAATAGAGACACTCTGGTGCTGCTGCTCACCATGAGGATTTTTCATAGCAAAGCATTTGGGGAAAGAGTATATGAACACTGGCGGCAATCAGTTTTCCTGGACTCAGATTGGTTTGCTTATTTTAGGGTGTGCACATCTAGCCCTAAAGACAAACACATACTGACTCTTGACCTAGAAACTGAGAACCTCCAGAGATATTTGATATAGACATCAGCACATGGCACTCTGTAAGCTGAGAGATTTCACCCTGAACCATCCAGAAAACTGCATACACATCCCCTGACCCCACTCACACAAGCCTCAGCCTGCCTCTCAACCTCTTCCTCCCTCATACCCTCACCCACTAGCCAGGCCTGGGGGCTGGTAATCTGGGCCAGACCCCAGGGTGTTTTCATCAGCTGTCTCTTCCTTGCTTGAGGCTTACTTCCAAAACCATGTACTTCTTTTTTTTTTGCAGATTAAAGGGTGTCCTTTAATTTTCCCTCCAACTTCCTATAAGGTTTTGGATTTTTTAAAATTTGTTTTTCAAGTATAGTTGATTTACAGTGTTGTGTTAATTTCTGCTATACAGCAAAGTAATTCAGTTACACACAGATATACATTCTTTTTCATATTCTTTTCCACTCTGGTTTATCACAAGTCTACCGTCTCTTTTAACTAGAAATTCTCCTTCCCTTCCGGCAGTTTTCACCTAAAAATTACTCCCAAAAGATACACACAAGCATATAATATTAAGTGAAATAATTAACCTCTATGATGCATCAACGGGCTTACCAGATAGCACAGTGGTAAAGAATTTGTCTGCCAATGCAGCAGACACAGAAGACTCAGGTTCGATCCATGGGTCAGGAAGATCCCTTGGAGGAGAAAATGGCAACCCACTCCAGTATATTCTTGCCTGGAAAAGCCCATGGACAGAGCAGCCTGGCAGGCTACAGTCCATGTGGTCTCAAAGAGTGAGACACAACTGAGAAACACAATGCATTAACAGATACAAAGTGAAAGTGTTAGTTGCTCAGTCCTGTCAGACACTTTGCAACCCCATGAACCGTAGCCCGCCAGGCTCCTCTGTCCATGGAATTCTCCAGGCAAGAATACTGGAATGGATAGCCATTCCCTTCTCCAGGGGATCTTCCTGACCCAAGAATCAAAACTTAAGTCTCCTGCATTGCAAGCAGATTCTTTACCATCTGAGCCATCCGGGAAGCCCAACAGGTAAAAAAAAAGTGCTTATTTCATTTTTACTCACTTCTTTACCTAAGAGGTGGCTCTTCTTATTATCACTGAATACCTTCATTCATTCATCTAATATTTTTTAAGAGCCTATTTTGTGCCAGCCACTCTTCAAGATGCTGGGATACAAGAGTGGATAAAAAAGAACTGTTAGTAGAGGAGCTTTAGAGTAATCAAAATAAATAAGCATACAGTACATTCATTGTCAGTTACAAGGCCAGTAATAAAGCAAGAAAGGGAGGAAGGACCGTGTGTCTGGGAAGGCGGGGTTGCTATATTAAACACTGTGGCCAAGGAAGGCCTCAAAAAGAAGATGATCCTTGAAAGAAATAAAAGAGGGAACTATGTGGATATTTGGAGCAGAGCCATCCAGAAACTGGGAACCACATACACAATGGCACCCTGGGACAGAGTGACAAGTGTGGCTGAGGTGGAGTGTACCAGGTTTGTAGGACAAAATCAGAGCAGGTCTTAGCATGAACAAGGTGAGAAAACATCAGAGGTTTTTAAGTTCAGGCGTGGCGTGATATGACTTAAATTTTACAAAAAGAAAGGTGCCATGTGTTAGCTAGGAAGGCTGCAAAGTGGCAACATTTGAGGGCAACCGAAAACCAAGGATAGGTTTGTTACATTTGAGATGTATGCTGCTGCTGCTAAGTCACTTCAGTCCTGTCTGACTCTGTGTGACCCCATAGACGGCAGCCCACCAGGCTCCCCCATCCCTGGGATTCTCCAGGCAAGAACACTGGAGTGGGTTGCCATTTCTTTCTCCAATGTATGAAAGTGAAAAGTCAAAGTGAAGTCGCTCGATTGTGTCTGACCCTTAGCGACCCCATGGACTGCAGCCTTCCAGGCTCCTCCGTCCATGGGATTTTCCAGGCAAGAGTACTGGAGTGGGGTGCCATTGCCTTCTCCCATGTATATATTAGGCCACAAAGTAGAGATGTTGATAGTTAGTTGGAAATAGAATTCTGGAGTTCAGTAGAGAAGTCTAAGCTAGAAATGTAGAAGTCACCAGATAGAGATGATATTGAAAACATGAGGTTGGATGAGATCGCTAAGGGAGTGACAGGAGAAATTCAAGAACCAAGCCTTGAGGTTCTCCAGTGGTGGTAAGAAATCAGAAACCAGCAAAAGGAGACGGTGAGGGAGTAGCCAGTGGGGAGAAGGCAAACCAAGAAAGTATTGTGTCCTGGGAGTCAAATGAAAAGAGTGGCTCAAGAAAGAGCCTAATGAGTGATGCCAAATACTGCTGAAAGGGAAAGTAAGATGAAGAGCATGAACATCATTGATATTATTGACAAGAACCATATTGGTGGAGTGTCAAGGTAAAAGCCTGAACGTAATGGCTTCAAGAGAAAAAGGAAAGAAATAAATTGGAAACTGTGTATAGACAAGTTTTTCAAAAAATGGGGAGCAGAGAAGTGATCGCTGAAGGGAGAAGTGAGGCCAAAAGATATATCTTTTTATTTTTAGATGGGAGAAATAACAGTATTTTTGTATGCCAATGGGAATAATACAGAGTAGAAGACCCTGTGTTAGAGGGTTCACCAAGACTTATCAGTGGGAGAGGCAAATTTTAAACTTGGACTTTTTTTTTTTTTTTTTTAAGATTTATTTATTTGGCTGTGCTGGGTCTTTATTGCTGAACACAGGCTCTCTCTAGTTGCAGAGGCTGGGAGCTACTCCTCATTGAAGGGCGCTGGTTTCTCCTTGAGGTGGCTTCTGTTGTGGAGTATGGGCTCTAGAGTGCGTAGTAGGGTCAGTAGTTGGGGCTCGTGGGCTTATTTGCTCTGTAGCATGTGGGATCTTCCCAGATCAGGGATCGAACCTGTGTCCCCTGCATTGGCAGGCAATTCTTAACCACTGGGCCACCAGGGAAGCCCAAACTTAGATTTTGTGACTTTGTAATTCAAATTATTTTTGCCTCTTACTACATATTCTTTGATTAGTAGATAGGTTTAGTAGCAATTGTGGGGCTTAGCATCATTTATCCAGTAACCCTTGAGTGGATGGATAGGTGAATGAATGAATGTTTAGCTATTTTATTATATTTTCAGCTAATTAATCATTTATATTTAATTCTATCATCTTTGAAAGTCTACCAATTTCAGTGGATTTTAATTTTTTTTTTAACTGAAATATAGATTGGGATGGACATAGACATTTTCATTCATTTGTTTTTGAAAAGCCAGATTGTTTGCCTAGCCTTTATGGACAAAAAATGACATCTTCATCACAGCACAGTCTTTCCAGATGCTTATTTCATTTCCACTCCCTCCAGATGATATTTCAATCACCAATTGAATGGAAAAGTAGCAATGCAAATCCAAATTTAAATTTCCAATAAAAAGAAAAAATGTCAATGGGAGCCAAATTAGACATGATAAGCATGACCTTGTAAGAAAATCCAAGGAAAATAACAGGAATGTGGGGGAAACAAGATGATATGGTGAAAAGAACACTTAACCAAGAGGCCAGAAAGATAGAGTTTGTCTAGACAAGACAAACAACACAAGTTTTACCCTTGTCTCTACAACTAATGGCGAGGTCTTGGATAATTAATTTAGCACCTATGAGCTTCAGTTTTCTCATTTGTAAAGTCAATGATTGAACTCTGTGACTGAGTTTAAAGGATGATGCTCTAAACCTAATAACTCTCTGACCTGACATAGAACATAAAATATGCATCTGATTCCCACTTCTAGACTAGGATTGGGCAGTGATCACTTGATTACAGGGTACTGCATAGAGATGAGAGGATCCATCAGTTTGTCATTGCTCTGGCCAACAAGTCACCGGGTAAGTTGTCAAATCAAATCCAAGGGCAAAGCAATCAAACACCAAAGTCCCTGATTTATCCTGGGGTGAAACGTTTCACTGAAGCCTGGATAGTTCTTCCTGGAAAAATTCTCTGTTCCTACGTGAGTGATTGTAATGGGTTCTTCAAAGAATGCCTGCATGCTTAGGGAAGAGAGGACAGAGTTTACATTGCTACCACTCAGTCTCAGAGTCTGACTGAAGGGCTTCTCAGCTTTCCATTTCAAGCATGGATTGAATGTGGACTAAGCACCACATGCTTCAATGACAGGCGCAGTGCTAGAATCCAGGGACACAAGGGAAATAAGACATGGTTCTCACCCTTAGTAGCAGTAGTAGTAGTGTTAGTCACTCAGTTGTGTACAACTCTGCGACCCCATGGACTGTAGCCCACAGGCTCCTCTGTCCGTGGGGTTCTCCAGGCAAGAACACTGGAATGGGTTGCCATTTCCTTCTCCAGGGGGATCTTCCTGACCCAGAGATCAAACCCAGGTCTCCTGCATTGCAGGCAGAATCCTTACAATCTGAGCTATAGGGAAGTCCTGGTTCTCACCCTTAGGAGTTCCTAATATAGCAAGAAGCACATGCATGCACACAAATGCACAAACAAGAATCACAGATTTTAACATAGAGGGATGGCCAACATGTCATGAGAACCAGAGGACTGAATTGCTTTCTGGAGGCAAGGTGTTCATGGAAAGCTGATTGTGGGTTAGGTATTTTAGAGAAGGGTGTAAGGATAATTAGGAGATTATCATTCAGATTTCATGGGAAATGAAAGTAAAAAGAGTGTGCAAAATCATACAACTAAGAGTGAGCTTGATAAGTCTCAGAGGCAAAGAGATGGCACACTCTGCCCCGGCTCAGGTTGCCCTGGGGAAGTAGACAGGGTTGGGTTTGGCCTGCTGGTGTATGTTGTGGAAAGGAGAAGGTGTGGGAGAGAGTTCAGGATTAAAATGGAAAAGTGAGTTCAGGTGGACATTTCAGTGTCTCACTCTGCTACATTTAGGAAAACTGTCTTCATACTTGCTTAGACTTTTTGACATAGAGATGATGATAATAATCAGATTTGTGCCTTACAAAGATAATGAAGGTAGCATCATGGAGGAAATGACATCAACCTATGACATCAATCTCCCTGTTCACCACATTTCCTTTTGATAAATACTTACATATGTAACATCTAAATTTATCTTAACCTTCTCTGGCTCTAGATATATTTTTGTCTTGCTAATCTCTTAGGATGTTGTGGTCTATGTGAAAAGTTTGTGGAAATTTACCATTTGGTTTTGTCTTGAACTTATGAGTTGCTGATTAAATGAATAGATGAATGAATGAATTAAAACCATTCATATTCCAAGATTAAAAATAGGGAAAATAATATCTGTTAATTAATGGTTTATTTAATCCTGATATGATGCATTAGTTTAACTGTCATGAGTTGGATGTACAAAGCAAATGTCTAAGGTAATCTTGAGATATTGAAAGAAAGATCAAGTATAATTCCATTGCTTGTGTGAGTTTCCTACAGTGTGCTTCTGCCTTATTGATTTGCATTACAGTGGTTTTTGATTATGGTTTTGTGCAATTTTGCTCCATCACTTCTAACAAAAGCAGGCACGTCCCATCCCAGTTACCTGTTTGAGGCACAGTGCAGAGAGAAAGTCGTGGGCAACAATGCCCACGTCTCCCTGGCTTCTGAGAAGTAAGATTAAAGATATCTTCATAAAGCATAGAATTGCCATTTTTAAAAAAACTCTAATTACATTTCTTTTGTCAAGATTTCTACCACTTTTCTTCTCCCCTTCATTCAAAGTACATTTAAAAATACCATCCTAGAAGGGTTGAATTCATAAATGATGGCAAAGTGTTTAAATTTCTCCTTAGCTAAGCTGGTGATTCTTTTCAATGAAACTCATTATATTGAATAAAGGACATTTAGTAGTTCAGCTAATAAGTGTTCTTTTAAATGCTAATGAGAGTAGAGCTCCCACATCATGGCAAGAACACACTGTACTTTCAGTGCCCAGAAAGAATTAATGTCTGTGAACCCCTAGTTAAGAAACCTTATGCCACAAACAACTTGGATAATAGTAGGGGCCAAAAATGACCATTAGGCACCCTCAGTAGTAGGTGTCTCCTATGTGCCAGGTACTGGGGCCCCAAGTAAGATGTGAGATGCACTTTCCCTTGAAAATGTTTCATGTAAATTTTTTTCTTTGATAAAGATACAATGGTACCATGTCTTCTTGATTAAATTTTAGTTCTTTTTACTTTTTTAACTACACATCTGTGTTTGTTTATCATAGTATATAATTGCAGTAGAAAATTTTAAGTCATAAAATCCAACAAGTTCAGAGAAAGGTGGGACAATAAAGATAAACATTTAAACCCAGATATTGGAAGAAACTGAAGCCCAAAGAAGTTTAGTGACCTGAGGGGTAGAGTCAGTTCTTTAACCCAGGGGCCAACTTGAACATAGATCAATGCTCAAGGGATATGCTAAAAATACACAGTACCCACCTCCAAAAAAGCAACTTTTGGTGTATTAGTTATCTATTGTCATGTAACAAATTAACCCAAAATTTATCTGTTAAAACAACAAGCTTGTACTATTTCATACTGTTTTTGAAGGAACAGAGTCTAGGAGCATTAGCTCAGGGTCTCACATAAGGTTGCAGACAAGCTCTTGGCCATGGCTACAGTGTACGAAGACTCAGCTGGGTGTGGAGGATCCACTTCCACATGGCTCACTCATACAGTTGGCAGAAAATGTCAGTGCTTCCCCATGTGTCTTTCCCTGTGGCTCAGCTGGTAAAGAATCTGCCTGCAATGCGGGAGACCTGGGTTCAATCCCTGGATTGGGAAGATCCCCTGGAGAAGGGAAAGGCTACCCACTCCAGTATTCTGGCTTGGAGAATTCCTTGGACTGTATAGTTCCTGGAGTCATAAAGAGTCAGACAGGACTGAGAGACGTTCACTTCACCATGTGTCTTCCATGGGGCTGCTAGAGAGTCCTCATTGTGTGAAAGTAAGTTTCCCCCATAGCAAGTGAAACCAGTGAGAGAGAGCAAGAAGAAAGGAGCAATGCCTTTTATTCACTAGTCTCTGAAGTCACTCACTGTCACTTCTGCCATATTCTATTTTTAAAAAGCAAGTCACTAAGACCAGTCCACACCTAATGGGAGGGAAATAAACCCCTAAATAAGTAAATAAACTCTTGAAAGGAGGAGTATCAAAAATTGTGAAAAATTACTTTAAACCTACCATGGAACCTGATGCCATTTTGGAAAGTAATTTTTTGATAATGGTTTCAATTTCTAAAATGATTGAATATTTAGGTTTTCTACTTCTTCAGTCAACTGTACTTTCTTAGTAAACCACCTATTCTCTCCAGAGTTTCAAAAATTTTAATAACAACAATTATTGAGCATACACTATTACCAGGCATTATAAGTATATATTTCATTTAATTATTTCACTTATTATTCACCAAAAATCCATGAGGAAAATACTAGTTAGATTTTGCCAGCCTTAGAGAAGGTAATAAGGTCACTCAAAAGCTAGAGTTGTGCACCATAACCCATTATTATTTTTAATGTCTTTTTCATATATTTGATTATAGACATTTCCTGTAGAAAATGATTTGTATGTATTTCTCCCTTTAACTTAGAAACTGCATATTATACTGATCATTTTAAGAAACAGCACTTGGGTTTATTTATCTCTTTGACTACCATGTTCTCTAATTCATTCTTTTATCACTATCATTTTCTTCCTTTCCTTGGGCTTCTCCTCTTCCTCCCTGTCCCCTTTAATAGATGACAGTGAACGCAAGTCACCTTGTCCCTGCCAGCCAACACTCTTCCCTTTACTCTTCATTTCCTTTCTCAGCCTTAACACTGACCCAAGATGGCCTTAATATGTAGAACCAAGAATGACATTTTTTCCCCACCAAGTATTGATGCTATCATATCTATCCTAATCACCTCTTTATCTTCTGACATGTGCTTTATTCCATTTTACCACTGATGGGTTCCTCTTTCTTCAGGATTCATCAGTGTTCCACGTAGCTAAGAGTAACTGAATATTGTTGTTATTTTCTTCCAGTTCTTCATCTTGCTCATAAAGAGCTCTATACCTGAGTCACCTGCCAGGACTGTCTATCTCTACCCCAATAGGCAACATTTTGGGGATTCATATTAATTCACCATGACATTTCTTGCCAACACTGTTCCAAGTCTTCTCTGCATTTTTGTCTTATCTTCCAAAACTCTAAGAAAGTTTTGTTGTTGTTCAGTTGCCCAGTTGTATGTGACTATTTGCAGAGTCCCCATGGACTGCAGCACACTAGGCCTCCCTATCCCTCACCATCTCCCAAAGTTTGCCCAAGTTCATGTGCATTGCATCTATGATGCCATCCAGGCACCTCATCCGCTGATGCTCTCTTCTCCTTCTGCCCTCAGTCTTTCCCAGGATCAGGGACTTTTCCAGTGAGTCAGCTGTTTGCATCAGGTGACAGAAAGAAAGTGTATTTACCTCATTTATCATTTTCTAAAAATTTTACTACATTTGCTGCATTAAATTTTACATTTCCCCTCAAATAATGGTTTCATATTCTTTACCACTATGTAGAGCTTTAGCGTCTCAGAGAGGGATGGTCCTCTCCCTTTCTTTTACTCTCTCTTTTGCCTTTTGTCTCATTCTCTCTTTTCTCTCATTTCTTTCACCTTTAGAAAACAAAACAAAAAAAAAATTAATGCTTGAGTATCAACACATAAAAATATATGTGATTCATGCCCTTCTATGTATAAGTCTGATTCACTGCTTAATGGAAAAAATTTATCTGAATAGGATTTAAGAGATCAGCTAGCCGTTCTGATGACATTCAAGACAGATGGTTGCTCATTATTACCTCAGAACTTCTAAGAATGGCAATGGCATAACCCCCTTGAATAGTCCATTATAGTTTTATCACCCTGCTTAATAGGTGTAGGTATGAAGGGCTTTGGTCTCATAATGGCATTTGGGGATGATAAATGGAAATTACTGTAATTTTTCTACTCACTTTAATTAAATTTTATTGATGCAGCACAGAAAATACCAAGGCTGAATATATGCACCAGAGTGTGTGTTTGTTAAAGAATACTGCCAAATTTAAGGCTGCCATTTTCTTGATGGTCTTGAAAGATGAGCTAATGGATTTAGTAAAATGTTAAGACTTTGTGCAATTCCTTCAGAAGAGAAATTGAATTGCTTCTGGAGGCATTGCTCAAAAATCCAAAGAATCTCATCAGTGGAGAAAAGATATAGAATTCCAGAGTACCTGAAAGGAAAATCTAATAAATGAGAGTAAGAGTTTGGTTTTAGGAAAGTCACTTAATGCAGTTGTTCTGGGTTACATTGAGAAAGAACTTGATTGGCATCAGCAGTGACCAATCCATTCCTGAGAGAGAAGAGAATGTCCCTTATAATGGACCCAATGAACACGCAAGTAAAAAACTATTCCCAATGTATTTTTCCAAAGGTTCCAATAAAAATTATTCTTGAAAACATACTTTTTTCCCTGATAGAAAAATAAAGGAATTCTTCAGTTGGGAAAGAATGTCTAAGGTAAGTGAATTTATACAACTCTTCTCTTCCCCAGAGATCTGTAAAAATGTGGTGTTTGGGACTCAGATTGGGGGAAAAGTGTTATTTGGGGTTTCTAGGACAATGACTTCAGACCTCAGCACTAGTCATCCTCTGACTTGCTTTTCTTTTCTAAAGATGCTGTTCTAATGATACCTTTGGAACCTACAAAAAAGGAGCAAGGTGTAAGATCTCTCAACCAACTAGAAACAGATGGGGCTCTGGGTTAGGGCTAGAGTTTCAGTATTCTGAGTTCTCGGAGAAGGCAATGGCACTCCACTCCAGTACTTTTGCCTGGAAAATCCTATGGACGGAGGAGCCTGGTAGGCTGCAGTCCATGGGATCGCTAAGAGTCGGGCACGACTGAGCGACTTCACTTTCACTTTTCACTTTCATGCATTGGAGAAGGAAATGGCAACCCACTCCAGTGTTCTTGCCTGGAGAATCCCAGGGATGGGGGAGCCTGGTGGGCTTCCGTCTATGGGGTCGCACAGAGTCGGACACGACTGCAGTGACTTAGTAGTAGTATTCTGAGTTCTGACACAGCAGGTTTCTGGACTGTTAGCATGAAGTTCTATAAGCAGCCCCTGGGTCTTTCCTAGGGTCACAAGGAGAACTATATCTTAATGGTTTATGTCCTTCTGTAGGTGTTCCCAAAGGTGCTGTGTAGGCTGGTGTCATAATGATTCAATTTTACGACACCATCTGTACCCAGTTCTGGCATAAGGTAATGATTTACAGCACCCTCTGAGGGAAGCACCACCATTCTTCCCCTTTGTGCTGATTTATTATTTGGTTTTTGGTTTGCTTTTATGGTACCATGTTGAGGCAAGTGGTCTACAGCGGTCCTTTGCTTCATCCAGGTTTATTTGAGACAGAAGAGTTTGAGACCATCTAACCTTAGGCTTCAGTCCATGGGGTCGCGAAGAGTCGGACACGACTAAGCGACTTCCCTTTCACTTTTCACTTTCATGCATTGGAGAAGGCAATGGCAACCCACTCCAGTGTTCTTGCCTGGAGAATCCCAGGGACGGGGAAGCCTGGTGGGCTGCCGTCTATGGGGTCGCACAGAGTCGGACACAACTGAAGTGACTTAGCAGCAGCTTAGCAGCAACCTTCCAGGGAAAAGTAGTATGGTTTTAAAGGAACATTTCTGGCTTGTTTGGCCCTACTGAAAGTTAATAGCTGGCCTCTTGCCAGGATTAGATACACACCCTATGGAATAAAGCAAATTTCCTTGAGGGTCTTCCTTGGGGAAAAATATACCTATTTAGAAGCTCCAGAATGTTCCCCCAGGCATGAACACAGGCATCTAGCCTGATATCTGATTTGTCCAAGATCCAGGCAACCCAAGGGAAGGAACCTGAATTTTATTCCTAACTGGGCTTCAGGCAGGTAGTGATATGGGCTTCCCAGGAGGCTCAGCAGTAAAAAATTCACCTGCCAATGCAGGAAATATGGCTTTGGTCCCTGGGATATCCTGAAGAAGGAAATGGCAACTCACTCCAGTGTTCTTGCCTGGAGAATACCACAGACAGAGGAACTTCATGGATTAATTTCATGGGGCTGCAAAGATTCGGACACAGCTTAGTGACTGAGCATGTATGCATATGCAGTAATATATGTGTGAGGAGGGGTTTAATGACAGATACAGAGGGAAATAGCCAAACTGTTAAGAAGGAAATTCCTATAAATGGGAAGGCATCTATTACAGCCTGACAATCAGCATCTTTTCTTGGGACAGTGTGAGAATGGAGGCGGTCCTCCCAACATACCACCTACTGGCCTGCCTACATTTTCTGAGGACAAGAGCACTGATTGGTAAAATGGGGAGCGGAGGACACAACTTCACGACACAACTTAGCATTGTGTCCCTGCTGGGACCCTCCTCTATTCCCAGAATATTGGGTGATAAACTAGAAAGAATTTAAGCAGATGTCCAGATAACTCCAGATATTAAAAAGCAGAGACATCACTTTGCTGTCAAAGGTCCTTATAGTCAAAGCTCATGTTTTTCCAGTAGTCATATATGGATATGAGAGTTGGACCATAAAGAAGGCTGAACGCAGAAGAATAGATGCTTTCAAATTGTGGTCCTGGAGAAAACCCTTGAAAGTCCCTTGGACAGCAAGGAGATCAAACCAGTTAATCTTAAAGGAAATCAAACCTGAATGTTCATTGGAAGGACTGATGTTGAAGCTGAAGTTTCAATACTTTGCCACCTGTTATGAAGAGCCGACTCATTGGAAAAGACCCCGATGCTGGAAAAGATTGAAGGCCAAAGGAGAAGGAGGCAGCAGAGGATGAGATGGTTAGATAACATCACTGACTCAGTGGGCATGAGTGTGAGCAAACTCTGGGAAATCCTGATGGACAGAGAAGCCTAGAGTTCTGCAATCCATGGGGTCACAAAGAGTCAGACACGAGTTAGCGACTGAACAACAACAACCAGATAACCTTACTAAGGGACCATCTCTAAAAGAACTGGATACAAGAAAATGAAGTCCTCCCCTACTGGTTGAAGCAAGAGATAAATGAAAAGACCAGGAGGCAGCGGAAATGGAGTTTAAAGTGCTAGTGGCAAAGTGCTAGTGCCCCCAGGAGTGAAGCCTTCCTAGAATTGCAGGAGACAGGCAGCAGCAACACAGGCCGATGGAGAGCATGCTCAGCAGCTGGGAGTAAAGTGAGAGGTTTACCACGGGTGTGACTGAGCAGAGTGAGCACGTGGCCCACTAGAACTGAGGCATGGCAAGTTCTAGACTCTGATCATAGTTGCCACCCCTGCTCCTTCTTCCTGGAAGCTCTTAGGGCATCATTCCCAACACTAAGACTCTGTTAGAATCACTGAGGAGCTTTTACAAGTCCCAGACGCCTGAGCCCTATGTCCAGGAATTCTGATTTATTTACTCTGTGGTGGGGCTGGGCTACAGTATTTTTTAACTCTGAGTGATTTTAACTGTGGCTTCCCTGGTGGCTCAGCAGTAAAAGAATCCATGTTGCAATGCCATAGACAGGAGACATGGGTTCATTCCCAGGTGGGGAAGATCCCCTGGAGGAGGGCATGGAAACCCAATCCAGTATTCTTTCCTGGAGAATCCCTGGTGGGCTACAATCCATAGGGTCACAAAGAGTAGGACACAACTGAAGTTACTGCGCACCCATGCACTCACGCAAGTGATTCTAATGATTGACCAAAGTTGAGACCCTAGAAAGACACTGGAAGGGAAGGACTGAGGTCCTGGCAGGTGGGTTTTTGATCCAGTGCACAGAAAACAGCCAGTCCCTGTGACTTCACGTGGGGTGAAAACTGCACACCCTTGGGCTTGAGGCCCTGGCTCTTCAACCAGGCTGCATAGTGGAATCACCTAGGAGTTGTATCAGGTGCTGCCCCCAGGGATTCTGATTTAATTGGCATGGGGTAGCGTGGCCCGGGCGGCAGAGTTGTTTAAAGCTCCTTGGGTGGCTTTAATGTACAGCGATGCTTGAGAACCAATGACTTGTGGGACATTAAAGGCACTCATGAAACTGCCCTTTGAGATGCCTACAAATAGTCAAGAGAAAAAGAAACTCTGGAAGGAATTTTACATTCCATGTGAATAGGCAGAGGCTCAGAGCTATCAAGATTTAGAAGTTCATACAAATGCCTTTATATCAATATTTGTAGTCAGGATGTTTCAGGGACATTACCCAGATAAGTATTTCCACAGTTCTTAGATCTGGGAAGGCGGTCAAACCAACAAGCGGAAAAGAACAATTGACAGACCCCCTCGCAGGGTGACTTACTCACCTGTCTTAAGCAGACAAATGGAGGTTTCACTTTAAGATTCACAGATTCGCTGTAGTAAACACAATGTACAAAAGTGTTACACTACATAAAAAATGGGACTTCACCTAGAATGAGCTGTTTAAGGGTATCTATTTCACTACTTTCGTCTTTAACTTGGGCGAATGCAGATGTGATTAATACTTACTGAATATCTAATAGGTGCCAGTCACAGTCTAAGGTGGTTCAGTGAAAATTAGTATATTTAATCTTCCTGACAACAAATGGTGAGTTAGGTCTCAGCAGCAGCTATTTTACTGACAAGGAAATGCACACAGAGATCACTCATTTACCTGGGATCACACAACAAACATGGATGGGATTAGAACAGATCCCAAGTTTTTTTTTTTTTTTTTTCCCACCTCACCAAGCTGCCTTTCTCCATCTCTACTAACCGACTTAAAAGTATCTCACAGTTTAATTCTCATTTGCCAATTTTAGTTCCATAGAATCATTTACTTGTGATGGATTTCATAGAATACATTTGGAAAGTTGCTAAGTATAGGATCCATATGAATCTAGTCTTACCTACAGAATCTAGACTGACCTACAGTATTTAGACTTACCTCTGAAAGTGTTCGGAGAAGGCAATGGCACCCCACTCCAGTACTCTTGCCTGGAAAATCCCATGAATGGAGGAGCCTGTTAGGCTGTAGTCCATGGGGTCGCTAAGAGTCGGACACGACTGAGCAACTTCCCTTTCACTTTTCACTTTCATGCACTGGAGAAGGAAATGGCAACCCACTCCAGTGTTCTTGCCTGGAGAATCCAAAGGACGGGGGAGCCTGGTGGGCTTCCGTCTATGGGGTCGCACAGAGTCGGACACGACTGAAGTGACTTAGCAGCAGCAGCAGCAGCATGAAAGTGTTAGTTGCTCAGTCATGTCTGACTCTTTGTTACCCCATAGACTGTAGCCTACCAGGCTCCTCTGTCCAATAGTATCTGTAATTTTACGATAGAGAATTTTTTCCACCTTAATTTATTTGAAACCTCAGTAAGTAATATCTTCTTAGAGTCAGTAATCTTGACAGTGTTGAAATCAAATCTATAATTTCATCAGTTGAGGAGGTTGCATTCTTAAATGACAGTGATTCTAATTATTGTACTCTACCCTGTATGAATTGGGAGAAATTGCCATGTCTGTTTCCCAAAAGCTATGGCTTAGGTATACTCTGATAATTTTCAGAACTGTGCAAAAGAAAGTGAAATGTTTTCTATTGGATGGGGTAGACACATGTAAAGAAGAATCAAATGTGTGTTTAAAGTTATAATCTATGTGCAATTATAGTACATATTTAATAATTTTAGATTCTTTAACATTCTCAAAAGCTTTCATCTTAGACCACCTTATTCTACTCACTGAATCCCTGCCCCACAAAGAACACATTTGTGTCATAAATTATAAGTACTCTAAAAGCTCATATGACCATAAGGAAGATAACCCTGTCTATGGCCTGCTAGGTCACTTCAGTTGTGTCCAACGCTTTGTGACTCTATGGACTGTAGCCCACCAGGCTCCTCTGTCCATGGGATTCTCCAGGCAGGAATACTTGAGTGGGTTGCCATTTCCTCCTCCAGGGAATCTTCCCAACCCAGGGATAGAACCCAAGTCTCTTATGTCTTCTGCATTGGCAGGCAGGTTCTTTACCACCAGCACCACCTGGGAACCCTCAAGGAACATACTCAACTACTTAGGAAAAAATGCTGTTTCCAAAGTGTGTATTAGTACTTAATGTCAGCAATTCACACAATGTTTTTCAGAGTTCAGTTCAGTTCAGTTGCTCAGTCGTGTCCGACTCTTTGCAACCCCATGAATCACAGCACACCAGGCCTCCCTGTCCATCACCAACTCCTGGAGTTTACCCAAACTCATCTCCATTGAGTCAGTGATGCCATCCAACTGTCACATCCTTTGTTGTCCCCTTCTCCTCCTGCCTTCAATCTTTCCCAGCATTAGGGTCTTTTCAAATGAGTCACCTCATTCACATCAGGTGTCCAAAATATTGGAGTTTCAGCTTCAATACCAGTCCTTCCAATGAATATTCAGGACTGATTTCCTTTAGGATGGACTGGTTGGATCTCCTTGCAATCCAAGGGACTCTCAAGAGTCTTCTCCAACACCACAGTTCAAAAGCATCAATTGTTCAGCACTCAGCTTTATTTAGAGTCCAAATTTCACATCCATACATGACTACTGGAAAAATCATAGCCTTGACCAGACAGACCTTTGTTGGCAAAGTAATGTCTCTGCTTTTTAATATGCTGTCTAGATTGGTCATAACTTTCCTTTCAAGGAGTAAGCATCTTTTAATTTCGTGGCTGTGGTCACCATCTGCAGTGATTTTGGAGCCCCCCAAAATAGTCTGCCACTATTTCCACTGTTTCCCCATTTATTTGCCGTGAGTGATGGGACCGGATGCCATGATCTTAATTTTCTGAATGTTGAGTTTTAAGCCAACTTTTTCACTCTCCTCTTTCATTTTCATCAAAAGGCTCTTTAGTTCTTCACTTTCTGCCATAAGGGTGGTGTCATCTGCATATCTGAGGTTATTGATATTTCTCCCAGCAATCTTGATTCCAGCTTGTGCTTCCTCCAGCCCAGTGTTTCCCATGATGTACTCTGCATATAAGTTAAATAGGCAGGGTGACAATATACAGCCTTGACGTACTCCTTTTCCTATTTGGAACCAGAGTTTCAGAGTTAAGCAAAACAAAATATTCATTGACAATGTCCAACTGGACATGAAAATAGAACACCCTGGTATCATTGGCAGAAGGTGATAGCATTGAACCTGACTTCAGGTTTCTGTTTATAACATGAATTTTTCTTCAGAAATAATATGTAGTAATGGATTCTGTGATACAGAAACTTCTTTGGCAGAACACTACCATGTTCTAAGCTGCCTTAAGATTTGCTCCAATCTCCATGTTCATCAATATCTTAATGTTAATTTGACTTGAATGTATATATTTTATGCCTTCTCAGGACTTTTAGTTCAGTTCAGTTCAGTTCAGTTCAGTTGCTCAGTCGTGTCCGACTCTTCGAAACCCCATGAATTGCAGCACGCCAGGCCTCCCTGTCCATCACCAACTCCCGGAGTTCACCCAAACTCATGTCCGTCGAGTCAGTGATGCCATCCAGCCATCTCATCCTCTGTCATCCCCTTCTCCTCCTGCCCCCAATCCCTCCCAGCATCAGTCTTTTCCAATGAGTCAACTCTTCGCATGAGGTGGCCAAAGGACTGGAGTTTCAGCTTTAGCATCATTCCTTCCAAAGAAATCCCAGGGCTGATCTCCTTCAGAATGGACTGGTTGGATCTCCTTGCAGTCCAAGGGACTCTCAAGAGTCTTCTCCAACACCACAGTTCAAAAGCATCAATTCTTCGGTGCTCAGCTTTCTTCACAGTCCAACTCTCACATCTGTACATGACCACTGGAAAAACCATAGCCTTGACTAGACGGACCTTTGTTGGCAGAGTAATGTCTCTGCTTTTGAATATGCTATCTAGGTTGGTCATAACTTTCCTTCCAAGGAGTAAGCGTCTTTTAATTTCATGGCTGCAGTCACCATCTGTAGTGATTTTGGAGCCAAGAAAAATAAAGTCTGACGCTGTTTCCACTGTTTCCCCATCTATTTCCCATGAAGTGATGGGACCAGATGCCATGATCTTCGTTTTCTGAATGTTGAGCTTTAAGCCAACTTTTTCACTCTCCTCTTTCACTTTCATCAAGAGGCTTTTTAGTTCCTCTTCACTTTCTTCCATAAGGGTGGTGGTTTCTTTCCTAAATGCTTTCCTTGGTTGTGGTTTATTATGATGAATTAAGTGAATCTGTAGAAGTTAGACTTTAAATCTGCTTTTAAAAGAGAAATGATTTTATTTCTGTTGTTCATCTGAATATCCTAATGATATATGCAATCAAAGCTACTTTTTCTATCATTTTTTAGAGGCTTCCCTCAAACTAGAAATTCCAGTTTTTAAAAAATGCTTTTTGATTTTAAATTGCAACAGACACTTCAGTTTATGCCACAGAACACAAAAGTGACTAAAAGTTCTTTTTAGTAAAATGTTAGTTGTACCATTAGTTTCTAAATAACTTAAGGTTGCAGTTCAAAGAAAATCTCATTCCAAATTTACCTACTCAAAATGTGTTTTTCTGATCCCAGTGTCCAGCATTCCAATTCTTCCACCAGTTTCCAAATGTCAAGTCAAGTAACCAATAGAGTTGATAAAGAAACACTTATATCTACCCTGCTCGTCATCATACAAGACTTATGTGGATGCCAGGATGCTCACCTCTGTCCTGGGAATAAACCCTAGCTCTCTGGACCCAAAGAGTGTGGGGTTTTAAATTAACCCATGATGTTTAACATGAATCAGCGATCCTCCTGCTAAAATATGCCCACTACCTGCATCTAATCACTGCAGATGGTGACTGCAGCCATGAAATTAAAAGATGCTTACTCCTTGGAAGGAAAATTATGACCAACCTAGATAGCACATTCAAAAGCAGAGACATTACTTTGCCAACAAAGGTTCGTCTGGTCAAGGCTATGGTTTTTCCTGTGGTTATGTATGGATGTGAGAGTTGGACTGTGAAGAAGGCTGAGCACCGAAGAATTGATGCTTTTGAACTGTGGTGTTGGAGAAGACTCCTGAGAGTCCCTTGGACTGCAAGGAGATCCAACCAGTCCATTCTGAAGGAGATCAGCCCTGGGATTTCTTTGGAAGGAATGATCCTAAAGCTGAACTTCAGTACTTTGGCCACCTCATGCAAAGAGTTGACTCATTGAAAAAGACTCTGATGCTGGGAGGGATTGGGGGCAAGAGGAGAGGGGGACGACAGAGGATGAGATGGCTGAATGGCATCACCGACTCGATGGACGTGAGTCTGAGTGAACTCCGGGAGTTGATGATGGACAGGGAGGCCTGGCGTGCTGCGGGATTCATGGGGTCGCAAAGAGTTGGACACGACTGAGTGACTGATCTGATCTGATCTGACCTGCATCTAAAAAGCATTATTACCTGCCCGTAGGGGAATGATTCCAGGGCCCTGGAGGAGAAGCCCAAATGTAGTGGCTCTGGGAGAAAGCCATGACCACAGGAACATCAGACTTCACAGTGGCCATGTTGAGAAACCCCGTAAAAAAGAAAAAAAAAAATCAAATTTTGTGGTCATTTAACTTCATAAAGTCACACTTTATCTTTCAAAGTTTAAACTAGGTGAACAGAGGCATGATTTAATTTGTGGTTCTGCTGCATAGAAGCTACACATCATTTAAGTTTAGAATTTATTTTCAAGTGTTTAAAAGCACCAGTAAATCATTTTTCTGTATTACTGGCATTCAGATTTACCTGATCCTTGAAACGTTGTTATAGTTTAATTATTATGAGCTGGTCTTGAGTTTCAAAGTATCATTTGATAACTGATTTAATTTTCAAGATATAAAATATGGGCTCTCTTCCTACAAATAGAACTGCTTTTTTTAAAAGAGAAATATGGTTAAGATAATTATTACACTCAGTTTTTATCATATGAAATCTTTAATAAGAAAAGCTTTTTTTGCTGTAGCTTGTGAATTGTTCCAACTTGCAGTATATGATTCCATTTATTCGTAGATGCTTATGTTAAAAATTGCATTATATTTTAGACAGTAGGTTAGGTGGACTAAACCCAGACATTTATTGCATTATGGGGAAGATCTATGCAATTATTTTTAGAAAAATATGCATAATATCTCTTCACCAATGTTCACCTCATTAAAAAAGAAATACCATTTCACTTTAGCTACAAAGACCTTTCATTGACAGAGGCATGTTGGCTACAATGATCTGTTGGAATTCCTTTTTTTCTCTCTCTCTCTCTCAGATACATTTTTAAAATACCTCTACCTCCAGATGATTCAAAATATATGATACTTAAAGATGCAGGTTGTTTTTTTCATGGTTACGCATCAGTAAAGCAACAAAGGTCAGCTTTGCTCTGTTTTGCATGTGATATGCTCGTGTGTCTGACTATTTCCACCTGTCTAGACTCACTTACTGCACTTTTCCAGATTTCATTGTGTTTGTCCTTTTCAAAGCATCTTGTGCTGCGTTAGAGCCGTGACTTTTTGAATTATTAGCACCGGTACAGTGCCTCCCAGAAATGAGACAATATGAGTACTGAATTATCCTGTGTGTCTCCAAGTCGATTTCCATACAAGCTTGGCATCTGAGAAGCAGGAAAGGTGGGATAGCTAACACTGGACATAGGAGACCTGGCTTTTGGTCTGGGTCTGCTCATGCACTGGTGGTGTGCCCCTACACAAAAGATTCTTTTCTTTTGTACTATTTTTTAAGCTTTTTAAAACTTACTATGCTATAGGTGATGTTCCAGGCCACAGTATAGATATCCTTCATTAAAATGAGGCTTGTGGAATTATCCTGAATACCAATTAAGATACCAAAACAAAATCATTTGGTCTTGTTTTTCTTACAACTTATCATCTATACCCACATTTTGTATTTTATAGTGAGTTAAGCTGTTAAGAGAGGATGAGAAGGAACTCAGTGAAGGAAGGTTTGTGTAGACAGACTCTTAAGACAAGCTTCCCACATATCATGTCTTCCCTGGTTTAGTGCCTCTTCTAGCAGGAAGATGGACTGTGGACCATTTGAGGTTTAGGTTCTTTCCTTCCCTCATCTGAATCCCAGTTCCCAAGGACAAGAAAAGTTGCCCTTACTACTCTTTCTAAGAGCATCAAATAAGGAAAACTCAGCTGAATGCACTGGGTTCTGGAGAGTCCAGAGCAGAATTCTCAGGAGAGAGGAATTTCAGGGATTGCAGTTTGCTTTGGTAGCTCAGATGATAAAGAACTCACCTATCAATGCAGGAGACCCAGGTTTGATCCCTGGGTCAGGAAGATCCCCTGGAGGAGGAAATGGCACCTTACTCCAGTATTCTTGCCTGGGAAATCCCACAGACAGAGGAGCCTGGTCGTCTACAGTCCATGGGGTGGCAAAGAGTCAGACAGGACTGATCAACTAACACTTTTCCTTGACAAGAGAGCATTCAAACTCTGAAGAGCTCAATGAGGCCAGGATACCCAAGAGCAGGCCTGAGGGGGTGAATCCAGCTCATTAGTGAATGCAGATAATGATAGCTTCTGTTTTAATACTTGATGGCACCGGAATCTGTAACAGTGCTCAGCAAATAGCTGTTGACAAGGGAATAGAATTGTTGTGAGGATTAAATTAGCTTTCACACATTTCGTTTTCACAGTGTTTGTGGCACTTACATGCATGTTAGGTTTTGTTTTGGTTATTTTGTTTTGTTTTATTTTGTTTGCTTTCTAAGTGCTAGAATTAGGACTCATAATACATCTCTCAGTTCAAGCTTCTGATCTGTAATGGAATTATCTTATTCCACGAAGTCAAATTTAAAATGCTAAAAGAAGATAGGTGGACATAGACAAATCCTGAATCACGTGAGAGCAATTTTTCAATGAATTTAGATAGCGTAGCTACCAATCTGAAGCTGGTTAGACCAGAAAAAGGTGGTGAAGAAGGCACATCTTGACAGAATAGCAAGAGTCTAGGTGTACCCTTTAGGCAGCTGCCTGATTCTTGTCTGTTTTCTACCTGTGGCGACTATTTGAATAGCGTTTTGAAGACTTCTGATAGGCTTGAAAAAATGTGTGGGCAGTCTTCTACCTGGTCAGTGAGGAAAAGCCTTGACCAGATAAAATAATTTGAATAGTCTTCCAACCATGATAATTTACTTATATATTAGCCACTTCTTGTTTGTTAGCCAGAAACCTCTCCCTTCCTCAAAGGCAGGTTTTCCTTCCCTTCTGCTTGCTCAGAGAATGTCACAGACTTAGTGAATGCGGGCTGAAATAAACCACAAGGCTGAAATGAGGCTGTAGCTGCCTTCCAGTCTCTAAGAACAGGTAATACTCAGACTAGCCTCTGGGCAAGGCCAATCCCAGGTTTCTCATTCTAACTTCTTCATCCTGGACTCATGGGGGTAGCACCCTTCCTCTCATCATAAATTCAAACCAAAGTAAGACAGACTTTTCTTTTGTGAAATAAACTAGAAATACAGCATCAGATATAGTGTCCAATTCTTTTTAGCCTTTCATTTGTTGAATTCTTAACTTTTTAATATATAATCAACAACTTTATCATTTATAAACACTATATGTACATGTGTACATGCTGAGTTGCATCAGTTGTGTCCGACTCTTTGAGAGTCTTTGGACTGTAGCCCACCAGGCTCTTCTGTCCATGGGATTTTCCAGGCAAGGATACTGGAGTGGGTTGCCATGCTTTCCTCCAGGGATTCTTCCCAACCCAGGGATCAAACCTGCAGCTCCTGCATTGCAGGTAGAATCTTTACCACTGAGCCATCAGGGAAGCCCATAAACACTATATAACTTTATATAAATATCATGTACTTTATACAATTCCGTAGCTTTCCAGTCTCTCTCTTGAAGCCTTGTAACCATTCATAGGTCACAGAGTCCTTGGACTTGAAATCTATGACTTCTATTTTCATCTTTGTTAAAATATACTTCAAATTTTCTTAAGAGTTAAAAATTGCTTCTCTAGTGTGTTCAGTTCATCCAGTATATAAAATTATCCAACAAAACAAAATCCTTCCAAAATTCACTCACAGATCCTTTTACAGGATGACATTCCCCAAACAAAACTTCATAATGCCCTTGTTTTATCTAAATCTCTTGAGAGGATTACATATCAAAAACAATTAAAACTTCAGTAGAAATGGGGTCAAAATGCTTCAGATGAATAAGAAATCCTCTAGATCTATTCTAAAAGCCAATAAACTTGGATTTTTTCTCCCTCCTGTGTTTTATAAAAAAAAAATTTTTTTTAAGTTTAACTTTTTTTTCTTAACTATCTCAGTGTTGCAGTTTAGGTCATGAAATGTGGCCTTTCTTCCAGAAAGGCATTTCCCACCATAAGTGAGATATTGTGGTTGTTGCTCCAGAGGCTTGGCTGGGTCTCTGAGTCTCAAGAGTTAGATTCCCCCAGGGTCCCTGCACCCTGTTCAGAGGCTCTGTCTGCTCCCTCCACAGCCCTGACTCTCTCCTCCTCCTCTGCTTTCAGATGCATATGTTCTCCTTCAGACTTTTTTCTTTTCCTTCAGAGTTAATACTCTTGCTGGCTTTATATTTTCATTTTTTCATGCTGTTGATTTCCCCCATGATCATGAAGATTAACCAAAGTAAAGATAAATTTCTGGTTTGACAAATTGTGTAAACTCTGGCACAGAGTGCATACTCAAGAAATATCTGTGGCATTTTATTTCTTTTGAGTTAAAGGGACAAGCTAAAGTTTAAAAGTTCCCTCCATCCCCTCCTAGCCATGTTAGGACTTTTTACTAGTTTGGACCATATGAAGTTGTGGCTCTTTGATGATTCTGACCTACAGAAATGACAACTTCATATGATTCAACTCATACCATGCTGCTAAGCAGCTGGGTGTTCGGTTTATAAAGAGCTCTCACATGCAAGACTAGGTAACCAACCAATGGTCTTGGTTAACCCAGCACTGAGGGGCTCCCAGGATACGAGATTTCAACTCTATAACAGGAAAGAAAGGAGTTAGTCACTCAGTCATGTCCAACCATGGTCCCCAAAGACTGTAACTCACCAGGCTCCTCTGACAATGGGATTCTCCAGGCAAGAATACTGGAGCAGGTTGCCTTTCCCTTCTCCAGGGGGTCTTCCTGACCCAGGGATCAAACCTGGGTCTACCGTATTGCAGGCAGATTCTTTACCACCTGAGCCATCAGGGAAACCTCAGCAAACTGGGACTAGTTGGTCAGGCAACTCATTACACTGCAGTCAAAATTCTGTTTTCTATGCTTCCTTGTTTCCTAAATGTGTACAAAAAAAAGAAAAAAAAAGTCCAAATTTTTCATAATAATATTAGGTTGGCCACAAAGGTCATTTGGGTTTTTCCATAAGGTGGAAAACGAACAAACTGTGGCCAACCCAATATAATCATCAATAAGATTTATCAAAAGCCCACTGTGTGCAGACACCTCAGTCAATCTGTGTAATCTTTCCAATAATTCTATGAGGAAGGAAGTCTTCTATCTTCATTTTCAGTTTCAGTTCAGTCGCTCAGTCGTGTCCGACTCTTTGCAACCCCATGAATCACAGCACACCAGGCCTCCCTGTCCATCACCAACTCCTGGAGTTCACTCAAACTCATGTCCATCAAGTCGGTGATGCCATCCAGCCATCTCATCCTCTGTCGTCCCCTTCTCCTCCTGCCCCCAATCCCTCCCAGCATCAGGGTATTTTCAATGAGTCAATTCTGCACATGAGGTGGCCAAAGTGTTGGAGTTTCAGCTTCAGCATCAGTCCTTTCAATGAACACCCAGGACTGATCTCCTTTAGGATGGACTGGTTGGATCTCCTTGCAGTCCAAGGGACTCTCAAGAGACTTCTCCAACACCACAGTTTAAAAGCATCAATTCTTCGGTGCTCAGCTTTCTTCACAGACCAACTCTCACATCCATACATGACCACTGGAAAAACCATAGCCTTGAATAGATGGACCTTCGTTGGCAAACTAATGTCTCTGCTTTTGAATATGCTATCTAGGATGGTCATAACTTTCCTTCCAAGGAGTAAGCATCTTTTAATTTCATGGCTGCAGTCACCATCTGTAGTGATTTTGGAGCCCAAAAAAATGAAGTCTGACACTGTTTCCACTGTTTCTCCATCTATTTCTCATGAAGTGACAGGACCAGATGCCATGATCTTCGTTTTCTGAATGTTGAGCTTTAAGCCAACTTTTTCTCTCTCCTCTTTCACTTTCATCAAGAGGCTTTTTAGTTCCTCTTCACTTCACTAGTCGGTAAAAGGAGGCAAAAAAAAAGAATAACCTGACGGGGGTTATGGAGCCTGAAGTCGTAGAGCAGGGAGCTGAGCACAGGGAATCTAAACTCAAAGTCAGTGGTCTTTAGTATAGTACACTGGTTCTCATTAGTTATCTATTTTAGACATAATATCAATAATGTATGTATGTCAGTCCCAATCTCCCAATTCTTCCCACCTCCCCTTTCCCCCTTGATATCCATATAACTGTTCCCTATGTCCGTGTCTCTATTTCTTCTATACGTGTCCAGCTCTTAACGTGAGAAGCCACTCTCTGTCCACTAGGACCACCACTCCCTACAAACGGCTTCATCTATGGTCCATAGCCCCCTCCCCTTGGCTTTGCTCCCACTACTAAGGAGCAAAGGGGAGGAGGGCTAAGCATCACCAGGTGGGCAGGTGGCTAGGTTGTGGAGAGTACTGAATCTTGAAAGTCATGCTGAACAATTTGGCTTTTACTTGATCAACAGTAAGGAGCCAGCTAAGGCTGATCAGCAATGGCATGAGCTCACTGTTTTAGGAAGGTAAGTCAGAAGATCAGCTGGGGCACGGAGTCTCTCAGATTGCTTTCATTAGATGAGCACTGACAAACTCTGATGCAATGGTGCTCACCGCATACTATGTTGAACCAAGGCAATTAGTCAGTTAAATGAAAAACATCAACCTAATCCAGTTACATCAGCCTATGATAATGTTCCCTATTTTCACTCTCCAATAGAATATGCTCACAATAAAAAGACACAAGTTGTCAAGTTTTGTTGTGTCGATTAAACACTTAAGCTGTATCGGATCTTACTGTGTTCTAATATCGCTAATATATTTAGTTAAAATGTAGTTTATTACTCTTATGTTAAGCCTAAAAGGGTTTGCTTCCCTGGTGGCTTGATGGTAAAGAATCTGCCTGCCAATGCAGGAGACAATCTACAATGCAGATTGTAGCCTGGTGGGCTATAATCCATAGAGTCACAAAAGTCAGACACAGACACGACTTAGCAACTAAACCACCACCACAAGGCTTGAAAAGGAGTGACTGAACACACATCATGCTATCTATGAAAATCAGTGAAAACCAAAAACAAAAATGAAAATGTTAACACTGTGAAGGGGAAACAAGTGCTGAAATATGTTACCAAACCATGTTATCACTGTTCTGTGATTATTTGTGGATTCTAAGTAATTTGCCTAGAACTGCATGGAAGGAGTTTCAGAAAAAGAAATGTAAAAACCTGCTTTAAGTTAAGGAAATATCTCCCCAATGGATACATGTATATGTATGGCTGAGTCCCTTCGCTATTTACCTGAAACATTGTTAGTTATACCGCAATACAAAATAAAAGGTTTAAAAAATAAAAAGACAATAACTCCCCCACCACCACCCTGGTCCCTATAATGGGGCTGTTGTTGTTGTTCAGTCACTAAATTGACTGTGTCCAACTCTGCAACCCCCATGGACACAGAGAGTCAGACGCAGTCCGACTGCCAGGCTCCTCTGTCCATGGGATTCTCCAGGCAAAAATACTGGAGTGGGTTGCTATTTCCTTCTACAGGGGATCTTCCTGCCCCAGGGATCAAACCCACGTCTCCTGCATTGCAGGTGAATTCTTTACCTCTAAGACATGAAGGAAGCCCCTATTATGGGATAGATCTGCTTTAAGATGAATGAAACAGTTTTCTACATCCATATCCATAGTTCAGCATGGGTGTCTGAGCCCCTCACACCACAGGAAGCTTGATATATATTTTAACATGTGAGATAACATATACTTTGCACTGAGACTTTCTTGCTAAACTCAAGATCCTTACAATGGCTGCCAACTCCTAATATTTCAAAGACTGTCTACATTAATATCTTTCAAAGCCCCAAACCTTGGCAAGGAACAAAAATTGTTTTTGAATCTTCTTCAAGAATTAATATTAGAGAATAGGAGGTTCTCCTCTCAGCAAATTGAAGCTGAATAAATTGGTCTCTGTCTCTCCTTAGAAATGGAATTGATTGCTGGAGGTGAATGCTGCTGCGAGGAGGCAGGGTGCAGTGCTGAGGAGGGAAGACGCGTGTGGGCTAGAGGGGCCTTTGTTCTCTTAAATTATTGGCAGATCTGTTTCTTCAAACCCCCCAGTATAGATGCAGGAAATAAGTATATTAGCTTGGAATTACATTAAAAATAGCTGGAGTGGCTGGACGATCACTGCCTATTTTCTCTGATGACTGTGTGCCCACAGAGTAGCCTGCTCCCAAGCATTTCTGGGCGGCCGCTCACATCCTCGCCACTGTGACAGATGAATGGAAGCAATCCCGCGCAGACCTGCATTCAGTCTTTTCCTTGGAAAAAGACAACAAATCCAAGAGACTTTTCCTTGTGGTGTTTCTGGCATCTGCTTTGTCACTCCCTGCCCCATACAAGCAGCGATTCTGTGGTTTGAGGATTTGGTGTAGTTCTCCTTGTGAATTTAAAAGACCCAGAGTTCAAAGCCACCTCCCAAAGGTTCTGGTAATGGCTTTGTCTTTATTTTTTTCTATTTATAAAAATGACATAATTCTTGTAATCTACCAGTAAATATCAAACAGAATAATGAGACTAAAAGAAAATCTTACTTCCTAAAAGCAGCCACTGTAACTGCTAATATTTTGGCAGTTTTTTCTCCCAGTCTTTCTTAGCTGTTTTAATTTAGCCAAGAACAAACTGTGTGTGTACAATTTTGTATCCTGAACTGTCTACCTGACTGTTATAACCTAAGCATCTCCCATTAATTCTAAATCTTCTTTGTTTTGTCATTACTGGTCAAATAAGTGTATCTAGATCCATCTATTGGATTAAATAGAAAAAAATAGAATAGAAAAATGGAAGAAAATATTGGATTTTCTTCTCCTACAACCTGTGGATTTTTATTATTTCATGCTTTCTTATTTATGTATCAAATTAAATCATTGACACCATCTAAGTGAAAGGTGTCTTTCAAAGGGATAAAGTATTCTTCATTATAAGCCGAGCAATATGCTCTAAGGTTGTACTGACATTTGAATGCTAATTTCTAAAACAAAAGAAGAAATGGTTCCCCCAAGACACTCACAGAGCAATAAGAAGATTAGAGGGAGATTTGAAGGATGAGACTCAGATGCTACTTCAGCATTCCAGAAAAAGCATCCATCACTTAGCTGACAGAGTCAGGGTCCTCACTTGTCACTTACCTGCTGTATGATCTTAAATATGTCACTGAACTTCCCCACAGAGGCTTTATCTGGGAAATGGGAGAAATAATACTTGCTTCATATACGGACTATTTTTTTTGTTGTTTCATCGCTAAGTCGTGTCCGACCCTTTGTGACCCCATGGACTGCAGCATGCCAGACTTCCCTATCCTTCATTGTCTCCTGGAGTTTGCTCAGGAGGTTTAGCATAATCTAGTATATAATCTCGGAGAAGGTGATGGCACCCCACTCCAGTACTCTTGCCTGGAAAATCCCATGGACGGAGGAGCCTGGTAGGCTGCAGTCCATGGGGTCTCGAAGAGTCGGACAGGACTGAACAACTTCACTTTCACTTTTCACTTTCCACTTTCATGCACTGGAGAAGGAAATGGCAACCCACTCCAGTGTTCTTGCCTGGACAATCCCAGGAACGGAGGAGCCTGGCGGACTGCCGTCTGTGGGGTCACACAGAGTCCAACATGACTGAAATGACTTAGCAGCAGCAACAGCAGCAGCAGTATATAATCTGGAGAAGGCAATGGCACCCCACTCCAGTACTCTTGCCTGGAAAATCCTATGGATGGAGGAGCCTGGTGGCCTGCAGTCCATGGGGTCGCTAAGAGTCAGACATGACTGAGCGACTTCACTTTGACTTTTCACTTTCATGCATTGGAGAAGGAAATGGCAACCCACTCCAGTGTTCTTGCCTGGAGAATCCCAGGGAAGGGGGATCCTGGTGGGCTTCCATCTATGGGGTCGCACAGAGTCGGACAGGACTGAAGTGACTTAGCAGTAGCAGTATATAACAACTTTTTAGCATATAATCAATATTTGTTGGAGCTCTGTCCTTACTATTCAAAGTGAAATCTTTTCATAGTAGATTTGTGTTAATGTAAACAATATAAAAATAGAGAAGTGACATTTTCAAAGGCCTTAAAAATATAAGAACCAGTTCCTTAACTGCATCCTCCTATAGCTAGCATTTTTTAAAAACAGATAGCCCATATTTTGCCTAGGCTGACAATTTTTTTTTGACATCTGTATAGCACTCAGTATACTTTGTTCATCTTGGTTGACTATGGATGTAGATTCTCAAGAAATTTAATTTCATTAGTTGATCATAATGATGCACACTCTGGAAACCCTAATGATTAGTGTAGATAGAATTCTAGGGCCTTGTTTCGAAAAGTGTATGCATAAATCGCTTTTAGTACAGTCGAGCATTTTCAAGACCATTATATACATATAAAGAAACCACATGGCTGCCACACATTCATTCTTCCATGATTATTACAGTTGATCCACTTCCTCCTCTTTCTGCACGTTCTTCAATCCCATGCCTCCCTTGCCTTCAGCTTGACTGAGACAACAGGCTATCAGTTGGATGGGGAATCTATTAGCCTCCGTCCCTCGTCCGGATTCAGCCTCTACCCTTCGCTACTGTGAGGGCAAGGACTTGGATGTCCTCAGGGACTTGGTCATCTTCTTCTGCCCTTGTGTCTTCAACCTCTCTACCCCTTCTAGCTGTTTCTCCTCCGCACTGTTTTTCATCACCGACAACTGATACAATCTTCAATCCACCGCTTTCCATGATTTCTCTGAGACACTCAGTCCTCGCCTGATCTTCCTCCTCTTTTCTGGTCTTCTCTTTTCACTCTCCGATCTGCTCTGCTCAGGCATCAAAATCTACATTCAGAAAGGACCCCAGGGAATTCCATGGCTGTCCAATGATTAAGACCCTGTTGTTTCACTGCCATGAGCCCAGGGCTCAATCCCTAGTCAGGAACTAAGATCCTGCAAGATGTGAGGGAAAGCCAAAAAAAGGAAAAGGAAAAGGACCCCAAAACCATGTCCTTTGAGCATGTCAAAGAAAGGTAACATTACTGTTGGACTTCATTGTTTGACCTGAGTAAAGGAGACATCCATATTATCCATATTCAACTTTTTCTTCTCTTTATATAGCTTGTGTGGCAGAAATAAAACTAAATGTATGTACCATCAATCTTTTGCTTCTCATTGCCTTCTTACCTAAGAAACACACAGTACACACAATCTTGACATGATTTGTTGTCTTTCAATGATTAGTAATTAAGAATCCCTATGTGCTAGACTTTGAGGGATTACAGAAAAATATAATGGTAACAGTTACCCTCACTGAGCTCCTCATGTTTGCCGGGAGGTTTACGTAACAACAACTTGGCACAGTAGGATTAAATTCTCCAGTTCTACATGGAATAATGTTGAGGCTTCAAGTTTTCAAGTTCACATAGCTTGTAACCAAAGGGCTAGAATTCAAGCTGTTTCTTTATGACACAATACTTTCTCTTTATGACTCAACATTAAATGTATATAACAGCTCCTCAGAGGTACAAATTATGAGGAGGGGTAATCACTGTGGTTAGCTTTGAGTTTTGATCAAATTAATCATGTGGGGTTTTTTTAATTTATTCATTTGTTTTTCTAAAAACTAAGAAAAATATGCAGATCTACAAAACTTGAGTTTTGAAAAAAGTAAAAAAGTCACTCCTATCCTCATTTTTCATTTCAATTTACATATCAATTTTTGTCCTGCCTCATAAAATCATGTACTTTGGAAGCAAAGATAAGCATTATTTTATGAAAATACATTCAGAAAAGTTAAATGCTGGCCTTTTGCTGGTCATTCCTAAGACCTGTAGAATAGGAATGTTTACATGATTCAGGAGGTGTTGAAACTGTGTCTCCTGAAAGTTCATTAATTATGGACATTTTCTCTTTTTCTCTCCATGGAATTCTAGGACTGGAAAAGACCTTGTTCTGTAGCTCCAATATAAAAATAAACAATGACCTGAGAATAGAATGTAATTGGGGCAGGCCTAATGAGAGTCAGGAGTATGCATAATGAGAGGCAGGCAGTGGGCCTAATGAGAAACTTTACAGACTCTGTTTCTTTCTATTACCCCTTTTCTATTTTTCAGGGTAATCTGTTAGGCTCTGTTTTACTGAAATTTTCAGCATATTTTCCCTTATGCTTTCTTACGAGTTTCTAATGTAGTGAATATAATGGCGTGATGTGGTAAGGTTTACTGTAGTGTAGGTAGATATCCAGAGCAGTGTTAAAGTAGCAGAGAAAAATCCTTGTTAGATCTGGTGGTTCTGTGCCGTTCTGGTGCCCAGTCTTTTCTCATCTTGAAAGCTAATTATAATTGGAGGGAATACCAGATGCTTAAGGGCTTTCTCCTAGGTCAGGAAAGACAGAAAGAGATGATATATGAAGTTGAACTGACAACATGAGATAAAGGTGGAGTTTATGGCTGTTCCCAAAATCAATGGAAAAGAAAGCTGTGATTAATATTAAATCCTTGTCACATCATGCCAGTCCATGGGGTCGCAAAGAGTCGGACATGACTGAGAGACTAAGCACGTACAGCACATGTCATGCCTAGCCTAGGTTTTGACCATTCCTTTATAACAAGACTGTAAATCCCTCTATTCAACTATTAACTCCTTGAAAATATGAACTGCTTTATTCCTTGTTGTATCTGCACTGGCTAGTACAGCTTTAGCATAAATAATTAGTCAACCAATATTTGGAAATAAATGGAAAATAAATTAAGAGAATATAAATAATTATTTTAAGCTATTTTGAAGTCTAATTTCTGGGCTAGACTTGTCTCACAAATAATTCTTAAATGTGAGCTGTGATACCTACAATAACTCAGAAAATATTGGTAGGGTTCTAGATGGGAAAGATGTATCCCCTGAGAAATTTGACCTCATATTTGACCTTATGAGAGTCTATGGTTTAAATTTATGTTGCTTATGATATCCACAATACTCAAATTTAGAAATAAATTTAAAATGTGGTCCAGTTGGAAACAGCCCTGGAACAACTAGCAAAAACAAACCAAAGCATCTTTGGCAAGCTACGTTCCAGATGAGGGCCACAAAGATGTCACCTCTGCTAAAAGTCCACCAACACTAGCTCATAGTCCAAAATCAAAAATATATAAGGAAACAAACCACCACGAGACACAGTATAAATAGCAAATAATAAAATTAGATTCTAAGATTTTCATATAACAAATAATTGGATAATGATTACAAAATATATTTTTTAAATGATTAAAGAAATAAAAGAAACAAAAATGAGAAAAGAAAATAAATTATTAAAATAAGAAGCAAACATATCAAAGAATTTTAAGTTTTTAAAAGGGAATATTAACAGAAATTCACTTTATGTAAAATACATATGTTATAATCAAATGCGTCACTTCCAATCCAGCAGACAAATAAAGAAGAAAAAAGTCAGCCAATAAAAAAGCAGGCAGAAGATGAGAAAAACAACAGCAACAAAAATCCAAAGCATAGAAAAGACAGGGTAATTAGAAAACAGACAGTAGAAATAAAATAAAAACACATTAATAGTAAACAAAAGGTAAATGGACTAAACTCATAAGTTAAAAGGAAGGGATTGTCATACTTAACTTTCAAAAATTTTTATCAAGGTATAGTATTCACAAGGGGAAATGTGTGTAACTGCACAGCTTGCTAATTTTTTGTGAACTGAACTCACCTGTATAAATAGCACCTGGGTCAACAAATATTACCAGCATCTCAGAAGTCTCTCTCTTGCCTCTTTCAGTCATTTCCCTACTCTTCCCCTGAAGAGCAACCACTATCTTGACTCTAACAGCATAGATTAATTTTCTTTTTATTCCCAGTTTAAAGATGTATAAATTTGTATGCAGGTCAGGAAGCAACAGTTAGAACTGGACATGGAACAACAGACTGGTTCCAAATAGGAAATGGAGTTCGTCAAGGCTGTATATTGTCACCCTGTTTATTTAACTTCTATGCAGAATACATCATGAGAAAGGCTGGGCTGGAAGAAACACAAGCTGGAATCAAGATTGCCGGGAGAAATATCAATAACCTCAGATATGCAGATGACACCACCCTTATGGCAGAAAGTGAAGAGGAACTCAAAAGCCTCTTGATGAAAGTGAAAGTGGAGAGTGCAAAAGTTGGCTAAAACTCAACATTCAGAAAACGAAGATCATGGCATCCGGTTCCACCACTTCATGGGAAATAGATGGGGAAACAGTGGAAACAGTGTCAGACTTTATTTTTCTGGGCTCCAAAATCACTGCAGATGGTGACTGCAGCCATGAAATTAAAAGACGCTTACTCCTTGGAAGGAAAGTTATGACCAACCTAGACAGCATATTCAAAAGCAGACACATTACTTTGCCAACAAAGGTTCATCTAGTCAAGGCTATGGTTTTTCCTGTGTTCATGTATGGATGTGAGAGTTGGACTGTGAAGAAGGCTGAGCGCCAAAGAATTGATGCTTTTGAACTGTGGTGTTGGAGAAGACTCTTGAGAGTCCCTTGGACTGCAAGGAGATCCAACCAGTCCATTCTGAAGATCAGCCCTGGGATTTCTTTGGAAGGAATGATGGTAAAGCTGAAACTCCAGTCCTTTGGCCACCTCATGCGAAGAGTTGACTCATTAGAAAAGACTCTGATGCTGAGAGGGATTGGGGGCAGGAGGAGAAGGGGATGACAGAGGATGAGATGGCTGGATGGCATCACTGACTCGATGGATGTGAGTCTGAGTGAACTCCAGGATTTGGTGAGGGACAGGGAGGCCTGGCATGCTGCGATTAATGGGGTCGCAAAGAGTCGGACACGACTGAGCAACTGATCTGATCTGATCTGATATGTAAAGGAACATACAAAACTTTTAGAAGACAGTCTTTATGATCTGAGTTTGGAAAGACATCTAAAGCACAAAAACATATATAAAGGAAATAATTGATCAGTTTGACTTCACTAAAAGAAAGAACTTTTGTTCATCATAAGACATAAAAACAATAAATAATCTAGTCACAAAGGAGAAAATATTTGCAATTTGAAATATAACCACCAAAGGATCAGTATCCAGAATATATAATTCCTATAAATCAATAAGAAAAAGGTAAACTACCTATTGACTTGAAAACTAGATAAAGACTTAGATATTTCATATGAGAGGAAACCTTAATAGCCATTAATATAGCACTAGATATTCAACATCAGTGGTCATATAAGGAATTCAAATTAAACAGTAACCACCAGGTTGAAAAAAAATGAAATATTATAGTGATTAAGGGTACAGCCTCTGGAGCTGTCCTGGCTGGGTTCACACCCCAGATCCGCATACCTAGTTATGTGCTCTTGGGCAAATTATCACACTTCTTTGGGCTTCGATTTCCTTATTTATGAAATAAGGCTATTAATTCTTCCTACATTATAGAGGCATTAACCTCATTAATATTGTTTTGTTTAGGCCAAAATCCTTCTTATCTTTGACTTCATCTTTGGCCTTCAGGAAGTCCTCTCAGTTCTATTTTTAAAATATATACAGAACTTTCTCTCTTTACCACTCCTATCACTACCACTGTGGTCCAGATTCACTGATACATCTCACCTGGACAATCATGATCACCATCTGAATGGCCTTTCCACTTCAGCACTGACCTCTGTAGGCTATTCGCAACACAGGAGCAAGAATGCCAGAGAAGGCGATGGCACCCACTCCAGTACTCTTGCCTGGAGGCTGCAGTCCATGGGGTCACTAAGAGTCGGACACGACTGAAGCGACTTAGCAGCAGCAGCAGCAGCAGCACCAAGAATGCAAGTGCTGAGGCATTTTCAGAACCATGTCACTCAGTCACTCAAAACCCTCGCGTGCACTCCCATCTTGCCCTGTAAAAGCCAAAATTCTGACTACGTTCTTCAAGTCCTTCAGGTTCCTAGATCACCTTGTTTCTGGTTCTCACTCTGATCTCCACTTCTTCCATTCTGCTCCTCCGTTCCAGACACGCTGGGTTCCTTGCTACTTGCTCTAATCAGAATGCTCCTCTTCCCCATGTCCACCTGGCTTGTTAATTTACTTCTTTTTTAAGTCTTCACTTTATCTTTAAGTCAGTGATAGCTCCATTGGGCACTGTTTAAAATTTCAACATCACTTGTTTTTGTTTTTGTTTTTTCCTCCAACCTCCAATGAGGGGACACCAAAGACCAAAAATAAGCTGGAACTATTGAAATTTATGGGACAAAGTTAGAAGCCAAAGGAAGTTGTTTGGCCAACATATTGAATAACCCTACTTTTTCCTACTTAGCTTGGCTACATGGCGTATCAGATCATTTCTAACCTCTGTACTTTCCCTCTCCAATTTTCTCCATCAGGCTTACCCTCTCCTGGGGTGGCAGGGTCTAACTCAAGTGTTCATTCCTTCAGGCCTGAGTATCAGGGACTGCTGTCTAACACTTGTGGTTCTCATCTCCCTGGCAGCAAAGTGAGCTCCTTGGGGGAAAAAAAAAACTTGATATCTCCTTTTTTGCCTTTTTTTTTAACCTTAGTTCATATCACTAATATACTATATTTTAGCTGTGAAACTAAAACATAACAACAATCTTGTTTAGTGTTTCCTCTACAGAATTTAAGTTCCAAAAGACAAGGATTTTTTGTTAAGTTTGGCCCACTAATGCATTTTCAACACCTAGAATAGTGGCTGGCACACTGTAAAGCCTCAATAATTTTTTGTTGAGTGAATACATAAATGAATGAATGAATGAATGCCTAGTTCCGGCAAGAGTATGAAGCAACTGGAAGCTTTACACGTTGCTGGCAGGAGTGTAAATTTGAATGACTTTGAGGAGTAACTTGACAGTACTGGTAAAGCCAAAGATGGATGTCCCTTCTGACTCAGATGTTCCAGTCCTGGCAGATACTCTTTAGTTAAATGCTTCATATGGGCAGCAGGAGACAGGTATGAGAATAGTCAAAGTTCCACCATTTGTAATAGAATAGGATTGGAAACAACCCAAATGTTCATCAACAGTAGAATGGATCACTGCATTTCCATTGTTTATACTGTATAGCTAGAAAAATAAGTGAATTAGGACTATAGCAAAACAACACAGATGAATCTCAAAAACAAAATATTGAGCAATATATTCAATGTGATTTCACTTATATAAATTTGAAAAACATAACAACCAAGTATGTTGTTTAGAAATAGTAAGATTTTCAGGCAAAACCAAAAACATAAAATTTAGGATAGTGACTCCCACAGTGGCAGAAAGGAAGAGATGGAATCACAGAGGACAGAGAGCAGTTCCGAAGTGTAAAATCCATGTTTTCTTTTTGTTTGTTTTATTTATTTATTTATTTATTACTTTACAATATTGTATTGGTTTTGCCATGCATTGACATGAATCCACCATGGGTGTATATGAGTTCCCCATCCTGAACCCCCCTCCCACCTCCCTCCCCATCCCATCCCTCTGGGTCATCCCAGTGCACCAGCCCCGAGCACCCTGTATCATGCATCAAACCTGGACTGGCGATTCATTTCACATATGATAATATACATGTTTCAGTGTTATTCTCCCATATCATCCCACCCTCACCCTCTCCCTCAGAGTCCAAAAGACTGTTCTGTACATCTGTGTCTCTTTTGCTGTCTCGTATATAGGGTTATCGTTACCATCTTTCTAAATTCCATAATACGCGTTAGTATACTGTATTGGTGTTTTTCTTTCTGGCTTACTTCACTCTGTATAATAGGCTCCAGTTTCATCCACCTCATTAGAACTGATTCAAATGTATTCTTTTTAATGGCTGAGTAATATTATATTACTTTACTAGCATGTGAGATGAGTGCAATTGTGTGGTAGTTTGAGCATTCTTTGGCATTGCCTTTCTTTGGGATTGGAATGAAAACTGACCTTTTCCAGTCCTGTGGCCACTGCTGAGTTTTCCAAATTTGCTGGCATATTGAATGCAGCACTTTCACAGCATCATCTTTCAGGATTTGGAGTAGCTCAACTGGAATTCCGTCACCTCCACTAGCTTTGTTCATAGTGATGCTTTCTAAGGCCCACTTGACTTCACATTCCAGGATGTCTGGCTCTAGGTGAGTGATCACACCATCGTGATTATCTTGGTCATGAAGATCTTTTTTGTACAGTTCTTCTGTGTATTCTTGCCACCTCTTCTTAATATCTTCTGCTTCTGTTAGGTCCATACCATTTCTGTCCTTTATCGAGCCCATCTTTGCATGAAATGTTCCCTTGGTATCTCTAATTTTCTTGAAGAGCTCTCTAGTCTTTCCCATTCTGTTGCTTTCCTCTATTTCTTTGCATTGATTGCTGAGGAAGGCTTTCCTATCTCTTCTTGCTATTCTGTGGAACTCTGCCTTCAGATGCTTATATCTGTGGTGTTGGAGAAGTCCCTTGGACTGCAAGGAGATCCAACCAGTCCATTCTGAAGGAGATCAGCCCTGGAATTTCTTTGGAGGGAATGATGCTGAAGCTGAAACTCCAGTACTTTGGCCACCTCATGTGAAGAGTTGACTCATTGGAAAAGACTCTGATGCTGGGAGGGATTGGAGGCAGGAGGAGAAGGGGACGACAGAGGATGAGATGGCTAGATGGCATCACTGACTCGATGGACATGAGTCTGAGTGAACTCCAGGAGTTGCTGATGGACAGGGAGGCCTGGCGTGCTGCAGTTCATGGGGTTGCAAAGAGTCGGACACAACTGAGTGACTGAACTGAAATGAACTGAATATTACATTGTGTATATGTACCACAGCTTTCTTATCCATTTGTCTGCTGATGAACATCTAGGTTACTTCCATGTCCTGGCTATTATAAACAGTGCTGTGATGAACATTGGGGTACACGTGTCTCTTTCAATTCTGGTTTCCTCAGTGTGTATGCCCAGCAGTGGGATTGCTGGGTTATATGGCAGTTCTATTTCCAGTTTTTTAAGGAATCTCCACACTGTTCTCCATAGTGGCTGTACTAGTTTGCATTCCCACCAACAGTGTAAGAGGTTCCCTTTTCTCCACACCCTCTCCAGCATTTATTGCTTGTAGACTTATGGATAGCAGCCATTCTGACTGGCGTGAAATGGTACCTCACTGTGGTTTTGATTTGCATTTCTCTGATAATGAGTGATGTTGAGCATCTTTTCATGTTTGTTAGCCATCTTATGTCCTCTTTGGAGAAATGCCTGTTTAGTTCTTTGGCCCATTTTTTGATTGGGTCGTTTATTTTTCTGGAATTGAGCTGCAGGAGCTGCTAGTATATTTTTGAGATTAATTCTTTGTCTGTTGCTTTGTTTGCTATTATTTTCTCCCATTCTGAAGGCTGCCTTTTCACTTTGCTTATAGTTTCCTTTGTTGTGCAGAAGCTTTTAACTTTAATTAGGTCCCATTTGTTTATTTTTGCTTTTATTTGGGATGTGGGTCATAGAAGATCCTGCTGTGGTTCATGTTGGAGAGTGTTTTGCCTATGTTTTCCTCTAGGAGTTTTATAGATTCTGGTCTTACGTTTAGATCTTTAATTCATTTTGAGTTTATTTTTGTGTATGCTGTTAGAAAGTGTTCTAGTTTCATTCTTTTACAAGTGGATGACCAGTTTTCCGAGCACCACTTGTTAAAGAAATTGTCTTTTCTCCATTGTATATTCTTGCCTCCTTTGTCAAAGATAAGTTGTCCATAGGTGCGTGGATTTATCTCTGGGCTTTCTATTTTGTTCCATTGATCTATATTTCTGTCTTTGTGCCAGTACCATACTGTCTTGATGACTGTGGCTTTGTAGCAGAGCCTGAAGTCAGGCAGGTTTATTCCTCCAGTTCCATTCTTCTTTCTCAAGATTGCTTTGGCTATTCAAGGTTTTTTTGTATTTCCATACAAATTGTGAAATTATTTGCTCTAGTTCTCTGAAAAATTGTATAGACCTATGTTATATTATCTATTTTTATGTTTCATAGTTATAAATATTCTACATTATCTACTTTATATATAATAAAACTAATTTAAAACAAAATTTAATGAAAATGATTAAAGAAAAAGATAGACAATTCATTGAATAGGAATTCCCACTGGTCAAGAAACAGGAAAAGCTGCCCAAACTCACCATAAATCAGGGCTAGAAATAAAACAATATTAAGGTAATATTTATGAAGCTGGAAAGCTTTTCAAAAGTTATCAAAGTAGATGTTTTTCAGGTTTTAGGGAAACAGATATTCTAATAAACTGCTCATGAAAAGGTAAAAAAATATACTCACTTAGAGGGCAATTTTGTTTTATCTATTAAATTAGTGATGTGTAAACCTACAGCCCGGAGAAGGCAATGGCACATACTCCAGTACTCTTTCCTGGAAAATCCCATGGACGGAGGAGCCTGGAAGGCTGCAGTCCATGGGGTCACTAAGAGTCGGACACGACTGAGCGACTTCACTTTCACTTTTCACTTTCATGCATTGGAGAAGGCAATGGCAACCCACTCCGGTGTTCTTGTCTGGAGAATCCCAGGGACAGGGGAGCCTGGTGGGCCGCCGTCTATGGGGTCGCACAGAGTCGGACACGACTGAAGTGACTTAGCAGCAGCAAACCTACAGCCAGCAAATTTTCAAAATGGTACCATTTTTCCATCAGAATATCTTCAAAATAATACCATTTTTGGAAAACATACAAAAATAATATTTTAATGAGTATATCTTTCTAGGTAGAATAGACTACATGGGATGGGGCCAGGAGGAATAGTCAAAGGGGTCTCTATCTGTAATGTTCTAATTTTTTTTAAGCATGTTTATGTATTGCTTGTTTAATTATGTTTTCTTTTGCAAAAGAAACACAATTAAAGCTGCATACCAAAATTTGCAGCTAATTAAATGTAGTACTTAAATGAAAATAGAGCATTTATAGCCTTTAGTGTTTATATTAAAAACTACAAAGAACTTGAATTTAATGAGTTAGAATATCAACTTAAGAGTGAGAAAGGAACAAGCAGAACAAGTCCAAAGAACAAAATTAAGTTAAAAATAAAGATAAAAGTAGAAAAAGATAGGAAAAAAAAAACTGCAATAGAGAAGATCAACAAAAACCAAAAGTTGTCTCCTTGAAAAGACCAATAAGGAGACTTCTCTGGAGGTCCCATAGACTCTGACTCCCAGTAGAGGGGGCACATGTTCAGCCACTGGGGAGGAACTAAGATGACACATGCTGTGCAGCCTAAAAATCAGAACAATAGCAAAAACAGAACAAAAAAACTGAAAAGACCAACAAAATAGACAATCTTAATAAGGCAAAAAAAGAGAACAAAAATTAACAATGTTAGAAAGGAAAAGGAGGGCATAATCACAGTGCTGTGGAAATTCCAAAGATAAGAACATGTAATGTAAATAAATCTAAAAACTTAGATGAAATGGACAATTTCCTAGAAACGTGCAACTTATCAAAACTGTCTGAAGGGGGAAGAAGCTACATAGACCTTAAAGAAATTGAATCTGTTGCTAAAAATCTATTCACCAAAAAATACACAAAGCCCAAGTTGTTTCATAGGTGAGTTCTATTTAACTTTCAAAGAACGGATCATTTGATTTTTATATAACCAGTTTAAGAAAAAAGATAAAGGAGGAATGCTCCTCAAATCATTTAATGAAGTTATTATAATACTCCTGAAATAAAAGTCAATGGCTGTAATAAAAATGAAAAATACATGTTGATCTCACTTATGAACATAGATGCAAATGTTGTGAACACAGTATCAACAAGATAAATTAATCAATGTAAAAACAAGCACATTATGACTGAACTGGGTTTATCCCAGGAATGTTAAGTATCCTCTAATATTAGCATATTGTAAATATAATTTGGGCTTCCCCCAAATTATAGTGGTAAAGGTGCTAATGGTAAAGGACCCGCCTGCCAATGCAGGAGCTGCAAGAGATACAATTTCCATCCCTGGGTCAGGAAGAACCCCTGGAGGAGGGCACGGCAATCCACTCCAGTATTCTTGCCTGGAGAATCCCAAGGACAGAGGAGCCTGGTGGGCTACACAGTCCATAGGGTTACAAAGAATTAAACAAAACTGAAGCAACTTAGCTTGCCCATGAGTATAATTTAACAAATGAAAAGAAAATATCTCTGTAGATATAGAAAAAACATTGAATATGAAAGATTCAACAAATATTTATTTTTTAAATTCTTGGCAAAGTGTAGAAGGGAAGAATTTTATTTATGGATAAAATGTATCTGATAAAAACCCATAGGAAACATCACACCTGGTGGTGAACCTTTAGAAGTTTAATCTCTTTAAAAATTTTAAAGTATTCTTCTTTTGATGTATGTTTTGGCTGTTCTCTATATCTTTTTATCTTAAGCAGTAAACATCTTGATGTAATCTATGTATACTTAGAACGTTGTTTGCTTAGGAAAAATTCCAAGAAGTAGAATTGTTTAGATCAAAGTTTAACATCCTATAAATTGTATTATATTTTCCTAAATATCCATGAAGGAAGATTGTGCAAACTTACAGTGACAAAAGGAAATTTCCAAAGGAATTTGAAATAATATAAACTTGGAAAATAAAAAGGAAGTTCCCTTTTTATTCATTTCAATTATTCAATAGATATCACTATTGAGCATCATGATATGCTAAACTCTCTGCTGGGAGTTGGTATTCAATGACAAACACAGCAAATATGCTTGGTGCCCTTCTGAAGCTTGCAGATTAGTTTTGAGGTCATCTGCCTATCTTCTTTAAGAAATTACTTGTGTGTGACTTACCCATTTTTCTGAGTTTTCAGTTTGATTCTACAGAAGCCAAAATTCTAGGGTCTTCAGTATCTGGAATATAGAGTCCAAGAAATGAGATCTCTTCAGGTAGAGTAACTTTGTTTTCCAAACCAAAAATTGAATGGATGGTAGAAAAGCACAATAGTACTTAGATGGGGACAAGGGAGCAAAGTATCTGAAAACAGGTCCGTCCCCGAAAAGTCTGAAACATATGATTTCCTCACCCATGGAAAGGGAGGGAGTGCTTACACACAGAGAGGCTGGGGACATAAACCGCAGGCTACATCATATCCCCAGTTTTGCCTTGAGTAGGTTCTACAGTGATTTGGCTGAAGTTAAACTGGCGTGCTGCAATTCATGGGGTTGCAAAGAGTCAGATACAACTGAGAGACTGAACTGAACTGAACTGAAACTCAGAAACCACTATGGAGGAGAGCCCTTCAATAGCATTTATCATTCTCAATCAGCAACTTTAATTTTATTAATAAAAAATAATAATAATAAAAACCTCACCAATGACAAGAGAGCAGACTAGCTTTAGCTACTCCTTCCTCCCAAATCAGACGTGAATAAACTATGTAATTGAGAGAAAGCATGGAACCAAGCAAATCGTAAAAAGTATAAGAACACCTGGAGAGGTGAGAGGTAGTCTTGATGTGGTGTGGAAAGGGGCCACATCTGCACAGCAGCCAAAGCAGGAGCCCGAGGAGAGGATCGGTTAGAGATGTGAACTTCTGTGTTCACTATTGCTCTCATTATTTTGGACTGACCTTCATCCGCCTCATTGCAATAACCTCAGGCATCAATTGTCATATCAGGAGTAGCGTCTGAGTTGTGAAGATGTTGATGAAGGTGGAAGATGACCAGTTGCCCTGCCCTTGAGCATCCTCTCCTCCATCTCCTGTGCCTCTAAATTCCCAGGCTGATGGAAAGTAACCTAGAGAGACTGCCTCTTGCCAGTGTTGCTATGTTCTAAGGATTTAAGGGTCAGTCCCTGACAGAGGAATTGCCAGAGGAGTGAACTCAGTTTAATTTGGGGGTGATCTAAAATCTGATGGTGCTGGAGGCTTTCTCCACTGTGGAGCACATCCCTTCCCATCTCCTAAAAATCTCTGAAGGAACACTCTAGTGTGTGTTCCTCCTAACATTTCTTTGTAACATTTGGGGACAGGGTTGACCCCAGAATTATATGAGCTCACAGGCCAAAATAACCAGATGCCCAAGGAGCACCACCAATGAAAAACAGAGTCCAAAATCTGGACATAGACCACAAGAAGCAAAATTATTGAAACAGGCAAGCTGATAATTTAAAATAGGCATATTGAAGAGATAAAGAATATGAAAGATAGATATTAGATAAAGATATTTAAAGATAGATAAAGATATTAGATAAATATAAAATATTAGAGAATAGTAGTAATTTGGGACAGATACAAGATGTTGTAAAAATATTAATATGGAAAATATTAAACACAAAAAAAGTTAAAATAGAGAAAAAAGGATACTACTTTTATCTAAAAGAAAATCGAAGTGAAAAGTTGCTCAGTCCTGTCTGACTCTTTGCGACCCCATGGACTGTAGACTGCCAGGCTTCTCTCTCCATGGAACTCTCCAGGCAAGAATGGAGTGGGCAAGAATTCCTTTCTCCAGAGGATCTTCCCAGGCAAGGGACTGAACCCCGGGGTCCTGTATTACAAGCAGACTCTTTACCATCTGAACCACCAGGGAAGCCCGAAACAAAATTGGAATTAGTTAATTAATGGAAAAGGCACTTAAAGCAAGGAATCATTTTTAAATGACACAAATACCTTCGACATTTTTCACTTACATAAATGCATCTTAATTTGCCAATCTTTTGATAGTCAATGCTTTTTCTTTGAATCTTAGAGTTCTAGGATGTCTTTCTTGCACAAAGCACACTCAAAATATATCTACCAGAACTTCCAGTTTCTATTTCTGTGTCTTTAATTCAGAGCCAAGAATTAAAAGACATGCGCAAAGTATGTAAGTTGAGTCTTTCTGTATTTCAGTGTATTTTTGTAACATTTTACAGTTGTCCTGCTTACTACTAATTTAGTAGCATTTTCTATGCAACTAATTTTTACCACGTCTTTCCTACACATTTAACTTAGTGTTTTGAAAAAACAATTCTTTTTCATAGTCACGCTTAATCTGCATAGATAAATTAACCGTTAGGATTACCAGTTTAAAGCAAACATATAAGATTTTGGGAGTAATGGAATTGACTCTTGTTAAGCCTAAAAATTTATGTGGTGAGTGTAGGAGTGACCTGGGCAACTGGAGAGTAATCTGGTGCCATCAGCATTTGCTGTGCAGAAGGCATTGGTTGCTGTGCTTTCTGGCACAGTCTTTCCCTCCATATATGTTCATGATTTATTTTGTGTACAAACTCATTCTGAACATCATCAAAAATACACATGTAGCCAAAAAGAACTTTTTGCAGGATCTTTGTGGGATAACTTTGAAGTGCCTAAACAGTTTGGAAACAAAATAAAAGTAGCTCTAAAGCACCAAAGTAAGTCAAAGCTAAAACTTTCATTCAGATTAGATTTTTGCATGCATGGTTCTTATGTGAAAATAGAACTGCATTCCTTGGAAACAAAGAGAAATACATTCTTGTACTGTAATAATTCATAATTTTTGACATTTTACCTATATTGTCAAGGATGTGAAGTAGCTTCAATACAAAGAGACCTTAAAGCGGGAGCTTAATGAATCTTGCTGAAAAAGAAAACTCAACAAAGTTAATCAGTGTAAAATAAGAGTTTTCTGGAGTTCAATACAAGCAGTGACAATCTACCCTCACCACACTTTAACTCTCACAAAGAAACAAGTCAAGCAAGCTTAATTTTCATCAGCTATTGATTTATAGATATTCGTGTCTTCATAAAAATCATTTGGTTGCTGTTTTCTAATTAAGTGGCATTATTCAAATGTCATTTTTTTTTGTCTTCATTTTCATTGATTTCTCTGATTTATAAACTCTTTCACATGTTCCAATTTCTTATCATGTTTAACACAATCAATGTTCTACTCTAAGCTTCAAGCCTTCTATTGAATGCCTTTACATAATCTAATCTGCCATAGTTCAGAAATTGAATTCAAACTCTTCTTCATAATAAAAATTATTTTAATCTTTTGCGGTAATTTTTTCTTTCCTTTGTCAGTCAAATTAATGAACTCTTTAACCATCTGGAAAACAAAAAAATTAAGAGCTTGAATATTGAATATTACTATTTACGTATAGTGTTATATACTTGTATCAAACTTAAAATCATTTTGAAATACACAAGAAAACAATCTGCATTCTAAATTGTAAAATATCTACCTCCACGTATTGTACAAAAGATGACCCCAAAGCAAAAAGAAAAGTTGAACAAAGAGTTTGGCTATAGGCTAAATAGCAAATCAGTTGAATTAGTCTTCAAATTATTTTCCCTCAAAAATAGAAGATGGGGTAAGAATGGTAAAATAGTTTTTTGTTTTCTGAGATGTTCTGGTTACTGTTGGACCATTATAGTAAAGTGCTCAAAATTAGCTAATTCAGAAAGTTACCAAAGGGATTCAAATATGATAGATACACTAACAAAAATGACAGTTTTTATTGGGAGTAACATAAAGTGAAGCAAAGAAACTGGAACTTTTCAAGTTAGTGATATAACTAAGTATTATTCCAAACCATGCTTCCACTTCTCGAAATTGAGGCAAAGCCTTTCTCAATTGCTTTGGCTCTAGTGTGTTCATTTGTCCCGATACTCTATGCATTACACTGTGAAATAGCTGATCATAAAACAACACTGAACAGTGTCCTCAGTCCTAGGCATTGTAGTTTGCAACACTTTCATCAAGGAAATGGGACAGCATAAAGCTCCCAGTGTTGTGGCTCAATATTCAATTTGTTGCCAGTGACGAATCTTCATGTAGACGGACCACACGGTCCTCATGGAGGATGGAATGGTGTAGTTCCAGTCATGTTGTGGATGCTTGTCCCTCATGCCAGTGGCAAGGGCTGGGGTACTGGTATTCAACTCAGAGACCCACCTAAAGAAATGAAATCATTAGATATCTTCCTTTTTAGATACATTCTTCATACTCCCATTCAAGAAAGAATTCAGCATAGGCTAATAATAAAGATAAAAAGACACACAAGATGAATAAGAAAGGAGATTAAGAATAGCTGAATGTAGAAAGTAGAAGAAATGGATATTAACCTTTAAAACTTTTGATAATATGTGTATTTTATCAATGCCTAACGATATCAATGTTTCTCTTGGTTTCACTAAGAGTTTTTTTTAAGCATAGTTTTAATTTCTTCAGAGAAAATATATTAGTTCAACTAGTTAATTTTCTTTATTTATTGGCAAGGCCACTGAGAAATTAATTATGCTGTGCCATGTCTCCCTTTTTTTCCTCTGAAAGACAATACTATTAGATTTGCTGAGAAGATCCTTCTGGAGGACATTTATTTGAACATAATTCTGGTCACTGTAGGCCCCCAGCCCTTGCAGATATTCTAGACTAGAGGCCCCATGTGCCAACTACAAGCTTCTAGCAAAATGTTTACTTTCAAGACAAATAAGACAGTAGAATGAAAAGTGGCCGTTGCTGTCTAAACTCTAAGATTTTACCTGAACTGCAACTCTTCTGATAGAAATCCTCTTTCTGCTGTTAGAGCAAGCAGGATGAAATACTTGACTCTTATTTTTTATGAGCTGAAGAAGTAGAAGTAGGAGAAGCAGTTGAAAGTGATAAGAGAACCAAATTTCAATTCAACGAAAGGAAAGATCTTCCAACAGTAGTGCTCTTTGCAACCCTATGAACTGTAGTCCATTAGGCTCCTCATCCATGGGATTCTCCAAGCAAGAATACTGAAGTGGGTCACCATGTCCTCCTCCAGGGGATCTTCCCAACCCAAGGGTTGAATCTGCATCTCTTATGTCTCTTGCATTGGCAGGCAGGTTCTTTACCATTAGTGCTACCTGGGAAGCCCCTCTAACTGTTACAGATATCCAAAAATGCCATTTGCTTCCTTGGATAAGAGGTGAGGTTTCTGCCTTCAGCCGTGTTCAATTATAAGCCAGAGAGCCCTAATCAAGAGTATTGGAACAATCAAGCACTGGCTAGACGTCTGGTCTACATACATCACAAAGTAACTCTGGCTTTGAAATTGATGTTCCTATATTTTAGGCTATGTGTGTATGTGTGTGTGTGTGTGTGTGTTTCCAGTCATTGAAATAGATCTAAGACCAGTCTTATGTGGGGAACTGATATTCCTGGTCAATATCATGATAATAAGCACTTTGAAGTTGCAGACTTGAGAAGATATTCTTAACCTAATGGTGCATTAACTTAAATGCAACCTTACAAAACTCTGTACTTATCCATTAATAGCCTCCCAAAACAGAGAGAATCAAAAGTAGAAAACCTCGAGAAATAAGAATACTGTTATCAGTGTTTACTGGCTGAAGTAATTTAGCAGACTCATAGAAAATAACCTTCCCTTTAAGTTATAAGCTCAAGGATTTCAAGAAAATCTGACTACAGTATTTATTCAGTTTAATGAAGCTCAATTCCTTGTAGCTGTAACTACATTTCTTTCCTATATTAGCTTTACTTACTTAATGATGCCTATTCATCTTCTTAAAATGTGTTTTGCTGTGTTTTTATAGGCTGTGCTTTTGGAAGTCTCATGTTTTTAAAAAGTCAAATTAAGTTTAAAGGAAGACAATGAAAAATACAGGGGATGGGAAAGGGCTGGATAGCAGCCAGGAGTGCATAGGGAACCCCAAAATTCTCAAAGAAATGACAAAGATGCAGCTCTCTGAACACTCAAGCCCTGTGAATGGCCTTTACTACAGGACCAGTAGAGCCCTGACCTTGAAGCATCTGATCTTGGATTTGAAGCCCATCTCCTGCAAATAGGGCAGAGACACTGCATGAAGTTTGTCTTATTTTAGGACATAGATAGATATAGATATAAAAATACACAATATATGTACAGCAATATTATAAAACTGTACAATCATTATATAAGACACAGTCCAGAAATTTCTCTAAGGGGAAAAGAGGTGATAGGAAAGGAGATCTGTCTTGATGTTACAAAGGTATGGCAAGACCTTTGGTTTTACTTTCATTTTTTGAGAGGAGGAAAGGGTTAGAAGGATTGGATTGGAGGGGATGGTAAATAGACATTGTGGGGAGAAAAGTATCCCCCATCTTAAGTCACCCCCTGCTTCCACTGCTGCTGCTGCTGCGTCGCTTCAGTCGTGTCCGACTCTGTGCGACCCCATAGACGGAAGCCCACCAGGCTCCCCCGTCCCTGGGATTCTCCAGGCAAGAACACCGGAGTGGGTTGCCATTTCCTTCTCCAATGCATGAAAGTGAAAAGTGAAAGGGAAGTCACTCAGTTGTGTCTGACTCTTAGCGATCCCATGGACTGCAGCCTACCAGGCTCCTCCGTCCATGGGATTTCCCAGGCAAGAGTACTGGAGTGGGGTGCCACTACTTCCACTAGTTGGGTACAAAGAAATTTACCTTTTAGGTTTCTTTACTTAAAAAAAACACATGATCAGAATTACAGATATCTTCCCAACCAACAAAGAACTGCCCTGATGATCAAACAAGATGTATGAAACTCTGCTTTGTAGACTCTAATGTGTTTACAAGCATTCACCAATACTATTATTAACTGTCATTAACAAACATCTTGCTGTCCCTAAACCTGGATCTTGTCTAGTGGAGAGGCAGTGTAGTCTGGCAGAAGGGGTGTGGACTGTGGATAAAACTCAGGACAGCTCAATTCTTCCCTTTATTGTGTTTTATGTGGACAAATGCATTAATATGGTCAAGTGCAGTTGTCCCAACTGTAAAATAGAAATAATAGTATCAATTTATGAGTTTTCTTGTTATAATAACATGAATTGTTAAATTTTTTGAAAGCCTTTAACACATTCCCTAGCACAAATCCTAAAAAGTGAGTCCCATTGGCATTATTACTATTTTAGAAGTATAATAGTAATACTGATATTATTTTGTTGTTGTTATTTAGTTGTTATGTCATGTCCAACTCTTCTGCAACCCTACGGACTATAACCTGCCAGCTCTTCTGTCCATGGGTTTCCCCAGGCAAGAATACTGGAGGGGGTTGCCTTTTCCTTCTCCAGAGGATCTTCCTGACCCAGGGATCGAACCCATGTCTTCTACATTGGCAATTCTTTACCACTGAGCCACCAGGGAAGCCCACTGATACTATTACAATGTCCTAAATCTAGAAAAGGACCTCAAAAGATTGCACTTGTACTTATTTGTAAACCTTGTACTTATAAAGCTTTGGCTTCGTAAGGAGAAGCTTTACTCTGGGTACCATGATCTTGACTGGCAAGAAAGCTTCTGTCCTGGTGGTAAAGATCACAGGTCTTCAGCACAATTCATCTCCTATGCTTACCTCTAGACCCCATAGGAATTATTGGGTTCATCTTGAACAGATTCCCTCAGGATTTAGGACCAAGCAAGTATTATAATCCCAGGAGCAAAAGTTTATAATTCTAACAGAATATATTATAATGTTTGTTTGCAAATCCCCCCAATATAGTAATAAAAATTGTTTACTGGTACTCTAGTTGGCTTCTCATGTGTCTCAGTGGGTACAGAATCTGCTTACAATGCAGGAGACACAGGCAGATGTGAGTTCAATCCCCAGGTCAGGAAGATCCCCTGGAGGAGGGTATGGCAACCCACTCCGGTATTCTTGCCTGGAGAATCCCATGGACAGAGGAGCCTGGTGGGCTACAGTCCATAGGGTCACAAAGAGTTGGACACGACTGAAGCAACTGAACACACACACAGCCCGGTTTGTTCAGAATAGTTGTAGATATACCCAATAACTTATAAAAAACGAAATCTGAAATATTCTCTAAAGAAGGCTCCCAGTTAAAAATAAAGGCAGATTTTATTAACAAAGAAAAAAGCTAATCCCAGGACAAAATTATGGAAAAAATAAAAGAATGCATTTAGTTCTTACTTTACTTTCACTTTTATTACAGTTTTATATGTTCTTTAACATCCAAATTAAAATGAATTTCAGTGCACTACTTGGACAAGTAGATGAAGGTCAGTATGTTGGGCCAAACTTTACTAAGTCAAATAGAGGCCACTTTGAGGAGTGAGTCCATGTGAATTTAATTAGTTAATCTGGGTGTAGTGAACTGCTGTAATATTTCTGCACATGAACCAGAGTAATATGATAGTTTCATTCTTTCACTATTAGGAGAAAGAATCAATCAGAATTCATAATAAACATACTTTATAAAACAGATATATAATAAAAAAGAAATGCTTCACCATGGCACCAGGTTTTCCTTCCCTTCCTTTCATGTTTAGAGTTGGTATGATTTTTTTGATCCAAAAGAATTCAAGTTCTGGAAGATTCTTTGTGTAAAAGGTTGTAGTAATACTTGAAAAATGATCATATGTAAAATCTTCAATATAGTCAATATCAATTCAAGATAAATAAATAAATAAAACAGATATGATTTTTTTTTACTTTCTAGTAATTACAATAAGTAACACCAAATGAAAACATAGTATCAAAGAAGCCTGTAAAAAAATGATTTGCTGACCATATTAAGTTGTATAATTAACATAGGCATGATTACCATGAATTTTTAGAGCTTTTAAAGATAGATTGTCCTCTTATGCAGTTTAAATATTCCCCTAGTCTTGTTTGCACTATTAACTTGCTTCTTTTTCCTGAAGAAAAGCTTTCCCAAGCAAATATTATTTTAAACCTGAGTCCCCGCCAAATGCTAACAAACTGTGAATTAGTGGAAATGAAACGAATGTTGTTTACTGTACTAGATAAATAAAATGTTAATTCAAATTATTTTTCACTGACCCTGAGTGGGAAAGAAGTAGATTCAAGGTTATTCATATTGAATACTGTATCAACTATTTTGACATTTGTTGTTATTATTGTTACTACTCTTTTTGGTTTTGGGGTAGAGTTTGTTCTTTATTTTTTCAAAATTGACCAATAAATCTATTTCCTCGGTAATTGACTACTCTGGGCCAGACTGGGGCAATGAAGGTTTAATGACCAAATTGGTTGCTTCTGTCAGCTTGGCCAGTAGTCTTTTCGGCACAGAGGACCAGTTTTGTGGAAGACAAGTTTTCCATGGACCAGAGGATGGGAGATAGTTTTGCGATGATTCAAGAGCATTACATTTATTGTGCACTTTATCTCTATTTTTATTATATCAGCTCCACCTTAGATCAACAGGCTTTAGATCCCAAAGGTTGGGGACCCCTGCAGTAGAACTTAATGTAGATTCTCCTTCTGAAACATGTCTTCAGGAGATTTTTGCATGTGAAATACAAAGTTGAATTTGCCCACACATTTTCATTAAGTGCCCCAAGAAGGAAGTTATTATGAAGTTAAAATTCAGAGGAATTTTGTTACATGATATAAATAGACAAAGGAGTGCTAATCAGTGCTACCGCCTTGCTTTGAAGGGTATCTTTTTTAAAATTCTAACAACCAGCTACAATTTAAAATGAGTCTATCAAATTGTCAAAGGTTTTTTTTTTTAATTGATAAAAATTAATTTTGGCAAGAATATGAGGAAAACACAGCCTCCACACCATTGTTAGAGATGAAAATTGGTATAATCTTTCTGATAGGCAGACTGGTAGTATGTTGAAAAAGTAAAATTAATGTCTGTCCTTTGACAGAAGTAGCCCATATCTGGATATTTCACCTAAGGAATAGTCACTCAGCTGAGGAGAGAGGTTTGTATAAAGATGCTTATTGCAGTTTTGTTTATAAGGAGAAAATCTGAAACAACCAAATATCTAATAATGGATAATAATGGACACAGTGAAATAAAATTTGATATGAAGATACAAAGAGATTGTGCTGCCATTAAAAACTGTTTAATAAATTCAAATTTATTGCCATGGAAAGAGGCTTATAAATATCATTGAGCTAATGAAAGTAAATTATATAAAAATACAGTTAGATTTATGTAGCATTTTGCATGATGATTGCCCTAATGGCTCAGTATAAAGAATCCTCCTGCCAATGCAGGAGACACGGGTTCAACTCCTGGGTCAGGAAGATCCCCTAGAGAAGGGAAGGACTACCCACTCCAGTATTCTTGCCTGAAGAATCCCACAGACAGAGGAGTCTGGCGGGCTACAGTCAATACGGTCACAAAAGAATCAGACACAACTGAGTGACTGAGCACACACACAGATAAGGATGATTGATAATTTCCTAAAACTAAAAAGATGAAGAATTGTGTGAAAGCAAGGCTAAAGAAAGAAAATATTTGGGAAATATCTTATTCTACTCTATTTTTTTAATTTTCATTTTTAACTGAAGGACAATAGCTTTACAGTGTTGTGTGAGTTTCTTCCATACAAGAGTGTGAATCACCTGTAAGTATATGTAATCCCCTCCTGCTGAAGCCTCCCCCCACCCCTTCCATGTACCCATCTAGGTCATCACAGAGCACTGAACTGAGCACCCTGTGTTACACAGCGGCTTCCCACTAGCTGTCGCTTTTACGCATGGTAGTGTATATCTCGGAGAAGGCAATGGCACCCCACTCCAGTACTCTTGCCTGGCAAATCCCATGGACGGAGGAGCCTGGTAGGCTCCATGGGATCCATGGGGTCGCTAAGAGTCGGACGCGACTGAGTGACTTCACTTTCACTTTTCACTTTCATGCATTGGAAAAGGAAATGGCAGCCCACTCCAGTGTTCTTGCCTGGAGAATCCCAGGGACGGGGGAGCCTCGTGGGCTGCCGTCTCTGGGGTCTCACAGAGTCAGTCGGACACGGTTGAAGCAACTTAGCAGCAGCAGCAGCAGTGTATATCTGTCAATACTTCTCCTTCAACGTGTCCCACCCTCTCCTTCTGCTGCTGTGTCTACAAGTCTCTTCTCTATGTCTATTCTGGTCCTGCAAGTAAGTTCATCAATACCGTTTTTTCTAGATTCCATATATATGTATTAATATATTACTTCAATATTTGTTTTTATTTCTTGTAGTTTAATTCAGCTTTCTTTTTAATTCTGAAAGTAATATGTTTGCAGTAAAAAATTAATACAAACGTCAAATGTCTGTAAAGTGAACAAGCTGTTTGTACATGTGTATGTTAATACACTTGATGGATTCATCCATATACAAACATATTTTTTGTTTCAACTTACTTTTTTTTTTATGTCTCACATTCAGAAGTCCTAACTCCAGCTAATAACAGCTGAATTCATCACACACATTCCTGAACCAAACACACTGGTCTGAAAATGGGTAAAGAAGTGGACCCCAGAGACAAAATGGGGTACGACCACTAAGAAGAGGCTGAATGGATCCTAGTCAGCAAATGTCCTCTCTAGAGTAAAATACACTTGGAATGGGGACCCAAGAAGGGAAGGGCCTATACATTTAACCTTGATATGTGGTTATTAAAGCTATGACAAACCTAGACAGTGCATTAAAAAGTAGAGACATCACTTTGCCAACAAAGGTCCATATAGTCAAAGCTATGGTTTTTCCAGTAGTAATGTTTGGATGTGAGAGTAAGACCATAATGAAGGCTGAGCATCAAAGAACTGATGCTTTTGAATTGTCGTGCTAGAGATGACTCTTGAGAGTCCCTTGAACAGAAAGATATTAAACCAGTCAATCCTAAAAAACAACTCTGAATATTCATTGGAAGGACTGTTGCTGAAGTTGAAGCTCCAATACCTTGGTCACCTGATGCAAAGAGCCTACTCATTGGAAAAGACCCTGATGCTGGGAAAGATTGAAGGCAGGAGGAGAAGGTGGTGACAGAGGATGAGATGGTTGGATGGCATCACTAACTCAGTGGACATGAGTTTGAGCAAGCTCAGGGAGATAGTGAAGGACAGGGAATCCTGGTGTGCTGCAGTTCATGGGATCACAAAGAGTTGTACACAACTTAACAACTGAATAACAACAGCAATGTGATTATTAATGTCAAAAACTGAGTAGTCTCTCTGGACTGAATATCTTCCCCCGTCTTCCCCCCCAACAAATTCATTTGTTTAAGCCCTAATCCTCAATGTGATGGCACTTAGAGGTGGGCCTTTGGGAGGTAATTAGGTCATGAGGGTGGAGTGCTCATAAATGGGATTAGCACTTCAGAAGGTGAAACAGTAGAAGGAAGTTCTCCCTTTCTCTCTGCCATGTGAGGACACAGCAAGTAGGTTGCTGTTTGCAAGCCATCAAGAGGGCCTTCATCAGAACCAAATTGCCCAGCACTTGGATCTTAGAATTTCCAGCCTCCAGAACTATGAGAAATGAATTTCTGTTGTTCAAGTCACCCAGTCCATATTATTTTGTTATAGCAGCCTGATGTGTTATGGCACATAGGCAGCAGCCAAATCTCACATTTTGAAAAAGTAAAGATATAATGAAATAGAAAAGCGTCCCCCATCTCCTGTATTTTCCCACATATTTTCACATTGTCTGTGGCTATTTGGGTTACAGTGTTTGTTTAGATGGGCTGGCCTAGAATGTAAAGTGAGTGCTCAGGATAATTGATGATCACTACCGCTGCAGAAAGACCAGCCTGTACCGAAAGAGCTGTGTCTTTTTAATCCATTCTTTCTATTACTGGTTTTAAATAATGTGTCTGACAAGATTCTGCTTTCTTTCTGTCAACTGTCAGTGAACAGGTATTGGGCATTATTTGTGGGGCTGTAAACACATTACATGAAAAAATAATGAGTCCTTAAAAAGTCAAGAGAAATGCCTCCAGAGACGTTTACCTCACATGGTGATTTATGTAGGTCTGGGAAGGAAGTTTCAGAAACTTCCAAAGGAAAAGTCTGGAACATAAACTAATGTCTCTTCCAAATCTGCCTTTGCTGTAGCCCCTGGACATATTTCCCTTTCACTTCTAACCTGGAAGTTGGAGAATGTTTCTCATGTTCAACTTAAATTGTTTAGTTAATGGTCTAAGAATAACTCTTGGGAGCATCCCTCAGCATAACATGTTATTACTCTATCCCTCTGACTGAATCTGATGTATCTATTGTGTTCTTGCTGAATAAACTGATCCCTGGGATTAATCATTTTCTTTTTACCAGCTAGAAATTGTAGACATTTAATGGATATGCCTACATCAGTCAATTTAATGAGTCTCATTGTCCAAAGTTTGAAATATACTGATCATTCTAATGTTGAAATATAGTTCACATTCATCCTTACCACAAGTTTCTAAGTTCTCCAAGTTTGTCTCTCCTGCCTGCCTGAGGAAAATAATTTAGCTAAAGCTTTTTTTTTTTTTTTTAATATAGTTCTTCCAGGGTCTGAGAACTCAAGTGCACCTTCTGGGTGATATACAGCAGGGGCTAAAACATTCTTGCATGGTTCACTACAGTGCACATTAACCAAATCACGTAGTGTCGGTTTCTGCTAAGAGGGACTGTTCTGTCATCTTGGTAGGAATTGTGCCACTGAGGATCATGTTGGTAAATCTCAGCCTGGGATATCACTGACAGCCTTGCAGTTGGAAAGGAGGCTGAGATGCTGACATGGATGTGGCATCTGTCCCTGGGCAGAAAGGCAGGGTAGTCAGCTGGCCTGGCCAGGATGGGCAGGTCCCCTGTTCCTCTCCAGAGGCTGAGCCTAGGGATGGCCTTCCCCATACAGGAGGACCATCTAGTCACCAAACACAGCACAGGAAATTAAATGGACTCAAAGCTGAAGCATAATTCATGGCTTTTGTTCTCTGTTTTGTTTCCAGTTGTTTGAATTTATGAACTTCTTGGCTGAGAACGTCATCTTCTGTTACATGGGCCTGGCACTGTTCACGTTCCAGAATCATATCTTCAATGCTCTTTTCATACTTGGCGCCTTTGTATCCTTTGAAATACAGAACACAAGGAGAAGAAAACAAACTACTTAACTTTAGGGATTATTCTTTTAAACTGTTCATTTTCCTCAGATTTACTGCAAAGTTCAAATTCAAAACATGTAAGTAATTTGAGTTAGAGGAGAAAAGCATCCTAAGAAATATCGGGGCCTTTATTAAATGTCTGTGGTTCAAGATATAAAGTTTGGAAATTGCTGAGGAAAATAAAGGGAAAAAAACTGAAAGAGGAAGACATTTTTTGAATATTCAAAATATGTTTAAAATATGAATCATTTACATAAAAATTATGTCAATCCATTTTTTATGTTTAATCTGTGTTAGAACGTATCAGAAGACAGCCAGGCCTTAGAATATTAGAAATACTTTCACTGAAAGATGGTAAAATCTTTTTTCCAGTGAAGACTTTGTAAAAAGGATAGACAGAGTAAAGATCAAGTCAAATTACCATGATGGATGTGCTTTCACTATCTTAAGCATTGTGCACATGTAAGTTTAATAAGACAGCCTCTTTCCTGTAAGTAAAAGAACAGGTAAAGTCTAGACCTCACTTTTAATGCAGGGGGCTTTTCTTGCTCTAGGTCTGGGGTCTAAGCATTCCCAGAGGGAATGGATGTCTATCAGAAAAGATACTGAGCCACTGTGGATGTTCCCAGGGATAGTCAGCAGCTGTTATCCTTGTTCCTAGTTGGAAAATGGACAGATGCCCTCTGGGATCACAGGTAGATGATCCTAACAGCCAAGAGAGCCAACTCCTCTCCGGAAGCCCTGGTCCAACTAGGCACCAGCCCTGGCCTCTTGTTCCCTTTTCACTGAGCGGAGAAGTGAATTTTCAAATTCCATCCAAATCTTAGAAGGACACTCCCTCTTTCCCAAATAACTCCTCCCATTTGAGGACAAACTAGCACAGACAATCAGGGAAGATGTCCAAGATGTCAAAAGGGGAGAGATGACTACCACCAGTATTTTCATAGATTTTTTAACCTGTATAGCTTGGATTTTAGTGAAATGCCTCTTAAAGCAGAAGTTGTTTTATACATTTAGACAGGCAATTCCTCTCGAAATTAAATTCACTAAAAGAAAAAAAAATAAGTGAAGCTTGCTAGATTTAGAGAGTATAAACTGATGGAAAGTAAGATGATAATCGTGAGCCAAAGCACATTTATCCTTTCTCAAGTGCTGCTTGAGAGGATAATGGCACAGCCTCGGAACAGTCTCTGCCTCACATTTTGCAGCAGAATTGAGCGTAGAGTCAGTTATCAGCCACATAAATGTGATGAGAAAATTTACGGTGATTGAAATGGTATTGGGTTAACAATTTTAAACCAAGTATATGTTCAAAGAAGAGAGTCCTCTATTATTTCTGGAAAGGAACTGACATTGAAAGATGAATTTTGGAAGCAGTTTGGACATACATGTATCTACATGTTTATTCCTATTTTCTGGGTCATAATATAGAGAAGCTTAAGGACATAATATTTAAAGCCCAAGGACTATCACACTTATGACAGCAACATTTTCCTCAATGTTTCCCTGCGCTTATCCACAGGTAGCAATTTTTGTAGCCAGAGCCTGCAACATATATCCCCTCTCCTTCCTCCTGAATCTAGGCCGGAAACACAAGATCCCCTGGAACTTTCAACACATGATGATGTTTTCAGGTATGTGAATTTTGTTGTGTGTTCGTGCAACTTTTCTCTCATATTTTTTCCTTGGACTTGGGAAACCGTGTACACTGTACATTATACTTAGAGACTTTTTGGGGAAGCATAACTTCTCTTTACCCCATTGTACCTACTTTCATGCTGCTATCCATACAGTCTGTGCACCAGTGGCATTTCTTTCCAGAAATAAAATGAAATTAAAGAGAATCTGGTTAAGATAGCCACGCGTTTCAATATCTGCCCCCAAACTGGCCAGAATCTAGCCTAGAATAGCCACTGAACTTTTCCCTGGCCTGTGCTCAGTTACTCAGTTGTGTCTGACTCTCTGGGACCACATGGACCACAGCACACCAGGCTCCTCCGTCCATGGGGATTCTCCAGGGAAGAATACTGGAGTAGGTTGCCATGCCCTCCCCCAGGGAATCTTCCCAACCCAAGAATCGAACCCAGCTCCCCTCATTGCAGTCGGATCCCTTAACTGAGCCACCAAGGAAGCCCTTTCCTGACCTATTTCAGATCAATTTTCAGTTGGAGGAATTTGCATAATTGTTTCACAAAATGCAGACCTACAGATAAATAGTGTGTAAGTGGTGCCGTTTCTGTCCAATGTTATGGCTCCTTCTCCTTAGAAGCCTTGCTGCTTCCCTATGCACAGCTCCAGGGAGTTTTCATGGTTAATACAGAAGCAAATCACATCCAAGTATGATCAGTTATTAGTTGAGAAAAGCGTTAATAGCAATCCACCAAATACCAAGAGCTGTCCTACACACAGGTGGATGAAACCAGCGAAATCTCTACTCTCAAACCATACCTGAAGGCCCCTTTTTCCCAAAGAAAACAAACAAAATGAACTTGCTGACCCTGATCTGCTCTGGGGACTGTGCTTCTTTATGTTCAATTAATTTTCCTACCATCAGCCTTTTCTTATTTGAAGACTTTTCCCCTTACATGTCTTCTATGTACTTGTACACTTATATTACAGACAGAGGCAGTTCACTGATAGGTACATGAGAGTAAAACAAAGCTTCACAACAGAGCAAACAAAATGTGGGTTATACAGGAGGATATGGAAACAGTGAGAAAAACTATCATTTACTGAATATCTGCTATTTGCTTCTCATTATAAATCAATCCTAGTGAAGTGAAAGTTACAGTCGCTCAGTTGTGTCCAACTCTTTGCAACCTCATGGACTATACAGTCCATGGAATTCTCCAGGCCAGAATACCAGAGTGGGTAGCCTTTACCTTCTGCAGGGCATTTTCCCAACCCAGGGATTGAACCCAGGTCTTACGCATTGCAGGCAGATTCTTTACCAGCTGAACCACAAGGGAAGCCCAAATTAATCCTATGAAGCAAATATCAATCCATTTTCTAGATGGAAAAAATGAGGTTCAGAATCTCAAAAAAGGTTAAGTAACTTGGCTGAGGATGAAATCATTCCTAAGCCAAGGTCTGTGGAACTTCACCTCAAAACCCAACAAATCCACATTTTTAGAAGTAGGAATAAGGGCTTCCCCTGTGGCTTGGCGGTAAAGAATCTGCTTGCAATTCAGGAGACACAGGTTCAATCCGTGGGTCAGGAAGATCTAGAAAAGGAAGTGGCAACTCGCTCCACTATTCTTGCCTGGAAAATCCCATGGACAGAGGAGCTTGGTGGGCTACGGTCCATGGGGTTACAAAGAGTCAAACACAACTTAGTGAATGAACAACAATAGCAACTAGGAATAAAAGGCTTGTTTTACCTTCACTTCCCTCCTAGCCTGTTCCACACAGTAAAGGGTGGCAGCTTCCAGGTTGACAATGAGTCATTTAATCAAGTGCAGGCAAATGGAGATCCAGAGTTTTAAAATGTCCTCCTGTAGGCCTCTGACAGTGCTTCCCTATATTTCCAGATATGCCGGTGTGGCGTGCCCGAGACAGAGAGTCATACAGAGTGTATTGTACCAATCAGTTCAGTTCAGTTCATTTCAGTCACTCAGTCGTGTCCAACTCTTTGGGACCCCATGAATCGCAGCACGCCAGGCCTCCCTGTCCTGTTGTACCGATAGGTGATCTTTAATTTAAAGCAGTGATGAACTTTGGTAATGATTAACTCTTTTTTTTTTTAATTTTATTTTATTTTTAAACTTTACAAATTGTATTAGTTTTGCCAAATATCAAAATGAATCCGCCACAGGTATACATGTGTTTCCCATCCTGAACCCTCCTCCCTCCTCCCTCCCCATACCATCCCTCTGGGTCGTCCCAGTGCACTAGCCCCAAGCATCCAGTATCGTACATTGAACCTGGACTGGCAACTCGTTTCATACATGATATTTTACATGTTTCAATGCCATTCTCCCAAATCTCCCCACCCTCTCCCTCTGCAACAGAGTCCATAAGACTGTTCTATACATCTGTGTCTCTTTTGCTGTCTCATACACAGGGTTATTGTTACCATCTTTCTAAATTCCATATATATGCGTTAGTATACTGTATTTATGTTTTTCCTTTTGGCTTACTTCACTCTGTATAATAGGCTCCAGTTTCATCCACCTCATTAGAACTGATTCAAATGTATTCTTTTTAATGGCTGAGTAATACTCCATTGTGTATATGTACCACAGCTTTCTTATCCATTCATCTGCTGATGGACATCTAGGTTGCTTCCATGTCCTGGCTATTATAAACAGTGCTGCGATGAACATTGGGGTACATGTGTCTCTTTCCCTTCTGGTTTCCTCAATGTGTATGCCCAGCAGTGGGATTGCTGGGTCATAAGGCAGTTCTATTTCCAGTTTTTTAAGGAATCTCCACACTGTTCTCCATAGTGGCTGTACTAGTTTGCATTCCCACCAACAGTGTAAGAGGGTTCCCTTTTCTCCACACCCTCTCCAGCATTTATTGCTTGTAGACTTTTGGATCGCAGCCATTCTGACTGGCGTGAAATGGTACCTCATAGTGGATTTGATTTGCATTTCTCTGATAATGAGTGATGTTGAGCATCTTTTCATGTGTTTGTTAGCCATCTGTATGTCTTCTTTGGAGAAATTTCTATTTAGTTCTTTGGCCCACTTTTTGATTGGGTCATTTATTTTTCTGGAGTTGAGCTGTAGGAGTTGCTTGTATATTTTTGAGATTAGTTGTTTGTCAGTTGCTTCATTTGCTATTATCTTCTCCCATTCTGAAGGCTGCCTTTTCACCTTGCTAATAGTTTCCTTTGATGTGCAGAAGCTTTTAAGTTTAATTAGGTCCCATTTGTTTATTTTTGCTTTTATGTCCAATATTCTGGGAGGTGGGTCATAGAGGATCCTGCTGTGATGTATGTCAGAGAGTGTTTTGCCTATGTTCTCCTCTAGGAGTTTTATAGTTTCTGGTCTTACGTTGAGATCTTTAATCCATTTTGAGTTTATTTTTGTGTATGGTGTTAGAAAGTGTTCTAGTTCCAGAAAATTGCAGAGGAAGGTAAACTTCCAAACTCATTCTATGAGGCCACCATCACCCTAATACCAAAACCTGACAAAGATCCCACAAAAAGAGCAAACCACAGGCCAATATCACTGATGAACATAAATGCAAAAATCCTTAACAAAATTCTAGCAATCAGAATCCAACAACACATTAAAAAGATCATACACCATGACCAAGTGGGCTTTATCCCAGGGATGCAAGGATTCTTCAATATCCGCAAATCAATCAATGTAATACACCACATTAACAAATTGAAAAATAAAAACCATATGATTATCTCAATAGATGCAGAGAAAGCCTTTGACAAAATTCAACATCCATTTATGATAAAAACTCTCCAGAAAGCAGGAATAGAAGGAACATACCTCAACATAATAAAAGCTATATATGACAAACCCACAGCAAACATTATCCTCAATGGTGAAAAATTGAAAGCATTCCCTCTAAAGTCAGGAACAAGACAAGGGTGCCCACTTTCACCATTACTATTCAACATAGTTTTGGAAGTTTTGGCCACAGCAATCAGAGCAGAAAAAGAAATAAAAGGAATCCAAACTGGAAAAGAAGAAGTAAAACCCTCACTATTTGCAGATGACATGATCCTCTACATAGAAAACCCTAAAGACTCCACCAGAAAATTACTAGAACTAATCAATGATTATAGTAAAGTTGCAGGATATAAAATCAACACACAGAAATCCCTTGCATTCCTATACACTAATAATGAGAAAACAGAAAGAGAAATTAAGGAAACAATTCCATTCACCATTGCAACGGAAAGAATAAAATACTTAGGAATATATCTACCTAGAGAAACTAAAGATCTATACATAGAAAACTATAAATCACTGGTAAAAGAAATCAAAGAGGACACTAATAGATGGAGAAATATACCATGTTCATGGATTGGAAGAATCACTATAGTGAAAATGAGTATACTACCCAAAGCAATTTATAGATTCAATGCAATCCCTATCAAGCTACCAACAGTATTCTTCACAGAGCTAGAACAAATAATTTCACAATTTGTATGGAAATACAAAAAACCTCGAATAGCCAAAGCGATCTTGAGAAAGAAGAATGGAACTGGAGGAATCAACCTACCTGACTTCAGGCTCTACTACAAAGCCACAGTTATCAAGACAGTATGGTACTGGCACAAAGACAGAAATATAGATCAGTGGAACAAAATAGAAAGCCCAGAGATAAATCCACGCACATATGGACACCTTATCTTTGACAAAGGAGGCAAGAATATACAATGGATTAAAGACAATCTCTTTAACAAGTGGTGCTGGGAAATCTGGTCAACCACTTGTAAGAGAATGAAACTTAGAACATTTTCTAACACCATACACAACAATGATTAACTCTTATAATGGGACAGCAAAACGCAGATTGGATCACATAAAGAAGTTGGCACTGGGGTGCATTTTTGTAAAGCATTTCTAGGAGTTGGGAAGCACTGTTCCTTTTTTGCCATCAAAATATCAGTAGCTTCACTCTGGAGAATTGTGGTTTATTTTTAAAACTGGGATATTATATTTTAAACAATGCTTTATTTTACAAAGAAGATTTTGAGAAAAGTACAAGGTTTAAATAGCTATCTTGGGATGTGAAATGTCTGCCCAAATAACCTCGTGGCTTGCTGGTTTTCTGGATTTGGCATCTTTTGTGTTTGCTTAGCTGTCAAATTGGAGCTGCATTAAAATCTGAGGCCAGCAATATAGTATGTACAGCCAGGGGATGTGAGGAAGCCCAGAACTTGGTGATACCTTTGTGATATTCTAAGGTGGGGAGTCAGCGAACTAGGGCCTTTAAACCAAATCTAGCCCCATGAATTTTGTAAGTAAAGTTGGAACATAGCTCTACCTCTCTTTATATAATACTGCCTGTGCTGCTTTATGCTGTGCATGCTGTGCAAAGTCACTTCAGTCATGTTGGACTCTGCAACCCCATGGTCTGTAGTCCACCAGACTCCTCTGTCCATGGGACTCTCCAGGCAAGAATACTGGAGTGGGTTGCCATGCCCTCCTCCAGGGAATCGTCCTGACCCAGAGATCCAACCCACATCTTGTATGTCTCCTGCATTGGCAGGCAGGTCCTTTACCACTAGCACCACCAGGGAAGCCCCATCTTTATGCTACAAGGGCAAAATTGAATGTTGCAGTAGAAACTATATGATTTACAAAACCTAAAACATCTACTACCTGGCCTTTGTTCTAAAACACCTTCATCCTCTAGAAGGAAAACTACAACTCCATCACATTAATGGGATTGGAGTTAATAGTTTAATTAGGAGAATATCCATCTGCCAGGTCCTATTATTAAGAACATTGACTTTTCTGCTATAAAGCTATCTTCTTAGCTTTAAAATGAGGAAATTGCTAGGTTACATGGTTATGTAATTGAATCATAGATGGTCAACTCTAAAATCACTCTGTACCTTTCTAACACCTTTTGTGGGTATGTTTTGAGACTCATCTCCAGGGCAAGATAGGCTAGGCATTATTGGTCTCTTTCTGTGGATTAAAAAAGAGAAGGAAAGAAACGCATGGAGAACTTTGGAGTATCTTGCTCACAACCTGGCAACTAGTTAAGAGATGAAATTGAGACTTAAACCTGGGCCTCTGGACTTTGAATTTCGATCCTTCTCATCTGCCTTGACAGGACTTCAGATTTACCCTCCAGGTCATGAGAACAGAAGTTAAATCAAAGCCGTGCCCTTTCTAGAACAGGCAAACTCCAGCATCCAGTTCACAGTAAGCCACCCATGTGAGCGACACCCTTCCCCTAGCCATAGGCTCAGTTCTATGTTTTACCCACTGATCCCCATCAGAATGTAGGAAGGATCAAGGGAGTTCACCATGTGGAGGGCGATAGTTTTCTTCAAAAGAGAATGCTCCAGACTAGGCTTTGATTTTCTGCATGAATCCTGATATTCCATACCTCATATTCCACACCTCACTCAGGACCTAAAGTTTTCAATGTATTTGCTGGGAAATAAAGAATTTAAAAGATAAACTTAAGGTAATGTAAGCCAGAGGAGGAAGTGAAAAAGCAGATCTTTTTCTGGGTATGTGGACACCACAGCTGCTGAGATCAGAAAAAAACGACTGACCCCCTTAAAGAATATTTGCATTATAATGTAGTTTAATGTTCTTAATTATGTCCAGAGGGGTTTTGATCATCCAGTGAGAAGGAAACTTTAAAGCTCTCTGGTGGGACCTAGTTGTCCTTGCCTCACTGAGAAATGAAGATGGAGCCTCTCTTTACACAGCTCAAAGCATTTTTCAGAGTCCTTCAGATCAGATCAGTTGCTCAGTCATGTCTGACTCTTTGCGACCCCATGAATCACAGCACGCCAGGCCTCCCTGTCCATCACCAACTCCCGGAGTTCACTCAGACTCACGTCCATCGAGTCAGTGATGCCATCCAGCCATCTCATCCTCTGTCATCCCCTTCTCCTCCTGCCCCCAATGCCTCTCAGCATCAGAGTCTTTTCCAATGAGTCAACTCTTTGCATGAGGTGGCCAAAGTACTGGAGTTTCAGCTTTACCATCATTCCTTCCAAAGAAATCCCAGGGCTGATCTCCTTCAGAATGGACTGGTTGGATCTCCTTGCAGTCCAAGGGACTCTCAAGAGTCTTCTCCAACACCACAGTTCAAAAGCATCAATTCTTCGGTGTTCAGCCTTTTTCACAGTCCAACTCTCACATCCATACATGAACACAGGAAAAACCATAGCCTTGACTAGACGAACCTTTGTTGGCAAAGTAATGTCTCTGCTTTTGAATATGCTATCTAGGTTGGTCATAACCTTCTTTCCAAGGAGTAAGTGTCTTTTAATTTCATGGCTGCAGTCACCATCTGTAGTGATTTTGGAGCCCAGAAAAATAAAGTCTGACACTGTTTCCACTGTTTCCCCATCTATTTCCCATGAAGTGGTGGGACCGGATGCCATGATCTTCGTTTTCTGAATGTTGAGCTTTAAGCCAACTTTTTCACTCTCCACTTTCACTTTCATCAAGAGGCTTTTGAGTTCCTCTTCACTTTCTGCCATAAGGGTGGTGTCATCTGCATATCTAAGGTTATTGATATTTCTCCCGGCAATCTTGATTCCAGCTTGTGTTTCTTCCAGTCCAGCATTTCTCATGATGTACTCTGTATATAAGTTAAATAAACAGGGTGACAACATACAGCCTTGATGAACTCCTTTTCCTATTTGGAACCAGTCTGTTGTTCCATGTCCAGTTCTAACTGTTGCTTCCTGACCTGCATACAAATTTCTCAAGAGGCAGATCAGGTGGTCTGGTATTCCCATCTCTTTCAGAATTTTCCACAATTTATTGTGATCCACACAGTCAAAGGCTTTGGCATAGTCAATAAAGCAGAAATAGATGTTTTTCTGGAACTCTCTTGCTTTTTCCATGATCCAGCAGATGTTGGCAATTTGATCTCTGGTTCCTCTGCCTTTTCTAAAACCAGCTTGAACATCAGGAAGTTCATGGTTCACATATTGCTGAAGCCTGGCTTGGAGAATTTTGAGCATTACTTTACTAGCGTGTGAGATGAGTGCAATTGTGTGGTAGTTTGAGCATTGTTTGGCATTGCCTTTCTTTGGGATTGGAATGAAAACTGACCTTTCCCAGTCCTGTGGCCACTGCTGAGTTTTCCAAATTTGCTGGCATATTGAGTGCAGCACTTTCACAGCATCATCTTTCAGGATTTGGAATAGTTCAACTGGAATTCCATCACCTCCACTAGCTTTGTTCGTAGTGATGCTTTCTAAGGCCCACTTGACTTCACATTCCAGGATGTCTGGCTCTAGGTCAGTGATCATACCATTGTGATTATCTTGGTCATGAAGATCTTTTTTGTACAGTTCTTCTGTGTATTCTTGCCATCTCTTCTTAATATCTTCTGCTTCTGTTAGGTCCATACCATTTCTGTCCTTTATCGAGCTCATCTTTGCATGAAATGTTCCTTTGGTATCTCTGATTTTCTTGAAGAGATCCCTAGTCTTTCCCATTCTGTTGTTTTCCTCTATAAGAAAGTAAATGACAATGACCCTCTATCTAAAATGGGTGAAAGTGAAGTTGCTCAGTCGTGTCGACTGTTTGCCACCCCGTGGACCATAGTCTACAAGGCTCCTCCATCCACGGGATTCTCCAGGCAAGAATACTGGAGTGGGTTGCCATTTCTTTCTCCAGGGGATCTCCCTGACCCAGGGAGTGTGAATTTATTTACACAGCCCCTCTGTCATCACCCAGCTACTCATTCCACAGACAGTTCCTTACAGGCTCCCTTAGGTAAGTGTTTGGATGAACTGAGACCAAGCTGAGAACCCTGCCCTTAAGGTGGCTTGCAGTTTCAGAGAGAGAACTTGGCTTTGGGCCAAGGTTCACTAAGCCTTTGCAGCACAGATGGTTCAAAGGCCAATCAAATAAGAGCCAGAATTTCTGTCTTAGTCAATTATACCTGCTATGTGACAAAGCCTTTTCCTCCATCATCTTTACTTTCCTCTTGTACATGACTTTTTGGCACTGGGCAGGAAGAGGGCTGGTGATGCTTTAGAAGTAAAAGTGGATTCACTTGTAAAGTTAAAGGAGCTTCAGTTTGAAGCTCCCCAGGTCACTGTTCCAAGACCCTGGGATGAGCCCTACCAGTGTGTTCTGATGGTATATAAAATCTGTTAAAGATATTTCTGTCTCATTTTTCTTAAAAAGAGTCCCAAATATATAAGTCTCAGGCCCCATAAACCTGAATCAGCTCCTATCTCCATTCTGGAGGCACCTGAAGATGAGAGTTTGCAGGGGGATCCCGGGCTCATTACTTACCTCCTGGTGGGGAGGGCCAGCACACAGGGCCTGCAGTGAGCACTGAAGTATGGGTTGGAGCTTCGTAGATGGTGGGGGTTCAGCAATGTTCTGGGGGAATCCTCACATTGTTCCTGGATGATGACTGTACTGCCACTCCACCACCCCCTGCCCTCTCCCCTCAATCTTCCACCTTTGGCTTTTAGAGCCAGTTAAAGTAAGCAAAGCCACTGTCAGGACCCAGGCTGAATTTCTCACCTAGCACAGGCCCTTTGCTAAGTCGCTTCAGTCGTGTCCAACTCTTTGCGACCCCATGGGCTGTAGCCCACCAGGCTCCTCTGTCCATGGGATTCTCTAGGCAAAAATACTGGAGTTTTCCAGGAAAACTCCAGTATGGCTTGCCATTTCCTCCTCCAGGGGATCTTCCTGACCCAGGGATTGAACTCGTGTCTCTCATGTCTCCTGTACCACTGAGCCACCTGGGAAGCCCAGCCCCTACCCGGTTTATTTTGTATAGACTCGGAGTCCGCACATGCGCAGCCTTGGAACCTAAAAATGAGGAATGGTCTCAAGGTCAGGAGGAGTGTGGTCTCTTGCTTGCTCAGTCTTGAGAAGATTTTAATAATGCAAATTCTGGGTTTTTTGGTAGCTAGGTTGCAGCTCAGAGTCAGTTGGGGAAGTTTACCCTGAGACATTTTAAGACCTTCTTTAAATTCAAGGCCAGGAGTCCGTCTCTGCTCTGTTGTATCGTGTGACACCCAGCACAAAGGGCTTAAGAGGACTGCTCAGCATCCTGCCCCCCTCCCCGAAACTGTCCCTTTGGCGCTCAGCACAGCCCCAGTTAATGCTTAGAGTGGGCAGCCCCACCCAGCACTCAATTCATTTGAAACCGAAGAGGCAGGCCTCTGTGGTTTAAATTAAAGGAGGAGATGTGCTTTGCACAAATTAGCTTTCCTATTGATATGGTGCATATTACAAAGATCAGGCCTCTTGTTTTAATTCAAATTCGTGTGCTGCAATTTTTATTTAATTTAAAACTAAATAAGAGCCAAGAATTGCTAGAAGGCGGGGAAATACCAAGCCCAATTGAGCCCTGGCAGCCTTCCTGAAACCAATGTAACCACCAGGAACTGTAGACTAGTGGGTTGTGGAGGCTCGTGCAGAGCTGCTCTTCCGAACTGGACAGAAGGGAGGCCCAGAGTCACCCGGGCAGGTTGAAGGAGCCCAGCAGTGTGTCAGAAGACATGATTTGCCAATTTATCCATTTCTGTTGCACTTTGAAGAGACTCTGTAACCCTGAAGTGTCCTATCCCATGAACTCAGAAGGGTTTTAACCTGGAAAATGTGATCGCAGTATATGGATATAACATAAAACCTCATCCATGAGTTTACATAACCATAAAGACAGCAGCCCCAGGTGTGGCCCGGCTTTGCTGCTAATGTTGTTTGTTGCTCATTTGCTTGCCCACCAGCACTCATTAGCATCCAAATAGCTGTTGGCACTAAAGAACTAAGGGGAAGTCATGGAAGAAAAACTTTAAATTAAGAAAAATTTCCCATCAGCATTTATCGTCCCCCCTTACTATTGAAAAGACTGCCATTACTATTCAAGTTTTGGAAAACACTGTGCTCAGTATAGAACCCCAGTGTTCTATAGAACAGCTTAAGAACTCTGCCCACGTGTAGGTGAGCATTTTTCTCTGTCTTTTTGGTGAGCTACTGATCAGGCTGTGGTCAGAGCCAGTCTGAGACTTTGACCCCAAAATGGCATTCCCTTGTTGACATTCAGTTACAGGAAGGAAAAACACATAAAGTGAAGAGACTAGGTTATTGTTTCAGCAGTACCTAGTAATAGGACTCTCTGCTGCTGCTGCTAAGTCACTTCAGTTGTGTCCGACTCTGTGTGACCCCATAGATGGCAGCCCACCAGGCTCCCCCGTCCCTGGGATTCTCCAGGCAAGAATACTGGAGTGGATTGCCATTTCCTTCTCCAATGCATGAAAGTGAAAAGTGAAAGTGAAGTCGCTCAGTCATGTCTGACTCTTAGAGACCCCATGGACTGCAGCCCACCAGGCTCCTCCATCCATGGGATTTTCCAGGCAAGAGTACTGGAGTGGGGTGCCATTGCCTTCTCCAATAGGACTCTCTATGACCACCTAAATAAATGGAACCATATTAAACCATCAGACTGTCCCACACAATTACCAGCCACCATGTAAAAGGAGTACTTCCAGGCTTTCTTGATCCTTTGAACCCAAAGCTGTGGTCCTGGGACCGGCAGCTATGACATCACTTGGGATCTCTTTAGAAATGCTGATTCCAAGTCTGCCTTCTGATAAGATCCCCAGGAAATTTCTGTGCGTGTGAAAGTCTGTGAAGCGCATCCCAGAACATAATCACAGTGCATGGTTTCTGTTCTGAACCTCTCTCTTCAATCCATTCCCCTCACCTTATTCACTTTTGCTTTAGACCCTTCTGTGATGCCAGTTTTGCTTCTTTTTTTCCATTTGCCAGTCTTATCAGCAGAGCAATATTTACCCAGTTACCGAATTTCCTCCAGTTCCTCAAGCATGTCGAGATCTTTCCCACCTCCACTCCCCGAACCTCAACCCCTGCCATTTACTAAGGTTCTTGGTCTGCCCTGACCCCTTTCCACACCCACCACCTTTACTCTTTTACTCAGTAATTGGTTTTATCCTTTGCATCTTGGCTTAGACATCACTTCCTGTAGGAAAACTCTTGCTGCTGTTGTTCAGTCACTGTCAAGTCCGACTCTTTGCAACCCCATGGACTATAGCACGCTGGGCATCCCTGTCTTTCACCACTATCTCCCAGAGCTTGCTCAAACTCATGTCCATTGAGTCGGTGATGCCATCCAACCACCTCATCCTCTGTTGTCCCCTTTTCCTCCTGCCTTCAATCTTTCCCAGCATCAGGGTCTTTTCAAATGAGTCAGCTCTTTGCATCAGGTGGCCAAAGTATTGGAGTTTCAGCTTCAGCATCAGTCCTTCCAATGATTATTCAAGATTGATTTCCCTTAGGATTGACAGGTTTGATCTTCTTACAGTCCAAGGGACACTCGAGTCTTTTCCAATTCCACAGTTCAAAAGCATCACTTCTTTTATACTCAGCCTTTTTCATGGTCCAACTCTCACATCCATACATGATTACTAGAAAAATCATAGCTTTGACTAGATGGACCTTTGTTGGCAAAGTGATGTCTCTGCTTTTTAATGTGCTGTCTAGGTTTGTCACAGCTTTTCTTCCAAGGAGCAAGTGTCATTTCATGGCTTCAGTCACCATCTGCAGTGATTTTGGAGCCCAAGAAAATAAAGCCTCTCACTGTTTCCATTGTTTCCCCATCTATTTGCCATGAAGTGATGGGACCAGATGCCACGATCTTAATTTTTTTGAGTGCTGAATTTTTTAAGCCAGCTCTTTCACTCTCCTCTTTTACCTTTATCAAGAGGCTCTTTAGATCCTCTTTGCTTTCTGCCATAAGGATGGTGTCATCTGCATATCTGAGGTTGTTGATATTTCTCCTGGAAATCTTGATTCCAGCTTGTGCTTCATCCAGCCTGGCATTTTGCATGATGTACTCTGCATATAAGTTAAATAAGCATGGTGACAATATACAGCCTTGACATACTCCTTTCCCAGTTGTCTGGGTTGATGTCCCTCACCTCTGTTTCTGTAATACCCAACACTTCTCCTCTCCTAGTACCCATCTCATTCTACTATGATTTTTGGTTCACCCGACTCTATGCTCCTCTAGACAGGGAGCTTTGTGAGGCTAAATGCTTATTTATTGGGTTCACTCTGTACACTCAGCACCCAGCCCACTACTTGAACCTGAGTAGCCTTCTACAAATAAGTGACAGATAAATAGTCAGATGAATGAACAATTTAAAACAGTGTCTCAGTCAGTCAGTCAGTTCAGCCACTCAGTTGTGTCCGACTCATTGTGTCCCTGCACTGCAGCACGTCAGGCTTCCCTGGCCATCACCAACTCCCAGAGTTTACTCAAACTCATGTCCAAAGAGTCAGTGATACCATCGAACCATCTCATCTTCTGTCATCCCCTTCTCCTCCCACCTTCAATCTTTCCAAGAATCAGGGTTTTTTTCCAATGAGTCATTTCTTAGCAGCAGGTAGCCAAAGTTTTGGAGTTTCAGCTTCAGCATCAGTCCTTCCATTGACTATTCAGGACTAATTTCCTTTAGGATGGATCGGTTGGATCTCCTTGCAGTGTCTACACAACAGTGTCTACACAACTTAAATGGTATACTTCACTAAAATGCCACTTAAGGACTCTCCATTCCTGTTCTATCAGCCTGGGAACTTCAGAATCCAAAATCGCCCCATATGCAGCTCTCAGACCAGGCTTGCCCAATTCTACAGGTGCAAGCCAAGCAACAATACACTTAAGGAAAGAGATCCACAAATAAAACCTTTTGGTTTTGAAATGGAAGTATTTTTCACCTAGAAAAATACTGAGTCTTCCTAACAGTAGACATTGTTAACACTTCCTTGTAAGTAAGTAGTGCTCTGATATGAGACTGTTTTTCAAATCTTCACTTGCTTTGTGTTGGGGGATGTTTTTGGTTTCCAATTAAAAACTTTAGATCTCATTTAAAACCCTAAGATTTTTATATGAGCCAAGTGATTTGAATCAAGAATCAGGCTTAGCTTCAGCTTAGGAAAAAAAAAAAACAAGATTTCTGTAAACGTATATGCAAGGGTTGTCTGACAATCTGAGGCTTCTCTAAGCAAGAGGACTCTGTTTTTGTTGTTTTTTGAAGGGGAGGGGAGGTGCACTGCAAAGCACACAGGATCTTAGTTCCCCACCCAGGAATCAAACCAGGCCCGGACAGTGAAAGCATGGAGTGCTAAGCACCAGACTTCCTGGGAATTTCCAGCAGGACTTTTTCTGTTCTTGTCTCTTCCTTTTTCATTCTCTCAGAGAAAGACAACCTGGATGACATCATCACAGCATCAAGCATTCCTTGCCAAGGCTTCCTCTTCAAAGCCTCCTCCCCCAGAGTCCAGTGTCCTCTCCTGTTCCCGAGATACATCTCCTTCCAGCTCCTGGTGTATCTCGTGCAATTAATTAGGGCACTATCTCTTCCTTACCACTACAAGACCACTAACCAGCTCACAGGGCACAAGCTCAGGATATTTGTTTTCTCCACTAGAGAAGATGAACCACATCAAGTCCCCAGCTCTCACTGAAGCCTGGGGCGGGCATGAGTGGGCAAGTGGGCAAGTGGAGAAGGTCTTCTGAGGTCTTCAAATAGGAAGGAATGAGGAATGAGTCATGAAAATGTTCTAACCAGTGTATCATGCAGTCACAGAAAAAGTCATCGTAAATAATGAATAGTCACATGCCACAGTGCTATGACAAAGTAGACAAACGCATAGGCCCATATGAACTGAATATTCCATTAAGTCTGCATGTGTGCTCAGTCGCTAAGTCATGCCCAGCTCTTTGCAACCCCATGGATTGTAGCCCTCTAGGCTCCTCTGTCCATGGAATTCTCCAGGCAAGACTACAGAAGTAGTCTGCCATTTCCTTCTCCAGGGGATCTTCCCAACCCAGGAATCAAACCCAACTCTCTTGTATCTCCTGCATTGGCAAGTGGGTCCTTTACCACTGAGCCACCAGGGAAGCTCTCCATTAAGTCCTCATGTAGTTTCAAATGCTGAAAAAAAAGTGTGAATATGGCGAATTGAGAACATCTGAGAACTAGCTTCAAACTACAGCCAGTCCCATAGTTTTCTCCTATTATTAGGTCAAGATAGCATATTCTTCACTTAGTTCCCAAATAAATTTAGAGTAAAAGTTATGAGCCACTGTATTTTTAAGCAGAATATTAGATTCCTCTATTTGGCAGACAATAATATTTTCTAAGGGAGAGGGCAATGGCAACCCACTCAAGTATTCTTGCCTAGAGAATCCCAAGGGCATAAATAGGAACTACTGTTTTAGTAAAATGCAGAGGGCTCATGCTTTAAAGCAGTCTTAGCCATGGGGAGCCGTGTGGTTAACCCTCTCCAAACCTCACCTCTCTTGGCTGTAAAATGGTGTTTACCATAGTTGGTCAGTGTTGAAAACCAAACTACAAAATGTATATAAAATGCCTGGCACAGGGATGGCCACTTAGGAAACATTCAACAATTGGGAATTTCCGTCATTTTCTTTAACCACCACAGAAAAAGATAGCCATTAGTGCTTCATAGAGACTTGATTCCTATAAACCCACAACTGTTCTCAGAAAAACCTTCTATCAGAGATGAAGTTTTTTATTCCTAATAAGATATGACTGTCAGATCACTACTGAGGACCTACCTGTGCTAGTGCTACTGACATACCCATGGATGGCAAGAACCCCCGATCCATTCATTTAAGGACAATTGCTGATCTTCTGCTTTTAGTTCCAGCAGCAACTTATTCCGGGCACTAAGACGTGAAATGTTATAAACTCAAAGTGAAACTCAAAGTAACAGTTTTTGTGAGGAAAATATATTGTAACCCTCTCTGGGACACTACCCTTATGGTAGAATCTGTCACCTTTATGGCAGATGACTCCACCCTTATGGCAGAAAGTGAAGAAGAACTAAAGAGCCTCTTGATGAAAGTGAAAGAGGAGTGTGAAAAAGTTGGCTTAAAACTCAACATTCAGAAAGCTAAGATCATGGCATCCAGTCCCATCACTTCATGGCAAATAGATGAGGAAACAATGGAAATAGTAAGAGGCTTTATTTTCTTGCCTCCAAAATCACTGCAGATGGTGACTGCAGCCATGAAATTAAAAGACACTTGCTCCTTGGAAGAAAAGCTATGACCAACCTAGACAGCATAATAAAAAGCAAAGACATTACTTTGCCAACAAAGGTCTGTCTAGTCAAGGCTATGGTTTTTCCAGTAGTCATGTATGGATGAGAGTTGGACTATAAAGAAAGCTGAGTGCCAAAAAATTGATGCTTTTGAACTGTGGTGTTGGAGAAGACTCGAGAGTCTCTTGGACTGCAAGGAGATCCAACCAGTCCATCCTAAAGGAAATCAGTCCTGAATATTCATTGGAAGGACTGATGCTGAAGCTGGAACTCCAATACTTTGGCCACATAATGCTAAGAACTGACTCATTTGAAAAGACCCTGATGCTGGGAAAGATTGAAGGCGGGAGGAGAAGGGGACAACAGAGGATGAGATGGTTGGATGGCATCACAGACTAGATGGACGTGAGTTTGAGTAAACTCCAGGAGTTGGTGATGGACAGGAAAGCCTGGTATGTTGCAGTCCATGGGGTCACAAAGAGTCAGACATGACTGAGCAACTGAACTGAATTGGGACAAGTTGACACATGCAAAATGTCACTATCTACTTAAACATTTATTGAGTGTGAAAAAGTGGTAAGACCTTGTAGATTACCCAACCACGCTATATATAGAGCATGCCAGCCCCTGAGAGACTCTGAGTAATGAAAGGGGACAACCCAGAATGCTTGTCACCTCTCCCTATATCTCAAGACAAGGTCTTAGAAAGATACAGAAAAATAAATAATCTTATTTAATTTGGGGAACTTATAGGTGCATTTCAGTTTTTCAGGCATGTCACAGGTATCACAAATATCTGACTGATAGTTTTAATCAAGTGAAACTGTCTACTGAGGGGGAAAAAAAATAGACTACATTGTTTTTCCCTGTTTTCTGCCTGAATTTGCTTCCTAATTGCTTGCTTGTTTCTGACATTAGGTTGACATAACCTTAGAAAACTATCAATACACAAAGCAAGCTCAAAAAATAACTCTGTCTGTGCCATGCATAAATCCCTCTAATTCCACCCTCAGGTTCTGTGGATAGAGTTCAGAAGAAGTCAATAAGATTGATTCAAGTAAGTTATATGTGCAAATGAGCAAGAAGCAGTTACATTTGAAAATGCCTTGTGCTAAATTTTCAATAGAGCCATTATGTCAATTAGGAATTTTCAGCATTTGCTCTGATATACTGGGGGCCTTCAAAAGCCGTTTGGGCAACCAAATTCTTCACAGACAGACCAAACCTCTGTGAATAGGGATGGGTTCCAGACCCACTGACAGGTCTCCCACTGACCCTCTTCCAAAACACTGGGAACTTTTAAAGCCCTGTGGTCACATGAGAGGGCAGAGGGAGACACCAAGGCAGGTGCCCTGCCTGTGAATAACGCCTTGCCCACCCTTTACAAGACCCTCAGTCCCCCTCACCAACTGTTCCCTCAGTGCTTGAAAACTGCCACTGGACCTTCAGGGAGCTGTTTTCAATTCTACAGGTAAACATGAAGCACACATGTTAACAACTATCTCAAAAAGCAAGCCCTTCAGAACTGTGTGCTTTCCTTTCCCCAGCAGATTTCTTCCTTCCAGTTTTCTTCCTGGCAGGAAGCTCGATTTGTCTACATGGGGAAATGAGGGTCTTGAAAAGTCAGAAACCTATCATGTTAGAATAGGGCGGCGTGGGCTCAGGTGGGGGTGGGGGGGCAGCACAATGGCGGTGATGTGGGGAAAGGGAAACAGAGACTGACACAGAAGGCACAGAAAGAATTAGGGAGGGAGAGCAAAAGGCAAAATATCTTTTTCAAAACGTTGCCTCAGGTTGATCTTCTGCCTAGGAAAGGGAAGACAATTTTCTTCTTCACATCTTTCCTAAAAATTCAAATTCTTAAGATAATCATGATTTTTTCATCTTTGTTATGGATTACATACTCAGTTGGGAGAATGAAACACAGATTGAATAACTAGTCATACCATCTACTATGTAACCTTGGCCTCTCCATCTCTCCGAACCTGTATTCCCTCATCTGTTAAGAAAATACCTGTGATTCTGCAGGGACATATAAGGGAGAGAGACATGGGGTGAGCAGATATACAGAATCCTCTGGTAGGCTAAGCTGTGGAGCACACAGTCTCCCCAAATTCAGTTCTTGAAACATTGCAGTAAATCCTCTCTCATTCAAGTCATAGATCAGGGTTGATATTGCTGGGGGAGTATGTAATTTCCTCGGTTCTGTCTCGTCACAACAAAAATTTGAAGCTACAGACCAGTGTTACAGCTCTCAGATGGACGAGTGTTACAGCTCAGTTTTATTTAGAAAGTAAAGGAAAATACATCCTCGAGGCGTGAGGGCATGCCAACCCAAAAGACGTGAAGAGAAGAGAGGCCCCCAGCCCAAAGTAGGCTCCTCTTCTAATATGTTTTTTCTCCTCCCCCTGGGCCTGCCCTATGTAAATTGGGCTAGCCAGGAGTCCTATTTGTTTTACCTGAGGTCCCCACTCCAGTCCTTGGACCTTCCGTTGTTCTATTTTTGTGGGTTTTTTCCTTCCTTGTCTTTTAGCCACCGCTATTCTTGACTCCTTTTTTCCTATTCTAGCTACCTAACATTTCCCCCCTCAAGAGACAGGATGCCCAATTCTTTGGGAATAGGGGCATCAAGGTCTTTCTGGCTACTTCCTGCTGAACTGGGACAGCGAGGGGCATTAGGCCTCCCCCTCTTGCTAGTCTCAGGCCTCAGAGTCCTTATAGCAGTGTCCATCTAAGGGTGAGTGATATTTTCTGTGGTCGGCTGTAGTTTTATATATTCTTGTTGAACTGGCACTGCATGTTGTAGCTTGTTGACCTGGACAGAGACAAAATGGGTTAGAAAATTGATAATACATGGAGCCATCACAAGCAGCATCAATATGTTGATGACAGGGACTAGTAGGGGCATTAGCCAACTCCAAATTTCCCATTTCCAGGAGGATCCCCAAAGAGAGATTGTAGCCACCTGGAGAACTCCCCAGCTCATTCTTTGAGATCCTGTGGGGTCTGAATGTTTTTCTTGAGGACTGTGAGACTTTCTTTAACTTAGCTGGAGGTATTTACCCAGAAACAACATGTCTCATTCAAGATGGCTCAAGTCCCTCCTTGTTCAGGGATCAGAAGATCTACCTCCTGTCTGTTTTGGAGTACAACTTCTGGCAAGCTGTGTTGGCTCTTCAGAGCTGTCCTGAGAAATCTTATCCCCAGAAACTTAATTTTGGGGTGTTCATTAGAATGGCACTCATTTGTAATTCTGATTAGGTATCTGAGATTTCCCAGGGGCTAACAGGTGTATTGAGTGTCCTCCACTGTTTTTTTCCATAGCTTGACTCGTGAGTAGTGAATCCAGGAGTCATGTCCTGGTACCTTGACTGCTGTGGGCGTAGAAAGTATTACAGGGTAGGGGCCCTTCCACATGGGCTGGAGTTGTACCTTTGGGGACCCATCTTTCCAGACTTTAATTAGGACTTGAGTCCCTGGAGCATATAGTGGTGACTCCTTAGAATCTTTTGGGTCTTGGTTCATACCCCACAAGCGTATATCCTGTTGGAATTGCCCAATGGCCATGGTATAAGACCAGAGGGTCTGAGCCTTTGGATCTAGGAAGAGGTCATTGACATAAACAAAAGGTCTCCCATATAGCATCTCATAAGGACTAAGACCAATCTGTTCCTTAGGGGCAATACGGGTGTGGAGGAGAGCTTTGGTAAAACCTCCTTCCATCCCAGTGAGGTCTCCTGGGTTATATTTTTTATCGCTGATTTTAAGAATTGGTTGGCTCTGTCTACTTTTCCTGAAAACTGAGACCTCCAGGCACAATGGAGATAATAAGTAATGCCCAATGCTTTAGAGACCCCTTGGGTGACCTTAGAATAAATGATGTCCCATTGTCACTTTGTAATGACCTGGGTAGACCAAATCTCAGAATGATTTCATGGAGCAATTTTTTTACCACCTCCCCAGCCTTCTCAGCCCAGGTGGGAAAGCCTTCAATCCATCCTGTGAATGTATCTATCATGACTAATAGGTATTTATACCCTGGAGAAACTGGCATCTGGGTGAAGTCCATCTGCCAGTCCTCTCCTGGGTAGGTCCCACATCGTTGGACAGACTGGGCCAGCTGGGGTCTTTGAGCTCCTTGGGGGTTATTTAATTGGCAAGTGGGACAAGAGGAGACCACTTGCCTTTTAGTCATTTGGAGGCCTGTTCCTCTGAAGGACCTTTCTAGTAACCTTTGGAGGGCCTTCTCCCCTAAATGAGTGGTGGCATGTAAGGAGTTAACTAACTTTCATTGGAGGTTCCCAGGCAGAAAAAGGAGTCCCTCCTTTTGGAGCCACCCCATGTGATCTTCTTGAAAACCCTCACTCTTGCCTTTAAGAGTCTCACCTTCAGTATATGAAGGAGTTTCTGGCAAATTAGTTTGTGGAACTAATGACCTAATAGGCAACTCCTATTAGGTCATTGTTCTGTAATGCTGCTCTCTCAGCTGCCTGATTAGCTGCTTGGTTCCCTCATGCCACTTCTGTGCTCCCTTTTTTGTGTCTTTTGCAATGGGAGACTGAAACCTCAGCAGACAGATGGACTGCCTCCAAGAGCCTAAGGATTTGATCACCATATTTGATTGGGGACACTCGGGTGGTCAAGTGGCCTCTTTCTTTCCAAATAGCAGCATGTGCATGTAGCACCAGAAAGGCATACTTGGAGTCAATGTAAATGGCCACTCTTTTTCCTTTTCCCAGCTCTAAAGCTCAAGTCAGGGCTATGAGCTCAGCTAATTGGGCTGAAGTACCTGGTGGCAAAGGTTTAGCCTCTATGGTCTCAAAATTGGAGACTACTTCATATCCAGCTCTTTTTTTTTTTTTTTCCATCCAAGACAAAGCTGCTTCCATCAATGTATCAGATTTCCTCAGGATTGGTCAGAGGATCTTGTGACAATCCCTCTCGAGGTTTTGTCTGATGGTCCAAGGTTTCTAGGCAAGAGTGAAAAGGGAGAGAGCCCTCAGGAGTAGGCAAGAGGGTGGCTGGGTTAAGAAACCCACAGGGGGATATAGTGAGGCCTAGATTTTCCACCAGCACTACTTGATATCTGAGGATTCTTTGATTGGACATCCATAAATGGCCTCTCCCATTTAGGAGTTGTTTCACTTGGTGGCTGGTAAAAATAATTAGTTTGCCCCCAAATGAGAGTTTTAAAGCATCTTCTACCAGGATTGCAATAGCTGCAAGATTTCAAAGGCAGAGAGGCCAGCCTCAGGCGGTTGGGTCAAGCCTGTTGGATAAGTAAGCTATAGGCTCAGGTCCCAACATTTGAGTTAGCATTCCTAAGGCTATTCTTTCTTTTTTGTGGACATAAAGTTGGAATGCTTTTTCTGTGTATGGCAACCTCAAGGCAGGTGCTTGAGTTAAGGCTTGTTTTAGTGTAGCCTCTTCCTTCTTTTGAGAAGTTCCCCACAATATTAACATAGGGGTGGAGGATGGATACCTCTCCTTCAGATGGTGATTCAGATGTTACCAAGCTCCTTCCATCTTGTGGCATCATAATCCCCTAAGACAAGGGTTCTAAAAATGTAGTACCTGGGCCAGCAATATCAGCAACACCCAGAAACTTGTTATAGATGCAGATCCTCAGGCCCTACCACAAACCCCCTGAATAAAACAATCCAGGTGTTGAGCCCAGCAATCTCAGATTGAACAGGTCCTCTAGGTAGTTCTGATGTACTTAAAGTTTGGGAACCACTGCTATAGGAACTTATCATAACTTATAACTAGCTGGTGGAAAGGGAAAGAGAGACCAGGGTAGGAACAGCTGTTTCTTAAAAGCCTTGGCCCAGAAATGACATGCCTCATCTCTGGTCTCATTTCCCTGTTGAGATCCAGTTTTATAGCTATTCCTAGCTGCAAGAGATGCTAGCAAATGTACTTTATGCAGTTAGAGCATCATACAATGGATACCAGTGGACATACATGGATACATACATACTTACCTGGATACTGTGGATACCAGTGGACAGATAGCTATCTTTGCCAAAATAGCTCTTTGTAGTAGCAATAAGATCAAGATTTTTAGCTTTGGTCCTATGAGAAAAAAATCCAGTGTCTAAACTAGGGCTTCTTAAACCAAGCAACTATTGATATTTTGTTGTTCAGTTGCTCAGTCATGTCTGACTCTTTGCAACCCCATGGACTGCAACACACCAGGCTTCCCTGTCCATCACCATCTCCCAGACCTTGCTCAAACTCATGTCCATTGAGTCAATGATGCCATCTAACCATCTCATCTTCTGTCATCCCCTTCTCCCTCTGCCTTCAATCTTTCCCAGGTCTTTTCCAATGAGTCAGCTCTTTGCATCAGATAGCCAAAGTACTGGAGATTCAGCTTCAGCATCAGTCCTTCTAATGAATATTCAGAGTTGACTTCCTTTAGGATTGACTGGTTTGACCTCCTTGCAATCCAAGAGACTCTCAAGAATCTTCTCCAATACCACAGTTCAAAACCATCAATTCTTCAGCACTCATCCTTCTTTATGGTCCAACTCTCATGTCCATACATGACTATTAGAAAAATCATAGCTTTGAGTAGATGGATCTTTGTTAGCAAAATAATGTTTCTGCTTTTTTTTTTTTCTTTTTCTTTTTTTAATTTTATTTTATTTTTAAACTTTACAATATTGTATTAGTTTTGCCAAACATCAAAATGAATCCGCCACAGGTATACCCATCCTCCCCATCCTGAACCCTCCTCCCTCCTCCCTCCCCATACCCTCCCTCTGGGTCGTCCCAGTGCACCAGCCCCAAGCATCCAGTATCGTGCATCGAACCTGGACTGGCGACTCGTTTCATACATGATATTATACATGTTTCAACGCCATTCTCCCAAATCTCCCCACCCTCTCCCTCTCCCTCTCCCAGAGTCCATAAGACTGATCTATACATCAGTGTCTCTTTTGCTGTCTCGTACACAGGGTTATTGTTACCATCTTTCTAAATTCCATATATATGTGTTAGTATACTGTATTGGTGTTTTTCTTTCTGGCTTACTTCATTCTGTATAATAGGCTCCAGTTTCATCCACCTCATTAGAACTGATTCAAATGTATTCTTTTTAATGGCCAAGTAATACTCCATTGTGTTTGTACCACAGCTTTCTTATCTATTCATCTGCTAATGGGCATCTAGGTTGCTTCCATGTCCTGGCTATTATAAACAGTGCTGCGATGAACATTGGGGTACATGTGTCTCTTTCCCTTCTGGTTTCCTCAGTGTGTATGCCCAGCAGTGGGATTGCTGGGTCATAAGGCAGTTCTATTTCCAGTTTTTTAAGGAATCTCCACACTGTTCTCCATAGTGGCTGTACTAGTTTGCATTCCCACCAACAGTGTAAGAGGGTTCCCTTTTCTCCACACCCTCTCCAGCATTTATTGCTTGTAGACTTTTGGATCGCAGCCATTCTGACTGGCGTGAAATGGTACCTCATAGTGGTTTTGATTTGCATTTCTCTGATAATGAGTGATGTTGAGCATCTTTTCATGTGTTTGTTAGCCATCTATATGTCTTCTTTGGAGAAATGTCTATTTAGTTCTTTGGCCCACTTTTTGATTGGGTCATTTATTTTTCTGGAGTTGAGCTGTAGGAGTTGCTTGTATATTTTTGAGATTAGTTGTTTGTCAGTTGCTTCATTTGCTATTATCTTCTCCCATTCTGAAGGCTGCCTTTTCACCTTGCTAATAGTTTCCTTTGATGTGCAGAAGCTTTTAAGTTTAATTAGGTCCCATTTGTTTATTTTTGCTTTTATGTCCAATATTCTGGGAGGTGGGTCATAGAGGATCCTGCTGTGATGTATGTCGGAGAGTGTTTTGCCTATGTTTTCCTCTAGGAGTTTTATAGTTTCTGGTCTTACGTTGAGATCTTTAATCCATTTTGAGTTTATTTTTGTGTATGGTGTTAGAAAATGTTCTAGTTTCATTGTTTTGCAAGTGGTTGACCAGTTTTCCCAGCACCACTTGTTAAAGAGATTGTCTTTAATCCATTGTATACTCTTGCCTCCTTTGTCAAAGATAAGGTGTCCATATGTGCGTGGATTTATCTCTGGGCTTTCTATTTTGTTCCATTGATCAATATTTCTGTCTTTGTGCCAGTACCATGCTGTCTTGATAACTGTGGCTCTGTAATAGAGCCTGAAGTCAGGTAGGTTGATTCCTCCAGTTCCCTTCTTCTTTCTCAAGATAGCTTTGGCTATTCGAGGTTTTTTGTATTTCCATACAAATTGTGAAATTATTTGTTCTAGCTCTGTGAAGAATACCATTGGTAGCTTGATGGGGATTGCATTGAATCTATAAATTGCTTTGGGTAGTATACTCATTTTCACTATATTGATTCTTCCAATCCATGAACATGGTATATTTCTCCATCTATTAGTGTCCTCTTTGATTTCTTTCACCAGTGTTTTATAGTTTTCTATATATATGTCTTTAGTTTCTTTAGGTAGATATATTCCTAAGTATTTTATTCTTTCCGTTGCAATGGTGAATGGAATTGTTTCCTTAATTTCTCTTTCTGTTTTCTCATTGTTAGTGTATAGGAATGGATATCCTGCAACTTTACGATAATCATTGATTAGTTCTAGTAATTTTCTGGTGGAGTCTTTAGGGTTTTCTATGTAGAGGATCATGTGATCTGCAAATAGTGAGAGTTTTACTTCTTCTTTTCCAATTTGGATTCCTTTTATTTCTTTTTCTGCTCTGATTGCTGTGGCCAAAACTTCCAAAACTATGTTGAATAGTAAAGGTGAAAGTGGGCACCCTTGTCTTGTTCCTGACTTTAGAGGAAACACTTTCAATTTTTCACCATTGAGGATAATGTTTGCTGTGGGTTTGTCATATATAGCTTTTATTATGTTGAGGTATGTTCCTTCTATTCCTGCTTTCTGGAGAGTTTTTATCATAAATGGATGTTGAATTTTGTCAAAGGCTTTCTCTGCATCTATTGAGATAATCATATGGTTTTTATTTTTCAATTTGTTAATGTGGTGTATTACATTGATTGATTTGCGGATATTGAAGAATCCTTGCATCCCTGGGATAAAGCCCACTTGGTCACGGTGTATGATCTTTTTAATGTGTTGTTGGATTCTGATTGCTAGAATTTTGTTAAGGATTTTTGCATCTATGTTCATCAGTGATATTGGCCTGTAGTTTTCTTTTTTGTGTGGGATCTTTGTCTGGTTTTGGTATTAGGGTGATGGTGGCCTCATAGAATGAGTTTGGAAGTTTACCTTCCTCTGCAATTTTCTGGAAGAGTTTGAGCAGGATAGGTGTTAGCTCTTCTCTAAATTTTTGGTAGAATTCAGCTGTGAAGCCGTCTGGACCTGGGCTTTTGTTTTCTGGAAGATTTTTGATTACATTTTCAATTTCCGTGCTTGTGATGGGTCTGTTAAGATTTTCTATTTCTTCCTGGTCCAGTGTTGGAAAGTTGTACTTTTCTAAGAATTTGTCCATTTCTTCCACATTGTCCATTTTATTGGCATATAATTGTTGATAGTAATCTCTTATGATCCTTTGTATTTCTGTGTTGTCGTGATCTCTCCATTTTCATTTCTAATTTTATTGATTTGATTTTTCTCCCTTTGTTTCTTGATGAGTCTGGCTAATGGTTTGTCAATTTTATTTATCCTTTCAAAGAACCAGCTTTTGGCTTTGTTGATTTTTGCTATGGTCTCTTTTGTTTCTTTTGCATTTATTTCTGCCCTAATTTTTAAGATTTCCTTCCTTCTACTAACCCTGGGGTTCTCCATTTCTTCCTTTTCTAGTTGCTTTAGGTGTAGGGTTAGGTTATTTATTTGACTTTTTTCTTGTTTCTTGAGGTATGCCTGTATTGCTACGAATTTTCCCCTTAGGACTGCTTTTAAAGTGTCCCGTAGGTTTTGGGTTGCTGTGTTTTCATTTTCATTAGTTTCTATGCAAATTTTGATTTCTTTTTTGATTTCTTCTGTGATTTGTTGGTTATTCAGCAGCGTGTTGTTCAGCCTCCATATGTTGGAATTTTTAATAGTTTTTCTCCTGTAATTGAGATCTAATCTTACTGTATTGTGGTCAGAAAAGATGCTTGGGATGATTTCTATTTTTTTGAATTTATCAAGGCTAGATTTATGGCCTAGGATGTGATCTATCCTGGAGAAGGTTCCATGTGCGCTTGAGAAAAAGGTGAAATTCATTGTTTTGGGATGAAATGTGCTATAGATATCAATTAGGTCTAACTGGTCTATTGTATCATTTAAAGTTTGTGTTTCCTTGCTAATTTTCTGTTTAGTTGATCTATCCATAGGTGTGAGTGGGGTATTAAAGTCTCCCACTATTATTGTGTTATTGTTAATTTCTCCTTTCATACTTGTTAGCATTTGTCTTACGTATTGCGACACTCCCATGTTGGGTGCATATATATTTATAATTGTTATATCTTCTTCTTGGATTGATCCTTTGATCATTATGTAGTGACCATCTTTGTCTCTTTTCACAGCCTTTGTTTTAAAGTCTATTTTATCTGATATGAGTATTGCTACTCCTGCTTTCTTTTGGTCCCTATTTGCATGGAAAATCTTTTTCCAGCCCTTCACTTTCAGTCTGTATGTGTCCCCTGTTTTGAGGTGGGTCTCTTGTAGACAACATATGTAGGGGTCTTGTTTTTGTATCCATTCAGCCAGTCTTTGTCTTTTGGTTGGGGCATTCAACCCATTTACGTTTAAGGTAATTACTGATAAGTATGATCCCGTTGCCATTTACTTTATTGTTTTGGGTTTGATTTTATACACTGCTTTTGTGTTTCCTGTCTAGAGAATATCCTTTAGTATTTGTTGGAGAGCTGGTTTGATGGTGCTGAATTCTCTCAGCTTTTGCTTGTCTGAAAAGCTTTTGATTTCTCCTTCATATTTGAATGAGATCCTTGCTGGGTACAATAATCTGGGCTGTAGGTTATTTTCTTTCATCACTTTAAGTATGTTTTGCCATTCCCTCCTGGCTTGAAGAGTTTCTATTGAAAGATCAGCTGTTATCCTTATGGGAATTCCCTTGTGTGTTATTTGTTGTTTTTCCCTTACTGCTTTTAATATTTGTTCTTTGTGTTTGATCTTTGTTAATTTGATTAATATGTGTCTTGGGGTGTTTCTCCTTGGGTTTATCCTGTTTGGGACTCTCTGGGTTTCTTGGACTTGGGTGATTATTTCCTTCCCCATTTCAGGGAAGTTTTCAACAATTATCTCTTCAAGTATTTTCTCGTGGTCTTTCTTTTTGTCTTCTTCTTCTGGGACCCCTATAATTCGAATGTTGTAGCATTTAATAGTGTCCTGGAGGTCTCTGAGATTGTCCTCATTTCTTTTAATTCGTTTTTCTTTTATCCTCTCTGATTCATTTATTTCTACCATTCTATCTTCTAATTCACTAATCCTATCTTCTGCCTCTGTTATTCTACTATTTGTTGCCTCCAGAGTGTTTTTAATTTCATTTATTGCATTATTCCTTATATATTGACTCTCTTTTATTTCTTCTAGGTCCTTGTTAAACCTTTCTTGCATCTTCTCAATCTTTGTCTCCAGGCTATTTATCTGTGATTCCATTTTGATTTCAAGATTTTGGATCAATTTCACTATCATTATTTGGAATTCTTTATCAGGTAGATTCCCGATCTCTTCCTCTTTTGTTTGGTTTGGTGGGCATTTATCCTGTTCCTTTATCTGCTGGGTATTCCTCTGTCTCTTCATCTTGTTTAAATTGCTGAGTTTGGGGTGTCCTTTCTGTATTCTGGCAGTTTGTGGAGTTCTCTTTATTGTGGCCTTTCCTCGCTCTGTGTGGGTTTGTACAGGTGGCTTGTCAAGGTTTCTTGGTTAGGGAAGCTTGTGTCAGTGTTCTGGTGGGTGGAGCTGTATTTCTTCTCTCTGGAGTGCAATGAAATGTCCAGTAATGAGTTACGGGATGTCTATGGTTTTGGGGTGACTTTGAGCTGCCTGTATCTTGGAGCTCAGGGCTGTGTTCCTTGTTGCTGGAGAATTTGCTTGGTATGTCTTGCCCTGAAACTTGTTGGCCCTTGTGTGGTGCTTGGTTTCAGTGCAGGTATGGAGGCATTTGATGAGCTCCTGTCAATTAATGTTCCTTGGAGTCAGGAGCTCCCTGGAGTCAGGGTTTGGACTTAAGCCTCCTGCTTCCAGTTATTGGTCTTATTTTTACAGTAGTTTCATAGCTTCTCCTTCTATACAGCACCACTGATAAAACATCTACGTTAAAGATGAAAAGTTTTTCTACCGTGAGGGTCACCCAGAGAGGTTCACAGCGTTACATGGAGAAGAGAAGAGGGAGGAGGGAGTTAGAGGTGACCCGGATGAGATGAGGTGGAATCAATAGAGGAGAGAGTGGGCTATCCAGTAATCTCTTCCTTATGTGCACTCCACAACTGGACCGCTCAGAGTTGTTCATGGAGTTATACAGAGAAAAGAAGAAGGAGGAAGGTGACAGAGGTGGCCAGGAGGATAAAAGGGGGGAATGAAAAGGAGGGAGACAGATCCAGCCAGTAATCAGTTCCCTAAGTGTTCTCTACCGTCTGGAACACACAGAAATTCACAGAGTTGGGTAGAGTAGAGAGGGTTTAGGGAGGAGACACAGGCGACCTGGTGGAGAAAAAGGAGAGTCCAAAGGGAGAGACAGCAGTTAAGCCAGTAATCTCGCTCCCTAGTGATAAATGGGTACTGAAGATTGGGTTCTTAAAGGTACAAAATTGGTAAGAAATACATAAAAGCAAAGATTAAAAATCTAGAGTAGAGTTTGGAATTTCAAAAATACGATGTTAAAGAAAAGAAGAAGGAAAAGAAAGAGAGAAAAAATGAACAAACAAAAACAAACAAGGTCGTGAAAATTATAAAGAAAATATAGGTACAAAATTGATAACTAATACCAAAAAGCAAAAGTTAAAAATCTAGAGTAGAGTTTGAAATTTCAAAAATACAATGTTAAAAAAAGAAGGAAAAGAAAGAGCGAGAAAAAAAAAAAACAAGAACAAACAAAGTCACATAAATTATAAAGAAAATACAGGTACAAAATTGATAACAAATACCAAAAAGCATAAATTAAAAATCTAGAGTAGAGTTTGGAATTTCAGATATACAATGTTATTTAAAAGAAGAAAAGAAAGAAACAGAGAAAAAGAAAAAGAGAAAATAAAAAAGGGTCACAGAAATTATTAAAAAAAAAAAAAAACTATAGGTACAAAATTGATAACAAATACCAAAAAGCTAAAATTAAAAATCTAGAGTAGAGTTTGGAATTTCAAAAACACAACGTTAAAGAAAAGAAGGAAAAAAAACAAACAAGGTCAAAAAAAATATAAAAAATGTATATATGAAGTTTGCTTTTAAAAAAAATGGGGTCTTCTTTTTTTTTTTTTTTTTTTTGCAAAGTAATCAGTTATAAAAGTGAAAATTAAAGGAATAATAGAGGACTTAAAAATTTTTTTTTAATTAAAAAAAATAGAAAGAAAGAATGATCGTAAAAATAGTAAAAATATATCTAGGACTTTCTCTGGTTTTGTTGTGAGTATTACGGGTTCAGTTCATTTTTGGCTAGTTCCTTGGTCCGACTTATATTTCCCAAGATCTATAGGCCCCTTCTTATGTAGTTGGTACTAACCACAGGGTTTTAATCTATTGCCTGTAGCTTCCAAGGCTGTTATAGCTTCTCTCTGTTATAGCTTCTTCTGTTTGCTGGTCTCTTCAGTGTCTGGTTTCCGCCCTGACACAAAGGGGATGGTGGAGGACACTTTTTTTTTTTTTTTTAGGCTCACTTGTTCAGTTGCGCTGAGGGGAGGTAGGGAGGGATGCTGCAAGCAAATAACACTGGCGTGTGCTCGCAGTGCCTCAGCCACACTGGGTCTGCCCCCCATTCACGGTGTGCAGCCTCCCTGCCCACGCTGCTCAGGCTCTAGGTTGCTCTGCCGGGAACCATCTGTGGCCGGCCTTGGGCTGCCTGCACTTCCAGGTCCAAGCCGCTCAGGTTCAGGCACTCGGGTAGTCCTCAGAGGCGCAGACTCTCAGTTGGGCCTGTGTTTTGTGCCCTTCCCAGATCTGAGCAGCTCAGGTGATGAGGTGTTTGGCGCAAGCGATTGCTGCGACTTATCGCCTCCCTGCCGCTCGGTTATCTAGGTGTGCACCAGCACACCTTCTCAGGCAGATGTTGACCGTCCAGACCCCCAAGAAGTTTTAGTTAGCAAAGAAGCCTGCTTACAGTTTTATAGATAATGTCTCTCTGGGGCTGTGATTGTCCCCTTCCAGCTCTGGCTGCCTATCACCGGAGGGGGATGGTCTGCCGCCGGCTATCTCTGTTCAGTCCTTTGTTCCGTGCGCAGGCCTGGCAGTGTCTTAGGTTAGGGCTGGCTTTTCGCGTGGTAGATATCCCACAGTCTGGTTTGCTAGCCCAAATTATTTCGCTCAGATAGCGCTCAGGGTATTCAGGCCAGTTCCTTGCCATGCAGCCCGCGCCGCGCCTCCCTGCCCAGCCCCCGCTTGCTAATGGCCGATGCAGGCGTCTGCGCTGCTTCTCCGCTGGGGGAGTTACCGTAGGGCTCGCAATGTGCGGGTTTTAATTGTGTTTATTTTTCCTCCCTGTTATGTTGCCCTCTGTACTTCCAAGGCTCGGCACAGATTCAGCAGTGAGAAGGTTTCCTGGTGTTTGGAAACTTCTCTCTTTTTAAGACTCCCTTCCCAGGATGGAACTCCATCCCTCCCTCTTTTGTCTCTTTTTTTGTCTTTTATACTTTTTCCTACCTCCTTTCGAAGACTTGGGTTGCTTTTCTCAGTGCCTGATGTCCTCTGCCGGCATTCAGAAGTTGTTTTGTGGAATTTACTCGGTGTTTAAATGTTCTTTTGATGAATTTGTGGGGAAGAAAGTGTTCTCCCCATCCTACTCCTCTGCCATCTTAGCTCCTCCCCCTGTTTCTGCTTTTTAATATGCTGTCTAGGTTGGTCATAGCTTATCTTCCAAGGAGCAAGCATCTTTTAATTTCGTGGCTGCAATCACCATCTGCAATGATTTCCGAGCCCAAGAAAATAAAATCTGTCACTGTTTCCATTGCTTCCCCATCTATTTACCATGAAGTGATGGGACTGGCTGACATGATCTTTGTTTTTTGTATGTTGAGTTTGGGGACAGATTATTTCTTTTTCTGGGGTCTGTCTTGTACATGGTAGGAGATTTAGCAGCACCCTTGGGCTCTGCCCAGGGATTCCATGATGGCTCAGATGGTAAAGAATCCAGCTGCAATGCAGGAGACACAGGTTCAATCCCTGGGTCAAGTAGATCCCCTGGAAAAAGAAATGACAACACACTCCAGTATTCTTGCCTGGGAAATCCCTTGGACAGAGGAGCCTGGCAAGTCCATGGGGTCACAAAGAGTCAGACATGACTACTAGCTAACACTTTCACTTTTCACCTGGGCTCTACCCACTAAATTAACAGTAGTGCCTCCCACCTTCCAGTTGTGGACAAACCATAAATGTCCCTGCTGCTACTGCTAAGTCGCTTCAGTCGTGTCCAACTCTGTGCGACCCCGTAGACGGCAGCCCATCAGGCTCCCCCATCCCTGGGATTCACCAGGCAAGAACACTGGAGTGGGTTGCCATTTCCTCCTCTAATGCGTGAAAGTGAAAGTGAAGTCACTCAGTCGTGTCCTACTCTTCGCGACCCCATGGACTGCAGCCTACCAGGCTCCTCCGTCCATGGAATTTTCCAGGCAAGAGTACTGGAGTACTTGGTGCCATTGCCTTCTCTGATAAATGTCCCTAGATATTGCCAAATATTCTCTGAGGGACAAAATCCCCAAGATGAGAACCACTGGTCAAACAGAAAACTTATGAGTTGATCCTTGGAACACAACCTGGCCATAAGTTGGGGGTTACTGCTCACAGAGTGTGGACTTTCTTCTGATCTCTGTCAGCCTTTCTGAAACCCTCCATTAAAGTTTTCAGCTAGTGGCAAGGATTATTCCACAGTTTCCTACATCCACCTTTCTTACATAAAAATAAGCTTCCAAAGCCAGAGGCATCTATGCATGTAGACTCAGAGCTGTGACAGAGCTAATCCTTCTGACAATTACCCTTCCTGGCTGCCTAAGGTGTCCAAAAACAAACTTCATTTTATGCAAAAATATACTAAAGTTACAGCGCATTCCTCAGTGGCCTTAGGTTTAAATGCTTCAAGTTCAGGAAGAGAGATGAAGGAAAGAAGGTTCTGCTTGTCTGACACAGGCTTAGTTTCCAGAAAAACTCAATTTATTTTTGAATGCAGAAGGCTTTTTCACTGAAACAATCTGTTGGTTTCACTTCCATGTGATAAAACGATGTTGAACTGAAAATGGGACTGTGTAACAAGGTGGTACTATCTTGGAAAAATGTATTTTGAAACCAGACTGACATTTTTGCTGAAAGTAGTTACCCTTTGCAAGGTCATGGGACTTCAGCAACGGTAAAAAGCAATGCATAATTCAATTTTAGATCCAAACTATGGTTTGATTTATCAGATTAATGATAAGAATGTGTTAAATCTTTGAAATCAATCCCTTCACAGTACTTGAAGTGAAGGGGAAAAAGAGATGGCAAAGAATTTCCAAAATGGAAAGAAATGCAGCAAAATAACTCATTTCAGGGATATTTGTATTGAAGAACGGGTCAGTTTCTCAGGGACATTTCTGCATCTCTGCCCAACTACTCATTTTCCTTTGGGTTCCACTTGTGCTTCATATGCAAAGTATGACCTTTCCCTCGTCCATTCTCTCATGCATTTATCCAATGCTTGCTTGCGTGATAAGTCACTTCACTCAAATCTGACTCTTTGTGGCCCTATGGACTGTAGCCTGCCAAGATCCTCTGTCCATGGAATGCTCCAGATTAGAATACTGGAATGGACATAAAAATTCAGATGGTGTAATTGTAATAAATGACAAGCAAAAAAAAAAAAAAAAAAGACCTGGATTAAAGTGGAGGGCAATTAGATGGCAGGATCATGACAGCCTTTCTGACGCCTGAGATGATGAGCAGCCAGGTCATAGGGGAAACTGAGGGGAAGGTAGGAAGGAGAAATGAGGAAAGCCTAGGAGCACCCCTCAAGGTTGGAGGAGCAGCACAGAGGCCTTGAAACAATATAAAATATGGCTTAAAATAAACTTTATCTTCCCACATTTTTTGAACTCCAAACTTTCCTCCTGTCTTCTTACTCTCTCCAGTAAAAAGACCTTTCCCCTGAACTCCAGACTCTTAGATCCAACCACCAGCTCAACCTCTGCACTTACATGACTACTAGGCATCTTGGATTTTGCCAGGCTGGAATATATCCCTGGATCTCCCCTAGACACCCAAATCTGCTCTTCTCACAGAATTTTCCTCAATTCTTCCCATTGCTCAGGCCATAAGTTCTTGGAGTTCTCTCATCTTCTCATACTCCTTGTCCAACTCATCAGCAAATATCATCAGCCTTTGACATTATTCCAGCACTTATGATGCTACTGTTGCAGGAAGGCGGACCCCTTCCAGGGCCTGAAACTGGGCTCTTGTCTAACACTCAGAAATGAATTGTCTGAGAAGACACATGTACTGACAAAACAAGAGATTTTATTGGGAAAGGGCACCCGGGTGGAGAGCAGTAGGGTAAGGGAACCCAGGAGAACTGCTCTGCCGCATGGCTCGCAGTATCAGGTTTTATGGTGATGGGATTAGTTTCTGGGTGGTCTTTGGCCAATCATTCTAATTCAAAGACTCTCCTGGTGGTGCACGCATCACTCAGATTCTGAGAAATGGACGGACACGCGGTGTCTCCTTTTGACCTTTTCCGAACTCTTCCGGTTGGTGGTGGCTTATTAGTTCTGTATTCCTCATCAGGATCTCCTGTCATAAAACAACTTACGCAAATGGTTACTATGGTGCCTGGCCAGGGTGGGGGGTTTCAATCAGTGTGCTTCCTTCCCCTAACACTACCATTCTGTTCTGATCCACTTTTACTTCTCATATGGATTATGCAGCAGCCTTCTCACTGACCTTCTGCCTCCAGTCTGAAGATCTGTTTTTCAGAGCCAGATGGATCATTTTGAGCATAGAATAGGTCATATCATGACCCTGCCGAAAACCTTCCTGAAGTTCTCCATCTCAAAATAAAATTAAAAAGTCATGCTGTTCAAGAGCCAAACATGATCTGGCTCAGTTACCTCTTTGATGTTATCTTCTTCCACTCTCCCCCAAAACTTGCCCCCTATTCATCTTGCTCCAGCCACACCAGCCCCTTTGTTGCTATGTGAATGTTGCTATGTGAATGTATCAGGCACATCCTTGCCTCAGGGCCTTTGCACCTACTGTTCCAGGAGCCTGAAGTGTTTTCTTCCAGATGCACACATGACCTCTCCCTCATTAGGGTCTATGCTCAAATGTCACCTAACCAAGTGGCTCTCCTAATCACCTTGAAAACTCCCATACTTCACATAAAT